>NC_143391.1:18688383-19318383 GCF_980474605.1 Leiobunum rupestre
TATTCCAACAAGTTGGGAGAAAAGGGGGGTATTAAAAAATGGGGAAATGTGTATGATCCTGGTAAGACCACTTTGTAGCGCCCTCTCTACTAAGGATATTTTCAAATATCCTTAGTTTTGAGATATAAAAGATAATAGCTAAATATGGATCACAATTATTTTAAGTTAAAAGCTTTGAAAAAACCTACTAAGGCGCAGCAAAAAAATTTACACTTACTAAACACACAGTATTTTCCCATTTTACAAAATAACTATTTAAATCAAAGCTCAAATCAAATCACCGTTAAAGTTAAAATTTTTAAAGCTATCCCGCCACTTGACCTAAGCCTAGATCGAATGACTGTTTATTGTCGCCAGGAGTCGCAGATTTTTGCCTCTAGATGGCAACAGCAAGGACAGCTAGCGTTTTACCAGGATGCGATCCCCACTTTTTCCACCCATGCCATCTACCCGTTGGGGGAGACTCCTTTCACGAGAGAGGTATGAGCTCGCTTCGCCATTTCGTATCCTTTAGCTATTATCCTTGATTATGCCTTTTGGAAAATCAACTGTCATTTTTTTTTTCAAAAGTAAGAAAGACTTTATTGGTGTATATGGCAGCGGAGGCCTTCACACCATGTGCATCATACAGAATTAGACAATAAATTTAAAGTATATACAAACAGCGATAATAAGATAAACAAACCAAAAACAAAACTATTGGACCTGGTAATGTTAACGAATGCCAAAGGCGCGGAGCAGATTACACACGTCCGAAATAATCGGTAGTACACCTCGAGAAAAGGCCAGAGTGGAGAAAGTCACCTGCCGTAAGCGACGCCAAAAACGAATGGCGGGGACCTCTAGCAGCCCGACATTCAAAAAGAATGTGGTGAAGCGTCTCTATCGCCGCGCACTGACCGGAGCGACACACCGAAGACGTCTTAAGCGAAAACGGAAAAGCACCGCAGCAGGGGGAGGGGGGGGGGGCAGAATAACGATAATGGATATAAGTTGGTGTATATAGCAATGAGCCTTCACACCAAGCGCACCAGATTCAAAATAAAACAAATGGAAAATTGACAATCACTAATAGCGAACAGTGCAATAAAATGAACACAAACAAAAAATTAAAATACGCGACAAATCGAATAACAGAACAAAACAACAGAGACGAGATAATAATAGTCTGAAGAAAGTTATCAAGTCCGAACAGCGTTGCGAAGTATACCGCAAGTGGCGGAAATACTGTCTGAAAATCCGGCGTGGACCACTTTCAATACACCCGTCAGAGAGACAGGAAGAGCCCTCTTATGGAGACTACTAAGAAGACCACGCTGTGATGCAACTTGGGATGGACAGGCGAAGAGAATGTGCTCCGCGGAATCTACCGCCCCGCACTTCAAGCAAGAATCCGAGCTACTCAAATTAAAACGGAAGAGAGTTGCTTTTGTGGGAAGGCGTCCACAGTCGAGACGTGCCAAAAGAGTGTCATCCCGCCTGGGGAGCTGAAGCCGCATAATATCGCCTCCCTGAGCGCGTAGGAGGTAGCTCGGGTCTGCCAGGAATCCCACCAAGCACTGGTAACCACTTTACTACACACAGATTTCAATTCGGAGAGCGTAGCCGGGAGGAAAAAATCCACCTTGGAGGGGCGCGGAAGACTGGTGACGTCCGCGGGACCGTCCGCCGTTTCATTGCCCACTACTCCGACGTGAGCCGGACACCACAAAAGAGTCACTGAGTAGGAGTACCCGTCGCATAAGTCATGAATAGCGGTGATTACCGGATCATTTGAACGTGAATGTAACGTCGTAAGCGCGCTTTTGGAGTCGGAGCAGAGCACTATTGAACTTGCGAGATGAGCGGAAGCATATGAAAGTGCCAATTGAATGGCCAACAGCTCTATCCTGTTGATGGGATGGCCGGGATCCACCAAAGACCGAGCACCGACCCCGATAGAAGGAATGGCGAAGGCGGCACCCCCGACTCCCGAGTCCGGGGTGAGAGACCCGTCAGTGTAAATAACCGTCGCGTCTTTGGCGTAGATGTCGAGCGTCGCGAGGAACATCTGTCGTAGCGCGTCCGAGCAGAGGTCACCTTTGTGAGTAGTTAGCCAATGGGAGATGACCGTCACCTTTGGAGGTTCCCAAGGAGGAGTGGACGTGGGAGTAAGATGACCCATGGAGGAATGAAAGAGCCACGAGATATTGTGTTCCCTAGCCAAGTTCCACGCCCGGAGCAGAAAAGGAAGCCGATCCGGGGCGAAGCGATGTTCGATGACCTCCAGTTGAGCCAGGTTGTCCCGCAGAAGAGTGGGATAAAAGGCCGGGGTATCCGCTGCGCCACACGGAGCAAGTGTATGAAGGTCCAAAAGAGTGCGACGAAAACTCAGTGGTGGAATTGCGGCCTCAGCTTCCATCAGGACAATGGGTGTAGACCGTGGCACACCAAGGATGACCCGTAGAGCATCATATTGGACTTTGTCCAAAGAGGCGAGCAGAGGAGCGGCTGCATAGAGGGGGCTGGAATAATCCAGCCTGGAGCGAATGAGGTGGGTGTACAAAAGCCTTAGCACGCCCCTACTGGCACCCCAACCGGTCGTTGAGACAGTACGCAGAAGATTGAGGCGCTTGAGAGAAGACGAGGCTAGAGCCTTGACGTGAGGCTTCCATGAGAGTCTGTCGTCGAAAATACCACCAAGGTACCTATACGAGTGGACTTTGGTTAAGGGAGTGCCATCGAGACTACTCTATGGTTATGCCTTTACACCTCCTTTTCAAAATGAGTAAAAAGAGTAGCCCTAATACCCCGGAACCTCGGATTAATAATAGGTTACATATTATTAATCCAAGCCGGAACCAATGGCCCGGAACAAGCGAATAGTTTGTGCATGGAGGAAGAAACCAAAGAGTATGGAGGAAATAGAGATAAAATAGAGAGGTCCGCAACGAAACGTTCACCACCGAGGGGGTTGACAATGGGGAAAAACATCTGTAAACCGAGCTTCAAAATAGCGCTGCGGTAGCTATTTTGAAGCTAGGTTTACAGATGTTTTTCCCTATTGTCAACCCCCTCGGTGGTGAACGTTTCGTTGCGGACATAGAAATCTTATAACATAGAATGATTCCGTATAAATACAAAATGGGCCAATTACATATTTTCAGAGGTTTCGTCATTATCAGCCATAGAAATCTCATAGGTAACTAGAATGCTGCCGTGTAACTGGCAAATGGACCAAACGCCATGGCAGACGATAGCCAGATCTCAGCCAATCAGAGCTCAAAGAGTGGTTCTGCCAAGAATTTAATGTCACCAGAGAGAATGACCTCACTAGCTCCCGCTATAGATACGCGGAACCTTGCACGGAACCAAGGAGGATTATTATCCTCCTTGGCGGAACCACTCTACGGCCTCTCATTGGCTGAAGGATCAAGGCGTCAAGCTCGGCCGTAGGCGGCAGCATTCTAGTTACCTATGAGATTTCTATGTTATCAGCCAATCACAATTCAAAGAGTGACTACGACAACGACTCGTTGCCATCTAGTTTGAGTTACTGAGAATAATAATTCGATTTTAGATTACGTCACCTTAAGAACCCGCATTTTATTGGCCCACGTCAATCGAGTCACGGCCCCTGCGATCACGTGATCGCGTTTAATGTAGTTTTTAAACATGGTAGACTGTTTCTTTACAGTGGAATGTTGAATTTAAGCAGAGTGTGAGACATTTATCTTGGCTAAGCTTCTAAGACAAAAAGCATATTATTAAATTATCAGTATGATTGTTGCTGTTTAATTCAATGACTGTCGTCAATTAGTCATAATTGTCATTCGTTAGTGTAATGTATTTTTTCTGGGATATAATTACTCTTTCATAAGGTTTTTGTTTATCTAAGTTTCTACAAACATAATAATAAATATAATATTAATTACTTTAAATGTGAAATAACCTTTAAATGCAAAGGTTAATACTAAGACCTTCAGTCACTGCTTCTCCCAAAACTGCCATTGACATTGCCTGCTATTTTAAAAGTTAGGCCTATGTCAGGCCTAGGCTTAAATATTTTCAAAGCGAACCAAAACGAAATCTTATATATCTTCCTCGCAATAGCATTTAAATATTCCTTATAATAAGTAAATATGAACTAAAAGTTCAAAAAATATTAACACTTTCATTAAATAAAAATCCAAAAACGTTGAAGTGGTTCATGTGAAAAACTCCAGCAAAAACCTATGGGATTTCTTTTTTTTTGTTTTAGAAGCTCGTTATGAGCGATTGTAACGGGTGGGACAATTCAGTCCGCTCGTCCATTTGATTAATCAGGGGCGAGATATGTGTTACGGCCACGCCAACGGGGGGATACTTGGGGATAGGGTTGGGACACCCGTGGCGGAAGTATGACAACCACCAGTTGGGGGATTAGTGGTCGTCCTCACACGGCCATCCACAAGCTCTGCCTCCCGGACGCCTGGGATTACAGGAGTTAGCCACTACTCCCGGCCTATGGGATTTCTGCGAGCTTGGATCGGATGGATCCTGTAAAAATCGTCTGAGCTTCTACTATTTTTAACCGCCATGTTATGGCGCTAGCAGCTTGCCGTAGTCAATGAATGGCCGCTGATTGGCTGAAGTTTAAGCAAAGACTATATAATCATTAGTCGTTGCTACAAAATGACTTGGCGTCAGGTTCTCCCGTAGATTGGAGCATTCTAGGTAGGAGTATAAGATTTCTATGGTTGCAGACCTCTCCCGGTTGTTTTATCTCTATTTCCTCCATACTCTTTGGAAGAAACTACTATCGTTCTTCTTCCTCCATGGTTTGTGGGGCGGTGTAATTCTCATCCCCGGAACAGGCGAATAAAACGTTTTATGGTAGAAAGAGTACACTTTTAGTCCGAGAACAGGCGAAAAGAAACCACCTAAAGTGTAAAGCAATGTTCGAAAGCCTCTGATGAATTTGTTGAAAAAGTTTAATAACTCTGATGAATTTGTTGAAAAAGTTTAATAACTAACTTGAATATCATTGTTTGCATAATTTTTATTTCTGTATACATTGATATATTTTTTTGAACACGAAATATGTCAAATTCAATTTTAACAAGTATGAAATCCTTGGTGAGAAATTATAGAGGGTAGAAAGAGGCCTTTTAATGATGAACTTTTAATTTGTTCCCTAGAGTCTGGATATTTCTGAGGATTCTTTGAAAACCATTAAGTATAATACAAATTTCGAAATAAATGAAACCAAAACTTATTATAAAATATTTTAAAGAACGTCTCTGACTTATGATGAGTGTATGACTGACCACTTTTGCTCTTGGGATGCCGACTATCCAGAGTGCCCCGAAAGATTTTCACTCTCTTTGAAAAGATGCATGGAATATGGATTGGTAGATAGATGCAAATTAATTCCGGTAAATAAATGCCATAGTTTACAAAAATCTCATTTGAGTTAAGCTAATAAAAAACTTTAAAGCCTAGATCAGCCACAGAAAAAGAAATTATCTTATTACACGAGTAATAGTTAAATTGCTGCATTGTAATAAGTTCTGTTTTTAAACTTGTTTTTTTTTCTTTCAGTAAAAAGCATTTGGATTTATTAAAAACTACGGATGGAAATGAAGATTTTGAAAAACTAGAGTCCCTAGCATCACTGTACGATTCAGTGTATTTCAATTTGGTTTGTATTTAATAGTTTTTATAAAGATAAAATTTTATTTTCTCATACTTTTATAATTATTTTAGAAAACATACCAGTGTGCTTTGAAAGCTGTAGGCTGTTCAATAGACCTTGTTGATAATGTTGTTTCAGGAGAGGTATGCAAAATAAATAATCAAGTTTTTATTTTGAATCTAATTTTGTTATATTTATTGCAGACTCAAAATGGAATGGCCATAATTAGGTATTGGAGGAACTAGAAAAGTAAATCTTATAATAAATAATAATTAAATTATTTATAGACCACCTGGCCACCATGCTATGACTTCAGAGTTTTGTGGCTATTGCTTTTTCAACAATGTGGCGATTGCTGCTAAGCACGCTTTGGAAAATTTAAAATTAAAAAAGTAATATTTTATTGATTGGAGTGGGCAAATTTCAATAATGAGTCTATTCAACAGAATATTGATTGTAGACTGGGACATACACCATGGTCAGGGAACACAATACTCTTTTTACGACGATCCGAGGTATGAGAATTTCTTGTAGAGAAAGGTTGCTTACATAAGATATGTTTTTTTTTGTACAGGGTATTATATTTCTCCATACATCGATATGAATACGGCAGTTTTTGGCCGGAACTGAGAGAGTCGAATTTTGATTACATTGGCTCTGGTCCTGGTAAAGGATTCAACATCAATGTACCATTAAATTCTATTGGCTTGGGAAACAATGACTTTCTCGCAATTTTTCAACAAATTCTTTTGCCAGTCGCCTATGAGGCATGCTTTTAAATTGTTTTTAATATCAGTTATAGTCTGATATTTTACCCCTGCCATATCAATTTATAGTTTAATCCTGAGCTTATTCTTGTATCATCTGGTTTTGATGCAGCAATTGGTTGTCCAGAAGGTGAAATGCTAGTAACTCCTGCTTTCTATTCGCACATGTTACATTCCTTAATGGGGCTTGCTCAAGGAAAAATTTGTGTGTTTCTTGAGGTAAAAGATAATTTTCCTTTTTTTTTTTCATTATTAATTTACAAATAATTTTAAACAGGGAGGATACTTTTTGAAGTCATTAGCTGAAGGGGTTGCATTATCGTTAAGGTGTTTATTAGGTGATCCGTGCCCTAGAATTGGTCCTTTAGAAGCTCCAAGTGAAAGGTAATTTTTTAGATGGTGAGCGTGTTTATATTACGTTGATTTCGTTAAAATTAAAATGTAAATTTTTTCATTTAAGCGTACAAGATTCAATTTTGAGTGTCATAACAAAACTTCGACCATATTGGCGAAGTTTAGCATTCCAAGGCAGCTATGAAAAGTCTGATGTTCAGATTGATAATAGACAAAAGTAATATTGAGATACACACCCCTGTGAAAAAGTCGCGAGGGAAAATTTTAGCTGTATTTTATTTATTTTTAATAGGTTTAAAATGTTTAACCAGTAATTTTTTAAATAGGCACATTCCAAAGTTAGAGTACAAAGGCCAATTGGGTTTAAAGAGACCTGACACATTCCCTACTAAAGATTACTATTACAAGCACTCCGAGACTAAAATCAAAGAATTGACAAAAATTGTAGATGAACTCATTGCCAAAACTAATCTTTTTGTTCCAAAAAATCGACTTTGCTTAGCTTTTGACCCCTTTATGGCTAAACATCAGAGCATTTTAGAAAAGTAATATTTAATTTTGACAATTTTCTTTTATCAAAAACTAAAATCTTTATTGTTAGAATTCACCCCGAAAAACCTGAAAGAATTTTGAAGATATATGAAAAATTAAAATCATTTGACTATCCAGATAGATGCTTAAAATTACCTGTGAGATTAAGGTTGTTGACCTTATTTGTGAAATTCTGACTTATGTTTTATTTTAGTCAAGGCACGCAACGGAAGAAGAACTAAGCATGATTCATTGTGAAAATTATGTGGAATTAATGCGAAATACGCAGTTTTCAACAAACAATGATTTATTGGAGTTACAGGAGAATTATAAATCTATCTACTTTTGCAAGGATTCGTACAATGCAGCCACACTAGCTGCGGGGTTCATTTTACAAGCTGTTGACTCTGTAGCCATGGGAATTGTAAGAAGATTGAGGATTTAGTAATAAGCAAATGAAATTTATACTTTTGTTCACTTAAAGAGTCGTTCTGGTGTTGCTGTTGTTCGTCCACCAGGTCACCATGCTGAAAAGGAAGAAGCTTGTGGTTTTTGCGTTTTCAATAATGTTGCTTTAGCAGCAAAATATGCTCAAAGCCGATATTCCATTAACCGGTTTGTTATCTGTGTTATGTTTGTCATTCCAAGTTTTTATAAAGTTACTTATGTTTTTGTTTTGTACAAAGTATATTAATAGTTGACTGGGACATCCACTTTGGAAATGGGACGTCGGCGTTGTTTGAAGATGACCCAAGGTAATTTTTATATTTTGAAATTTTATTTTATATTTCTAATATGTTCATTCAATATTTTTTAGATTTTTATATATTTCCATTCACCGTTATGACAATTCATTATTTTTTCCATTTCTGTACTCTGCGGATTCAAATTTTACTGGTGCAATACATATCATCCGTTAATAAGCTTAAATCGCATAACCTTTTGAATATTTTCTGATAGGAAAAAAGAAAGGAGAAGGATTTAATGTGAATGTACCATGGAACAAAGGTCGTATGGGAGATGGAGATTACCTAGCAGCTTTTTTCCAAATAGTTATGCCAATAGCATATGAAGTGAGTTATGCGTCATTCACGTAAGAAACAAAGAACATTCTATGTTTGATAAGCTTATACTTTTTCACCTTTAGTTTGATCCAGATTTAGTCTTTATTTCTGCTGGTTTTGATGCAGCAAGGGGCGATTTAATTGTAAGTTTTCACTTTTTTTTTATTCTTCAGTGTATTATTAATTAATTTATATAATTAGGGTGGATGTGTTCTTTCGCCTGAAATTTATAGTCACATGACACATCAGTTGTGTTCATTAGCAAATGGGAAAGTTATTTTGGCTTTAGAGGTAATGAATTTTATTGTAACTTCTATTGTCTGTTAATAAACTTTTGTCATTTTTTTTTCAGGGTGGTTATAATGTCCCTGTTATTGCTAGTTGCATGGCCAATTGTGTTGGTGCTTTGTTAGGTGATCCTCTTCCTTCCTTAATTGATGATTTAAAACCTTGTGACAGGTAAAGAAATATTTCACAATTAAAAAGAATAAATGTATAGAGTTACAAATTGCAGTGCTGTGCAGTCTATTTTAAAAACCAAAAGAGCGCAGGCCAAATATTGGAAAAGTCTGAAATTTGATGGTATGCCAAATTTTATTTGAAGTAAAACTTGGATTTATGTAAAATTGTTTAAATTTTTGAAATACCATTAACAGTGGATCTTCCAGCGTTTTCTTACATTAAGCCGGAATCAAAAGGGTCTCCCGATGCCTTTGAAGTGTTAGTTAATTATTTAATTCATTTAAATCCTTTTCCATAATATAATTAAGGGTAATAATTAATATTAAAAGTAGTAATAACACATCTTTCAAACGAGAGACTCGTAGTAATGAAGACACAGGTGCAACTGGAGGTTGTAATTCAAAAGCAATAGAGGTTTGTTTCGTTAATGAAATAAATTAAATTTTGCAATATAATTATCTGTTTGCCATACAGATTCTAATAGGAAACGAAGTTCCTTCTCAACTCTATGCAGTTGAGCCACTGCCATGGTGTCCTCATTTAGAAGAGGGGGTTGGAAGTTTACCTTCCAAAGGTCTTGATCCAAAGAATCCATGCTCAGAATGCAATGATGTGACTGAAAATTGGGTGTGCACAAAATGCTACCACGTAGCGTGTGGACGATATGTCGAAAAGCACATGCTACAACATTTTAAGGAACATAACCATCCTTTGGCTCTTAGTTTCTCTGATTTTTCAGTTTGGTGTTACGATTGCGAAGCTTACTTGGACCACCAGGTTGCTCGTATTGCTTAAGGCTCTATAGCTATTTAACTAATTTTTTGGTGTTCTTTTTTAGGTTTTAGATTGTGTTAAGGAAGAAGCGCATTTGAAAAAATTTGGAGTCAGTCGCTCAGCCTTTTAGTAACAAGTTATTACTTCAATGCAGCTTCATCGAAAGATGTTAATTATTTTTATATTTACTAAGCCAATTGCCAAATTAAGAGATTATATAGTAAAACTAATTTTTGATTATGATTAACTTATGTTATTTTACATTGAATAATAAATAACAGTTAAATGCATTTTAATAACAAATTATTTATACAGACTAGATGCAACATGAAAGATAAGTAGTTTTATAATGAACAATATATATGTGTGCAAGTATGAAGTACATTAGTTTTTTTTTACTCCTTAATTGCAACATTTTCAATAAATTTTTTCACCAGAGAGGGTAATTTAGGACTTTTACTGATAAAAAGATGACCGCAACCATCCGACGATTCAAATTCTTCATATTGAGCTCTTTGAATACCTTCATCTTGTTTTTTTAACGCAATCTTGTGAAGTTTGCGGCCCATTTCAACAGCAACCATACCATCGTCTTCAGCATGTAGAATCATCAGAGGAACTTTAACAAACATAATCTTCTCATCGCTGTTGAAGTTGGTCTCTGCATTATTTGTGGGTTGAGCAAATAGTTTATCAAAAAATGGCATACGTCGATGGAAAAAAGACAAGGGAAAGCTTTTTGTAGCATCTGGAATGTTGGTAAAAGGACTTTCCAACACAATGCCTGCGGGACTGTTTTCTTTGCTGAGTTTAGCTGCTAATAGTGTGGTTACTCCTGACCCTAAAGAATGACCCCAGATTATGATTCGGGATCGTGGCACTTTTTTGATAAGCCAATTGTACACGTTTTCAGCATCCTGAACTAGAGCTTGAACTGAAGGATGTTTTGGAGTAGAGTCTCCAAAACCTCGGTAATCACAAGTAATAACATGAGCATCCACCAAGCTGCTCTCTGATAGAACCTTGTACAGTTTCCTCCTATACAAGGCGGCTCTGTTCATCGAATTCCCATGAAAGTAGAGTATTACTGGTCTGTCATCATCAAATTCTTTTGAAGCATCTGCTAAATCACTTTTAGAAGCCATAGAACGTGGGTAAACATGCCAAACTCCTAGCTGAATATCTGGCTCAGACTTCAAGAAGAAACTTCTGGTATGTGGCATATTGAAAAATTTTGGTTCAGTCAGATTTTTGGTTTCAAAAGGAGGCCAATGGAAGTTGTTGAGGAAAACACACTGGCGTCTTAACCATGGGCAGTAATAAAACCATATTGGAAGTATGAAGTAAATTGCTGTAATTGTTAGGCAAGTGTTTCTTAGTTTCCTCAACCATCTCTTCTTTAGTCCAAATTTTGAAACCATCCAAGTTTGAAGAATAGTTGAAGAACTACTTAGCTCCTGGAGCAGTGGAATTTCATTTCCATTGGATTGAAGTTCATCAGAACATGTCTTGCGATGTCTAAGCTGCATGTTACTAAATTAAGTGATTGGCGTTCCAATGAGTTTTCTACAGAATGAGGAAAAAAATAGATTTAATGTATTAATTTATTACAAACATATATTGTATAGATAAGATATGATAATCAGAAAGAGAAAGGATTTTGAACTTTTTTAGATTATAATTACCAATATCTTGGGCAATATGTTTACTCTCTGGAGAAGAAGACTTAAGTATATCTGTTCAAAGAGCAGGTTTCATATTGCTTTTAATATTATTTTTCATAATATAACTCTCCCTCAATGACCTCTCATTTACGTAATACACCCCAAAAAAGTTGTTTGACAACTTGGAAGTGGGCTACAAGGAAAACTATATTATTTCCCTTTGAGACAAACTCTCACTTTCCCTGAGTTTTTTCAGGTAGAGGTATAGATTCAGACGTAAGCGGGTCAACCGCGACCGCTTCTCTTAACGAAGTTGACAGTGAAAAATCAACTAGATAATTAACATTCTCAGCGAATTGTCAGCAACCATTGACCTCAGAAAAAAACTTTATAGCAGCCGTAGTCGGGGTCCATCGGGGGGATAAGTAATTTTTACCCACTAATGTTTACTGCTTAGGGGAACCAAGGATTCTTTATAACGGGGGAACTCTGCGGAATTCTTACAGAGGTCATTTCCTCCAATACACATGGTTTTTTTTCCACTGTTTAATGCCTAGGCGTAGCTATATCTGGGAGGTGAGTGTTTTTTTTATGTGAAATATCGAAATTAGGCAGAATTTTATTTAATCAAAGTGAAAAACAAAGACCATGAATATGATCACGAAACCGTTTAAAGGTATTTCAACAGTATCAATGTCAAAATACAAATGGTTACATACATCAAAAACTGTACTAAGAGTAAAAAGTAAATTTAATGATAAATCCAAATTGCCGTCTGCATTAGCTTTAAATCATTTTGATGATTTTTACAAGAATGTTTTTAAAGAAAAGTGGCCATCTATCCGACTAGCTTTACTTTGTTCCCATAAATATTGTGCTGTTATAAATCCTTATGCCAATGAAACCAAGCAATTGACCAACATTGGTGCGATTAATTTCAAGTATCTGATTAATGGGAAACCTCGAAATACATCCTTTACAAATGAAGACAAATCACTTGAAAAAGTACTTAGAAATACTGACGGATATGATGAAACCTTGGATATTGCTAATAGCATCGACGCTGACCATAGCAGATATAACATAGATTCTTTTATGCCGGTTTCTGAAATTCAATATAAAGAGGAAATCTTTCCAGAAAGTAGTTATAATCTATTAAATCAAAAATTAAATGCAAAAAAAGAATTTGAGAAAATAATTCAATTTCCCCCGGCCTGGGAAGTCTTTGTTTTCCCAAAAAGTGATATAAGTATTTTTCCTCATCCAAGAAAAGATGAGACTGGCTACCTAAACTATTTTTTAATGGATGGGGCCTCTCTCTTTCCGGTCATCGCACTTGATATTCAGCCTGGAGAAGAAATTGCAGATTTATGCTCAGCTCCTGGTGGAAAGGCATTAGCAATGGCTTACACCATGTGCCCACGATCATTATATCTCATTGATAACTCCGCTTCTAGAATAAGAAAATTGAAAAATGTTATTCAAGGCTTTCTACCTCACCAGAGTAGCCTCGATACAGTTATCAAGGTGACCCATATGGATGGAAGAGATGTTCCATTAAATTCGTTTGATAAAGTATTGGTTGACGCACCTTGCACCAACGACAGAGTGTCTGTTTCAGTTGATGAAAATAATTATTTCTCACCCAAGAGACTTAAAGAAAGAGTTAAACTTCCGGAGATTCAAAGTGAATTGTTGTTCTCAGGACTCAGAGCTTTGAACAAAGGTGGCTCTTTAGTTTATTCAACTTGCTCTTTATCACCTGCCCAAAATGATGGTGTTGTTCATCTTGCACTTGCCAAAGCTTTAGAGGAAACTAGTATGAATTTTGTTGTGAAAGATTTGAGAAATACGTTTGAGCAAATTAGTCATTTTGTATCTTTTGATTTTTCACAAAATTACGGTGCTTTAATTTTACCTTTCCTACCCTGTAACTTTGGGCCTATGTATATTAGTAAAATTACTAGAGTTAGTTGAAACAAATACCAAAGTAAATTTTGTACAATTGATGTTAAAAAGTAAATTAAATGGATAAATTGGAGTAATGTTCAGTGTTTTTATTCCATAGGAATTATATTGTAATAATTTTAACTGACAAAATGAGTAAAGCGCAAATTTTGCACCGGAAATTGGCTAATTATGGACTTGACTGGGTGTCTGAAGTTAAGCCAAAGTTTTATATCTCGGGTGAAAGAGTTTCAATTTTGAGTCAACCTTCAGAGTTTTTCAACAAATTAAAGGTGTGAAAAGCTTCATTAATTTAAAATATTGCATTTGATACCAGATTTGTCATTTTATTAGAATGAAATTGAGTCACATATTGCCTTGTTTTCAGGAGTTAATCAGGAAAAGTAAAAAACGGATAACTATTGCGTCATTATATCTTGGAACCACAGAAATGGAAACTGAATTGGTCAGTGTTATACTATATACATATATATATTACAATAATTGACTCTTAATCTATAGGTAGACTGCTTTAGAAAATCTCTTGCAGAAGCAGAGTCCCGTGATGTTAAACTTCATGTTCTTCTGGACTCATCAAGGGGTAGCAGAGGAGATCCAAATTCAAGAACCATGCTATTGCCTCTTGTGAAAGAATTTCCAAACCGAGTTAGAATTTCTTTATACCACACTCCATCTCTAAGGGGCTGGCTTCGAAAATTTTTACCAGAGAGATGGAATGAAGTTGTTGGGCTTTGCCATCTCAAAGTCTACCTTTTTGATGATACATTAATTATGAGTGGGCAAGTATATAGAAACCTAAAAGTTGAGTTCACCAAATATGTTACATAAACTTACTTGTTTCTCCTTACAGTGCAAATTTAAATGATCAATATTTTCAGCAAAGACAAGATAGATATATAGTCTTCAAAAATTGTCCGGAGTTGGCAAATTTTTTTGATGATCTAGTCAAAACTGTTGGCAGTTTCTCTTTACAGGTTGACTCAAATAATAACTTAATGCTTGATCCCAGTTGGACCATACACCCATACTTGGGTAAATTTCAGAACTGTCTGAATACCTTTGTGGATTTATGTAACCAGACTTTCTATTAGGAAATCTGGAAACCTTCTCTTCTGAAGCGAATAAAAGATTAAATAATCTTTTGGCTACCTATA
Source organism: Leiobunum rupestre (assembly GCF_980474605.1). Taxonomy (NCBI): domain Eukaryota; kingdom Metazoa; phylum Arthropoda; class Arachnida; order Opiliones; family Sclerosomatidae; genus Leiobunum; species Leiobunum rupestre. Next base: position 18,702,778 of record NC_143391.1, read on the forward strand.
GTGATGCGTGTGAAGATAATAACTCAACAGATTCTCAAAATGAAATTGATACCTGTGTTTTCCCTTTAATACAAATGAAACCACTAGGCATAGATCAGGATCAAATAATAACCAATAGGTTTCTAAACCAAGCATCAAAATATTCTAATATCAGATTTGCTTCAGGTAATATATAAGTTTTTTTTTCATTAGTCTTATTAGTTATTACCAAGTGCATTTATTTTCTTTTTAGGTTACTTAAATTTAACTAAACAATATACTGATGCAGTAATTAAAAATTGTCAAGCAAAAGTTGAAATTCTTGCAGCATCACCCCAAGTACATTAACTTTGTTTTATTTTATTTGGTTCAATATTTTTTCATGTGATTTCATATAGGCCAATGGGTTTTTGGGAGCAAGGGGATTAGCTGGTTTAATTCCATCAGTCTATACTTATATGGAGAAAGAATTTGCGAGAGAAGCTTTCAAGTTAGGACAGTCAAATAGAATTAATCTGTTTGAATACCAAAGAGACAAATGGACTTTTCATGCTAAAGGGATCTGGTATTACCCACCAGAAATTTATTATCCCGTCTTAACATTTGTTGGATCTCCCAATTTTGGTATATATTTTATTTTGAGCATCTTATATTAAAAAAAAAATATATTTTTTTTTTCTAACAGGCTATAGGTCAGTTTACCGAGATCTAGAAGCACAAGTAATGGTAGTAACTACAAGTCTTCAACTTCAAAAGGAACTACACATGGTAAAATCCTTAGAAATCCTTTGCATAATATTGTCAGCGACATTTAAAATCTTATAGGAGCAAGATTACTTATTTAACCCCAGCTATAAAGTGACTGAGGAAACGTTTGAGAAATCTGATAGAAAAGTGTCTCTTTTTGTTCGTCTTATAGCAGGTTTTATTAAAACGTTTTTTTAGACATTTAATTAAGCTGTTGCACAAAGTTTTTAAATGAATTTTGCTTGTTAGAAAATTAGTTTAATTTATAGCTAATTTCAATCACCAGTTGATATTTTTGTTAATAAATTATAAAATTACTTTTAAAATGTTTCTCAGGTTCTTTAATAATGAAGTATAATAATTAATTGGTTTTAATTCCTATTTATTGTTCAGTTTGAGTTACATGACTGTATAACATGGAAAGTGAAATCTAAATGACTTTTTTATACAAACCTAACAAAATTTAAAACAAAAGGAAAGCATTTAGGTCTTGCAGGCAAAACTGCTCTCTGAAATATGAGAAACATATTTGACGACTAACAAGGGAAAAATTTATAAAAATTGCATTACCATACTGAAATTAATTTATTCGTAAATTTCTTCCCTATCAGCAACATATCTAACAATATCAGAAGGTCGCAGTAACTTTTCAGCATCCGCATCTGGTATTTCAAACCCTGTCAAAAGTTTTAAAATTATTTCTTTTGAACGAACCTAAATCAAAATTCAAAATATAAATTTACCAAATTCATCTTCCATTGCCATAATGACTTCTACATGATCAAGGCTGTCTAACCCCAAATCTTTCATAAAATGTGATTCTAATGTCAACTATGAAAATCATAATCAGTCAAGATCTTTTTTTTTCAGCCTTCTCTACAAAGAGTTTTTCACCTATCAAACCATACCTTATTGGGCTCAACCTTGTCATATAATTTTAGAACCAAGACCACCCTATCACGAATGAAATCAAGCGTTAAAGGAGGTTTTTCACTGAAGCAACGTAGAGAAGGCTGCTGCAATGAAGACTGAAATATAAAGGTAAAGTGCGTTTTAGAACTCTGACCTTTTCCGATGTGACTTTGTCATAAGCGCGGCATATATTTAGCACTCTTTCTTGTAAATCTGATAAAGTTTGTTTAGATTTGCTTGTACTAACAATCCGCTTGAGACATACTGGTACCCCTAACTTTAAATGATAAAATATTTTATTTAAATTTTTAACCAACTAATTCCGACCTAGCTAGCGAAAGGAAAAGTTACGAGAAGAAACACAGACGCGTGTTACTTGGGGGTCAAAGAGGGTCAAATCCTAGAGTAGAATTTTTGTACCTAAGCCTTGACTAAAGAAAAACTTACAACTCGCTTCTTCAAGAGCGTGTCATTATTGAAACTAGTGAAAGATTTTAAATGGAACTGTTTTGCGTATACTACACTCAATACGATTCTTGGTGAAATAAACTTATTAGTATGTAAACGACACACTAATCTTGTAAAATTTGCAAGAGAACCCATAGTGAAAAGGAGAGAATCCAGAATGCGACTAAGTACCAAAGACTAAGTACTCTTTCAGGGAGGGGGGGGGGGCGAGCAGAATAACAAGAATGGGTATAAGTTGGTGTATATAGCAATAAGCCTTCACACCCATAGAAATAGAAATTAGACTAGAAGCACGATTGGATTGGGCGGGGACGTACCAGCTAGAAGGCTGCCATCAGAGTGGAATCACGATAGTTGCGCCATCTCATAGAAACAATTTAAACTAAATAAGTAAATATGGTCACGTGGAATAACATAAAACAGATCGTAGGCAACATATTGAAAACTTTTTTTATTTATCTGAAATTATATTAAGTTATTTAAACAGCTTTAGGAAAATCATAAAATCTCAAGAAGCGACTATAACTACAGTGTCACCCTTAAAGTCACACGTTAACTTTGCGCAATCATTGTAAGTCTAAAATACCACAAATCATCACAGTTTAACTAAATTTTAATTATTTCATTTTGGTTTAAAATATGCCTACTTGAGATTCCAAAATCTTGGTTTAAGTGTCTTTTAAACTATCATCAGTATTAGTCAAGTCAAATTGAGTGGTTTCCGGTAGTTCACTTTTTCCGTAAGTTTTCTGAAATAACCTGTGATAAATAGGGAAACTAAATAACACTTACTAAAATCAATAAATTGGCATACTCTAGAAGATATTTTTGGGATGTCTTTCAAATTCTTATTTTAATAAAGAAATTATTCATATTTCAGTTAGTTTTTTATTTCAGAATGTATAGGGTAATTTTTACTTGTGTAGGTACAGCATTTGCTTTCAAATGGTGCCTTCCATTTTGAAAGTAAATTTAATCCGGCACAAAATGTTTACTACACACAAAGTCATATGAAGTAATTGAAGATGGAGTCAAATTTTCGCGATTTACCGCTAAAACCCATTTTCCTAGTAATTCTCAGAGGAAATCTTAGTGTAAAAAAATCTCTTATTTCGAGATTATTATAAAATATTTACTATAATATTACATACTTATGAAATGAGAATTTTATTTCGTTCCCAGATCTCTCTTTACAATGTGAAAAAGCGCAGTTTTTAACCATTTTTGCGGATATGCTTTTCGACACAAAAATTTAAACACTAAAACACCGCCGCTGCGCACGACGTGATGCGCAGTGGATCGCCTTTTTTTTCCTCTTCGAAATTCGCATCGTGGCCATTGCGACAATGTTTAATGCGTTTGTCAGATGGCGCGTACATCGCGATTCCACCCTAATGTCAGCCTTCTAGTTCACCTGTTTCCCTTGGGATTGGCGGAAAGGGCAGTGCTTCTACTCTAATTTCTATTTCTATGTTCACACCATGAGCATCAGATACAAAATAAAACAAATGGAAAATTAAAATACGCGGCAAATCGAATAACCCAACAAAAGGGAACGATAAATAATAGTCCGAAGAAATTTATCAAGTCCGAACAGCGTTTCCAAGTATATCGCAAGTGGCGGAAATAAGGTCGGAAAATCCGTCATGGACCGCTTTCAACACACCCAAAGATAATATAACTACGTACCCTAGATTCAAAATCACGGCGTTTCTCGAGTTCGGGGTGAGAGACCCGTCAGTGTAAATAACCGTCGCGTCTTTGGCGTAGATGTCGAGCGTCGCGAGGAACATCTGTCGTAGCGCGTCCGAGCAGAGGTCACCGTTGCGAGTAGTTAGCCAACGGGAGATGACCGTCACCTTGGGAGGTTCCCAAGGAGGAGTGGACGTGGGAGTAAGATAACCCATGGAGGCATGAAAGAGCCAGGAGAGATTGTGTTCCCTATCCAAGTTCCACGCCCGGAGCAGAAAAGGAAGCCGATCCGGGGCGAAGCGATGTTCGATGACCTCCAGTTGAGCCAGGTTGTCCCGCAGAAGAGCGGGATAAAAGGCCGGGGTAGCCGCTGCGCCACATGGAGCAAGTGTATGAAGGTCCAAAAGAGTGCGACGAAAACTCAGTGGTGGAATTGCGGCCTCAGCTTCCATCAGGACAGCCTGGAGCGAATTAGGTGGGTGTACAAAAGCCTTAGCACGCCCCTACTGGCACCCCAACCGGTCGCTGAGACAGTACGCAGAAGATTGAGGCGCTTGAGTGAAGACGAGGCTAGAGCCTCGACGTGAGGCTTCCATGAGAGTCTGTCGTCGAAAATACCACCAAGGTACCTATACGAGTGGACTTTGGTTAAGGGAGTGCCATCGAGACTGAGAGTGAGATCGCCTGGGATGTTAGTCGCTTTTGAGAAAAGCATAAACTGGCACTTGAGTCGCTGAAAGTTGAGACCCTAGCGTGCACCGTACTCTGCGATGTGATCAAGCGATTGCTGCATGGAGCCGTATAAGGCATGAAGGGCTTGGCCACAGACCCAGGCTGCAATATCGTCGGCGTTTTCCCCTTGGAAAACATGTCTCTGGCATAGTTGAGGAATCCCGTCCAACATTACAGTGAAGAGGAATGGGCTGATCGAGCTGCCCTGAGGAACGCCTCTCATGACGAGGTAAGTGTCTGAGAGCGCACCATTGACCCTGACCTGATAGGTCCTATCCTTGAGGAAGACTTCCACCCAACGAAGAAGATTGCCGGTAAGACCCCGGCGTTGGAGTTTGTAGAGCAGCGCCTGATGGTGAACACTGCCAAAAGCGTCTTTCAGATCTAAGAAGACCGCAAGGCAGTGATTGTTCGTAGCAAGAGCACCTTGGGCTGCCATAGCAAGGCGGATCGCATTGTCGGTCGCTCGACGCCCACGTCTAAAACCAGTCTGCCTAGAACCAGCTTCTCGTAAATTTTGCCGAGATTAGGAAGCAGAGATATAGTGTGGTAAGACGCGGCATCGGGGAGGGCTTCCCAGGCTTCAGAATGGGATGCAAGACAGCATGTTTCCAACGAGAAGGCATGATGCCCTCCGCCCAAAGGCTGTTATAGAGCGCTAGGAGTGCCGTTCGGAAAGCCGGAGTCGAGTTCTTTATGATGAGGTTGGAGACGTTGTCCTTCCCCGGGGAGGTGTTGCCGGAGAGGACCTCGTATAACTCCGCTTCCGAGAAAGGGACATTGTATCTCACCGGTGGCTGCTCCAAAAGTGGTTCAGGCTGCTATTTTTGTTCTGGGCCGAGCGTTGGCTGAGGATGGGTATCCGCTCTAACAGACTGCGCGAGGCACTCTGCGACTTGGGCTTGATCCGTTTCCACCTTGTCTCCTTTGTTCAACGTAATGAGCTTCCGTGGACGCGTACCAGTCTTGAACCACCGAACTTGAGACCAGACCTGAGTCAAAGGAGTGTGAGCATGTAGTTTATTGCAATAAGTTCTCCAACTGTTACGCTTCGTCTCTCTAGTTAGTTTTTTGAAAAGGGCCCTTTCACGTTTGTAAGCGACCTGATCCAACGACTCGAGCGTTGCGCCCTGCGTCGAGCCGCTTTGACAGTCTTGGCCTGCTCAGAGCATGTGGCATCCCACCAAGGAGGCTGGCGGGGGCCTGCGGAACCACTTCCCCACTTAACCGGAATCGTTGCCAGGGCCGCTTGAAATATAATAGTTTCAGCCGACTGAGTTGTCAAGGGGGTCGGTTGATAGGGAGTCATCCAAAAGAATGCAAAAGCGTTTCCAGTCAGCCGCAGGGTAGTGCCAGTGACCTGGGCCAGTATGACCGCTATTTGCTTGAGATGGAACGCCCATGTGAATCGGGAGGTGTTCACTGGTGCCTGCGAGTATGACCAACCAAGGGAGATGGATAGCCAGGTCGGTACTCGCAAAAGCAAGATCTAGAGCACCATCAGGACCCTTAGTTGGGCGACGAGTAGACTCACCGCTGTTGAGGAGGACCAGATTGTCGTGGTCTTCCAGCCAAGTCTGGACGAGGCGGCCCTGTACGTTAGTCTTGTAGCTGCCCCAGAGAATGTTATGGGCATTGAAATCGCCTAAGATTAAGACGGAGAGAAGGTCGAAAAACGTCTTAGTGGCTTTACTCTGAGGATCATAGATGTTGAAGAGGGTGAACCATCCAACGGAGGAGTGAATCTTCAAGGCTAGAGATTCCACACCGACACAGGCTGGAGAGGGTAGACGGACTACCGGAAGAGACTTGTCGACGAGAGTCGCAACACCACCACGAACTCCGGAAGGCGAAGGTCGATGGACTACCCTGTCCGCACGAAAGGGTTCATAACAGCCGAAATGAAGATTGACTGTATCCGTTGGAGAGAGAAAAGTTTCTTGAAGCGCGATAATAGTGGGGTGTAAGTCACCTAGAAGGTCAATGAGATCCGGTAATCGAGATCGAACGCCGTTGACATTCCACTGGAGGACGCTAATCATCTCCAGTGGGATGTGAAGTGAAGGCATACTGAGTGGTAGAGCCCTGACCATGAGGGGACAATTTGCTGTTGAACTTGTCCACAAATCCGGCGGTAAGAGAAGCCGCAAGGGATTTCAAGACCGACCGTTTGTCCTGGGTGCCCTGGATCTTTATTCTTTTCGTATGTTTCCACAACGGCGGCCACAATGTGCGCCACCATCAAAGAAATATCAGCAGCCGAAAAAAGACCCAGAGGCGCGGCCATCTGTACCTCTGGAGTGGACGCAGCCGATGGTGGTGGCCTGCGAGGGGTTTTACTCCTGTGGCGTGACACTACGTGGGCGTATGACTTTTGACGGACGATTGCTCGTGCCTCTCAGAAGGAGACATCCTCTGTGCGGCAGAAAAGGGCACTCTGAAGACTTAGAGCTTGTTAATTCGTAACTGGCGATAACTGGGAGAGCTAAATTTAGGTAACTAGCCGACTGAAAAACCTATTACCTTTGCGACTTCAGATATTGTCGTGTGAATTTTGAAATAAAAACTACTTGTTTGCGAACTTTATTTGATTTTATTTAATTTTGCTATTTTTAATTTACGTTGCCCATTTGGGGCTTACTAACAACTTTTCTCCATTTGGGAGTAACAATTTCCTGCCTCCTTCCGAGGTTTCTAAATTTCATCTGTCTTAATTGACAAAGATTTCCAACGGTTCCCTTCGAGAGAGGGGGAAGCGATGGAGATTTCTTAGAATAGTCACGAAGCTCCGACCTTGAAGGTCAGAGTTCGGCCTTGTTACGTTTGGGACAATAGGTGCCCGGTACGATATCCACTTCTCTCGAAGAAAACCGTTTTACAACAGGATGGGACGGAATTTCCCTCCCGCAACATTCTTTTAGCTCTATTTCTCCGAATGTGGCCTACTTTCAAATTTACCCTTAAAGGGAATAGAGCATGGTTACAAGAATTTACAATACAATTTCATTTAATCAATTACAGTTATACAGTTAATTTAATTTCAAGAACGCCAAGTTTTAATTACATATAGGAAAGAATTAATAAACAAAACAAACAAATATACACTTATTTTCTATCTTTTTAACAGAGCTGTGGGCGCCTTTACAGTTGACACAATATGCCGTCGCTTCACACCTCTGAGTAGGATCATAGACGTGATCCTTTCCATATGTGGCGCAGATCTCGTGAGCCACCTGGGTTCTGCAAGCTGAAGCAATGTGCCCGTAGTGCCGGCACTTGTAACATTGTAGTGGACGAGGGGTGTAATCTAGAACCCCAAAAGCCATGCCATACATGAAGATTTTCCTCGGAACGGATTCCTTGGGAAAGCCGATAAGAAACGTATTGGAACGACCACCGAGACGGCGGACCGACTTGACCGCTTGCTGACTGGAGTGTAAGGCCTCCTCAATGTCCGCTTTGGTAATGTCCGTTGGGACATGAATAATCCGCCGTAGAGCCACTTCCGATGCTGTCTGGGATCCCGCCACTCCAAATTTGAAATCGCCGAAAGCGGTCGCTGATTTGATAGCCGCAGCCTGCTCCTCTGTTTTCGGGAAGACCAGCAGGTCCCCCTGAGGGAGGGGCTGAAAAGTGACCCCTTCGCCGAAAGCACCAACGGTATACACGTAAAGTTGTTTTGTACCCAGGCTTGAGAATTTCTCACCTTCTAAAGACGGCTTCAGGTGGAGGGGGGGGAGACCCCGGCGACGGGGTGCCCTGGGCGTCGAAAAGTCCTGGTATTCGCGGTGGGTGGGGCCACGTACGTAGGAATGTTCCCCAACGCTCGGCGAACGCGAACGCTTGGCGCGGTTGATCGGCCGGCCGCGGCGATCCACGGTGATGTAGCCGGAAGAGTCACCTTCGGCCATCTCCATACCTTGAGAAACGCCGGCAAATTCCGAGGAAGAAGCCATAGTCCCGAAAGCGGGCGATTAAAATAAGACGGGGAAAGCTAAAAAACTAGGCAGGATAGGGACTGGGAAAGCTAAGACAAAAGAAGCTAGGCCAAATAGGCTTAGAAAAAAAAAGAACTAGGGAAGGTAAAAAAAAAGACGGAGGCAAAGAAGACACGTCCTTCCGCACCGGCTATATTACAATCCCTCACAAAATCTAGGAATGGAACATTCATACTCCTAGACAAAATAATTCAAAAATATCTTTATTTTCTCGCCAGATGGCTCTGTTTCATCATACGAGGAAAATGGGAACAGCGCCATCCCTTTTCATAAGCAGGAAAAACAAGAGTCAAGCAAGTCTGAAAACCCCTATTTGAGAAAAACCAGTTTTAAGTTCGAAATCTAGCATAATAACAATGATAATCAAATAATGCAAATTGATAAAAATAGAGTTAAAATATACATTGAAAATTTTGTACTAAGTCACCTTAATTTAAAAACACTCAAGGATTCTTATTTTGAATTTCTTTCAATAGTCACGTATCTCGACTTACTTGACTTTTGCTCTCAGGTAGCGCGTAGCCAATGTATCATGTTATTGACAATTTGACATGTGTTTCGTCATGTTAGCGAATTGTAATCATATCGAAACAATTTATAAGTGTAGCTAATCTTATAAAAATTAAATGGATCCATTAACATTTATCAAAAAAAGCGCTTTAACTTTAATTTTTTCTTCATTACTTATCGGTATATGTTTAAATGAAACGTTGGTAAGAAGTGTTTTTAATTCCTCAGTAAGACTTGGTCTAATGCTCTTTCCAGCAGCACTGAATAACATTTAGATCCATTTATAAATTGTCAGCATAACAGCTAATCAGACTATTATTAAACCTACGTTTGATATTTGTGTATCATATACAATTAAATAAATCATTGTAATATGTCCCCTTCCATTTTTATATCAACAAGAGAAATGGTGATTGTGATAATGGTCTTCATTACATTACACCCCCTAAGACCATAAGAATTTAAGAAATACATCTATATACAAATGCCCATTTTTTAAATTGTCACAGTATTTATTGCATAAAAAATAGTACAAGTAATATTATACACATCCTTTCCTTGAATTTTGATTAGAAAAAAATACTTTTTCTATCACATACCAAAATTTTATAGTTTTAAATTCACAAGCAGTATATCCCCGAAATTTTAACATTACAAGATAATAATAGTAATAAATTAGTAGCCAAAAAAAAGTCGCAACGCCATAGTGCATTTAAAGAATCCCTAGAAAATTCAATTTCTTGATTTTCAGCAACAAAATCTTGAAGTCTTAGAACATACAGTTTTAGTTTCCACATTAGATGGTGCACTTTATGCAGTGCACAAAAACACTGGAGCTATAAAATGGGCTCTCAAAGAAGGTAGTAATTGTACTATTCTTTAAATATTTAATATGGGACAGAATCAGTTCAGTAAATTAATCAATTTTATTGTACAAAACTATATAGATCCAGTTTTAAAAGTGCCCTTTGATCCTGGACAGAGGTACATTAATAATTAAAACTTTCTTATAATTTTTTAGATGAAGTTTGTATTATAAATTTGTTTCTACTTTGTATAGCCAAACGTTTTTACCTGATCCAAAGGACGGGAGTTTATATGCTTATAGTAGTGTAGGTGCTAAGAAGGGACAAAAGGGTGCTTTAAAAAAATTGCCCTTTACCATACCTGAACTTGTGGCTGCTTCACCTTGTAAAAGTAGCGATGGAATTCTTTATACAGGTAGAAACGTTTCCGTATGACCAAGTGTAATATTTTGCAATATATAATAATTGGAATTTCTAGGTAAAAAAATTGATACCTGGTTTGCCATTGACCCGGCTACTGGCTCCAAAGTGGAGAAACTTTCTTTACATAGTTCAGACAAAATATGCCCTGCATCTGTTAATTCCATTTTTATTGGTAGAACAGGTAGAATAAATTTCCTTAGATAATGACAATCAATTGCAATGGGATCTGAAATTTATCTCCACACTTTTTAGAGTATCATATAACAATGTATGATAGTAAAACAAGAACCAAAACATGGAATGTTACATTCTTTGATTATTCATCTCACAGAAATCATGAAGCAAGCCAAGATTATAGTATGAACTGCCTGTTATGAATTTCCACAAACAACGAACTTATGACGACTTTTTTTAGATTTAGCTCATTTCACCTCCAGTTCAACAGGTCGAATTTTGACTATTGATAAATTATCTGGTAATAAAGAATGAAATTTTGTAGGAAACCTTGGCCATGTATAAAGAATTAGGTGATTTTTTTAGGCCAATTAGTTTGGGATCTAGACTATGGAGCTCCAGTTGTAGGCATGTATTTGTTGGAAAATGAAGGTTTACGAAGGCTATCAATAACCAGCGTAGATCCTGAAACGTTAAATCATCTCACGAGTAGAGTTTCCTCTCAGGATTGGAAGAACAGACTTCTAGAACCTGATCAAGAAACTAAACTTTAGTACGATTTAATTTAACTTCAATATGAAACTTTCTTTGTTTGGCATCTAAGCATGCTCCAAATTTGAGGTTCAGTTGCTTGTGTGTGTAAGTTAGTTGAACACTTTTGGCCTGACCCCGAGCAGTTTACAGTCAATTTTGAATGTAAGAAGTTGGTAGTGATGTAGCTCCAGACAGCATAGAGCAGGAAAATAGTTTTCACCTTTTAAAGCTCATTGTACTTAAAAAAAATTTATTGTTTTATAGTCCAGCTTTGTATATTGGTGAATATGAGCATGGACCATACGCTCTGCCTTCTTTAGTGGATGAAAATCAACCGGTTTTAAAGGTGCGCCATTTTTCCCATCGTCTAATGTTATATGCCTTCAAATTATTTTCATTTAACTTGAATTTCTAGCCATGGAGTCAATTACTTTTAGAAGGCCCAAAAGAAGACACTGTTAAATCTGAAATTGATAAAGAAAATTCAAATACAGAGCCCTCCACTAATATTCCTGTTGTTTCTAAAAATGGATCAGAAGATTCCAAGGAAAAAGAGCCAGAAAAAAATGTTCTCATACTTGGTATTGAGGAAGCTACTCTGAAATGTACCTTCTCACATAATTTCCAATTTTAATTTTTTTTCAGGTTATTACGAAGTACCTCAGTATTCCACATTCAACATTAATCCAAGGCCTCAAATAGCCGGAGTGATAGATCCTCCCCCTTTGGTGAAACCAACAGATTCAGAATTGAGATTAAAGGATTTGGAAAGAAACTCTAGTTTGAAGGCTGAAGATAATTATAATTCATCTTCCCCTAGCGCTAATGAATCAATTACGGAACCATATTCATTCCCCAACGAAAACCAGAAAAAGGGAAGTGTTTACTCCAGAGACTTCAACAAAAGCAAATACATTTCAATCCCTCATACCTCCGTGAACATTGTAACTGATATATCCGGAGTTTCAGTGATACTTTTTGTGCTTCTGACTATTCTTTTAGTTTGCGTTATATATCTCTACCCTCAGGTATTATTACGCTGTCCTCTTAAATTTTCTTCCACTGGAAGTTGAGCTTTAACTGGTTTTTAATATAACTTTTAGGCCAAAGAATACCAAAGAACGTCACGTAGTGGAAACTCGACATTTGGTAATGTGTCTGTTTTGGAAGGGTTACCCGAAGGAAATTATAAAATTGGCAAGATATTGTTTAATTCCTCTGATGTTCTTGGTCATGGTTGCGAAGGAACGTTTGTTTTTAAGTATGTTTATATAAGATAGTTATCTTATTTTATATTAAACACACGAACACTTGCAGAGGAAAATTTGATAATCGTGATGCTGCGATAAAAAGAATTTTACCAGAATGCTTTGTGTTAGCAAATCGTGAAGTGGAATTGCTTAGGGAGTCTGATCATCACCCCAATGTGATTCGGTATTTCTGTATGGAAGAAGACCATCAGTTCCGATACATTGCCCTAGAGTTGTGTGTTGCCACGTTGAAAGACTACGTTGAAAATTCCCAGTTTGATAGACGCAATTTAGATCCTATGCTTTTGCTAGAACAAGCCACCTCTGGAGTGGCTCATTTGCATTCCCTTAAAATTGGTAAGCAATCAACTTATAGCTATCATACAGGTGTTCTTAATATTTATAAATCCAAGTTCATTATGGTAATAGTTCACCGTGACATTAAACCTCAAAATGTCCTGATATCCGTGCCAAATTCTGCAGGAGAAATAAAAGCTATGATTTCGGATTTTGGCCTTTGTAAAAAATTGGCGCAAGGAAGAGTTTCCTTTTCCAGGAGATCAGGAGCAACTGGAACGGAAGGCTGGATTGCTCCAGAAATGATGACCGGAGAGAGTAGAACTGTAAGTATCTCTATAGCCTGGTATATGAAAAAATCAAATTTACAAATCATGCCTGTTTCAGACATGTGCTGTCGATATTTTTTCTCTTGGTTGTGTCTTTTACTACGTAATATCTGGGGGGAAACATCCTTTCGGAGACTCTCTGAGACAACAATCTAATATTATGAATGGAGAGTACAAACTAAATCACTTTGATGAGGGTTTAGATTTAAATGGAATTGGTGACATTTATTGCATCGAGCGCTCTCTCATTTCTCAAATGCTCGAAAGAAAGCCAGAAGAGAGACCTACTACTTTTATAGTTCAAAAACACCCCATCTTTTGGTCAAAGGAAAAACAATTAATTTTTTTCCAGGTGATTAATATTTTTGGTTTTTAAGGTGGGTGGATGGCTTACTGAAATGACTTGTTTTTGCGTAGGATGTCAGTGATAGAATAGAAAAAGAACCTCCAGATAGTCCCATTGTACAGTTGTTAGAGAAGGGTGGTTTTTGCGTTGTAAGAGGAGACTGGCGTATTTGCATCACCGAAGAGCTGCAAGCTGATCTTCGCAAGTTTAGAACCTATAAAGGTCATTCAGTTCGAGATTTGCTTAGAGCAATGAGGAATAAGGTAAGTACCTTTTTTAATTTTTGAAAACACATACTAACAATTTAAAATGTGGTACTGGTTTTCAGAAACACCATTATCAAGAGCTACCGCAAGAGGTTCAAATATCCTTGGGTCATTTGCCTGAAGGATTTCTTACTTATTTCACCTCGCGGTTTCCCCACTTATTACTACATACTTACTTAGCCTTACAAAGTTACAAATCAGAGTCCCTTCTTTCCCGATATTACGACAAAGACTCTGTATTAGTTGTGAAAACTGTTTTTGCCAGTTTTATCAAAAGTTTTCGTGAAAAACTCTCAAAAAATGAGAGCTCCTATTGGCTTCCCAGAAAAATTTCAAAGCCAAAGACTCCAGATAATGGCACAAAATCTAAAGAAAGCAAAGTGTCCAAGACTGAGGACAATAATTCTCATGTTCCTAATGATCCAGAGCTCAATAAGCAAGAAAACAACCTTGCGCAACAGAGTGTTCTGTTCAGTGAGGCTGATAATATGTGTGAAAAAGATGCAGTCAATGACTGTGATCAACCTTTATTGGCCAAGAAAAAATGTCGTAAAAGGAATTACAAAAAAACGTCCCCTAAAAAGGCGTCCGAGTTACTGAATGAGCTTAAAATTTCAGAGATAGCAGTGGAATAGTTTTTTTTGTGGGGGGTACTTTGGGTTGGTGCAATGATATTCAGCATTTCTTTCTTCCATTGCGTTTTTATATTTTGGTGTATCTGGGGGTTGTATGAAGGGAAAGGAGAATCCAGTATTGTACTATTTATAGTAGATAAATGAGTGTGGGATTGGAATTATGTAAAACCTTTGTAATAATGGAGCTTGTTTCACTTAGTTGCCTTGAGCTAGAAAACTACATAGGGTATTTTTCCTTTTATTTAATAAAAGCTTGCATGTGTCCTGCATTACTGCAAAATAAATTCCTCGAGTGTTTTGTAGTTCCCATCCTTAGCCTACAAAGTGGAACAAGCTCCCTCATTTCAAGTTATTCAAATTATAAATTTTTTCCTAAGTCAAGAAATGATTCAGTGAAATATTTTAAAGATTTTATTTATTTACTAAAGTTAAAAAGTTATGGAAAATTTTAATGTGGACTTAAGAAGCCATCTGTTTTTGGTTTAATGTCACCTGGTTTTCCTTTTGAAGAAGGAGATATAAATTACAGTTTTTAAAGTAGAGGTTTTATGGTATTGACTTACCAAAACCACTTAGGCATACTCCCCCGAAATAATACACACACTATATTATTCTTTCACTATGATTTACATCCTGAAAAATTTCATTTATTTCATTTACAAGGTAATTGTATTCTTGTACCCTTATACTTTTTATTAGACATTCCACCAGTTTTTCCAAATGGTAGTTTTTTACTACAAAGTTGTAAATATATCTGTACATATATATCTTAAAACAAAGACCATTGTATAGTGTTGATATGAGTTGTTTTCTTTCATCACAGTTAGTGAAGTAAGAAATTTAAATACATTTAGAAAGATTGACTTCTAGTTAAGTGTAATATAAATTCCGTCAATAATTAATTTATTCATACACTTTTTATGGCGAAGAATGAACATGATATTTAAAACGTTTAATTTTGAGTTTAAACACTTATTTAAAGAGAAGATTCAAAAAGTACAATAAAAGAGTTTTATTTAATAATCTCAAAAACAGACAATTTGTACGTTTCTCTATAATAGCTCAAGCTCAGTAATACGTGCTATCTTTAAAAAAATATGACCAGATTACGATTTATTATCGTGTTTAATTTATTTGGGAGGGCGCCTTTTGGAGATCTTTACGCAACCACTTGTTTTAACACCATGGTAGTTTTTCTAGTAGTTCCAATACTGCATTAGAGTAAATTATTAGTAGGAAGTTTCTCGTAACTTCTTTTGAGAGCGGAAGCGAGTAATCGTGAATTTGACCCGAATAATTTAGGGTTAACTGCCACATTTAAACGATGATTGTCTATAAAACGTAAATATAAATACAAATTTTACAGTACACGTGTCAATTAGACGTTTAATAAATAAGCATTGAGGTACACCAAAACAATTCATTTTACTTTTGTCTTATCGTTTTTTTAATGTAATTACCCTGGTTACCCGATAAGGCGGGGGAGAGGGGCTATGAATAAAGAGACTGGAAACATGGACTAATTAGTCCATGCTGGAAAGGACTTAAGATCATAATGACCTAATCCAAACTATAGTTGTTTTTCGGATAAAAACTAAATTAAAATCATTAAAACGTGTATATTCATAGAAAAATAAGGCACATTAATCAGTGTGCTTCCGTCTGCAAGATAATCTATTCTGTTTTCAATTCAATAAATTTCCCCATTCTGATTTCCCGGAAAGAAATAAAACGGTAAGTTCATTCTATTTGCCCCTTTTTAGCCTTTTCGAGACCTTCTCCGATGATGGAATTTACCGCGTGAAGAACCTTAGTCCATCCTTCAGCCGCGACTGGCGTTATTTTGCCGCCAAATCGTTCCGCCATGAAATCCAAAATCACCTTCGCTAGATTCTGAAACGTAAGTTCAAATTTATTTTACGGAAGTGCGTTTAGAAAGGCTTTTCGCTATATCAATGAACATTAAATTGAAACCCGCTGAAACAACATTACGCAACAATGCTAGAGACGATTATCCGGTTCGTGGTCATACCTCGAATTGTTGAACGACAATTCCTCTTCCGTAGTGATTCTTGGCCGTTTTGAGTAACATTTCTTTCAGACACGCAATGTCGTCCAAATTGTCGACGAAAGACGTGATTGCGTAAAGTACAGCTGCCGCGTGCGCGTGGACTCTAGGGTTGGTCGCCAGCTGATCGAGGGGCACGGTCGCGAAACCCTTGAAATGTTTCTGGTACTCGGGATGCGTCTTGAAAAATCTGCGGGGTGAAAAAAAAAGACTTTTAATTACGCGTAGTCTAGCAATTAGATTTCGAAATGTCTCTGCCGGGCGCTAATTGTTTGATATTTCTATGTTAATGTTTCGTTGCCGCATTCCTCCCGAAAGGATGCTTATTGTAATTCTAGACCTACCAAGAAGATTGTTGCTTATCGCTGTTCCAAAAAAGTTGGTTTCGCTTTACGAGTGTTAATTAAACAAACATGAGACTATTTATACTAAAGTATAACTAGATGTCACGGACATTTAAGTACACACATTTCTCCCGATGTATTAAATATATTTTAAATATTAATTTATTAAATTTGAATTTGAAGAAATTGTCAATCATCTTGTACCCAAGAGGAATTTTATCAAAAATGGATTTTTTGAGTTACCTGTTTTTGGAAATAAGGTAACGAAACGCAAACACCATTTAAAAAAAGTATGTAGATCTAAAATCTGCCGGGAGTAGTGGCTCACTCCTGTAATCCCAGGCGTCCGGGAGGCAGAGTTTGTGGATGGTCGTGTGAGGATGACTACCAATTCCCCAACGGGTGGTCGGAATACTTCCGCCACGGGTGTCCCCACCCCTGTCCCCACGTATCCCCCCGTTGGCGTGGCCGTTACACATATCTCGCCCTGATTAATCAGATGGTGTTTCGCCGGGCTCGCGGTCTTCTCAGACTCTATCAGCCCTTTCTTCCTTGAATAAAAAAAAAAAGATCTAAAATCTAAAATCGCCAAAAATCACCAAGATGAAAAAAATTAACAACTTGTGGGCTCCCAACCCGAAAATGAATATTGGGCTATTGAGGATCTGATATTTTCTGTCGATTGACATATCATTGACCATTCTAGACCTAATTATTGAAGAGTTATGTAAGATTCGGCGGCGGCTACGCCGTACGTGATCTTAGTACAAGTGCGTTGTCGCCAGGCATAAATAACTAATATAATGCAATTTTTAATATGAGATCGAGCACTTAACATATAATAGCGCAATCAGTGTTAATCAAAGTTGGCCGTCATCAAGCTATTAGCATTTTTTTTTGTAAAACCTATTCGATTGAATAGACCTTGAAAAATGTTCGCAAATATTCATTTTTACACACAATCCGGAAGTGGGGCATTTGCTCATTTTAGTGATTTTTGGCGATTTTCGCCTTAAAATGTACCTACTTTCATTAAATTAAGAGCGACTTGGTTGAATATTATATTTTTAGGTAGTACTGAACATTTCTGAACTACATTTTCGGTTGCATTAAGAAATTTTAATTTTACATGAGATTTCTGGTCAATTCGCGGGACCCCACATCTCGTTCGCGTTTCGCTACCTTATTACCAAAAAAAGGTAACTCGAAAAGTTCGTTTTGTCTAAAAATTAATTTAAATTAACGTGTTCACGTTTCGCTACTTTATTTCCAAAACCAGGAGTTAATGTACAAGATGATTGGAAATTTGTTCTAGTCGAAATTTAATATTTGAAATATATTTAATACATCGGGGGGGGATTGTGAGTACTTAAATGTCAGTGACATCTTGTTCCATATCAAATAGTCGATGGACAGTGGCGTAACTAGGAACTCCGGGGCCCCCCTCGAAAAACGACTCAGGGGCTCTTTTAAATAGCACCGATTTTAATCATAAACGTTTGCCCCCCCCCCCCCGCACCGCGGGGTTTGCGGGGCGCTATTTACGCCACTGTCGATGGATATTAACGTATTGTGTGGTGCTGCTGCTGCACGGCACGGACAGCTGTTAGGTGTCTTATTGGCTATGTTATTGAGCCTTGGAGTGTTGTGGAATTACCTAGAACAGCAAAGTAAATCTTTAAAACTAAATAGTATTTGTTGTTTGATCATTTAAGAGGACCTGTTTTTTTCATTCAATAATATTCGACAAAACTATTCGTCGTTTTAAATTTGATATTCGTACACCTCTCAAATTCCTTCTCGCGCTATGAGTGAGACACGGTTGGCTATATATCACGTTTTTTCTCGGTAGATCCTAGCTTATATTTACGTTTTTATTATTTATAAGAAGTGTAATGGCATGTATGACTTATACAGCATATTGCAATTTTGTTTCGTCGACGAACAATTGGCGTATTTTCCTTAATAACAGCTCTTATATTACGGTGAATTATCCCTCGGGCGAAAAAGAGAGATTACTATTTGTAATTCCGACGTATTTTCCTAGGTCCCTAATAAAACGTTATTTGCCATTTGAACGAACCAAAAGGCTTGGACGACGTCTCATTTTTACTCTCTTAAAAGCCGATTATATGCAAAATATATCTGTATATTTTTTGGGTGGATAGGAAACAAATAGACCCAATTTCCCAAACCCTAAACGCATCTTCGTATTTGGCCAAATGAAACAAGATGTAACGGACATTTTAAATACACACAATGCCCCGATGTATTAAATATGTTTTAAATATTAAATTTAAAATTGAATCAATTTCCAATCATCTTATACTTAAAAAACCCAAGAGGAATTTTATCGAAATTGAATATTTTGAGTTACCTGGTTCTAAAAATAAGGTTGCGAAACGCGAACACGGTAATTTAAATTAATTTTTCGCCAAACCGAGTTTTTTGAGTTACCTGGTTTTTGGAAATTAGATCGCCATGTTTTTGGAGTTAGATGCCGGTATCAATTGGTACGAAATTCAAATATCACAATAGTGAGTACGCGGGTTGTGGGGTCCCTCGAATTAGCCAGAAATATCACTTAAAATTAAAATTCCTTAATGAACAAAAAACGTAGTTCAGAAATTATCAGCACTAACTAAAAATATAATTTTCAACCAAGTCAGTCTTAATTTAAAAAAGTATGTAGACAAAGTCGAAATGTACGCGTACGTTACATACCGAACGATTTCAATAGCTATCAAAAATACCCAACTTTTAAAATTGAAAAATAGATGGAAAAGGCCTTTAGGGGAATTCATCGCGGCAAGGGTTTTGAAAATTCTTGTTAACAAGTTCGGCTCACTCGCTACCGCTATTTTTTTCTCATTCTCGAAGAGTAAAAAGGCTTTCAATTTATTTTCCATCGTCGATAGGCGCCAATCCAACCCTCTCAATTTTAACGAACCCGTCCAGAAAGGCTAAATGTCAATTACGAAGCCGAGAAAGAAAAGCGCGAGAGGGCGGATTGACTGCTTTTCTCCCAAGAAGTCGAGCCAAAAGTCAAAGCGAAAATCCCTGCCATTTTTATTGAAACTAATCTTTTGCGAAGCTCTTGTATACGTGTATGGCAGAAATATATATATATATATATCTATATATATATATATATATCTATATATATATATATATATATATATATTTATGATTCGGAGAACCGTAAAAAACCTTAATAGCGGTTTTATTTTTTGCGGCATTTAAAAACGGTGCTTGAAGAACCCTTTCAAGAGAGGAACCCGCAATTTTCGAGTGTTAATGATTTCCGGTCTATTTTCGTTCGTCATTGCTTGGTCCCCTAATGCGAAAATATATAATTCCCATAAACATCCGCCTCTTGTCTCGCGTTGTTCAAACCTAAGACAGTATGTATCCCTAAAGCGACGACCAAATTATCGTATTTTTAGACCCCACCACGGTAGCTTCACGACCAACTTCCAAAGTTCGTACCGATAACAGCCCTACAATGGAATATAGTTGGCCGTACTTTGAAAACGACATATCTCACGATCATTGAGAATGCTTGAAGGTACAGTTTTCTTCGCCCCCCCCCTCTCTTTTAAAAGCCTCGGTGAGAGAGACAGCTGTAATACGGCTAAAGCTAGATGATTTCTTATCCTCTTATGGGTATATTATATCTGTTAATTATTCAATTATGTATTAATGTATACAATAAACGCCCTCACGCTTACTCGATAATAGACATAGAGAAATAAGAATTAGCTTATGAAACTCAATTTACGTCTGTCTGTTTCGCTCTAATATTTTTTGGGATATCATTGCGTTTTTCAACAGTACTAAGCACATTTTTTGAAGAAAAAAATTCAACGGGTATTCCCGAAATTCGCATCAAAATATTTTATTATATTACCAGGGCACCCCAAAACGTACTCGCAACTGCATCTCCCGGGGTGATACCTATATATATATATATATAGATAGGACCGGGAGAGCGGCACGTTAGCTTATAAGCTGGAGATTGCTTTCCAACAGAAATGAAGGACTATCCCTAGGGTACCTTATTTAGGTACCTCCGGGGGAGGGCCCGGAGGGGGGGTGTGGAATCTCCGTCGGAAAAACTAATTATGGAATTTCGAAATCCTATCTCGGAAAGCCTGCACCGTCGCTACGTATACCCGCTTGACTCTCTACCTGTACGGGGAATTGTAATATTTAGACCTTCAAAAAGCCCCATCCGCTCGGAGACTATGAAAAGGGAGTCCGTTAAAATACGCGACAGGTAGCAAATTTCAATAAAAAGCCTCTCTAAGGCTACCAAAGGGCAAATTTATAGAATAATAATGGAGGCTTTCGTCCTTGTACGATACTCGAGCTCTCGGCCGCGTTTTACTTCTACCCCTGACGCGTGGTTTTAATAGCGCTTATCTTGAATAGTCCCGCTAAATTTATCGCTGATACGATACATAGTTAGGCTTTTAACTCCAAATTTATATTCAAGATGGCAGGCTTGTTCGTGCTTTGAGAGAGTACAATAAAAACTATGAAGTTTCTAGGGTCGAATCGAGGGGCTGATCACTCCGCGTAATCGGTGTACAGAGCCGTACCTTTGACTGTACTAATGGGATTACGCGTAATCTTTGAAGTCCCTGCCTTTGGCAGTGCTAATCTAAGCGTAATCCGGTGTACAGACTTTCTAAGAGTGGTTAGCCCCTCGGGTCGAATGACTCGGTAAACTTTGGAGATAAACGTAGGACGCTAATTTCGTAGAGTAGCAGTCGTCCCACTAAAAATTGGCTAGGCCCTGCCCCTAGCCTGCTGTTTACCGCCAATTTAGAGCTAGACATTGCCTAGGACTTAATGTAAAATGTTGATAGTGGCGTGGCTTCGGAATACTTAGGGCAGATGGCAGTTATTCACCTATGGAACTTTCCTCGAGTACCCTTTAAACTATTAGCCTGCCTGAAGTTGCGAAGAGCTATCAATTCGTCCAAGCACTACTGTAGCTCGAAATAGGACGTAAACAGCTCGGGGGGCAGGCCAAAATTATTTGCCTAATAAAGTAATAGTCCCCGTTTCGATATTTTCGGATTCATAATAAATGCAATGGGGGGTGGCCTTGCATCCTGCGCAAATTTCCCAGAAATACCGGAAAATTAGACAGTTTTAGCATCTGGTGAAACTGTATAAAAGCGAAAGTCGACGTTGGCACCGAATGTCTTTTGTTGGGGGCCCTACTTGGACAAGACGCGGTTTTTCAAACTTTTATTTTACAGGTGGTGATAACTTTATTGTATGAATTGTAAATTAAGTAACGCAAAAAAATATAGACTCCCCCCCATTAACGAAGGTTAACATTTGGTTATACTCGACCCCTTAAATTACATGATGAACTTTAAAACTTTTAAATTTCTTCAAAAAATAAGCTAATTGATTTATTTGCCGTAGAACAATAATCATGCCATCGCAAATAAAAAAAAAAACAATTATTCAGTTGCTAATATACCTTGAAATAATTGTCAATTTAGGTTTCGTTAAAACATTGTGATATGTCTTCGGTCTCTCCCCTCCCCCTGTAACTTTTAGGAACGCGTGTACAAATTTCCCCTTACTGCGTTACGTCATTTTGTTCAAATTCGGGGGATAAGTAAACCTTTATCTAGCTTGAAATTTCCCAAAAGGAAAAAATTCGACGGGCTTTAGTTTTTCCATGGCAACAAAAAATGTTTTTGATAACTTAAAACCTACTTTTTCCCTATGGAAATTAACCTGGAGAAATCGCAGATTTAATGGTTTGAAAATTTTAAAAATATTAAAACATATTTAAAAAAAATTGTACATTAGGTAAATTCAGGTTAATTTGGGTAAATGCAATAAACAAATTGGGTAAATACAAGTAAATTTGCTTTATATTATTTAAAATGGTTAAAAATAGGAGTAGGCATGTACATTTTTTTAAACATAATTTATTTTTTAATATTTAAAACATTTTTGAAGGGGGGACCCAAAAAATCAGCGATTTCTCCATGTTAATTTCCATAGGGAAATGTAGATTTTAAGTAATCAAAAACATTTTTGGTTGCCATGGCAAAACTAAAGCCCGTAGAAACTTTTCCTTTTAGGAAATTTCAAGTTACATAAAGGTCTACTTATGACATACTGTTTTGGTAATGTAAATGTTTACTGGTTTTTTAACCTTTTTCCACTGATTGTTAATAATATATTCCCTATTTACCACTTGTATAAGCAATATTCGACCAAAGATAATTTAAACTCGTACCCTAGATTCGAATACTGAGAGCTTTCCCATTGACGTTTTTGTTACGAAGCGTTTACCCTTTTCCGGCACGTGACCTCAGAAAAATCGGGCTCCATCGGTTGTGGCTCGGCCAACTTCGATCACGCGCTGCCACGCTATATAGCGCGGCAGCGCGTTATCGAAATTGGCTGTGGTTGCGGTAAGGCGCAAACCATGGAGCGAATTTTTTCTCAGTTCCGGCGGGAAGTGGGTAAACGCTATCGGCAACGCGCGAGAGAGTGATTTCGAATCTAGGGTACGAGTTTAAATTATCTTTGATTCGACAAACTTGTATTAGTGGAACACTAACAATCGTTATTCATTGTCCAACATGTTTCAACAAATTTTGAAATCCGCGAGTCGCGATGGGTCAGAAATTGCAATTTTAGCGCGCGGGATTTTCGAAATCCGTCCATTTCAATACCGGTCAAACGTCGAAGAATTTTATGGAAACCCGCGAATTGTTTTCCCTCGAGTCAGTCATCGATTCGGTACGGACGCTACCGCGGTTTGTCAGGGTTCCATTCTGGTGGTTTTCGCTTTCAAAACACGCTCAGTAGAAAATGATAAGCCCCGGCAGAGGGGGACATAGTCGATCATCAAGATTTAGAAAAAGGATGTGTCTCTAAACGAGCATTACGTCATTAATCATAAAAGACATAAATGTTCCCATTGGTACTATTTTCTTCGAATTAAGAAGTTGCAAAACTCCTTATATCCTTCTTCGGACGATCGTAAAAGAAATTATACGGCTTTACTTAGCAACCGCGGTTTAAAAAATTAATTTGGCCTTATTAAACCCGTTGTAACACTCCTCATCGACGAAGTGTATTATTATCACTCAAGAGCCTGCCTTTTCCTAGTCTTAATAATCGACCGCTTTCCACAAGTTCTATCAGGCCTCCGATTGTCGAGCGATTATAATATTAACCCTGATTATAAAGCGCTCTTAAAAGTCCGACGTTAGTTTTAAACCCCCTCCTACACAGTTACACTTGACTGATAAACGCGTGTATAGAAATACGTTTGTCAAAGAACGCTATAAAAAAGAACGATATGGGAAAAAGTAAACGCTAAAAGAGATAATTTAATTTGACCTTCGTCTAAGTTATCTCGGTTATAGTTTTTCGTGTCTAAAACGAATTACTCATTGTTTCCTCCTCCGTATTCTAGAATTATATCCTAACGAAAGGGGGTTTCTCCAAACGCCAATCGTTTCCGCGAAAGATTTTTTCGCGAATAATTATCCTCTATATATATATATTTTTTTTTATTATTTTGACGGAATTAAAAGCTTATGGCGGCCGTCAATTATATATTCAAAACCGGTTAGGAGAAGATCACGAAAAAGCTTGTTATATTTTTTTCGTGGTATTACGAGCGACTTTCGCTGGTTTCCCTGTAATACACGTGACGCCTCTTTTTGAGAAAAGTGCACCATCATCCCTCGCTTCTTTTCCCTACACACCTTTTTTTGGATATTGGGGAAACAAATTCTCGGAAGAGCTTGGCTATTTTAGGGATACGAAATTTCTTTTAGTCATCTTTGGGTCGGGGCGTGGAAGAGCTGAGCCGATGCATCTTTCTTCGGCGTGTTTTATCTTCGTGCTTATGTTGATTTGCAGCTTAGGAATCGCGAATTTTCGCATATTTAAAAAAAAACGTAAGTTGGGATGTTCTTTGAACGATAAGAACTTAGACGGAGATCATAAGCACACTTCAATGAATAACCGGAAATGACGTATGGTCGCGCAGTTTTACCACATTTAATTAAAGTAAATCTTAAATGTATAATTTTGTTAACGTTGTAAAGGTTGGTTGATGCTAAGACCATAGCGAATATACATAATAAAATGTTGCTTACGCAATATCAGTATTAAATGCGCAATCGACGGAAAACCCCCACTTCGTTCTTTCCTTATTGGTGTACTACTAAGCACAAGCTAATATACATTAAAGGTACTTTCAAGGGAGAGCCGGGGGGGGGGGGTGAAGTTAATTTAATATACGTCATTCGGTCGCCGTTCGTTGCATTAACAAAGTTACACTCTGATGACGTTTTTTGAATCGACTTCCGCCCCCTCACATCTACCTTGAAAGTCCCTTTAATGTATATTAGCTTGTTATGTCATGAAAACCATTTAGATTAAATGATACTTTAATTTAAGGAAAATTCCCCATTTGCCCTACTTATTATTTAAAACTTGTCGTTTTTCGTGCAAATTGCTTGTAAATAACAAATAGCGATAACATTGATTTAAAAAATAATAATAATAATAAAAGAAAAGGCATACTTTACAAACAGGGCTATGCCGCTGGCTTTGTAGTCAGCTTGCACGAGGGCCCACGTGTCCCTTACAGCCTTTTTCTCCCTCGGAGTCAAACCAGAATCGGGGTCCGGAATGTCCAAGGATGGGTCATCTTCAGTGGGGCCCCAACTCGCACCCCAAAAGTAACTTAATATTCCTCCCATTTATTCAAAATAAACTTTCGCGTACTTGCTATTATAAATGTGAATATTAGCTAGAAAGAGCCTGAATAAAATTTAAAACCGCAACGGGATGGTCTCTTTTGAGAAACTGCTCCGAGAAAATAGCGATTGGTCTTCTTATATAGAAGATTTTCAAAGTTTTGCGGGGAAACGGAGGAGAGGAGAGTTTCAGGGTTTTTTACGATAACGGTTTTTCTACTGCGAAAGAGAGAGTGAGGAAACCTAGCGTAGTAGTTTTTCTACTGTCGCCCGCAGTGTCGTGGGGTTTTGTTTTTAAGGTTCAATTTTGATTTATTTATCCCCCTTCTTTTAGATTTTATTTTAACAATTTGATTAATTTCATTTATTTAAAGCAAATGTACTAGTATAAATTAAATCATATTAATCGAATGCGTATATAGTAAATTTCCGCCTTAATTAGTCTGATATTGCGCGATACGATATACAACATATCACACTATATAACTATTTCCGTTTTTTACTAGAAATTCTTTACATTTCGTCTGAAGTGTATTTCTTTAATGACGCAAGAGTTACTTAAAGCTAAAAATTAGTAATAGAAACTCGTTAAATTTGAGTAAGCTATCTTTCTTAACCTAAATTACTCAATACTAAAGATGGTTGGTTTTATTGAGAATAATGACTATCAATGTTTTGCTTAAGTGCAAAATATCATAACTACATATTCGGAAAATTGGGGATTTTTAGTTACAGGAATTTTTTTCTTCAAATAAAATATATTTTAATATTGGTGGATATGGTCATAAGGTCTTCACACCATTCACTCCAAGGTATATTGAAAATGGAACCGTCTTAAAAAAGTCCGCACCTGTCACCGAAAAAAAAAAAACAAAACCAACAAGTACATGAGTATCACCATAAGTCTATAATATTGGTCCATAAGTTTGTCACTTTTGGGGAATATTTTACTGAGAGCTAGTAACGGAGTGGCGTCATCACAAGAAGAAAATATCTTCCTAGCGAGGCGCTGTCAAAGGCTACGTGTGACGTGTTAGCAAGCGGACGCAAAACTGCGACGAAACCCGTAATGCAGTCTGTCTTGTGAATAGCTCTCTGTAAAGTTGTGAAGAATTGGAAGTGTCACACTTATGTAAAATATTATAAACTTATGGTATCACAATATTAGGTGGATAGCCAACTCCTATTTAATAACGGGGCGCATGTTGTAATTTGCCAGTTTCAATAACCTTACCGCCATATATCGGTTTAAAAAATTTAGCACTGAAAAAGTTAGTGCGTTATTTTATTTTGTTTTACTTTGAGTTTGGTGTAATTCTACCATTCGTACAGTATCCTTCGGGTTTTTTTGTTTTGTTTTATTTTAGTTCATTTTCAAATAGCGCGCCTGGTGTGAAGGCCCCACTATATACACCAAAAACCTGTAAACCTTTATTTCGACCCCCCCCCCCGCGTTCTCAAAATGTTTTTCTATTAAGTAACAATAACATTGACATTGTTGTTTTGATGTTATTGCTGCGTCACTTGTGACGTATCGATGATAAGGAGTAAATTCGACGAAACACCCTGTTTTTAAGTATAGACTGAACTGAACTGTTACGTATTTCGTGACGAATGAGCTACATAAAAATAAGTTCAGCAAGCGTAGCTTATTTTATGGAACGGCCTATTAGTCTCGCGCAAACGTCAGTGGCGTAGCTAAGAACTCAGAGCCCCCCCCCCCCCGCGAAAATCTCAATGGGCCCCCCGTTTTAAATTTTTTATGGTGAGCAGAGTCCCCGAAGCTAGCCCCCCCCCCCCCCCGCGCCGATGACCCTTAAAGGTTAAAGGTTTATTTTTCGATTGTACAAACGTACACCCCTTCGAAACGGAGCGGCAGCACCGACAGGAAAATGTGGGAGCACAATCATTATAAAACAAAAACAAACATTAAAAAATTAAAAAAGTAGTAAAGTGGTAAAGTGAGGAGAGGCAGACTGAAGGAGACGCGACTAGCTACAAGCACTTAAAATAATACTGGGCAATCAATTATGACTTTCTCCGGCGCCTATCAGTCTCTTTCTTCCAAATAGTCAATATATGTTTGAGCATTGGGAGATCAGTTTGGTCGCCCCTGAATCCTAGGATGTCTACCAAATCTGTTACACCATAAGTCTATAATATTGTTCCATAAGTTTGTCACATTCGTTAATAATTTACTGAGAGTTAGTAACGGAGTGACGTCATCACAAGAAGAAAATCTCCCCCTAGCGAGGCGCTGTCAAAGGCTACGTGTGACGCGTTAGCAAGCGGATGCAAAACGGTGACGAAGCCAATAATGCAGTCTGTCTTGTGAATAGCTCTCAGTA
Organism: Leiobunum rupestre; assembly: GCF_980474605.1. Taxonomy (NCBI): domain Eukaryota; kingdom Metazoa; phylum Arthropoda; class Arachnida; order Opiliones; family Sclerosomatidae; genus Leiobunum; species Leiobunum rupestre. The sequence goes on from NC_143391.1 coordinate 18,730,401, forward strand.
AAACCTTTGCATGTCAAGAATAGGAAGTGTCACACTTATGTAACAATATTATACACTTATGGTTACACGCCACATGAAGACGTCTTCATCTATTTCCATGTGGGGACAATACAATATAACATGAGAGAGGTCTTCAATTGGAGCATTGCATAACCTGCACATGGGTAAAGTACCCAGGAGACGACTCTGTCTTTCCCCAGTCAGTAAAGCTCCAGACCTGGCATCAAAGAGTAGGCCACTAGCCCAAGAGCCATCATAACAATCTTCCAGTTGGGGGTTGGGTTTTAACTTATACAGGGAGAGGCTAACCTTGGAATTTACTGCACTCCGCCAGATCATCTCTGCTGATTCAGTGACTTCCTTTACAACGACAGCGCCCCATTGTTGTTCATTGGTTGCGGTGTTCCGTTTGGTACCACCTCCATAAATGCGGTCAAGTTGATCAATACGCTTGAATAATCGAGTTTGGAAACCTCTTTGACGTAGGGCTCTGAAGAGTATGCCAGGCAACATAGAGTGGGGCATCAGCATTAGGCGGCCAAGATATTTAAGTTTACTCGCAGCTTCTCGATCCACCATGTCACTCCACCCCATCTCTCCCTTTATAGCCGCATTGGCAGAAAACGGGCCTGCTGAGAGTGCTGAGCGTCCCACATTTCTTTGCGTTGTATCTAGTGCTGCAACAGTTGCTTTCGATAAACTAAGCACTTCATTAGCATATGTTACAACAGGTACTGCAACAGATTTCCAAAGGGTTCTAGTGACTGTATATCTGTTATAGCTGTTTCCCGCCATGTTTCGCACTGCCCAGCTTAGTCTTGTAGCTTTGGTCAGTAGGTTCTTCTCGTGAACCTCCATGTAATTTTCCTTAGTGCAGAAGGTCACTCCAAGATAAGTATACTCATCAACAACCTCAATTTGCATATTCTGGAGTAGAAATTGCTGAGTAGGTTGGTTTGTATCGACCACTCCACGCGCTCTTGAAAATATGAGAATCTTTGATTTTTCAGCACTGAACTTTAGACCCTGAGCTATTGCAAAATCTGTGCAGTGATCCAATAAGTGTTGCAGATCTGTGGCGGAATTGGCCAGCAGCAAAATGTCGTCAGCAAATAACAGACTTAGTGTCAGCCAACTTGTCCGCCAAACCGTTAATAAAGGCGATGAAAAACACTGGGGACAATGGGCAGCCCTGTCGTAGTCCAATATGACTAAGTATTGGGCCAGCTGTTATCCCTTGGGCCGTATAGGAATAGGAGCTGTTGGCATAAAGTTTTTTAAACTGCTGAACAGTATTGTTAGTAAATCCAAAGTTCAGGAGTGTCTTCCATAACTTATCATGTCGCACGCTATCATAGGACTTTTGTAAATCCAAGAAGGCCGTATAAAACCCTTCATCTTTAGACCTATATAGCTCGATAAGCTGCGAAAGAATAAAAATGTTGTCTGCTATTCTGCGACCCTTACGAAAACCATATATTGTGCCTCGTTGAGTAGATCATTTAACTCTAAATATCCACTGACCCTTTCTTTCCAGAGCATTGCATATAACTTGTAAACAACTGATGTGACGGCAATTGGTCTGTAGGAATTCAGATCATCCTCTCTTTTTCCCTTCCCTTTGTGGATCAAGGAGACTCGTTATTCTAGCCAACTATTGGGTACGCATTCGTTAGCTCGGATTTCATTGAATACATAGAGCAAAGCATTTCTGGCACCTGGGCCCAAATTTATCAGCATTTCCGCATAAACTCCATCATTTCCAGATGATTTTCCTCTTTGCAACTTCTTCAGAACTACGTCCAGCTCATAAGTAATGAATTCCGAGTCTAGCTGAGCAGCATCAAGATGTGGTGAATAGCCGGCGTATTGAGTGACTGGTCGTTTTCAGCTATCGGCGTAGCCAACAATTCTGTTTCGAGTTCAATTATATATTCATTGAGTCGCTGGGACATTGCCGTTTTTGAGGTTAGTAAGGAGCCCGATTTTGAGCGGAAACCTCGAAACTGAGGATGGGTAGAGGTGGTAGAACTAGTCTTCCGTAAACGAGATATCCAAAACTTACGACCCATTGTTTTGCCTGCTTTAAGTATTTCGTTTTCGATTCGCTTGTTTACTTGTTTACTGCGGACCATCAGCCAATTGCGATAAAATAAAAGCGCGTGTAAAAACTATTTAAGTTGACTGTACTTGTGGTATTTGAAAATACCTTTACAATGGCTGTGTTCAACAACTCTAAAAAAGCTCAGCGCTGAGCTCAACGGTCAGCGGTTTTTTGTTGAACGGGCTTTTTGACTTCCGGATTTGACGTCACGTTGATCATCGGAGACTCAGCGGAAACATCGGCTGAGCGAGATGGTTTTTCCGTTGCTCATCGGTGTCGTGACGTCATTCGACAAAGTTAAAGGAGGGGTAGCAGACGATATTTTGTTCGTTAAGTCAGCGAACTATAAATCGTACAACAACTTGAAATTTTTGTGACGTAGCGTTGATTAAAAGAACTCAACGATAACTCAACGGTTTTTCTCCGTTGATAGTTGTTGAACGCAGCCATTATTGAAACTGGCTAATTAACGCTTGACACCCTAAGGTGTTTCTATAAAATACGGGAGGTCGTGTGATAATGTTTTGTCTACGTCACTTAGTTTTTATTCTTAACATGATAGTTTAATTAGTTTATTATAAATATTAACACCTCTTAGTCTATGGAATAATATAAATTATACAGAAAACGTTGCCAGTGACTTTGAATAGCGCGCTTCAGACGTCATCTTTTTTACGGCCAACTCGGTTCTATCTACTGCGATCTATAATTCTGACCAATCGTATTTCGGTAATGATTCAGATTCTGGTCACGAGTTTCAGTTCCTGAATCTGAAAGCTCCTCATGGGTCTGATATAAAGATGCGGTTAATGCGTATCGTTGTTCTGTGCTTCACTTCCTTACTATTTTAAATCTTTATCCGTGCTTTTATTCAAAATTATATTAATAATTATGGCAGAGGCGCAACACCCTTACGAAAATCCACCTCCGTATTCACCACCTGAAGAGGGTCAGGGCCATGGTTCAGAGAAATTTCATGGTGGTAAGGAATAGTTTTATGAAATTTAAGCATTCACTGCATCCAGTTATGGGTATATATACTTTAACGTAGATAATACTGATGGGAAATCACTCTTGTATCACGAGGCACCTCCAGCTTATTATGATGGAGCTCAGAATTTCAATCCAATCAATGCCCCGATTAATCCCGCATTTGCTGGTGCTAATGTACCTAATTATGGAAGTACTGTTTTTATACACCAACCGCCAATGACCACCACAACTACCCAAGTGATCATTGTTGGTGGATGTCCCGCTTGCAGAGTAATAAGTTTTGGATACAAAACAAGTTTTGCATTAGGTTAACATTTTCTTAATTGTATTTTTAAAGGTTGGAGTATTAGAGGATGACTTTACGTGTCTGGGGATATGCATGGCTCTTTTCTGTTTCCCAATTGGCATTTTGTGCTGTTTAGCCATGAGACAAAGGCATTGCCCAAATTGCGGTGCAATTTTTGGTTAACATAGTGGATGCAAGTGTAAAAGTGTCAGTTGTTGTCATAAGAAACGCGTATTAACTGACATTTTTCTGTATATTTATACATCATTTGTCAAAATAATACTTTTTCCAAAAAAAAACATTTATTCCATGAATTTTACAAGTATATGTATAAAATTATTTACTTGTTAAACTTTTTTTTAACTCAAAAATATATATTGCATTTAAATACTAATGGGCTCCATCCTTGAATGCCAAAGAAGTTAAAGCTTTTTGATGGCCACTATATTCCAACTCTACAGACCCTGTGCTTAAATTCCATAATCTAGCCAAATTATCAGATGATGCTAAGGGAGAGGAAGGGTATTAATTATGATACTGATCAACTTGCATTTTTTCTCAAGTACCTGTTAAGAGGTATCTGGAATCTGAACTAAATGACGCATCCCAAACCCATCTTTGATTGGGATCTTTAAGTTCAACCATAGGGTTTGCCTCTGCTATTTTCCAACCTCTAACTTCTGAGGTTACCAAGCTAATTGTGGATGTAGTTGTAGGGGAACTCTTTTCAGATGCGCTCGTAGTGGTGGATTTGTCTTCCTCCATCAAAGGATACAAATTAGCTGTTTGCCAAACTTTAGCAGATTTATCAGCTGATGTTGTGACTAACAATCTATTTAGTCAGATTAATTTTTTTTTAATTTGATAAACTGATTTGAATTTATTTATTTATTACGTGGAATCTGGACTAAATTTGCACTTTAATCCATATTGTTTATGCGCTTTGAGTTTCAATTTTCTTATGGGTCTGCTTGGTGCATCTTCGTTGCCTGGGAGAAGACTAAATAAATAACAATTGCCCTGTAGAAAAAGTAAAATAAATAAGATGGTATAAAATAAAAATTTTCAAAATATTAGAATAGGCCTACTTTATTATCAATGGCTGCTAAATACATTCCATCTTGATCAATATGTAAATATTGGACTGAAACATCAGGATCTGTGACCTAAGTATAATTTTGTTTAGTTTAAGGTTGTTTAATGTCATTACAGGATTTCAAATATACTAATTGTTCATTATGGTCAGTTCTCAGATCCCAGACATGAATTATCCCACTTTGGTCCCCGAGATATAGTTCTCCCTGATTTGGATGTAAATAAACGCAATTGACAGGATGATTTGCTTGAAAAATGCGCTGGCATTGCAAGTTTCGGGATCTATAAATATTTGGTTTTAAAAAATAATGTTTAAGATATTTAGTTATTTACAAATTTTCAACCTCAAATCCCAAATTTTTGCAGAACAATCTTCACCCCCAGTATACATCCATCTCCCATCTTCATGAAATCCTACAGAAGTTACATTTTTGGAGACTCCATCATAGTTTACCACTGGATTCTGATTGTTTGAATTTATGTCATACATTCTAATATGCTGATAACCTTGGGTATTTTAAAAATTATTCCATTTGTTAATTTGCAAGTTAATGAATAAGTATTATGGGGTACCTGCTGCTGCTACCAGTAATTTGTCGGGTGTTATTTCCAAAGCATTAACTTGCTAAAAGTATATTTGTTAGACATTTAAATAGTTTACACAATCAACTTTAATGCTGCATACAGAATCAGGATGTTGAACGGTACGTTGACAAATACCACTATGAGCTTGCCAAAATCTTATTGTGTGATCATAGCCTAAAAAATTACCAACATTAAAAAATCATTATTTAATATTTTCATTTGGTATTCACAATTGTTTACACAACAAGGTTAATCTTACCAGCAGTGGCTAATATTACTTGATCTGCATTGTTTTGATCGGCACCCATTTATATATTTGTAAAAACAATTTTTATAGAGCACCCAATCATGCATGCACCCTCTTTGGAACGTCAACTTTTGATCCCACTGGGCACGTCAAAATTCTAAGAATTCTTCCCTTGATAGTGAGAATTCTCACTTCTCAAAATTTTGACGGTCCTTCTCACAGGAGGTGACGTAGTCTCTTCTCACGAGTTCTCTTGAGAAGAGTGAGAATGCCTCCGAGCATTCTCACTCGGTCAAATTACAAATAAAAATGGCAGCTAATATTCTAATAAGTTTGCTTGATGCTGAAGAAATTAAACATTATGATAATTTTGTGGACGATTATTAATTTCAGAGAATATAGAATGGTTAGTTAAATTTCCTATGAAACCTTTCCTTTTAAATTATAAATAAAATCTTTCCTTCCTTCATATATTGTCGTGAAATTCTGTAAAAATAATATTAATTGTCAAAGGCTTAGTTTATTACGTTCGTGGGATTATCGTAACTTTGTAAGCCGCCATCTTTAGAAGAATCATTTTACATTTGACGCATTTTAGCGAGTTCTCACGGGGAGAAAAATTCTCACGAAGAACTCTTCTCAAGAGAAGAATTCCTTCTCAAGAGAAGAATTCCTTCTCAGAATTTTGACGCGGCACTGAGGTGCGTCAAAATTCTAAGAATTTCTCCCTTGATAGTGAGAATTCTCACTTCTCAAAATTTTGACGGTCCTTCTCACAGGGGTGACGTAATCTCTTCTCACGAGTTCTCTTGATAAGATACCCACTTGGGACGATCCTAATTTACCGCCTACATACCAATACATACTTTACTAACTCCGTATTATCCTTTATGATTTATTTTATTGTCTACTCAATCACCTTAGCTATTTTATCGAATATTTTAAATAGACATAACATTAATAACATAACATAATAATCCTCCTTGGATCCGCTACTATAGCGGGAGATAGGTGACGTCATTCTCTCTGGTGACATAAAATTCTTGGCAGAACCACTCTTTGAGCTCTGATTGGCTGAGATCTGGCTATCGTCTGCCACGCCGTTTGGCCCATTTGCCAGTTACACGGCAGCATTCTAGTTACCTATGAGATTTCTATGCTTGAACCCGATGACTTCGGTGAGCAACCGATGACCATCGTGACGTCAAAACCGGAAACGCCAAAAAGCGTACAGTAGGAATCAGCTGACATCTCAGATCTTTATGAACATATGCCGAAGTGGGCATCGAACATCATCTCATAAGTCTGATTAAGAAAATTATACATTTATACACCAAAATCAGACTCTACAAATTAGCAAAAGATAAAAATCTGCAATTGAAAGGTAAAGCCATCAGGCACAAAGTCTCAAAATTAATTTTGTTTCAAGGACAATAATTTATCACCTTTCTTTTAATGAAAAAAAATTAATATCTTTTTTATTTTTTTTTATTTTTTTAAAGTTCGATTTATTACTCATTCCTTCGATCTAAGATAATTTAAACTCGTACCCTAGATTCGAATACTGAGAGCTTGACGGTTTTGTTACGAAGTGTTTACCCTCTTCCGGCACGCGACCTCAGAAAAGTCGGGCTCCATCGGTTGCGGTAAGGCGCAAACCATGGAGCGAATTTTTTCTGAGTTCCAGCGGGAAGTGGGTAAACGCGAGAGACAGTGATTTCGAATCGGAATCTAGGGTACGAGTTTAAATTATCTTTGCTTCGATGCTCCAAGAGAAGCCCACTATGGAGCCCTTTGTATAAACAAAGATAATATAACTACGTACCCTAGATTCGAAATATCGGCGTTTCTCGATAGCGCGTTTTCTCGTGAGGCTTTTACTGAGTTCGTGCCGGAAGTCGGAAAAATCGAGCTCCATAGCAGGGTGAGAAATAAGGAATTTCAATAGATAACCCAAGATTATATTACTCACCTTTAGTTTTCTTTCGTTTAGAAACATTTTTAGAGCTACAGGCATGATCCATTATTGTTTTAAAACAATATAACGCAAAAATATCTGGTATCTTGAAAACCGCAAGTCAAAAACCACGGCGCAATTTTCACTAAAACTTTACGTTTTAACTATATGTCGGTAGCCCTGCCAGCTCCATGGAGGCAGTTTTTTCCGACTTCCGCCGGGAACTCAGTAAGACCCTGCGTTACGTGCAAGCAAGGACAGTAGATACAGGGACGAGAAAGCAGGAAAAAAATTTCGATTTTAAACGTCTTAATATTCACGGGGAGTTAGATGTAAACAAACCGCAGCCATTGTTAAGACGTGGTTCACCATGGACAGTATTATTGTAGATAGTTTTTACCATTTTGATGTTAAATTAAAAATAAAACTACGAGCGTAAATAAAAAATGCCTATTTGTTTTGAACATTTAAGCCTCGTCAAGAACCGCTAAAGTTAGGTGACCGCCATTTTTTTGTTTACAACTAACTCTCCTTGCGTTTAAGTCGTTTTAGGTGATATATTCCAACAGAGGCCGCCAATACACTTTCTCGTCCCTGTATTTACTGTCCTTGGTGCAAGGAGCTTGATTTCCAATCTAGGGTACGTAGTTATATTATAAATATATACATAAATAAATAAAAGAAATGTTCCATACTCATCTATTTGACACTATACACTCTTTTATATCCTTATTTGTGAGAGCTGCCATTTTATTACAGGTCTGATTTCAAATAGTGCATGCAAGGCCGCTTCATGCGGTCAAGTGCACGCGACGTCTCGAGCTAATGAGCACGTGCAGGCGCCCTTGCCTGTACTATTTTAAATTAGGCCTGTAATGAAATGGCCGACTTGGTTACCTAAGCCTTGGCTAGATATATAAATTTAAAGAAAATATATGTATATATAGATATTTATATTCCTAATAATAATTACCTTGTTTCTTTAATGGATTCTTTTGAGTTAATAGACTTTTTATCTTATAATTTCAAATAACCTTTATATATAATATAATCTTGGGATTTTTTTGGAGTAGATGGGACAATACAGTCCACTAACCGCTATGCGATTAATCAGGGGTGAGACATATGTAAAGGCCACGCCAATGGGGGGATACTTGGGGACAGGGGTGGGACACCCGTGGCGGAAGTATTCCGACCATTCGTTGGAGGACCGGTGGTAGAGGATAGCGCCGCCGATCAAACGCCGCCGACGCCGATTATTTAGATAACGCCGAAACGCCGCCGCCGCCGCCAAAACATTTTCATTTCGCCGCCGAATTAATTTCTATTATTAAAGTATAATAATTACGTTTTGAGATCTAAACTACATAGATTTTTCTTTTGGTAGTGCTACGATTCCTAGGCTGTTGGGTGCACCGTACTAGCGTTATAAAATTAAAAATAATTAATAATTTCCAAAAGATCTGGCACCACTGCACCGCGCGCACCAAGATTTTCTGCAGCAGATAGCTGGGATAGGAGAGATAGAAACGAAAACGGCTTTGGAGTTGCCTCGCCTCGTATTTTGTAATAAGTACAGAAACGTATCAGCTGCATTGGCTGCATTCAGCAATAACTATTCTATTACATTTTAAAAATTCCTTTGATACAAAGAGACCTTGTTTCACAGCCACCAAAGGCTATATAAAGCTACGCGTAACTTTATATCGTCTTTGACAGCCACCAAAGAAAATACAGCACTAACGTCGCGTAAAACTGGTTTTAACTTCCTTCCCCCTACGCGAGAACTAGTTTTGATGACGATAAAACCGTCATCGACTGAGAAGTGACGACAATAACGTCATATCCTTGCAACAAGGTATCATTATGAAAAAATTCTTTCAGGCACACTTATGATTAAATAAGTTACATCTGATAGTATCTAACCAAAGTTACCTCTTCTTTGTTTTGGAAACAAGTGGTTCCTATTTTAATAAAAAACATTCTATTAAACATGTATTTTTTTAAATGTGTTTAACAATTTAAGTTCTAGCGGTCTATTAAAAGGCTGGCGCTATTTCTGAGAGGGGGGGGGCAGTTTTTCCCCTTAGGCGCCGCCGCCGCCGATTTTTTTCAACGCCGCCGATTATTTTCTGAAAATCAGCGCGCCACGCCGCCGCCGAACTAATTATCGTTCCCGCCGCCGCCGTTGAAAATTGGTTCGGCGCTATGCTCTAACCGGTGGTCGTCCTCAAATTAACGGCCATCCACAAACTCTGCCTCCCAGACGCTTGGGATTACAGGAGTACGTCACTACTCCCGGCTAATCTTGGGCCTTCTTGAGTCCAAGGATTCTATATTTTAGAAGGATAGGAAGTGATGGCGCTTTCACGCTGGGAAGAAAACGCGCGACTGCGCAGTAGCTCCGTCCAAAAATTACCCAGCCAAGGTCAAATATCTCTATTCGTGAAGGTGCCAAAGCCCATTTCGCTGGTGAAGGATTTGGCCTTGGGGGTGAGTAAAAGCCGAGGTAAAAGCGGTACAAGTGACGTCACTCTTTTGTAAAACTCCACGCTCTTCCCTCCAAGCCATTTATACAGGGGAACCTAGTCACTTGCTATCCTTCTATAATATAGAATCCTTGTTGAGTCTTGACCGTCAAGCCGACGTTAAAGAGTCACATGACAGTTTCTATAATTTTTTTGCTCTCCAACAGATGGCGTGGCGCGATCCTCCCTAGTAAACAGCAGCGGTGTCGCTATCGTGCCATCCCCAGATTTAATCCTGGATCTATTATATATCATATATCTATGGACGTCGCAGCACGGAGTAAGGCTAGCTGCAGACGCCACAACATATAATATTTTACAAAATTTACAACAAGCGTTAAAATTAAGCGAGGGTCCGCCACTTAAGAATAAAGCGTACAAGATTCGGAATCAAGGAATCTTAGAGTTTATTCTAGTTGATTCCAAAAGCAATTTATTCCATTTCCAGTGTTCCGGGGTGGTAAATACCACCTGACATTTATTGTGGCAAATTGTGGCAAAAAGTGTCATGGCAAATAATGATTTTTAGTGACAAATTGACATATAATGGCAAATAATAGAAAAAGTAAAAATACTAATAAAGTTTTCATATGAAATACCATAAAAAAACATTTTTAGGCTATTTTTGTAATTATAGTATGCGGGGTTGCCAATAATTGGGCTATTTTGAATATTTTTCGCATAAATATATAAAATTTTTGGCTATTTTTCTCAAGTATATATTTTTTTCCCTATTTGTCATTAAATGGCATTATTTGTCACTATATGCCATTATTTGTCAAATTTGCCATTATTTGTCACTATTTACCAGTGACATGGCCTATATTCGAAAAAAGTGACATTTTAGGAACACTGTCCATTTCATTCCATGATACCATTCTGATTCTTTCGTAATCCAAATTGATTTTTCTGATTTCACCTTCAATTCCGTGGATTCCTTCAAAAAAACCCGTTGATTCTGCTTGATTTCAAGATTCTGCTATGATTCCAAATTATCACAATTTAATATAATAATCACAAAAATAGACGAAGAAGAGTAGAGGGAAAGTGAGGGTATGACATCGATCCCGGGTTCGGGTTTGGGTTCGGGATCGAAATCCGGGGTTTAAGGGGTGAAATGGGGGTAAAATCGTCGAAAAGTCAATGTATTTATGATATTTCTCGCGACGATTTGTTTTCCCGTATATCAACATATTGTGTCCAGGCCGACTTGTTCATTTATCTACGCTTATCTCGAAAGATACTTGAACGTATATCTTATCAAGTTTTATCGTACGGAATAAGTTGAAATGATGTAAAAATTGATAACCTAGGCGACGCGTGCGCAGATTACCCCGGGGGACGCGGTTAATTTGAATTTGAAAGTGTTTTGACGTCATGGAATATTCGTTGTTAAAGTAGAATGGAAATATTTTTAAACTTCATTTTAATATCATTGTAGTACGCTTGACACTTGAACCAATCTCACGAGTATTTCTTAAAACGAATATCTCGATCGCGTTTTATCGTACGAAATAAGTGGAAATTATATAAGTTGTATGATTAATAACCTAGGCAGAAAGATAGCGCGCGCGTGCGCGGATTACCTGGGAGGCGCGGATTGCCCGGGCGCGCGGTTAATTTGAATTTAAAACATGGATTCCCTCTCCGAAATAATTCATGTACCCAAAATTGGACCGCAAGTTTTTTTTCTTTTAGGGGAATCTCTATGGGAGTTTAACATTACAATAAAGCTAATAGGTCCAGTTTGGGGTACTTTTGGTCCGAAATGGGGTACATAGGGCCGAAAATGGTGACTTTGGTCGTTTTAAGGGTACTTTTGGTTTATTTTGGTCCATTTTTGGGTACATCAGAAAAGCAGTTGGAAAAACGAAGAGCCTTATTTTTTTTTTTCCACCCATCTCCAAACTCCAAAAATTTATTGCTATAATTTATTTATCCCTTCCGTAGGTATAAAATAAGATAAAAACCACTTACCTATATTTTAATTACGGTAAATTAAAAATACTTAATTAGTGTACTAAGTTACGTTTAAAAGAACCTTTTGTAACAATTCCAATATGTAAATATAGGTATAAGGATTGAAAAAATACTTAAAGTGGTTTTACTGATAAACTCTAAAGGAATTTAACTTTAAAGGTATCTTAGATTATTGTTTTTAATTTTATTCAAGTGGAAAACGTATTAAGAGTCCTTCAAAGTACTATAAAAGGATTTTATTTACGAACTTAATTCATATTTTCTTCAAACTTTCAATTCGCTTTTATTACTATTTAAATACGGTAAAATATAATTCTTATAAACAAATATAGTCAGAAAGATACTATAAAACACTAAAATTAAAATTAAATTAAATTTGTGTGGATAAGATTTGTAAATATCATTTTGAAACTAATAACTTTCACGCTTTATTTAAGTCAAGCCAATAAAAACAATTACCTATATTTTAAATACGGTAAAATATAAATACATTTCCGATATGTAAATAGGTAGAATAACACTATGAAAAGTTCCTTTTTCTTCTTTTAATACGACAACACACAACTCTGATACGCAAATATATAAAGAAAATATAAAAAAAATTTACTCTACGTTCGATACGTTAAAATACATTTCCGATACACAAATATAGATAAAGAAATACTATAAAATGTAAAAAGGTAGAAAAATACTACACATTAACCATTATGAATTTAAGCTTACAACATCCTTCACGTATAGAGCATAACATATATGTTCAGAGTTAACTTGTTTCCTCGTTATCTTTATCGCATGTGTTTTAAATAGCGTATGGAATAAGTTAAGAATGTACTGAAATGGTGTATGTTTAAACCTCGTAGAATAAAAAGTAAAACATATGTTCAGAGTCGGCTTGATTACTAAAGCGAATCACACAGAGACGTTTCCGGTGTAGTCACGTAGGAAGAAAAATACTACAACACTCTCTATACTCTACATTCAACACGTTAAAATATACTTCCGAAATGCCAATATAGGTAGTAAAATACTACAAAATCTCTATACTTTACCTTCAATACGTTAAATTACATTCCAATATGTAAATATAGGAGGAAAAATACTACAAAAGCCTCTTTTCTTGGCGTTCAATATGTTAAAAAAGATTTCTGAAATGCAAATGTAGGTAGTAAATACCACAAAATCTCTATACTCTACCTTCAATACGTTAAATTACATTCCAATATGTGAATATAGGTAGTAAATACTACAAAAGCCTCTTTTCTTGGCGTTCAATATGTTAAAATAGATTTCTGAAATGCAAATATAGGTAGTAAATACTACAAAAGCCTCTTTTCTTGGCGTTCAATATGTTAAAATAGATTTCTGAAATGCAAATATAGGTAGTAATTACTACAAAAGCCTCTTACTCTACGTTCAATACGTTAAATTAATGATATGCCTCCGATCGAATCGTTCATTTTTTCCTATTTAAATATACGCATTTAAATTAGAATTGCTTCTAGTGTTCGGCAGTCGATTAATTTTTATCCACAAATTTTCCGATTTATTTAAAAAACGTTGGTAAAAAGAATATAATTTTAACTTATTTCATTGTGTTTTTACCCAACCAAGCATTTATTTGAATAAATGTGGTATTTATTTAAATAACCAATAGTTAAATAATCGAAAGTGAACAAGCCTATTTTTTAAATAAAACAAACAGACTTTAGAGTTGATAAGATTTGTAAATATCATTTGAAACTAATAATTTTCACACTTTATTTAAGTCAAGCAATTACATTTTTAAAAATGAAAGAAGTTAAACAATATAAAAATTTGTAAATATTGTAAATATTTTTATGTAATAAAGAAATTAAGAAATGTTTTAATTAAAATATCTTTCATTTTCTACTACATTTTTAAAAATGAAAGAAGTTTAACAATATAATTATTCTAATATAATTTCAAATCAGGTATTATTTAAAGTACAAATGCATAATTTAGTGAAGCAATTCTTATTTAAATACTTATATTTAATTAATTTGTGTATCTGAAATGTATTAATTGAAAAATAAGTGGGTTTTACTATTTATCACGGTTTTTTTTATATATATATATTGGAATTGTTACAAAAGGTTCTTTTAAACGTAACTTAGTACATTAATTTATTTTGGAAGTTCAAAACGTATTAAGAGCCCTTCAGAGTACTATAAAAGGATTTCATTTACAAACTAAATTAATATTTTCTTCAAACTTTCAATTCGTTATAATTTGAATTTAAATGAAAACATCATGGATTATAGGTGCGTAATCTACTATTAGACCGAACTAATTAAAAAAATACTTAAAGTAAGTGGTTTTACTGATAAACTCTAAAGGAATTTTGGAATTTTCTAGAATAGCAAAGTAAAACTAAAACGTAAACCAAGTTTAAAACGAAACTAATAACTGGGAGAAAGGTTGAAGTAAGTAATTTTTTTTGATTTTTTTCGTTTTTTAATTTTTGAGTTCCCTTTATTATTATAAACTAAATTAAATATAATTTTTGAAAATTTGTGATAAAAGATCTGCTCCTTCGTGTTTTACATATATTTAAAAACTCGAGATTTTAATGAATTGTTTTCAAAGCATGAAAAATATAGCAGATCCTTTGATTTTAATTGTAGTTAGTAGTTACTTAAAAAAAGTCGCTAGCTGACTTGGAGCTGGTGTAGTTAAATTTTTAAAAATGTGTATTTTAAATTTTGTTTGTAAAAGTTTTTTTTGAAAAAGTTTAGTATTATAGTTTAAATTTATTAAATAAAATAAAATATAAATTATACATTTGGTTTAGTATTTTACTATTGCAAGTAAAATTAATAGTAATTTCAATTACTTTTTTAGTTTTTTTTTGACAAATATGCAAACTATTTAGTTATTTCAAAAACAAATACGTCGAATTATTTGGTATTCGAAATACTATTGGTTAGTTTTTATATCTTTAATTTTATTTTTCAGAACAATTTCTCTTTGTCTAGCTTCTTCTAACTTTAATTTAGATGGCCTTAAAGCCAAGTATTTAACAAATTTTGTAACCAAGTAGATGGAGCTTTAAACAATTTTCAGTCATGTAGTCAAGGAAATGTTCAAATATACATGTATTTGGTCATTTTGATGGTCAAATAGCCCAGTATGGAACTGCGAGATGATAGTCAGACATTGAGACGCGGGTGGCGCCCGTGCCCCAGCGTCCGCGCCAGCCCCGTCGTTGCCCCATTTCACATTTCAGACGTCGACGGAGGCTCGGGGCACCATCAGGGCGAGGGCGCGGACGCTGGGGCACGGGCGCCACCCGCGTCTCAATGTCTGACTATCATCTCGCAGTTCCATACTGGGCTATTTGACCATCAAAATGACCAAATACATGTATATTTGAACATTTCCTTGACTACATGACTGAAAAATTGTTTAAAGCTCCATCTACTTGGTTACAAAATTTGTTAAATACTTGGCTTTAAGGCCATCTAAATTAAAGTTAGAAGAAACTAGACAAAGAGAAATTGTTCTGAAAAATAAAATTAAAGATATAAAAACTAACCAATAGTATTTCGAATACCAAATAATTCGACGTATTTGTTTTTGAAATAACTAAATAGTTTGCATATTTGTCAAAAAAAAAACTAAAAAAGTAATTGAAATTACTATTAATTTTACTTGCAATAGTAAAATACTAAACCAAATGTATAATTTATATTTTATTTTCTTTAATAAATTTAAACTATAATACTAAACTTTTTCAAAAAAAACTTTTACAAACAAAATTTAAAATACACATAGCGACTTTTTTTAAGTAACTACTAACTACAATTAAAATAAAAGGATCTGCTATATTTTTCATGCTTTGAAAACAATTCATTAAAATCTCGAGTTTTTAAATATATGTAAAACACGAAGGAGCAGATCTTTTATCACAAATTTTCAAAAATTATATTTAATTTAGTTTATAATAATATAGGGAACTCAAAAATTAAAAAACGAAAAAAAAAAAAAAAATTACTTACTTCAACCTTTCTTCCAGTTATTAGTTTCGTTTTAAACTTGGTTTACGTTTTAGTTTTACTTTGCTATTCTAGAAAATTCCAAAATTCCTTTAGAGTTTATCAGTAAAACCACTTACTTTAAGTATTTTTTTAATTAGTTCGGTCTAATAGTAGATTACGCACCTATAATCCATGATGTTTTCATTTAAATTCAAATTATAACGAATTGAAAGTTTGAAGAAAATATTAATTTAGTTTGTAAATGAAATCCTTTTATAGTACTCTGAAGGGCTCTTAATACGTTTTGAACTTCCAAAATAAATTAATGTACTAAGTTACGTTTAAAAGAACCTTTTGTAACAATTCCAATATATATATATATATATATATATAAAAAACCGTGATAAATAGTAAAACCCACTTATTTTTCAATAAATACATTTCAGATACACAAATTAATTAAATAAAAGTATTTAAATAAGAATTGCTTCACTAAATTATGCATTTGTACTTTAAATAATACCTGATTTGAAATTATATTAGAATAATTATATTGTTAAACTTCTTTCATTTTTAAAAATGTAGTAGAAAATGAAAGATATTTTAATTAAAACATTTCTTAATTTCTTTATTACCTAAAAATATTTACAATATTTACTAATTTTTATATTGTTTAACTTCTTTCATTTTTAAAAATGTAATTGCTTGACTTAAATAAAGCGTGAAAATTATTAGTTTCAAATGATATTTACAAATCTTATCAACTCTAAAGTCCATTTTTCAGGTATTAGTAAGTATTTCATACAAACTAACTTCTAAAATATGGATTTAGTTCGTAAATAAAATTCTTTTAAATTACTTTGAAGGACTCTTTATACGTTTTGAACTTGAATAATATTAAAAACAATAATCTAAGATACCCTTTAAAGTTAAATTCCTTTAGTTTATCAGTAAAACCACTTACTTTAAGTATTTTTTAATCCGTTCGGTCTAATAGTAGATTACGCACCTATAATCCATGATGTTTTCATTTAAATTCAAATTATAACGAATTGAAAGTTTGAAGAAAATATTAATTTAGTTTGTAAATGAAATCCTTTTATAGTACTCTGAAGGGCTCTTAATACGTTTTGAACTTCCAAAATAAATTAATGTACTAAGTTACGTTTAAAAGAACCTTTTGTAACAATTCCAATATATATATATATATAAAAAACCGTGATAAATAGTAAAACCCACTTATTTTTCAATAAATACATTTCAGATACACAAATTAATTAAATAAAAGTATTTAAATAAGAATTGCTTCACTAAATTATGCATTTGTACTTTAAATAATACCTGATTTTGAAATTATATTAGAATAATTATATTGTTAAACTTCTTTCATTTTTAAAAATGTAGTAGAAAATGAAAGATATTTTAATTAAAACATTTCTTAATTTCTTTATTACCTAAAAATATTTACAATATTTACAAATTTTTATATTGTTTAACTTCTTTCATTTTTAAAAATGTAATTGCTTGACTTAAATAAAGTGTGAAAATTATTAGTTTCAAATGATATTTACAAATCTTATCAACTCTAAAGTCTGTTTGTTTTATTTAAAAAATAGGCTTGTTCACTTTCGATTATTTAAACATTTAACAATTTTTATTTAACTATTGGTTATTTAAATAAATACCACATTTATTCAAATAAATGCTTGGTTGGGTAAAAACACAATGAAATAAGTTAAAATTATATTCTTTTTACCAACGTTTTTTAAATAAATCGGAAAATTTGTGGATAAAAATTAATCGACTGCCGAACACTAGAAGCAATTCTAATTTAAATGCGTATATTTAAATAGGAAAAAATGAACGATTCGATCGGAGGCATATCATTAATTTAACGTATTGAACGTAGAGTAAGAGGCTTTTGTAGTAATTACTACCTATATTTGCATTTCAGAAATCTATTTTAACATATTGAACGCCAAGAAAAGAGGCTTTTGTAGTATTTACTACCTATATTTGCATTTCAGAAATCTATTTTAACATATTGAACGCCAAGAAAAGAGGCTTTTGTAGTATTTACTACCTATATTCACATATTGGAATGTAATTTAACGTATTGAAGGTAGAGTATAGAGATTTTGTGGTATTTACTACCTACATTTGCATTTCAGAAATCTTTTTTAACATATTGAACGCCAAGAAAAGAGGCTTTTGTAGTATTTTTCCTCCTATATTTACATATTGGAATGTAATTTAACGTATTGAAGGTAAAGTATAGAGATTTTGTAGTATTTTACTACCTATATTGGCATTTCGGAAGTATATTTTAACGTGTTGAATGTAGAGTATAGAGAGTGTTGTAGTATTTTTCTTCCTACGTGACTACACCGGAAACGTCTCTGTGTGATTCGCTTTAGTAATCAAGCCGACTCTGAACATATGTTTTACTTTTTATTCTACGAGGTTTAAACATACACCATTTCAGTACATTCTTAACTTATTCCATACGCTATTTAAAACACATGCGATAAAGATAACGAGGAAACAAGTTAACTCTGAACATATATGTTATGCTCTATACGTGAAGGATGTTGTAAGCTTAAATTCATAATGGTTAATGTGTAGTATTTTTCTACCTTTTTACATTTTATAGTATTTCTTTATCTATATTTGTGTATCGGAAATGTATTTTAACGTATCGAACGTAGAGTAAATTTTTTTTATATTTTCTTTATATATTTGCGTATCAGAGTTGTGTGTTGTCGTATTAAAAGAAGAAAAAGGAACTTTTCATAGTGTTATTCTACCTATTTACATATCGGAAATGTATTTATATTTTACCGTATTTAAAATATAGGTAATTGTTTTTATTGGCTTGACTTAAATAAAGCGTGAAAGTTATTAGTTTCAAAATGATATTTACAAATCTTATCCACACAAATTTAATTTAATTTTAATTTTAGTGTTTTATAGTATCTTTCTGACTATATTTGTTTATAAGAATTATATTTTACCGTATTTAAATAGTAATAAAAGCGAATTGAAAGTTTGAAGAAAATATGAATTAAGTTCGTAAATAAAATCCTTTTATAGTACTTTGAAGGACTCTTAATACGTTTTCCACTTGAATAAAATTAAAAACAATAATCTAAGATACCTTTAAAGTTAAATTCCTTTAGAGTTTATCAGTAAAACCACTTTAAGTATTTTTTCAATCCTTATACCTATATTTACATATTGGAATTGTTACAAAAGGTTCTTTTAAACGTAACTTAGTACACTAATTAAGTATTTTTAATTTACCGTAATTAAAATATAGGTAAGTGGTTTTTATCTTATTTTATACCTACGGAAGGGATAAATAAATTATAGCAATAAATTTTTGGAGTTTGGAGATGGGTGGAAAAAAAAAATAAGGCTCTTCGTTTTTCCAACTGCTTTTCTGATGTACCCAAAAATGGACCAAAATAAACCAAAAGTACCCTTAAAACGACCAAAGTCACCATTTTCGGCCCTATGTACCCCATTTCGGACCAAAAGTACCCCAAACTGGACCTATTAGCTTTATTGTAATGTTAAACTCCCATAGAGATTCCCCTAAAAGAAAAAAAACTTGCGGTCCAATTTTGGGTACATGAATTATTTCGGAGAGGGAATCCATGTTTTAAATTCAAATTAACCGCGCGCCCGGGCAATCCGCGCCTCCCAGGTAATCCGCGCACGCGCGCGCTATCTTCCTGCCTAGGTTATTAATCATACAACTTATATAATTTCCACTTATTTCGTACGATAAAACGCGATCGAGATATTCGTTTTAAGAAATACTCGTGAGATTGGTTCAAGTGTCAAGCGTACTACAATGATATTAAAATGAAGTTTAAAAATATTTCCATTCTACTTTAACAACGAATATTCCATGACGTCAAAACACTTTTAAATTCAAATTAACCGCGTCCCCCGGGGTAATCTGCGCACGCGTCGCCTAGGTTATCAATTTTTACATCATTTCAACTTATTCCGTACGATAAAACTTGATAAGATATACGTTCAAGTATCTTTCGAGATAAGCGTAGATAAATGAACAAGTCGGCCTGGACACAATATGTTGATATACGGGAAAACAAATCGTCGCGAGAAATATCATAAATACATTGACTTTTCGACGATTTTACCCCCATTTCACCCCTTAAACCCCGGATTTCGATCCCGAACCCAAACCCGAACCCGGGATCGATGTCATACCCTCACTTTCCCTCTACTAAGAAGCAAAGATTCAGTGGCGCGATCGAGCGGGCGCGATTCTGATTCATATCCTCTATGATTAACCGGAAAAGATTCCATCACTAGAGTTTGATTCTCGTATGATTCCAGATTTCTAAGATGATTCTATGATTTGAATTTGATACCCTGTAAAATTCCATGATTCGATTATGATTCCAGATCCGAAGATATGATTCTTTAATTACGGAATTTCACAAAAAAAAGATACATATGAAGCGACAGTAATAAAATAAAAAAAGGCTAATAGTAAGTAATGCTGAAATGAACAACAGGTCAGTCCCAGTTTTTATATGTATATAAATCTAATCGACACTTGAATGCCGATGCGAAGGATTTGGTCTTAACGGCAGCCGGGAGATCATCAGTGGCGTAACTAAGGACCAGCAGAATCCGCGACCGCGGGGGGCCCCGTGACATTTTCATAAAATTGGGGGGCCCTTTCGTTTTAAGTATTGATTTTTTAGTTTATAAATTTTTTTAAATAATTAAAAAATTATGCTTTAACTATTGGTAAAAATGTAGAAATCTGGCACATATCCCCAATATTTTCAGAGACCTTGTAAAAATGGGGTTTTTTATATAGGGCCCTTTTGATATCCTGCGGGGGAGCCCAAAATTTGTCGTTACGCCACTGGAGATCATTCCAAAATTTAACAACCCGTTGAGTGAAGAAAACCCGCCTAGCTACCCCGTTGCACCACTTTTTACGGATTGTGGGAGCCTTTCGGCCCTCCCACTTGATGTCGAAGAAGTCAACTGCTGTAACATCATACAGGCCATAAATGATTTTGAAGGTGTCAACTAAGTCGGCGTGAAGACGTCTGTCCTTAAAGGACAGAAGACCCAACCTACTTTTTAATCTTTCGTTGAGAGTTACTGATCGCAGCCTATACACTCTTTTACCAAGGATTCTATATTTTAGAAGGATAGGAAGTGACTAGGTTCCCCTGTATAAACGGCGTGGCGGGAAGAGCGTTGAGTTTTAAAAAAGAGTGACGTCACTTTTACCGCTTTTACTCACCCCCAAGGCCAAATCGTTAACCGGCGAAATGGGCTTTGGCGCCTTCACAAATAGAGATATTTGACCTTGGCTGGGTAAATTTTGGGAGGAGCTACTGCGCAGTCGCGCGTGTTCTTCCCGGCGCGAAAGCGCCATCAATTCCTACCCATTCTAAAATATAGAATCCTTGCTTTTACGAGCGCAGCGCCCCCCCCCCCCCCCCTTACAATCTCCCATGTGGCGGGCGCCACGGCCGTACTACTGCCTCCACTCTTGAAATATCTTCCCTTAACGGGTCCCCTCCCCAGGTAGTCAAGATATGGATTCCGCACCATTGAAATAGAAATTACACTAGAACCATTGTGCTTTGGGCCTATCCCAAGGGAAACGGGAAAGCTAGAAGGCTGCTATTAGAGTGGAATCGGGCTATCCGCGCCATCTGACAAGCGAGTTAAACATTGTCGCATGGTTACGGAGGAAATTTTTAAGCCGGTTAGCCACTGCGCATCACGTTGTGCGCAGTGACGATACTTTTGTGTTTGCGTTTTTTACGTCTATAAGCATAACCTCGGATAATTAAAAATGGTAAAAAATTGCGTTCTTTTTGCTTCGTAATAACCGATTTCGGAAATAAAGTGCTCATTTCATAAGTATGTAATATTATAAGAATTATTTTTCAAGAGACAAAAAGCTGAAAATGAAAGGGAAAGCAATTAGACATACGTTTTCTAAGCCTATTTTATTTCAAGGCCAGTAAATTTAAAACGTTTATAAAACTGTGAACGTAATGATTTTCATAGTTGTTTAAATACCTTCTGTATTGTCGTTGAAATAATAAATCTGTCTTTTTTCCTACTCAACAATGTCGAAAACCGATCGAAAAACACAAACAAACCAGACGACGTTGCATAATACGTTATGCCACGTGATCATATTTAGTTTAAATTATTTTTATTAGATGCCGCGGATATGTGCAATTCCACTCTAATGGCTGGTACATCTCCCCCCAATCCGATCGTAGTTCTAGTCTCATTTATATTTCTATGTTTCCCACGAATATTCTCCATAAAAGAATCTACACGCTATATCTTATATAGTCTTTTCCACTGAGGAAGGGAAAATTAAAAAGCGTATTGAAGAATGCCCTCTGTTGTCAGCGATGAGTACTTGAAAGACACGACATCTCACTAAGCCGCTGAAGTGTCAATACATGGTCTTCTCTCGTGATCAACGCTTTCCGGCCGATCTCTCGCTAACCATCGGACATACTCCTCTGACTCGGGTGTCCACTTATCGTTACCTAGGGGCTATCTTTGATGTTAAACTCTCACGGAAGCCCCATATTGAACCGCTGGTGTCGTCCTCCCTAAAGCGTATTAACCTCCTTCGCTCCATTTCGGCAGTCCACTGGGGTACGGGCTGCGGGGTATTGCGGCTCCTCTACACGAAACTCATCCGGTCCAGGCTGGACTATACGAGCCCTTTGTATGCTTCGGTGACTGGCCGCTACCTTAGAGCAAGATTCAAGCAGGTCTGAAAACCCCTATTTGAGAAAAACCAGTTTAAAGTTCGAAATCTAGCATAATAACAATGATAATCTAATATTGAAAATTGATCAAAATAGAGTGAAAATATATATTGAAAATTTTGTACTGAGTCACCTTGATTTAAAAACACTCAAGAATTCTTATTTATAATTTCTTTCAATAGTCACGTATCTCGACTTACTTGACTTTTGCTCTCAGGTAGCGTGGCACTTTGCTCGGTAAGCTGGACAGAGTCCTGAATGCCGCGTTTCGAGTTATCCTGGGGGTCCCATTGCTCCATTTTGCAATCGCCGAGGTCACCTCGATCTCCTCCACCTCGCCCCTTGTGGTGCGGCGGACACTCCGGTGTTCTACCCTTTGCTGCTTCGCGATGAATTTCCACCCTTGGAGAACCTAGAGCACCGTTTCCAACTCCTACATAGATTCCGGGCACCCAATAAATCGGATTGAGCTGTTCGCTATACAGATTGCTCTTTCGCACGTGGTGGCCAACCTCCATGGAGCCATTGTTATCTGCTCGGATTCCAAGACGGCACTCTATCAGTTTTATCGGCGCTGCGCGGATCCGGTTGTCACCCTCATTCACGATCTCTGTGACGTCTATCGGGGTCCCATAACGTCCTGGTTACGGTGCTGCTGTTCATGTTGGTGGTTTCGGTAATGAAACGGCCGATGGTCTTGCAGGGGTCACTCGTCTCTTGCGGAACTAAAACGCGTTTGTGGCCACGCGATTACCTCCTACCGGCCCCGATATTCGCTCATAGAGGCTGCGGCATCGCTCCCGCACTCTCACGTACTACTGAAAATCAAACTCACGCGCCATAATGACACTCTTCTGGCGCGTCTAGGATATAACAGATTTCCTAGAAAGGCGACACGGTTTCGTTTTCATTTAAGTCAATCGGACACCTGTACTCAGTGCGGTGAGATATGTGATGCGTTATTATTATTTTCGTTTGTCCCGCTTACTCGACTGCCCGCCCGACATTACTTAGGGTCTATAAAATAACGGACATCCTCCCATAGACATATCCATACTACGGGGTGCACAGATGTGATCGAGGCTCTGTGGCCTATCTTGCGCAAAGCCACCCGGTTTTAGAGGATTTTCCCCCGGGGTTGATAAACTATTTTACTTAATTTTACATGTTATGTTTTTTTTCCTTATTGTTAATGCTATTGTTTGTGTTTTCTTCTTCTTTGTAATCTGTGAGCGCCTGTAGTTAAGGCCATCAGCTATATACTCCAATAAATAAAACTAGTTATTTGAAAAAAAAAAGTTTTTCTTAAAAAAAAACCAAAGATAATTTAAACTCGTACCCTAGATTCGAATACTGGGAGCTTTCCCATTGACGGTTTTGTTACGAAGCGTTTACCCTTTTCCGGCGCGTGACCTCAGAAAAATCGGGCTCCATCGGTTGCGGCACGGCCAACTTCGATCACGCGTGATCGAAGTTGGTCGTGGTTGCGGTAAGGTGCAAACCATGGAGCGAATTTTTTCTGAGTTCCGGCGGGAAGTGGGTAAACGCTATCGGCAACGCGCGAGAGAGTGATTTCGAATCTAGGGTACGAGTTTAAATTATCTTTGGTTGTACATACATAGAAATCTTATACTCCTACCTAGAATGCTCCCGTCTACGGGAGAACCTGACGCCAAGTAATTTTGTAGCAACGACTAATGATTATATAGTCTTTGCTTAAGCTTCAGCCAATCAGCGGCCATTAATTGACTACGGCAAGCCGCTAGCGCCATAACATGGCGGTTAAAAATAGTAGAAGCTCAGAGGATTTTTACAGGATCCATCCGATAAAAGCTCGCAGAATTCCCATAGGTTTTTGCTGGAGTTTTTCACATGAACCACTTCAACGTTTTTGGATTTTTATTTAATGAAAGTGTTAAGATTTTTTTAACTTTTAGTTCATATTTAGTTATTATAAGAAATATTTAAATGCCATTGTGAGGAAGATATATAAGATTTCGTTTTGGTTCGCTTTGAAAATATTTAAGCCTAGGCCTGACATAGGAATAAAATTTAAAATAGCAGGCAATGTCAATGGCAGTTTTGGGAGAAGCAGTGACTGAAGGTCCTTAGTATTAACCTTTGTATTTAAAGGTTATTTCACATTTAAAGTAATTAATATTATATTTATTATTATGTTTGTAGAAACTTAGATAAACAAAAACCTTATGAAAGAGTAATTATATCCCAGAAAAAATACATTACACTAACGAATGATAATTATGACTAATTGACGACAGTCATTGAATTAAACAGCAACAATCATACTGATAATTGTCTTCTTTTTCAAAACTTTACCTTTTATTTAATAATATGCTTTTTGTCTTAGAAGCTTAGCCAAGATAAATGTCTCGCACTCTGCTTAAATTCAACATTCCACTGTTAAACAACATAAGAGATAGTACTCAACGAAGACCGATATTTACAATGCAATGGCGTTTTTCTTTGGGCTGCTTTCTCTGCTCCCGGAGTGCTCCGAAAGTCCTTGCGTGTCCCATTGGGCTTTCGAGAGCAGATCCCGCAGAGATTCGCGTTTACCATTGGGACGTTGCTCCGCGAGAGAGTGGCTGATTTCTTGCTCTCTGTTGATCCGAGATAAGTGACGGACATAGAAATCTCATAGGTAACTAGAATGCTGCCGTGTAACTGGCAAATGGACCAAACGCCATGGCAGACGATAGCCAGATCTCAGCCAATCAGAGCTCAAAGAGTGGTTCTGCCAAGAATTTAATGTCACCAGAGAGAATGACCTCATCTAGCTCCCGCTATAGATACGCGGAACCAAGGAGGATTATTATCCTCCTTGGCGGAACCACTCTACGGCCTCTCATTGGCTGAAGGATCAAGGTGAACTGGCGTCAAGCTCGGCCGTAGGCGGCAGCATTCTAGTTACCTATGAGATTTCTATGGTGACGGATCAATTGATTCGGAGCAAGTTTTGTGGAAAATGGCGGCGGTCAGGGAAGAAGATTTACGAATTATTTTGTTATTAGAATCTTCATCATCAAGTTCAGAGGAGGAAGATTTTTTGGAACATATTTTTAAGGATATAGCAGAACATCCGAAAATTGAGGGATTTATTAAAAATGTAGTGCATAGATTTTCAAATGAAGAAGTACATCAATTTATTACTGCCTCTACTATATTGTTATGTAAGTGTAGACTGTAGACTAATAAGAAAAAATTATGGTTTAGGGAGAATTTTAGATTTCCAAACAATAAAGGACATGGTGGTCGTAGTGCTATTTCTGCCGAAAATCACCTTTTGACTAATTTTTACAGCGTTCTAGGCCTAATAAAACGCGTCTGAATTCGATACAAGAAAGTTTGAGAAACAATTGTTTATCATTGGGAAAAGCGCGCCAAAAATACTGATTCGAAAAAAGTTACGTTTATCATTGGAAAAGTACTCTCGTCCGCTCTCTTAAGGATCGATGACGTCACACGTCATTTTTTTTTGATCCGAAAGGCAGTTGAGAGCGGTTTCGGAGCAACCCAAAGAAAAACGCCATTAAATAAAGTGTTTTTAAAAAAACGGATATTGCAGTAATTATAGTCCTGAGTTGTGCCACTAGGCTCACTGAACTTCCTGAAGTAATTTTTAACAAATCATCAATTTGAAAGCCCGCCGTTTGTTAACATTTCAAATTGCTCAAGGAAACCCAAACTTTTACCTGTACAACGACACATTACCGTCCACCGCAAATCGTTTTTTACATGTGGAAATGAAACATCGAGGAGCCATAACAACAAACAACGCAATAGTTATCCAAAACGTTTGCATATAAGAGAAGAGAGGGGGCCGTGACTCGATTGACGTGGGCCAATCAAATGCGGGTTCTTAAGGTGACGTAAGGGGGGGGGGGGCAGAATAACAATAGTAGCGGGGATTGGTGTATATAGCAACGAGGCCTTCACACCAGGCGCACAGGGAGAAAAGTCCGCGAACAGACGTTATTGAGAAAGAACAAACGGAAAATAAATACAAAAAGAACAATAATCACAATCATCGCGGAAAAGCTTTACGAAGAAGTTTACAAGTGTCCAAAATCACATCTTGCCAACCCGCGTGAACGGCGGTGAGAACACCCACCACGGAGTCCGGGAGACCCCGCGCCTGGAGCGAAAGGTAGAGATTCCGCCGAGGGGTCGCGAAGGTGGCACACGCGAACAGGACGTGTTCGGCGTCCTCTCGTACCGCACACCGAGGGCTGGAGCCCGAGTTCCGAAGCCCCGAAACGATGAAGAACCGCCTTTGTGGGAAGTCTGCCACAACCAAGCCGCGCGAGAAGAGTGTCCTCCAGTCTAGGAAGTTGAACGGCCAGAACGGCTCGAGGTTCAGGGTTAGGTTTCGCAGCTAGGAGAGGCCACTGGGCTGCGAGAGACCGCCAGGTGCGAGTCCACGAAGAGGTGATCGCTTTCCCACAGACACTCTTTAGCTCCGAGAGTGTCGAGGGAAGGAAGAAGTGCACCCCCTGAGGAGGACGTTGAAGCTGGGTGACCCCGGCCAGTTTGTCCGCCGTTTCGTTGCCTGGCACCCCCACGTGAGCTGGGCACCAAAGGAAAGTGACGGAGCGGGGATAATTGTCACATAGATCATGGATTATTGAAACAACCGGATCAGAAGAGCGCGTCAGCAGTTGGGTGAGGGCACTCTGAGAGTCGGAGCAAATAACCAGCGCACCAGGCACATTTGTCACCGCGTATGAAAGAGCCATCTGGATAGCGAGGAGCTCAACCCGGTTGATAGGATGCCCGGAGTCCACGAAGGACCTCGCGCCGACGCCGAGGGCCGGAATCGTGAAAGCCGCACCAGCAACACCCGAGTCCGAGAAGAGCGAGCCGTCCGTATAGATGACCGTAGCATCTCTGGCGTAAGGTTCGAGGGTCGCGAAAAAGAGCGCGTCAGATGGCAGGTCTCCCTTGGTAGAAGAGAGCCAGCGAGGAATGATCGTGGCCGCTGTCGGTTCCCACTCCGGTGTTCGCAGACGAGGGAGATGGGCCCTGGTGTAGTTGAAAAGCCAAGTGAGATTGTACTCCTGTGCAAAGCGCCACGCTCGAAGAGGGAAAGGAAGTCGGCCCGGTGGGAAACGGTCCTCGATTTAAGGTGACGTAATCTAAAATCAAATTTTTTTTTCAAAAATAATAAACTTTATTTTGGTGCACCTGACAACTAGGTCTTCGCACCATACACACCCTGATACAGACACTCAAAAACAAAAGAAAAAGAAAAAATATATATACAGAAAGATAAAAGTTGGCAGTCCTTTCTACTGTTTTCTCTTCTGTGTTTTTAACAAAAAAAAACAAAAAAAAACAAATGACTATATGTCTGCTTTGTGTTCTACTTGCGCTTTAAAAAATACTGGCCGCGCGAAAAATAGCACAGATATCAGAAATGATTGCCATGGCTCCGTTTTGGACCGCGGTTTTCACCCCTTGTAGATTTGTATCATATCTGCCTGTGTTTAGGGCCTGTATCTAAAATCAAATTATTATTTTCAGTAACTCAAACTAGATGGCAACGAGTCGTTGCCGTAGTCACTCTTTGAATCGTGATTGGCTGATAATGACGAAACCTCCGAAAATGTAATTGGCCCATTTTGTATTTATACCGAATCATTCTATGTTATAAGATTTCTATGTGGTTGTATGCATAGAAATCTGAGGTTGTATTGTATAGGCGGCGGAAATGTTTTTTAGTTTAAATCGGCTTTAAAATCAAATGGCGTCAGGATTCAGTGGCGTTTTGCGGTTAACAGACCTAAATGATTTCATAACACCGTCACAGGTAATCATTCAATAACTAAATGCTAATAGACACTAAACCACTTACATTTTAGGAATGTATCAAGCCAGTTCAAGTTGAAAAGAAAGGTGGTAAAGCATCAAAAATTAAAATAACAGATGATGGAAGTTATGTTGGAATTGGAGATGTAAGCATGCAATAAAAAAGTCATGATATAGTAAAATGATTTAGTTCTATTTCATAGGATGGACAATCTATGAAACTTGAGAAAGCTAAAATCACGTTAAATGATTGTCTCGCTTGTAGTGGTTGCATCACAACTGCTGAGAGTGTTTTAATAACCCAACAAAGTCAGGATGAGCTGTATAGAATTATTGAAGAAAACAAAAAACTCCAGGAGGTACTTCAATGAATAAATACATGATTCCACTTTTGAAATAATAAGGATTTATTTTCTTTGAAGCTAGGAAATTATAGTCAGCAGAAAATCATTGTTGTATCAATTTCACCACAAGCCAGAGCCTCTTTAGCTGCAAAATTTGGAATGCCTATTTTAGAAACTGCTCAAAAACTGACTGGATATTTTAAAACTCTTGGAGTTCACTATGTTTTTGACACTACAGTTAGCCGTGACTTAACTTTGCTAGAAACTGCAAACGAATTCTTAAGCCGTTATAGAAACAAAGCTGTTCAACCAAATTCTTTGCCAATGTTTACGTCTGCATGCCCTGGTTGGATCTGTTATGCCGAAAAAACTCACGGAGACTACATACTTCCTTTTATAAGCACAACCAAATCTCCACAGCAGATAATGGGGTCACTTGTAAAATCGTATTTGGCTTCTAAACTCTCTAAATCTCCCAATTTGGTAACAATCTCTAATTATTTATTTCAGTTTTGGGTTTATGGTTAAATTAGATACTTATTTTTTGGTATATTTATAGATATACCATGTTACAGTCATGCCATGTTATGATAAAAAGCTTGAAGCTTCGAGATCAGATTTTTACAATGACATTTACGAAACTAGAGATGTTGATTGTGTCATCACATCAAGTTTGTTATTAAACTATGGCATTTCAATTTGGTTTTAACAAGAAATTAAAATATTGCTCTTTTTCGTTTTTAGTTGAAGTGGAACAAATGCTAGAAGCACATCATTCATTGCGTTTGTTTGAACCAGTTGCATTGGATAACATGTAAAGAATTTATTTTATCAGGAATCGATAATGCTACTTAGAAATTAGAATGACCTGTTGCCTATATAGTATATACCTGTTATATTTGTTTGTAACACAAAGGATCTTGCCTTGGCTGTAAACCCATCATATAACCACCACAATGGCATATATAAAAATTCCAAGTAGCCTGCTGTGAATTCCTAATATTTAAGCATCATATGTGGAAAAATATTTTCTGATTTTGCACATTCCATACAGATTTCCATGTGAGGGTGGAACTGATCTTTATACGCATAAAGGCACTGGATCAGGGGGATATTCAGACTATGTTTTTGCTACAGCTGTACACAAGCTTTATGGAGTTGAATTGAGTTCCATTACCTATACAACGTTAAGGTTAAAAATATAAAAATTTCAGTTGTTTTAATTGTTTTTAACAAGGAATTTTTTTCAACAGGAATCGAGATTTAAAAGAAGTTTCTTTTGAATTTGATGGGAAAGTGGTACTAAAATTTGCAATAGCAAATGGATTTAGAAATATTCAAAATATTGTACAGAAATTGAAAAGAGGAAAATGTCCATATGCTTTTGTAGAAATTATGGCATGCCCTAGTGGTATGATACTTTTTGGTGTGTATTTGTTGTATTTTATTATTAAGGAAATATTTATTTTTATTAGGTTGTCTAAATGGTGGTGCCCAAATTCGCAGTGATAACAATGAAACTGCAGATGAATTATTGCAAACTGTTGAGAAATTATATTTCTCTCTACCAGTCAAACTTCCTGAAACGAATCCTTCTCTTCAGGAAGTTTATGATTGGCTCGGTGGCAAAGATGGGGAAAGATTTAATTCTGTAATTCGAACGTCTTATCATACTGTTGAAAAAATGTCCAATGCTTTAGCTATTAAATGGTGATTGTATATAATTATAGTTTGTAGAAAATTATGTAATTTAAATAAAATTTTATATTTTAATCGATTTGAATTTATTGAAAGCCCATTATCAAGTAGGTGGCGCTATATAATTATAGAAAAACGATTGAGTCTCGTCCCGTAGTTAAGATTATCTTTGGTCTTGTCCAAGATAATACATGGTGTTAACTAAAAAATGGACCAGGGCGAATATCTCAATGTGTTTTAACTACGATTTTGAAATTTTAGGTTATTATAGAGCGCTCAGGGGGTCAACAAACTATGAAAATTTCAATGACCTTGAACCATGTCTTCAAGGTCGTTCAAAAGTTAACTTGAGAACCGTAAGAGTTACAAAGTTGGTTCCAATTAGAAAGGTGTTCCCCGTCACATTTTATGGCTAACTAGGTTTGACTCGATCTGATTTGCGAAATAGGAAGTTGAGCAATGTTAGTCCAAAATCAAGAAGGTCGTTAAGTTGATAACGTGTGGAATACGAGTTTGGGAGCTGAAATTTTCAAACTAAAGACCCTCAACCACGATGAGGTTGTCTAACAAATTTCAGTACTCTAACAAGAGTACTTTTAAAGGTATCAGTTGAACATCGCAGTAGTGCGCCACCATTGGAGCGAATTTTTTCTGAGTTCCGGCGGGAAGTGGGTAAACGCTATCGGCAACGCGCGAGAGAGTGATTTCGAATCTAGGGTACGAAGTTTAAATTATCTTTGCTCTTACGGTTCTCAAGTTAATTTTCGAACGACCTTGAAGACATAGTTCAAGGTCGTTGACATTTTCATAGTTGGTTGACCCCCTGAGCGCTCTATAACATCCTAAAATTTCAAAATCGTAGCTAAAACACATTGTGAGATATTCGCCCTGGTCCATTTTTTAGTTAACACCCTATATAACTACCTACCCTAGATTCGAAATCAAGCTCCTTGCACGTAACGCATTCTCTTACTGAGTTCCCGGCAGAAGTCGAAAAAAACTGCCTCCATGGAGCTGGCAGGACTACCGACATCTAGTTAAAACGTAAAGTTTTAGTGAAAATTGCGACGTGGTTTTTGAATTTCGGTTTTCAAGATACCAGATATTTTGGCGTTATATTGTTTTAAAACAATAATGGTTCATTCCTGTAGCTCTAAAAATGTTTCTAAACGAAAGAAAACTAAAGGTGAGTAATATAATCTTGGGTTATCTATTGAAATTCCTTATTTCTCACCCTGCTATGGAGCCCGTTTTTTCCGACCTCCGGCGCGAACTCACAAGGAGCAGACTTGTAAATAGTGTATATTTTTAAGAGAGTCCACTCAAGGACAGTAGATACAGGGACGAGAAAGTGTATTGGCGGCCTCTGTTGGAATATATCACCTAAAACGACCTAAGCGCAAGGAGAGTTAGTTGTAAACAAAAAAATGGCGGTCACCTAATTTTAGCGGTTCGTGACGAGGCTTAAGTGTTCAAATCAAATGGGCATTTTTTTATTTACGCTCGTAGTTTTATTTTTAATTTAACATCAAAATGGTAAAAACTAACTATAATAATACTGTCCATGGTGAACCACGTCTTAACAATGGCCGCCGTTTGTTTACATCTAACTCCCCGTGAATATGAAGACGTTTAAAATCGGAATTTTTTTTCCCGCTTTCTCGTCCTTGGTCCACTGGACCCGGACCCCTCCGCCGATCTATTTTTTCGACGAGTCCAGGACTCTTCCCTCTTTCTTCGCCCCCCCCCTCGTTTAAATTTATATGTTCTTTAATCTCTCTTTATTCCTCCAAATTATATTCGAAAATAAATGGCACCTAACCAGGCAAATCCTATAAAAACATTTATTGTAATTAAAAAAGAGACAGTCAGTAATCGAGTAAATTAAAATGCTCGTAAATATTATCCCAATTAATTTAACCATTAAAGTCTTCATTTCAAACCCATAGAGCTTAATTTTTTTCTACTTTTATTCATTTTAATAAAGCGAAATTTTGGTCTTCAATGGCACTGTTACAATTACTGTGCCTAATGGAATACAGAGCAAGACTATTAATTATGGACTAATAATTTCCATACTTCGTTAGTCTTAGACTAACGAAGTATGGAAATTATTCCCCACACGGGCCACACCTGTTTAAGTTAAAAGAGGTTTTTCCCTGGTAGGCCCAAGTTTTAAAAATTGGTCATTGTTAATTTCTATAGACCAGTAGCGGCGCTAAGGGTGGGCTGAAGTGGGCTTTAGCCCCCCTGCATTTCTGAGAGGGGCCACATATTTATATTAAAAGTGCCACATATTTATATTTAAGAGGCCACATATTTGAAATTTCTTTATGTTTTTATTGCCAAGTAAAGTTTTTCGGGGGGAAAAATCTTTAAAAATCAATTCGTTTACTCAAAAAGATAGTAGACCATAAACAGATATATTCGGGAGGCGAAGGGAGCGGAAATGGAGAGAAAGTTTAATGAACAATTGAAAGAAAAGAAAGGGGCTTGAGGGAATTTCGGGAAATACCAAAGCGGGCATGCGCGTCAATGCTCGGAATCCGACGCTCGGATACTAGCTCAGAAGGGGGTCCAGTAAACGCGACGATAGCCACAACAATAAAACGACCTTGCTCTTCTCGCTTCCTGGAAAATTCTGCGGTTTTTCGATTTCACCACTTTTGCGAAATATGGTCAATGCCAGGCTCGACCGCTAAGCTGCTTTTTTTTTTAAACATTTCTTTCCATTTCGTCTTGAGCTCCAGAACGAGTCAGGTCTATTTTGAAAGTCTTCCTCGAATTTTAAGTCTTTAGTCTTTCTGTTATATTATTTTGGCAAGAGCGGACTTCTACCTCCTCGAGGTTTAAAGAAGCCCTAATGCGCTTGTTTAAAATATAAACACTTAGCTAAATGACTAGTTGATAGTTTAATTTTATTTCAAATTATTTCAACCGCCTTTTAAAGGCTAATTAACTATTAATAATTAATTTTTCCAAACAGCCTTTTTCAAGGCTAGCTAACTATTAGTAGATATATATTTTGAAAGTCTTTCTCGAATTATAAGTAGTTTAGTCTTTTCTGTTCTAATATTTTAGCAAGAGCGGACTTCTACCTCCTCGAGGTTTAAAGAAGCCCTAATGCGCTTGTTTAAAATATAAACACTTAGCTAAATGACTAGTTGATAGTTTAATTTTATTTCAAATTATTTCAACAGCCTTTTAAAGGCTAATAAACTATTAATAATTAATTTTTCCAAACAGCCTTTTTCAAGGCTAGCTAACTATTAGTAGATATATATTTTGAAAGTCTTTCTCGAATTATAAGTAGTTTAGTCTTTTCTGTTCTAATATTTTAGCAAGAGCGGACTTCTACCTCCTCGAGGTTTAAAGAAGCCCTAATGCGCTTGTTTAAAATATAAACACTTAGCTAAATGACTAGTTGATAGTTTGATTTTATTTCAAATTATTTCAACAGCCTTTTAAAGGCTAATTAACTATTAATAGTTAATTTTTCCAAAAAGCATTTTTCAGGGCTAGCTAACTATTAGTAGATATATTTTTTCCAAACCGCCTTTGTCAAGGCAAATTACTATTATTAGTTATTTTTCTAATATTTTAGAAACTTAGTCTTATTATTTACTAAGATAAATATTCCTCGAGAATTAGAAGGATTTTAGAGATACATTTTAGATAATTATATCCGGTAAATTTAACTATTTAAGTATTGACAAAATTGTAGAAATGAGTGGTAGAAAATTTCCGTCCGGAAGCCAAAGTCGCAAAAAGCGAAAAGCCAGTCAAGAATTTTTAAATTCTCAAAAAGGGGCTCTAAATAAGTACTTCAAAACATCAATTCCAGTCTTAGTACAAACTCAATTAAATGCAATTGCGAACAAACTTGACTTACCAACCACTACTGAATCTTTATAAAATCAACTTCCCCACAACGAAAACAAATCGCTAGAATCCGAACCAAAACAAAATAGTACTGACAATAAAATAAGCTTATTGAAGGACGCTATAGGGGTTCATGTTGAAAGTAATCTTTCAACTAATAAATCGAACGATGTTATAAATAAACATTCTATGTTGCAAACGAGTCAAAATGTTTTCGATAAAGTTGTAGAAGGCATTGAAGAATCAGTTATTGATAATATCTTAATAGGAGCTCCTAGTGAAAGTGAATCAAACAATTCAAATGACATTGCACTTTCATTTGTCGCTTCCAGGAATTCCCGAGAGCTCCATGAGAATAGCAGTATCGTGCACCATTTAACTCCTGCTCTATCTGATTTAAATGCAACTCAAATTATTCCTGACATTAGTATCGACATGGATTCTCCACTCGCTCTTATCATTTCCCCAAACGATTATTAGGCGTCAAAAACGAAGTTTCAATAGTATTTATTATGTAAAATATCCCTTTTTGGAATATTCTGTAGAAAATGACATGGTATACTGTTTTTGCTGCCGTCATTTTCCAAGCAGTGGTAAAAAAACATATTTCACAACTGGTTTTAAAAATTGGAAAAATATGAATGAGAAATTTCGCGAACATTTTACTTCCGAGAAATCGACCCACCAATTAGCGGAAACGAAGTACATACATTTTTTACAGTCTAAGAAACGAGGAGCTATAACTTCACAGATAAATAAGCAACACCGTTTAGATACTATTCGAAACAGAGAAGTTTTATCCGCCCATGTGCAAATTGTTTTAACATGCGCTCAACAGGATATCGCGTTAAGAGGGCATCGAGAGAACGACGATCAGCAAAATCGTGGAAATTTCATTGAAATCCTAGAATTGTTAAAGCGCATATCACCTGACTTAAAGAAAATAGTAGATAGCATGCCCAATGTAGCAAAATATACCCACGGATCAATACAAATCGAGCTTATTAACACTAGTGGTGCACTTGTTCAAAGAATGATTATTCAGGATATTAATGATTCGGGTGGTTTTTACGCAATAATTGCTGACGAAACTAGGGACAAAGGCGGTGTAGAACAACTAAGTGTTTGTGTTCGATTTACCACCACTAAGGGAGAGGTTCTTGAAAGGTTTTTGTCTTTTGTTGATTTACATAAATTTGACGCTGAATCTTTATCTTCCGCGATTATTAATATTCTTTTATCAAATGGGTTAAAAATATCATACTGTGTAGCGCAAACATATGACGGAGCGAGTGTAATGAGTGGAAGTAAATCGGGAGTGAACATTAGGATTAAGGATGCTGTGGGTGGGATGTGTCCATATGTGCACTGTTACGCCCATCGCCTAAATTTAGTTTTGGTGGATACCTGTAAGAATGTACCAATAATTCGTGAAACACTTGGTTTGTTACAGGCAATTTATACATTTCAAAGTAATTCGTCACTTCGAAGTGAGTATTTTCAAGAGGCCCAAAAAGAGCTTGAATACGATGTAATATTAAAATTACCCCAGAGTTGTGACACTAGATGGTCCAGTAAAAAAAAATGTATACATTTTTTTAGAACTAGATATAATGCGGTAGTTTTAGCTTTAGAAAACTTAATTGAAAGTGGCAAATCTGAGGAAGCAGCCGAATGTAGAGGGTACCATTCCCAGCTTCGAAATTTCAGCATTTTATTAATGGTCGTAGCATTAGATGAGATTTTAGGCGTAACAAATGTGTTGTCTGAATATTTGCAAAATGCAAAAGTAGTTATAACTCAAGCCGTAGCAATTTGCGGTGCCACAATAAAAAAGTTAGAAACAGACCGAAATTCTGAAAGATTCGATCAAAGAAAAGAATAGTTCCGTCAAAGTACCCATGAAAAGAAAAATTATTCAAAACAAAAGGTTAAAAGGTACCATAATAACGGGTACTATAGGAAGTCGGGAAACGGAGTTCAAAACCATTGGCGACCAACTTAAAGCAACTTATTTTGAAATTTTAGATAGATTCGTATTAGAAATGAAAAAAAGATTGTTAGAAAATGGCTCTATTTATGAAGAACTTTGCGCATCAGACCCAAATTCGAGCGAGTTTTTGAACGTTGAAAAAATTACTGCGTTTTGTAAAAACTACAAAAGATTTAATTTTGAAATGGAGTCTCTGAAAAATCAGGTCAACGTTGCTAAAATGTTATTTAGTACCAAAAGCGGTGAAAACATAAACACAGAAAGTTTGCAAACGCAGCTTGAAACCAATGAATATCTTAAACCTCAAAATTTGCAAAATGTTTCCGATTGCTATAAATATTTATTGACATACGAGCAGGCATTCCCAGATCTCGTAAAATATTTCCAAATTGTATTATGCATACCTGTTGCTAATACTATTTCAGAGCGTAGTTTTAGTACACTTAATAGACTCGAATCATTTTTATGAACAACAATGTCTGAAAATCGATTAACAAATTTAGCCTTGCTCTCTATAAATAGAGATTTATCTAATAGGTTAAGAGTCAATCCTTTGTTGGTTGTTGACGAGTTTAGTAAAAAAAAGAGAAGAGTGCAATTTATACTTTGAGTTAAATTTTCAAATTTTTAAATATGTAGAAGCTATAAGAGACATATTGGAGGGCAAGCCACAGCTGCCACCAAATTATAAGGGGTAACTAAAATGGTAAGGGCCACAAAATTCTTAGGGGCCACAAAATATTTAGCCCACCCGTGAAAAAACCTTAGCGCTGCTACTGCTATAGACCTCACAGATAAGTAGATAGGGGAGCTCTAGCTCCGCGGGGAGTCCGACTAATATTCGGAGAGCTGAAATAGCGGCAGTCAGTATACACTATACAGATGCCTCAACGAGAAAAATAATTCTACTTTTTATTTAATTCTCGAAATTATCCCTCTTTTTACACAGCGAACGATATAATTTGAAGGAGTCCCGTGGACTCTTTACCTCCTTCTAAAGACATTTTTTTAGGAGTCCCGTGATTTTTTTCAGGGGTTTTTGACGCGTGGACTGCCGCTATTTACAAGTCTGACAAGGAGAGTACCCGAGGTGTTTATTGCCGATTTTGTTCAAATTCGGGCGTAATGTAGACCTATATGAGATCAAGGACAGTAAATACAGGGACGAGAAAGTGTATTGGCGGCCTCTGTTGGAATATATCACCTAAAACGACTTAAACGCAAGGAGAGTTAGTTGTAAACAAAAAAATGGCGGTCACCTAACTTTAGCGGTTCTTGACGAGGCTTAAGTGTTCAAAACAAATAGGCATTTTTTATTTACGCTCGTAGTTTTATTTTTAATTTAACATCAAAATGGTAAAAACTATCTACAATAATACTGTCCATGGTGAACCACGTCTTAACAATGGCTGCGGTTTGTTTACATCTAACTCCCCGTGAATATTAAGACGTTTAAAATCGCAATTTTTTTCCTGCTTTCTCGTCCCTGTATCTACTGTCCTTGATGAGATATGAAATTTCCCAAAAGGAGACGTTGCACCAGAGATCCTGGCAGTTATAGAGATGCGAAACTTCGCCGAAAACCCGACCAAAAATGCAAGCATCAGCGCCACCCTTCGGCCGGAAGGAAGCGCCCGTTTCAAGCCGAGAGACGCAAAAATTGTAAACAACGGTAACAATCCTAGGATCTCTGCGATTACTCCCCACGTACAGGCGTCGCTGCGATCGGCAAAAATTTGAAAAAAAACTGGTTTGCTTAGGGTATAGGGAGTTTCGCATCTCTATAACTGCCAGGATCTCTGGTTGCACTACCCATTTGATTTGCCATGGCAACCGAAAATGTTTTTGACCACTTACAATCAAAATAAAATTTTTTGCTTATTTTACCCAAAATTTGTTACAAATTTACCCTAAAAATGTTTCAATTTACCCAAATTTGATGAAATTTATCTAAATGTGGTCCAAATTACACATTTCGTGATTTTCAAAATTTTTCAAAATTTTCGTAGCTGTGAAACCGAGAAAATCCCATGCTTTTTTAAATGGAGATTTTACTGTTTTAAGTGATCAAAAACTTTTTCGGTTGCCATAGCAAAACGAATGTGTAGTGCAACGTCCCTTTTTGGGAAATTTCATATCTCATATAGGTCTACATTATGCCCGACTTTGAACAAAATCGGCAATAAACACCTCGGGTACTCTCCTTGTCAGCTAGGAGCAACAAACACAACACAACACACAAGGAGAACGCAACCCGTCAAAAGTCGTGGACTTTCTTGTGTACGCTTTTCATTGGCTAGATGCTTTAGCGCCTGCTGCCGTCGGAAGGGGAAAATTCGGAAATTGTCTTCCCCCCGCCCGTAAAACGTTCAGCGTAAAGGCTCGTGACGCTCGTCCAATGAAATTCGTACACAACCCTTCTTTAGCGTGTTTAAAGGCTAGCTGCGTTCTCCTTGTGTTTGTTGCTCCTAGTTGTCAGTAAAAGCCCTAGATATAAGAAATGTATATAAAGGTCTAGATAAATTTCGGGGCGTCTAAGCCTAACATAAAATACGGAATTGACACCTAGCAGACACCGAGGAAGGCACGTGACCAAGAGCGCGAGCTTTCTTAGCATTTTAGTACTAAGTGCTTGACCTTTCCGCAGGCCGTAGTCTTTAGACACCATCTGTTGGTGACTTTCAGTATAATTTTTAAGCAGGAGACAATGGCTCTCGCGACGATAGCACGAGCTTTCTTACCGATAGATAGCGCCTTATAAGGATAGCCTGCAGAAATAACGCGTTTTTGCTAGCTGTCACCATATTCACTCCCTTTGAAATATTTTATCTAGACCTTTATATACGTTTCCTATTCTGCCCTACATTTCAGAAACGCATTATCTCCAAAAAGCTGTTTTCGAGAAAAATCGCTTTTTGTGATATTTATAAAAAATATGAAAATTAAACTAACTAGAAATGAGGAAATTAATTTATTTGGCGTATTTTTTAACGAAGATTCGGAATATGACATTACCAATGACTTAAATTACTTGGATGTTTGAATAATGCGACATAATGCGTTTTGAACGTTACCAAAAGAACAAAACACTGCGCAGAAACGCATGATTATAAACACATAATGCGTTTCTGCGCAGTAAATTCCAACTCCTGAGTCAAAACAGAAACGCATTAAATGCAATTTGTTGCATTTCTAATTATAATCGGACGATTCCACAAAAATCGTGTTTGTCAGAGTACCTAGGCTTAGTTATAAGTTAATTTGAAAGGAAAATAATCAAAATAATTAGTAAAGAATAACTTAAGTAAACTCACTATCTTAACATTATAAATATATTATCATAAGTTAAATACGTAGTAAAGAATAACTGGAGTAAAGTAACTATTATCTTAACATTATATATTATCATAACTTAATTAAAAATAATTAATTAATGATATTATATAAGTTACTTATAAATGAGGTTAGTATTAAAATAAAAAAATAATTTTTTTTTATTTGTAACATAACATTCTATATAACGTTCTATTCTTTGGCCAATCCACGACTCTTTAGTAAGTCATCGCTATTGTTGTTTTCTCTCAGCTCCATCCAAAATAATCTATGAATCACGGGGATTCAACAAATAATTTCATGAATTAGTTTAGCTTTCTTGGAAGGATTAATTGCCCATTGAAAAGTAGTCGGAAATGAAGGAAAAACATTTAAATACAGAGGTGGGCAAAAATTGCGAGCGCTCGAATTTGAAAATAGTCTCGGAATGAGTGAGCACTTCAAATTCTAAGTTCAGCTGATCTATTCAGAAAGAGAGACAAACTGAGCAAGCTCAAGGCGAGCGCCGAATTTTCTTTTCAGCGGCTGAATGTTCACGACGCGGTGAGCGAGATCAGCCGATCGACGGGCTAGCCTGCTCACTTTTAAGCGATACTCCCTCTAGCGGCGTCGCGGTTTGTTCAGTTGAAAGCGCTTACGGCGGGTCGAGAAAAATCTACCCGATAGATTCAATTGGACGTTCAATTTTGAAAGCTAGTAGAGCGCGGATTTGATCACGTTGAGCAATGGGCTGGTTTTTTCTTCAAAAATCGCTCACCGGGCGGCGAACCTATATTGAAAATATTTTATTTTTCTCATCGATTTGTCCATTCTTTTTTTAATCAATTTCGACTCGAATAATTATTTTCAGAGTTATTTTCACAACGATTTGTATACTCTAACATTAAAAAAAAACATTTTATATAAATATAAGCGGTTATAGATTCCTCGCTGTATAGTGATTAGCTACAGAGGTATCATAAGTAACATAACCAATAAGTATGACACTTTCTAAAATGTTAATACGAATTTCCCTTACAGAACCTTGTGTAGTAATAGTACATTTGAATAACAAACAGAAGTGGGTGGTACTAGGCGGTATATACGAACAAATAAATTAATAATAAATAATAAATAGGCCTAATAAATAATAAATAATAAATAGGCCTCATAAATAATAAATAATAAATAGGCCTAATAAATAATAAATAATAAGTTAATAATTAATAATATAAAATAAATAATAAATAAATAATAATTAATAAATAATAATTAATAATTAATATATATAATTAATAATATATAATATTATCTCGACACGATAGCACCTGCACCAAAGACTTGGGTGTTATATTTGACAAAGGCCTGTATTTTCATAGTCAAAATGTCAAATTCATAAAACATTAGGTTCCTGTAAACGCTTGTTGGGAGTAATACTCAAACACGCGAGAAATATAAGATCTTCTCGTCATTTTGTTTTATTATTTCAGGCCCTTGTGCGCTCAAGAGCGATGTTTGGTTCCTTAGTTTGGGGTGGTTGTACTACTAAGGTAGTCGCTACAACCGTTATAGCGACTACCTTTTGTTAAAAATTGAATCAATTCAAAGAAAATTTATCGAC
This sequence comes from Leiobunum rupestre, assembly GCF_980474605.1. Taxonomy (NCBI): domain Eukaryota; kingdom Metazoa; phylum Arthropoda; class Arachnida; order Opiliones; family Sclerosomatidae; genus Leiobunum; species Leiobunum rupestre. The sequence continues at coordinate 18,771,662 of NC_143391.1, forward strand.
AATCTTTATTTCTTCTTTTTAAAAAACACTCGTAAATACAATTATTTAAGATTTTGGCTTAAACACATTGTACGATTCTCGTAAGCAAGTGGAACTTGCATTTTTGTACAAATTAGTTAATAATATAATTCCTTGTAATATATATTTCGGCCTTGACATATTTTAGGCACTAGGGGTTTCGGTGTTGAAACTTGAAAGAAACCTGGATTAGGCAATAACTCTGGAAATCAGTTCAGTTATGTTTTTTTAATAATAATCAGGAATTTTTATTACGTTACATATGGTGGTATATATAAGAGTTAGTTATAATAATAATAATAATAATAATAATCCAAGAAAAGGATACCCTCTTCAGCCCATTGGGTAATTTTCAAGAAGTTCCCTTTAAACCGCGCGAGATTATTTTTGGATTGTTAGCCCTCCCCTGGTCCCAATAACGCTATGGTTGTTTCACTTGTTCTTTATTGTTCCGATTGAACCGAAACCAAGCTCACAATTTCAAATGTACTAGAAAAAATGACAAATTTAAGCGACTATTTACGTAACAATATACAACTCTACAATGTGATTGAAAATTTGTAATGCAAAGATGGAATTAATTCAATCTATATGGTTTTACTAAATAAAATCCTATAGGCCAGAGTGACCTTAATAAAAATAAAGTTAAATTAAATGTCGTCGCTGTCCGCGTGTGGGACCCTGTTGCCACGGCTGGACGCAACAGGTCAGTAAAAAAACTGGTTTTTTCCTTTTGTGAAAAGTGCCAATGTACTTTTCTCGAGTTTTTTGTCAAGCTGTCAACAAAAGTATTGCACTCGCAAGTGCAATTGCTAACCAAATACTACAATTATTATACAAATTTAATTATGAATTTAAGAAATGCAACCTCTAATTTTAAAGAATTTACATTTAAATAAATAACAATGATAATTTTAAGTTTATACTCTTTTACTAAACCATCTAATTTGGTGAATAATTAGTTAAGTCATCGCTCGTTCGTTGCCTGTGCAGAATCTTGAAAAAGAAGTGTAATGTCTTTGAAGCGTGTAATTTAGGCCTAGAAATTATTCGTAGAAATTATTATACGAAGTCAAAGTTATGACTGACATATGCCAAACGGAGTACGGGGAGGCAACCTACTTCGATAAGGTTCCCTCGTGAAACTTCATAAGTCATTAGAAAGTATTCACCAAGTTCCAAGGAAAATGAAAATTAACTAATGTTAATTTATCGTCAATTGTTTCGCATTTAAACCATTAACACATTTTTCTCAACCGGCCGAGCAGACGTGTATTACTTGCCCTTTTAATTAAATTATAAAATAAAATATATAAAAATTGAAATATAATGTGAAATACGTTAACAAAACAATTAAATGCGATAATTTCTAATAGTAGAAATTGCGGATTTCTCAAAAATAGGGAAGTAAAATGTGACAAAATAACGTGTAGTGTATACCTATATATACCCCAGACGGTTTGGAAATGTGGATTAGGGTTTAGGCCAAACGGGCCAAACCCTAATCCACATCCCCCGCAGGGAACAAATCGCTTGGTATCTACCACTCAGGTGTTGTCCAGACATGGAGTCGTCGCGTTAATTTCGACCAAAGAAAGAGGGAGGAAGGAAAGTATTAGATTTTTTTGTGTGTTTCGGCCGCGTATACACTACATATGCCCCGCGAATGGGTCCACTCTTCGAGGTCGGGGGGCGCGGGTGCGTAGACAATCTGTCTTCTTCGGGGTTCCAACTCAACAAAACCTCTACCACACAGAAATCAAAACCGCAAAAACCCAGAAAATCGTTTTCCTTTTCGTTAGACAAATATGAACTTGCAACGTACAAAGGGAATTCTAATTCAACTAACTCTTTTAAACACTGCGCCAAATTAACTGGGTCCAGCTTCGCATTTGCCAAATTTGAAAGTCAGTGATTTCGGACCGCAATCACCGATATTGGTTAAGTGTGGTACGGAACTTACGAAACATTAATAGATTTATAGAACAAAAGTGAATAAATACACCATTTGACTCTAATGTTATTTGCGCAATATTTTTGCAATGGAATTATATTTCTTATTATATCTATTTTTACCCAATTTGATCAAATTGAAAAAAATGATGAAAAAGTGTTCTAATATATCGATTTTATCTAAATTTATACCATATTATATTAAATATATCAATTTTTATTAATTTTACTAAGTTTTATCAAAGTTAATCAATATTTTTATCAATTTTATTAAGTTTTATCAAAGTTATTCAATATTTTTATCAATTTTATAAAATTTTATAAAAATTAATCACTATTTCAAAATTTTGTCCAATTTATCTCATTCTATCAATTTGATAAACACAATTGATTTTTATCACATGTAAGATTTTTTTTATCAATAAAATACATTTTTATTAATTTTCTATCTAATCATTTGCATTTTTACCCATTTTCATCCAATTGAAAAATTGATAAATTTTTTAACAATTTTTTTTATTTTTTTGGAAAAATTTCAAAATCCCATGTTTTTTTCGGTAAGGAATTTTCCATTTTGTGTTGTCAAAAACATTTTCGGTTACCATGGCCAAACTAATGCCCGTTGAAACTTTTCCTTTTGAGAATTTTCATGATTCGTTAAGGCCTACTTAACCCCCGAGTAATTTGAACAAAATCGGTGTGTTACACTTACACCTCGGGTAGTCTCGTTGTTAGCATCCAGACAAGCAGGCACCTCTAGTTCACATAGAAAGAATGACCAGGGTCCACCGTCCGAATTCCGACGCGGCGGCAAGGGGCCTCCCCTACTTTACGGCTTAGGTTGGGCTCTGACATCTATTTCCAATAATTGTAACTCTTTTCACTGCCGTAGTATAAAAGTGGGCTCCCATTTCGATTCCCAAACATTCTCTTGACGACTTTTCTCGACTCTGCGTATAAATATTTTGATTCTTGTTTCGGAGTTAATTTTTTCGAGTTTGATTTCGAAGTTTCGTTTAGAGTTTTGGCTTCAGAATCAGACATTTTTAGAATAAAGGTTCACTTCTTTTGCCCTCGACCATCACTTACGTTCAACCACTCAGGTTTAAAGGTAACTATTTAAAATTTATTAAATTTTGAAGTTTATTTCATAGTATAATACTTATTTTCGAAATATCAGTCCTTAATTAAGGTTTTATTTTTTAATTTCCGTAGAGTATGTCGAGTAAACCTCCTTCGCCGTGTAGTTCTACGAGTTCCAAGTCGTCTGTTAGCGAACTTGAAGAAATTTTGCGGCTTTCGCCTAATTCTGCTCCCAAAGCGTACCTAATTGATGATGGTTTTAAAACGGTTTTTTACGATGGTGATTTTGGATATAAAAATATTCAAGAGCACTGCGTTTACGTTGGAAGCTGTCAATCAATCAAAAGTGCAGGTAGCAGGACTGCTGTGGCTGTCTGCAATTATTGCGATAAGGAAATTAAAACTCCCATTAACAACGCCCATAATTGGGAACGCCACGTTACGGTATAACACAATGTTAATTTTGATTAACTCTTTTATATTTTATATTCTAAATTATATAAAACGCTATTTACAGGACGTTCACAAAGTCGTTTTGCGCCTCAAAGACCAAAAACGTTCAGCCGAAAAAGTTACTTTTTTCCCCGAAGCCCCTAGGCGAAAAAAGGCGAAACTAGAGGACAACTTAACAAAAGTGAAAAATGTTACGTTTCTCCAATTTCTAATTAACATGGTCGCCATGGACGGCCTACCTTTCTCTGTCGTAGAAGGGAAGGGTCTAAAGATGGCATTTCAATACGCTAACGCTGACTTGAAAGTGCCGTCGCGTCGGACATTGGTCAGGGGTATTGAAAATACCGTTAAAAGCGATCTACTGCCAAAAATGAAAGTATGTTATGAGCTTAAAAAAACCGGTGTTTAGCTAATTAGTGGGTAATTAAAATCTATATTTAGACCTTGCTGACCAACTTAAAGCCGAAGGAAGTTCACCTGACGCTCGACCTTTGGAGCAGTAGGATGCGAGAATCCGTATTGGGAGTGAGGACTCAGTTTATCGACAAGTCTTGGAAGTTTAGAAACCTCCTTTTGTCATTCCTTCATTTTCCCGGTAGCCATACCGCGGATAATATTGCCACGAAACTAAAGGAGATTCTGAGTTCTGTTGGGCTTGCTCCTTCAATGGTGAGTATATCCAGGTTTCGAACTTGTTATAGTTTGCAGTTCGATATTGATTTAATAATGTTTTAACATTTGGTTAAAGAAAATATTTTTAGATATATAGCGTATGCGCCGACAATGCCCAGAATATTTCCAAGGCATTGAACATGATCGATGTCTTGGAAAAAAAATGGACCGTAACCGGGCTTACTGTACGTGAAAAACCATCCGGGGAGGTTGAACCAGAACCAGTGGGGAGTGACGACGATGACTGGACAGGAGATTCAAAATACACTCACATTTTAGATGAAGGTATAACAATAAGTCTATAATATTTTTTAATATGTATGTCTCTTTGGGGAATTTTTTCTGAGAGCTATTCACGGATTGACGTCTTCACGGTAAGAAAATCGCCCTCTGTAAACGCTATCCGAGACAAGAGAGCGAGCGGACGCGAAACGGCACCCAAGCCCGTTGTATAGTCTCTCTTGTGACTAGCTCTCAGTCCTCTACACCCCTATCTATGACAGTGTTTCTAAGTTTTATACTAAATTTCATTTGATTAATATATTTAAAAAAAATTGTCTATAGGTTGGGATTCGTTAAACCAGATATTTCACCCGGAAAGGTTTTTAAATGAACCAAATGAATTCGAACCCGAGATCACGGCGGAACATATTTATGAAGATTTTGTAACAACGCCGGAAGAAGTTATACAGGAGGTACTGGATGACAGTCCATTATGGGTAAGGAAGCGATGCATTGCGCATTCACTACAGCTTGTAGTGAATAAGTCAATTAAGAACAGCGATGCAGTGAAAGGAATGATCGAGCGTGTAAGCGCTTGGATCGCTTTCCTGCATCGCTCTCCCAAATGGACTGAAGCGTTCAAGCATCGTTCTCCTTCTCATTTGGACGTCCGCAGTATTGGAGGTGTCAGGTGGAACGCCGTCTATTTCGCATTGGAGCGTTTAACTGAGGTAAGCCTTTTTTAAACGCTGATCTAATTTAATTTATTGATTTATTGAAGAAAAAACCATTTTAAAACACGTAAATTATTTATCTATAGGTCGGAATGTTGAAAGCGCTCCGTGATACCATTTTGGACGCGAGAGAAGCTAAGCAATGCCCCAACGACCTTGAAGTTCCGTGCGTTGGCGATTGCAAGATAATGATGGACATTCTTTCATTACTGAAGCCAATTAAGATTGCAACAGAAGCCTTCCAAATCAACGGGCCGACTTCTCATTTGGTCATTGGTCAGCTAATGACCATTTTCACCCAAATTAAAGCCCTCGAAATACCATCGTTAAGAAAATTTCAATCAAATTTACTTTCAAATATGTCCAGCCGATTTAAAGAAGAAATTAAAGACTCGGAGTATATAGCCGCTGCCATCCTGGACCCTTGGCAAAAAACAACTCTGTTTCAAGGTTCGTTAAACTGTTGTCTTAATGGTATAATCCGGAACTAACGTATTTTTATATAGAAATCTACAGCGACCCGGCCTTCAATTTTGATCCGCAAGACCTGCCGGAAATAGAAGGCGATTTAATTAATTTTCAAACTCCGAATATCAAGACGGCAACCGAAACTATTTTGGAGTTCTTAAAGATAATTAGTATAACCACGGCGGAAAATCCCAAGAAAAACGAAAAGTCAAAACCTTCCGTCCGTTTTCCCCACTTAATGGCCCCCATAAATCCTCCACAAAAGACAACCACTCAATATGAGAAAGAATTGAAAACCTACCTGGCAGAAAACATTTGCGAACAGGAGGACGTTAGTCTTTTAGATTACTGGGCAACCAATGAAAGACGTTTTCCCACTCTCGCTTATTTGGTCCGGCGCGTTATTTCCATCCCGGCATGCTCCGCCCTTGTCGAAAGGATGTTTTCTGTCGCTGGTGCCATCATGAGATATCGGCGGAGTAATATCTCGTTGGAGCACATAGCTCAGCTGCTCACTTACCGGGAATATCGGTTTCTGTAGCGCGCCTAAAGTAAGTTGCCAATGTAAAATTTAATAGACGGCGAATAATTAAACCTAATCAGATTTATCTCTATTTTAGACTGAGAATCATTTTTGATGACGACCGCCTCCGAGCTGCAACCAAAAATTGTTTCGCGTTTTACACGACGCAAACTTACTAATTTCCCCAAATTCAATGTTTTTGTAGTTATAAATATATATAAAAAAGAGTATAAATGGAATATTTGTTAATAAAACTTCATTGTTTTTGTATACATAAATGTAAAAAAAAACTATAAACTTGAAAAACAAATGATTGTTTTATTTTTTAAAAACCAATAACCCTTTAAAATTATATTTTGTGTTTCTTAAGTTAAAAATTTACTTTATTTGTGTTGACAGCTTGACACTGTCTGCATACTATAGAGTACAGAAAAGTACCTTGGCAAAGATAATAATATCCCCTATTTTTCCACAAAGGCCGCTCAGGCGCAGTTTGACGGTTAAACTAAAATCGAAAGTAAGTTCCCGTCGGAATGTTTATATCATTTATATTATAAACATTTAAACTTACAAAATTAAAATTTGCAATATAATAATGAATGATTTTTAACTATTTGTATACATCAGTATACAAATAGTTAAAAATCTAACTCGTATATAATACAGTTGATAAGATGAAGTAGAACATGTTAAATATTCAAAAAGTTAAATTTTCCTTAGTTTTTTTATTAAAAATGTATTAAAATCAAATTCTAATTAATTTGTGTGATTCATTATTATATTGCAAATTTTAATTTTGTAAAAGTTTTTATGGTTATAAGATAAATGATATAATCATACCAACAGGAACTTGCTTTTGACCATAGAAATCGGAATAACTAACTAGAATTAATTTTGAAATTTTGCCGCACCCGCCGATTAAAAATTCCGATTTCTATGGTATGGGCTACTTAGTGATCTGGCAACACTTGAACGTGGGCCTAATCAAAGATAATCTAGACTACGTCGCCTGAAACTAAGGAACCAAACATCGCTCTTGAGCGCACAAGGGCCTGAAATAATAAAACAAAATGACGAGAAGATCTTATATTTCTCGCGTGTTTGAGTATTACTCCCAACAAGCGTTTACAGGAACCTAATGTTTTATGAATTTGACATTTTGACTATGAAAATACAGGCCTTTGTCAAATATAACACCCAAGCAGTTGCGCCGATCGCTTTTTTCCCCAATGGGGGCCGAAGCTCACTAATAAACTTGGAATGAGGCTGCTGGCAACACTTTCTTGATACGGATGCTTAAAAGTAAACGGCCTTTAACATCGGCGGTTTTACCAATGGGGGCTTCGGCCCCGCTGCCCCCATGGGATCGGCGCCACTGCACCCAAGTCTTTGGTGCTATCATGTCGAGATAATATTATATATTATTAATTATATATATTAATTATTAATTATTAATTATAATTTATTATTTATTATATATTATTAATTATATATATTAATTATTAATTATAATTTATTATATATTATATATTATTAATTTATTATATATTATTAATTATTAATTTATTATATATTATTAATTATTATTTATTAGGCCTATTTATTATTTATTATTAATTTATTTGTTCGTATATACCGCCTAGTACCACCCACTTCTGTTTGTTATTCAAATGTACTATTACTACACAAGGTTCTGTAAGGGAAATTCGTATTAACATTTTAGAAAGTGTCATACTTATTGGCTATGTTACTTATGATACCTCTGTAGCTAATCACTATACAGCGAGGAATATTAAAAATATAAATGTAACAGTAATGTATCTATATCCTACATTTATATAAAATGGTTTTTTACCTCTCCGAGGGGACAAAGTCCCCTAGGAGGGGTTATACAACGACCGTGTCTGTCTGTGGGTGGGTCTGTGGGTGTGTCTGTCTGTCAGGACTGCGAACGCGTTCGCATTTTCGGTGCAAAGTGTAATCACTGCGTACGCAGTTTCTCAAAGGGTTGGCAAAACCACCGTGTGACGGTGAGCGTTAACGGATGCATTTGCGGTTTGGTTTGGATGGTGTTTTTCACTCACCGTCGTGACGGTTTGGTGTATTACGTTTTTGTAATGTTTATGCGTAGGTTGTGAGTGTTGAATTTGTTGTGTTTGTGTTCTGATGGATGTGCATGTTGAGTCTGTTGTGTTTATATGGGCGTTTTCTCTCCAACTTCTTCTTAATGACTTTGGGACGGACCGAGTGCTGAGTGTAATGCTACCTCTCAACGTCCAATGGCAGGGTTTCCACCAGTTGTACACGGTATTCGTCTTAGTATCAATTTGCGATCGCATCGGGCGGGATTTGAACCCGAGACCTCCTGATTGACAGGCGGACGTTCTACCACAGAACCACCGACACTTGTTACGCCTTATTGAAAATTAGACCTTCAGCTTTATCGGAAGCGTATTTAATAGAGTACGAAATTTTGGTTTAATTGAAATAGAATTGAAATTGAAATTATTGCATTGAAGAAATTCTAATTTAGCGTTTCTCTATTGATTAAAAACAAATGCGCCACCCAGGTTTCGAACCCAGACCATTCGGCTTGGCAGTCGAGCGCTCTACCACAGAACCACCGATAGCTGCTTAGATTCACTGAAATTAAGACAGGCATCGTAAGCATAATAGGTAATAAAGTCTTTTTTTATTAATGAATTTATGAAGGCCTAATCTGGTATTTTTTAAAGGTTAAATCTTGTTTTAGCGCAGTCAGCCGAGATTAGAGGGTTAAAGGGTAGACCCTGTGGGTGGTCCACTTTCTTAACGACCTATATATAGTTCTGTTAATTCAAAGGAGATAATTTAACGTTAATTGCTTTAAAAGCTGGCGGTTAGTAAAGTGGCTCTCTGTGCTTTGTTGATGGTAAGGTTTTTGCTTCTTGTAAATACATTTGGTGTGGATATTTGGATATCTACGATTTCTAACGCAGTCAATGATTTCTTGGGTGTGCGAGTCATTATATGATATTAGAAATTGGACGGCATTCCGGGCATTGGTCTTTTTCATGTGGTATGCGTCACAACGTCAACAGGAAGTGAACTAGTCGTCCACTACCAGATATCTACGGTATCTTCATCAAGGGCGAGTGTTGAAATAAAATGAGCGTTAAAGATGCGGCAAGTATTTCGTAAGCGAGTAATTCCAAAAAGCCTCTGTAGATATTTCATTAAAATTTGCTTCGTATTATATTTAACTGATAAACTTGTTCTGTAAAAGGGTTTAATTCAATTGTGCATTGTTATAGTACGTCTAACTTACTGTTGTAACTACTTAACTTATTCTGAATAAATTAAAATTGGTCGTTTCGTCTCAATTATTTTAATTATAATTAAAATTTTATACCGGGCGGGATAGAAATGGGTTAATATTTTTAACAAATAACTCTAAATTGCGGAGATATATCTTTAAGGGTTATCTCGAGAAATTAATACCACTAGGGACAATTCTTCCGAGGAGAGGCATATTTTGGCTTGCCAACTTGTTTTAATGTTAGAGTATACAAATCGTTGTGAAAATAACTCTGAAAATAATTATTCGAGTCGAAATTGATTAAAAAAGAATGGACAAATCGATGAGAAAAATAAAATATTTTCAATATAGGTTCGCCGCCCGGTGAGCGGTTTTTGAAGAAAAAAACAGCCCATTGCTCAACGTGATCAAATCCGCGCTCTACTAGCTATCAAAATTGAACGTCCAATTGAATCTATCGGGTAGATTTTTCTCGACCCGCCGTAAGCGCTTTCAACTGAACAAACCGCGACGCCGCTAGAGGGAGTATCGCTTAAAAGTGAGCAGGCTAGCCCGTCGATCGGCTGATCTCGCTCACCGCGTCGTGAACATTCAGCCGCTGAAAAGAAAATTCTGCGCTCGCCTTGAGCTTGCTCAGTTGAAGAGATATAACATTTTATCGCCTGCGGTAAGCTCTGGCGCACTTGAATGATTAAGGGAAAAATATCTGATCGCTCGCTTTGCAAAGCTGCTCAACATTTTTGCCCACCTCTGTTTAAATATGACGTTTGCATGAAGTTGCCCTTTGGCGCAGGTATGCCCCGTCTAAGCGCAGGTATGCCCATTGAAAAGTACTCGGAAATGAAGGAAAAACATTTAAATATGACGTTTGCATGAAGTTCCATCCCTTTGGCCCAAGTATGCCCCCTCTAAGCGCAGGTATGCCCATTGAAAAGTACTCGAAAATGAAGTTAAAACAATTTATTATCAAGTTTTATTATTGAAATTAAATTAAATCATTTAAAAGTAATTTTAACTAAATAAAGATGTAAAATGGATAAACATTCAAAACCTTGTGTGAAAATGAAGTTACAAGAAATTTAAACTGAATAAAAATGTCGGTAAAATGGATAAACATTCATAACCTTGCGCGAAAATCGGCGAAAATGAAGCTAAAACGCTTTGTTTAAGCTGGCCAAGTTCGCTCTTATCTTAGCTAATGGTATGCCCGTGCTATAAAGCATGGGCATACCATTAGCTAAGATAAGAGCGAACCAGGCCGTTTTGTATAAGCTAGGAAAATATCTGGCCAAGCTCGCTCCTTTCTTGGCTAATGGTATGCCCGGTATGCCGGTATGCTTTTTAGTAGGGGCCCCAGTGGGTCCTAAAACTAATCGAGAAAGTCTAGCAGACAATGCTATCGCGTTTGAAAAATTTAGCGGACCAATTCCAACGTTACGTCCTAAGCTGATGCTTATCTCCTGCACGATAATGCGTTTCTGCGCGGTAATTTTAAACATTTGGCTTAAAAAGTCGTTTTGGCAATTACAATATCTTGAAATCTAGGAGATATAAAAATAAACGGATTTGAAATTAGGAATCAGCGACTTAAAATTAGTATAAAAGGTAGTGAAACTCAAAATCTCAAAATTGGTCGATAATGTGTTTCTTAAATGTAGGGCAGTATACACTCTTTTACGCGCTTCTTTCCCCCCATCAAGTACCCTCCCACGATTTGCTCCACAGGCAGCTGCCATAGACGTACTGCACGTAGCTCTACCATGGAAAGTTCTTTCCCCCAAAACCCGTTCTCTCGCGTGTAGCACGGTATTGGCGACTCCCATGAAATACGCGCGTAAAAGAATCTATATCTGCGGAGATAAATTTGCCAGAGCTTTAACCGCGGAACTTCGACCGTCACCTATATGTTAAAGTTTTTGCAGCTGCAGGCCGAGTCACTGACTCACTTCTGGAAAATCGAGACCCGTTGTATTCGGAGATAAATTTCAAGGCCGCGGCAGCTGCAGCGCTTAACTGCGAGGCGTTGACGGTCGGTCCCATTCCTTCTTCTAGAGAAGGCAAGGGCGCGAGCCAGACCAATGGAAAATGTACGATACATTGTGTTTTTTTTAATTAAACTTCAGGAAATGTTATTGTTATTTATAACTACACAAAAACTTCGTTTTTGTCGCTGCTTCAACTTGTTTGGGTGCACGTATGTGATTATGGTAAGTCACAAGTATCTTCAGGGCTGGATTAATAATATTGGGGGCCCTGTGCAAAATAGAATTTGGAGCCCCTAAAAAAATTCAAACCTTACTTTTTGACTCTATTAACACCAATGTGGTTATAAACTTAAAATGCCAATAGAGACATTTATTTCGAAGATGGGGGCCCCTAACCTTGGGGGCCCCTGTGCCATGGCACACTTGGCACATGCCTTAATACGGCCCTGAGTATCTTAGTGATAAAATAATTTTAGTAAGCCTATTTATGAAATTACGTTTGTAGTGCAACCGTTCAACGATGGCGTCGTCATTTTCGTCGAAACTAAACCTAGTAGGCCTATATATAAGGGACAAACAATAAGTTTTATGGGAACTTTAGAATATCAAATGCAAGTGCTTTCTTATAAAAATATTCTAAAAATGTCTAAAAAGCTTTATAGAGTTTTATGGTTTTATAGAATGCCTATGGTGCACTAATACCTACAGTGCCATGGGTGGACTCTCTTGACCTAAATCAAGGCCCAGTATTCCTCTTTCCCCAATACCACTTTTCTAGTACTGTAAGTAGTATTACGGTGCATGGGTATACAAATCCACAAGTGCCTGTTTTTATGTCTTGAAAAAAATCTACGACGGTGCCCCCCCCCCCAAAATATTTGTCTGGAGTCGCCCCTGGTTAAGATCACTGTCGAAACGGACCATAGCCCTTTATTAGCAGTTATGATAAAACCTATACACCTTCTTTCTCCACGTCTCCACTGATGCGACTGTTCCGATATCAGATGGACCTAACCTACGTACCAGGAGCTCAACTTCATATTGCAGATATGCTCTCCCGAGCACCACAATCACATCATCTAATCAACACTGACCTTCTAGATGGACCTTTTACTGCCATGTCAACTCTACCGTCTTCGCAACACAAAATCCTTGGTTCGACGTCGTGTTCAAATGTCGTTATTTTCGCACAAATGAAAACCAAGCTTAATATAAAAAAAAAGTGAATAAAGAAAAAAAAACGGCGGCGGCGCGATCAAAATTATCGGCAGCGGCAGCGTTTAGCGGCGGCGCAAGCTTCTAGCCACAGTTGCAACAGTTAAGCCCAGAATTACGTCCATACTGGCCACACCAAGAAGAATTTCATATTATGGTTGACTTGGTATACAGGGGCTCGAGTCTAGTAGTTCCACGCTTCAGTCATGTTTATTAAAAGACCTAATTAAACAGTTACTTTTGTCCAGCCTTATAACAGTTGTGATTGAGGCAACTTGTGACATTCTGCGAAAGGCATTTAGTCCATAACTTTAACCCTCTCTGAGAACCCATGTCGATTGAAAGTTGTGGGAGGGCGACTTCTCGGATAGGGAGAGAGGTTTGCCCCCCATTTCATCTCCTTGCTTTCTTTCAACATAGCTATATACACCAACTTCTCTTCTACATTATTCCGACCCCTCCCCTAAAAATAATTTTCCGCTAGGGGCGCTCGGAGCTGAGAGATATTTTTGTTCGTAGGTTAACATAGAAACTTCAGCTATGGAGGGGGGGGGGCAGAATAACAAAAAGTGGGGATTGGTGCACATAGCAACAAGACCTTCACACCAGGCGCACAAGGAGAAAATTTAACCAACCAAAAAAATAAAGAACGCGCTTAAAGACAAACACATAAGATATATAAAAAAGAGAAATAATTAGCGTAGAAGTTAACAAGTGTCCGAAATCACATCTTGCCAACCCGCGTGTACAGCGGTAAGAACGCCCACCATGGTGGCTGGGAGACCCCGCGTTCGGAGTGAAAGTTGAAGATTCCCCCGCGGTTCCGCGACGGAGGCACAAACGAACAGGACACGCGCGTCGTCTTCCCGCACTGCACACCTAGGGCAGGAGTCGGATTGCCGAAGCTCGAATCGATGCAGAGTCGCCTTGGTGGGAAGTCTGCCACAACCAAGCCGCGCGAGAAGGGTGTCCACAAGCCGGGAAAGTCGAAAGGAGAGAACAGTCACTGCGAGAGTCAGTAAGTGGTGATCGCCCGCCCACAGACACTCTTTAGCTCCGAGAGTGTCGAGGGAATTGTGTGAGTGTCAAAATTGGCCGTGTACAAGTAATATAGTGGTAGAGGGCAAGGGGTGATTATTCCTCGTTTCGGTTTGTCTCTCCGTCAGAAAATCGAGAGCTCCTCTAGTCGCAGTCGCGTGTGACGTAGTTGGATCCCTTCTTCGAAGCGCCTACGATCTAGACACAATAATGAGGCGTCTTACAATCTCAAAACCATGTATAAACTATGTCTGTCATTTTAAAAACTTCAATCGTTTTTATAAGAATTTAGGACTATAAGGGAACTTATGGCACACCGTTCAGGACTAAATTCAACCAAAAATATTTATATATTTTTTGTAAATATAAAGGTGTTTTTAAAATATAAAGGCGTTTTTGAAATATAAATTACTTTTCAAAATATAAGGCGAATTCGTCTAAGACATTCGAGGCCAGTTTAAGAAATGTACTACCTACCTGGAAGGTACAAACGCACTATAGTAACACTGGAAGGTACAAACGCACTATAGTAACACATACCTCACAGGCAGTGGCGTAGACAAGGGGGATTTCCGTGTCACCGCCCCCATTAGGCCTACGTTTGACTGTACTAAATTGTCACCCCTCCTCGACCCCCTTTGACGAATTTCTGACTACGCCACTGCTTACAGCCTACAAGGATAGTTTTTTATGTTTATTTCCTGCAACTATGTATTAGGAGACAGCAAATAAACCAAAACTTTCTCCTACAATGCAGGAAAAATGGAGTACACCCTAAATCATTTCTCTTAAGCATACCAATGGAAAAAGGACAAAACCAGAGACCCTATATTTTAAAAACACCTTTATATTTTAAAAGTGCTTTATATTTTAAAAACTACTTTATATTTTAAAAATGACTTTATATTTTAAAAACAGCTTTATATTTAAAAAAATACCCCCATATTTACAAAAAATCTCTATTTTTTTATTGACTTTTGTCCTGAACAGCGTGCCATAGGAACTCTTATTTATTTACATCTAAATAATCCAAAGTTTATATTTTCATAAAAACACTTTAATATAGACTAAATCCAAAAATAGTTCTCAAGTACAGAAATATTTATCACACAGGCATGTAAAATGATAAAACACCTTTCAATTAAATTATTAATACTAGTTAAGTGACATCTTTCAATATATTAACGCTTTTAATATTTTATATATTCAGTAACTATATAACGTAATGTGATACCTTTATTATATAAAATTATAGATTTTTACTTTTAAGTATTTTAAAGTATATTAATTATACATATTCAAAATTTACATTAACAATCAACTAGAACTTTATATAATTACCAATTTTATAATATAACACCTTAAATTTAAAATTTTAACGTTAACAGAAATCTATACATTCCTGTTACTTTAGTCAATTTTAAATTTGTACTTATTTAAACTTTAAATAACACGCTACTAATACTTTATCACTTTCTTTATACTATATTTCATTTCTTGTTCTTTTTTGAAGGAATGGCAGTGGGTATTCAGAGCCTCTTTGTATTGGGTTCATCAATTCTACTCTCAGATCTCTTGGATAATCTT
Organism: Leiobunum rupestre; assembly: GCF_980474605.1. Lineage (NCBI taxonomy): Eukaryota > Metazoa > Arthropoda > Arachnida > Opiliones > Sclerosomatidae > Leiobunum > Leiobunum rupestre. The sequence continues at coordinate 18,786,911 of NC_143391.1, forward strand.
CTTCAAAGAAATGTTCTGAGCAAATCCTTGCATATTTCACATTTATTTTGACTTGGGAACGTCCGCAAGCGGTTATCCATTTTTGCCTTATAGTTATTTGAGATGGGAATAGATGGTATGACAAATTCTTCTTTCGGGTGACAATTAAGGAATTATTGCACCCGAGAACCGAACATTTTAATCCGTGCATTACTGTATTATGTTGAGTGCATGACAACTTGACAAGCCTTTATTAACAAAATTCAAAATAACCGCCTTTAAAATATTAAAAGTTAAGCCTCGGCTATAAAATTCATGGTTTAAAATAGTCAAAAATACTATTATTATATAACTATACCATTTAACACTAGTAAAAATGTAATACCACGGCCCACTGCGCATGCGCTCGCGTTCTCTCGCCCCATAGCGGCCCGCTCAAAGAATTTCAAATCCATGTATTGGCGCGAATCAAAAGTTTAGCCACGGCCAACTTTGATCACGCGCTGTTTGCGCTACTACGGCCAACACATTCGTCGAAATTCCGCGAGCAAGGATTTTCCCCCTATAAACTGTACTATAATGTGTAGGAGTTCAGCGCCACGCTCGGTGGTTATATTGTCTTCAATGTTAAAACTATACAAAAAAATAATCCGCTAGGGGCGCTGACGTCATACACATCTTTTGCTCATAGGTTAACACAGAAACGTCAACGAATGAGATGGCCGCTGTAGCGCGAGAGATGCGCGAGAAATCAAAGTTGGCCGTGGTTTAGCGATTAGTGTCATCGTCGTCCGCCGGGAGCGCTTCGTCCCAACCCTAAAAACGCGTCTTTTTACAACCGATTTAACATCATACTCTATGGTGGGAAACTCAACAACTGATGAGTACGTGCTGCTAAAAAGTACCTAAATATTCTTAAAGCTAATTTTTTTCATTTTTATTTTGTAATTGAAAGTTATGTTTCCATTTATAACTTAAAAAATTAGGTTATAATTCAGTTTTTTTCAAATTGTTTAGCAAGAAAGTTAACCCTAGTTAGTTTTATTTACAACTTTTACCTTGTCTTGTAGCCATTTTTCCATACATATAACCAGAAATACATGAATTTCTGATATAACTATTTTCATTTTCTTCTAAAGAAAATAAAATGTTTATTTAGGTGGAATTTGTTCATTTTTATTATAAACATGTTCTAAGATTTACATCGCAAATCTAAAAAAGTGATGAAATTCTGTGAGAAAGATGGCTGAAAATCATATCACATCACGTGATAATTACAAAATAAATGACACATCAGCATCAAGTGTAGTATGCAGTTTACACTTTAGTGACACAAACAAAGGTACAGAATTCATCTTTAACAGACAATTGTGGGGCTTGACATTTTCAAAGAACCTGTAAACAATTTGGTTATAAATGCACTGGCGTCTCTAGACCCTTGGGGGTGGGATATACTGACCTGAAATTAAAAATTAGTAGTCCCTCAAAAATGTAAATAATTTTTAGTCATTTTCTTGCCTCTTAAAAATCAAGTAACCAAATTCAAACAAATATTAGATTTATTGATTAAAAGAATCAAATTTCGAATTGGGATTTACTACTCTCCGCTCCTTGATTTTAATTTAACTATCAGACAGAGGTGGTTTAAAATATCCAAAGCAGAAGTTTGATTGATTATCTCAATTGTTTTGACCTTCATAGAGGGAGCGATTCCATATTTACGAGAAACTCCTGGAATTTGTAACAATTTGCCGAAGCTTTCTAAATGTCCTCTTTTACAGTGTGATTGCAATGACACTCATGCTTCAACTTCTGCAAAATTTATCTGTGACAAAATAATTCCACCTTTAGTTGATAATATAACACGGTTAAATTTCAGCTTGTTACGAGAAACTTAAAGAACTTAGTTTTAAGCCTCAAACGATAAAGTTTCTCCAAATGTGAAATGTCCAATACAACATTTACGGCAGTCATTCCTGGAAACAGATAAATAATAACTTTGTTTAAACTTCTCCATATTATGGATTGTAAATATTTAAATAATAACTTACTTTCCATTTCCCAGTTATTAAAATATTTGCTATTGGCTTAGCTACAAGCTTTAATTGTCATTATCCAAGCAGTCTTTTTCATCGACGTGTTGTCAACTGTAACAGCTGTCTCAGTAACGAGAGCATCTGACATCTGGTGATTTTTAAATATTATTTTCGGTGGGAAAAACAAACGTAAAAATTTTTAAAAAGTAATTAAAACGTATAAAAAGAGTTGATTTACCTTTCATTTCCTTGAAAATGCCTATTAATTCTTAATCTTTTTCATAATAAATCAAAAAACAACATATCTCCGTAGGATTCAATGTTAAAGAGGGGTCAGATTATAGCGCTCCACCTACGTAGCGGCCACAAATGGCATTCTCTATTTTGGGCTGATTGAGCGGGCCGCTATGGGGCGAGAGAACGCGAGCGCATGCGCAGTGGGCCGTGGTAATACTATAATGGATCTAATTTATGGGTAAACGATTAATGCTTACCTGAATTTTAATCCACAAAGGAATTTTATAAAAAGGCGGACGCGGGCTTTTTTTTTTTTTTTTTTGAGAGTCACATGGTATGGTGGGCGGACGCGGGCTGCCCAAGAGGAATGTTTACAGTCAGCTCTCCAGCCTCGCCGGGAGTAGTGGCTCACTCCTGTAATCCCAGGCGTCCGGGAGGCAGAGTTTGTGGATGGCCGTGTGAGGACGACCACCAATACCCCAACGGGTGGTCGGAATACTTCCGCCACGGGTGTCCTCACCCCTGTCCCCACGTATCCCCCCGTTGGCGTGGCCGTTACACATATCTCGCCCTGATTAATCAGTTATTGTGTGCTGGTGTCTAAGGCCTTGGGTCGACACCGATGTGTGGATGTCTAAAAAAAAAAAAAAAGCTCTCCAGCCTCTCCCGCTCGGCTGTCTTCCCACCGCGGAGTTTCTGAGTTACGCGACGCCTGTTTATTTTCGTTGTAGATCGTTCGTTGGGATCCAGCTACGTCACACACCGGGAAAAAACCGTGTTTTTCCCCCGTTTTTTTCTCAGCAGCTATCTCTATTCCCGACCCCGCGTTATACGCTAACCTTATAATACACAGTATTTTTACCAACCTTGGGTAGAGGGTGCCACAGAAGCTTCTATTGACTTAGGCGTATTATGTACCTTTTTATAAATAAATAAATAACCCTCGGGTTGGAAACGGCGGGTGATTTGAAATATTTGTTAAAAACTTTATTTCGAGGGTTATCAAAGCAGCGGGCAATTTATACGGAGTTCAATTTAAGTGACGCAGAACGATATAAAAATTGTTTAATTTATTACAAAATATATGCCCAATGCTGATATTGCTGAAAGGAAAATTATCCTTCTAATCGTTGTGATTTTGTTTGCGTTGGAGAGAAGACTCACAAGGAGAGTACCGAGGTGTTTATTGTCGTATTTGTTCAAAGTCGGGCGTAATGTAGACCTATATAAGCTATGAAATTTCGCAAAAGGAGACATTGCACTACCCATTCGATTTGCCATGGCAACCGAAAATGTTTTTGACCACTTAAAACAAAATAAGATGTTTTCCTTATTTTACCCAAATATTGTTACAATTTTACCCAAATATTGTTACAATTTTACCCAAATATTGTTACAATTTTACCTAAATATTGTTACAATTTTACCCAAATATTGTTACAATTTTACCCAAATGTTGTTACAATTTTACCCTAAAAATATTCTAATAGGCGAAACTATAAAGTAAATTTGGTCTTAACCAACTTGTTAAAATGGGAAAACAAAATAATAATAAATAATAATAATAATCAGCAAGGCTAATACCCAAGGCACCACCTTTAGGCCCAAGTCATCTAGCGACTTATAATCAGTGGCGGCTTAAGAAGGCTGGGTCCCCGGGGCGGCGGCAGTGTTTTGTGACACCCCCCAGAACCGTGCAGAAGTTTTCACGGGTCCGTCTTCTTCAAGTTTAATCGTTCTGATTTGCAGCCCCCCCCCCTCGAGCTTCTCCGATGGCACTCCCTGCTGCCCTGGTACCCGGGGCGGACCGCCCCCCCCCCTTAGGCCGCCACTGCTTATAATGCCTTTAAACAGGTGGCTGGGTTACAATGCGTAGGAGGGTGGTGGCAAGCCCTTCATGCCACGCGAGCCAACAGATCTTTACACTAACTATTACCATTAACCTCTACAAGTTTTTATGGAAGGGGAAACCGAAGAACTCGTGACTACCCAGTCATCTTCGATTCGGTAACTCGTGTTCATAGTTGGCCGTGTGGCGTTAAAGAAAAAACAATATTCCTTCCAGATACTGCAGACAGCTAATTAACTTACACCTTTCTATTACAAAATGTTTTAAATAACAATAATAAATAGATAATTTAGACGAATCGATAAAAATTTAAACCACCATTAGCAAAATAAAATGAATAATAGTTCGTATTTCTTAGGATAGATGGCGCTGTCATTCTCCACAAAGTCACGTGACTACCGTCTTTTCAGCCCCTATGGACTTTATAGTTTCGCCTATTTAATTTTTTTTTAAATATTCGTGAAACCGTGAAAATCATGCTTTTTTAAATGGAGATTTTTTCTTTTAAGTGATCAAAAACATTTTCAGTTGGCATGACCATAGAAATCTCATAGGTAACTAGAATGCTGCCGTGTAACTGGCAAATGGAACAAACGCTGTGGCAGACGATAGCCAATTCTTAGCCAATCAGAGCTCAAAGAGTGGTTCTGCCAAGAATTTAATGTCACCAGAGAGAATGGCGTAAGCTAGCTCCCGCTATAGTTACGCGGAACCAAGGAGGATTATTATCTTCCTTGGCGGAACCACTCTACGGCCTCTCATTGGCTGAAGGATCTAGGCGAACTGGCGTCAAGCTCGGCCGTAGGCGGCAGCATTCTAGTTACCTATGAGATTTCTATGGGCATGACAAATCGAATGAGTAGTGCAACGTCTCCTTTTGCGAAAGCTTGGAGGAATAAAACAAGTATACAGGAGTTGCGGAGAGCTGCGAATTCGATTGCAACTATTCTCATATTATATCATTGTTTTCGCGTCGTCTGGGCTGCGTCAAAATTCTGAGAAGGAATTCTTCTCTTGAGAAGAGTTCTTCGTGAGAATTTTCTCCCCGTGAGAACTCGTTAAAAGAGTCAAATGTAAAAAGCCTCTTCTAAAGATGGCGGCTTACGAAGTTACGATAATCCCACGAACGTAATAAACTAAGCCTTTGACAATAAATATTATTTTTACAGGATTTCACGACAATATATGAAGGAAGGAAAGATTTTATTTATAATTTAAAAGTAAAGGTTTCATAGGAAATTTAACTAACCATATTCTATATTCTCTGAAATTAATTTTCGTCCACAAAAATATCATAATGTTTATTTTCTTCAGCATCAAGCAAACTTATTAGAATATTAGCTGCCATTTTTATTTGTAATTTGACCGAGTGAGAATCATTGAGTTGGGAATATTAATCTAGAGATCCAATCAAATCTGCTCCCCGCGAAACAAGTTTTTGAAAATTACGAATGTGTCGTCTCCTCTAAAATGACGAGAAAACGTTATCATATGACCCGTGGCGCCATCCATTATTTTTGAAAAACAAAATCTTTTTGCCAGAAAACACGTCTTATTTGAACGAACCATAGAGAGATAGACGGCGCCACGGGTAGAATGATAACGTTTTCTCGTCATTTCGGAGCAGACGACAGTATTCTTATTTTAAAAAACTTGTTTCGCGAAATACTGAAATCAGGCGTTTCGATTGGACCTCTAGATTAATATTCCCAACTCAATGGTGAGAATGCTCGGAGGCATTCTCACCAGCCTTGGAAATAAGGTTTTTTTAAACTGGTCCTTATGACCAGTGACCCCCTAGCATATAAATTATTAAACTGGTCCCTATGACCAGTGACCCCCTAGCCTATGAATTATTAAATTGGTCTTATATAAAATGTTCTAATGTCATTTATAAGCCTAAAAAAACCTATACTACATGTTTAGAAGTTAAATTATGTTGGTAACATTAACTTTACACGTATTCACAATAGTTAACTTTATTTTATGAGTACCACAAGAATAGTACAATATAGTACCAAATCACCTAAGACTACTACCTAGAAGACCCTCGTAATTTACCGTATTATCTATATTTCTCTAGGCCCCGTAACTCCAGAGTCCCCGGTTCGTTACCGCGTAGCCAGGTAGCCTACCCTAGGAGGATTCAAGTGTACCTGGAGAAGAAATTTGTATTCCCCCCGAACAATGCCTCGCGGCTCGGCTACAGCTGTCGCCTGGTGTGTCAAATACTTGGACATAACGTTTTTAGCGCCACCTACAAAGCTTCAGAGTAACCTAGGAGTTACCAAAACATTCGTCTGCTAGACAGTATTTCGAACTTTAACGGTTTTTAGTTTAGGCCACGTCGAAGAAATTTGCCCGAAAACTATATAATTTCAAAGAAAGTTGCAATGAATGTTAAGTTTTAAATTTAATTATGGGGAAATATTGTTGCTTTGACAACTGTCGTAGCGATTCTAGGTTCCCCACTAGATGGCTCCGTTGTAGTTTTATGTCCAAGGGTTTGAGGCTTTGAGCAGCCTCTCCCGTGGCCCCCCGGATTCTTCTCCAGGTACACTTGAATCCTCCTAGGCCTACCGTACTCGGGTTAAAACAAGACTAGAGGATTGAGGGTTTGACGCCAGAGGGGGGTTAGACAGTTTGACTCGTTCGAGGGATGCGAGCGAAGGGACTCTACATAAAACCTCGACGTGCGGCCGCGGCGGTATAATAAGCGGAGTCGCTGTACATAGAAATCCAGTGAATAGGGAAATCAAAATTGATATAAACCTTAAATTCATCTCCTATTATTTGGAATTATTAAACTGGTCACCTTCTGTTTTTTTGTTATTATTTCGAATTAATAAACTGGACACGGTGACCAGTGACCCCCCAAATTTTTAATAAATAAACTGGTCTGAGCAATTAATTAACTGGTCTTTGACCACCTGACCACCGTTATTTCCAAGGCTGATTTTCACTCTTCTCAAGAGAGCTCGTGAAAAGAGATTACGTCATCTCCTGTGAGAAGAACCGTCAAAATTTTGAGAAGTGAGAATTCTCACTATCAAGGGAAGAATTCTTAGAATTTTGACGTGCCCCATGTGGATGCGATAATTAGTCCGGCATTGAATTGGGAATAATACTGCTAGAATTACAATTACGATTTCGGTTGTCATGGTTACGCGGGACCTGTTCTGAGAAGACTGTACGAAATTCATCTTTATAATTAGGCGGTAGCGCCATCTATATTTTGTAAAGTTATATGATTCGCGTAAAAATTCAATTGCAATATAGTTGCCACCACTAGAGACAGATGCCGCCACGATTGAACGATATAGTTGAAAAAGTCTCCATATTGAACGAAATTGGTCCCGCGTCAGCCAGATTTAGTTGTACCTCTATTTATTCCCAACTCAATGGTGTAATGCGTGCCATGCTGAATATTTGGAAGCATGGTGGAATCCGCACGTGTTTCACACTGAGTTTATTACGGAATATCGTTGTTATTTTTTATTTTAAACGGTGCAAAGATGGACAGCAGTGATTTAGACTCCGATTCCGATGTCATGGTACCTATTAATGACGATGAGGACGAGGAAATGAACTCCGATTCCGGGGAGGAAGATGAGAGTCCAAGGCCCTCTCAAGTTTACATGCCTGGTATGACAGGAAAGACTGCTTCTGAAGAAGATGAGGATGATGTAGAATTAGAATGCGATGAATCGGTTTACATTTTATATCACAGAATTCAAACAGGTAAATATTTCTTAACATGGTCTTTACCCAAATAAATAAAAAAAATTAATATCTCTTAGGTGCACCATGTCTTAGCTTTGATATTATTCCGGATGAGCTCGGTCATAATAGATCAGACTCATTCCCTTTTTCAGCTTATATTGTGGGTGGTACCCAAAGTGAAAGGACACACGTGAATAATTTAGTTGTGATGAAATTAAGTAATATGAAAAGAAACAAATACGGGAATGATAAAAGTGACGATAGTGAAAATGAAAATTCTGACGATGATGAGGATGATAAACCTGAATTGGAAACAGCCCTAATACCACATCGCGGATGTGTCAACCGTGTTAAAGTAAGTTCCCTCAAATTTTCTGCCCAAGCTGCTTGTGCGTTAAAGGTATCTTGAATTTAAGGTTAAAAATATCAAAGGCAAAACATTAATCGCAAGTTGGTCTGAGCTAAAAACTGTCCAGATATGGGATTTATCTCATCCATTGGAAGCCGTGGATGACCCCAAAGTATTGGGACCTTATGTTAGAAATAACGAGGCCCCAAAACCAAGTTTTACGTTTAAAGGGCATCAGGCTGAGGGATTTGCTCTTGACTGGTCCCCTGTCAAAGAAGGTAAGCTTTAATTGTGATTGGAGCTTGAAATTGATCTTTAACCACAAGTTCTTGAAGGGGTCTTGGCAACTGGGGATTGCAAGAAAAATGTTCATATATGGAGCCCAATCGAAGGTGGGGCCTGGCATGTTGACCAAAAACCGTTACTAGGTCACACTGATTCAGTTGAGGATTTACAATGGTCACCCAATGAAGCAAACGTATAAAAATTAAATTGTTAATTTAGAACGCAATTGCTAAAAGAGAAAACTTATAATTTGACAGGTTTTGGCGTCGTGCTCGGTTGACCGTTCTATACGTATTTGGGACACAAGAACAGCGGCCCATAAAGCTTGCATGTTATCAAATGCTGAAGCTCACGAAAAAGATGTCAATGTAATTAGTTGGAATAGAAAAGACCCGTTTATTCTATCTGGAGGAGATGATGGTTGTCTTAAAGTTTGGGACTTAAGACAGTTTAAGGTAAGTCAATGCAGTATTCTACACTCCGCATTGCAAAGAATTTCTTAATATAATTTCTCTTTAGAAAAATAAACCATTATGTGTGTTTAAACACCACTATGGTCCCATTACCTCTGTGGAATGGCACCCAACTGATTCCACCGTATTTGCCGCTTCCGGGGAGGATGACCAAGTCACTCTGTGGGATTTGGCCCTGGAGAAAGATCCAGATGCCGAGAAAGCAATGGTGGATGTTGAATCGGAGCAGCCCAAAGATGAAGGAAATCTTTCGGATTTGCCTCCCCAACTGTTGTTCATACATCAAGGCCAGAAACACATCAAGGAAATTCACTGGCACCACCAAATGCCAGGTGTACTACTAACAACCGCTCAGTCGGGATTTAACGTTTTCAGAACTATAAGTATATAGCGAAAAAACAAAGTGTTTATAATTTAGCAATTTTAAATTCAGCCGAATAAAGTTATTTGGGATGAAACTACAACCGTTATTTTTAAGTCTCGTTAAAAAGAAATCTCGAGTATGGCAATCGCGAAAGTAGTTGCCATACTTGTAAAATATTTTTACGGGGGTTGAGCCATTTTCCTCTTGATGGAAGAGTGGGGAAACATTTGTCGCAATATCATAATCGTCGCAAACGATGACGTCATCGAGGCATCGTTCCGACGTTTCATTTTCACCCACGCGGTGGCGAAGGATTCTCCCCTCTTTCTCTCTCTCTCTGGTGTTCTCCGAGAGGAGGAGGATTTCTCTCATCCCGGCGCTCATTGCAGCAGCGATTGGATCGTTCCGGTAAAAAGTCGGGCGCCGTAATCCCGAAGAAGACTCAATCAGAGGAGCGGACGAAAAGTGGTTTTCGGCAATTTTATCAGGCGCAGTTCCTCTTTTTTTTTCCCCCGGCGTGGAGATCGCGGCGGAGATGACGGGTCAGAATCGAGAAGAAGGTCGTCGGTGCTTCGCTTCTTATCGCCTTGGAAGGAATATACGCGTAAAATGTTGCTAGGCCTAGCTTCGAAGTTTCCCGTTGTTCGGAAGAAAACGCCAAGGAGAATACGAGCTTTAATATCTCTCTCTCATGACGGTAGGTTTCTATCTATAAAATGTCGAGAAAGGACGAATCCGCGCCTTTATTCTCGTTCGCGTAACTCCGCTGCCTGTTGACTGTTTCTTTTTTATGCCCTCATTTTGCTCTCCCCCTTTACGCGAACCTCTCTTTTTCACGCCTTGACATTTAGGAAAAGCTATTAATACTCCCGTATCGGTCAATCATTGATTTTATTCGGAAATTTCACTCACACGGAGTGCGCTTTTTGAAGAAATCTAGAATGACTTGTTTTTATTTCGATGAATTGTCTTTGTCTATGGAATGATTCAAGAATGCGCGGTTGTTACGGATTGAATTCGAAAACTAGCGTAGCAAAATAGTAGGAAGGACCTACGTGGTTTTAGTTCGCGAAAATCCTACGCTCGGTGCCGCGCATCAGGGCTGAGTTTCGCTAAATGTGGAAGGGGGCTAACGGCGGGGGGGGATTTGGTTTGAGCTATTTTTAGAAACGACTCAGAATTGGTACCGTGGCCTGAAATATCCCGTTTTACCCCGAGGGGTCGAAATGCCACAAAGAGCGGCGCTGTCTTTAGGCAACCTTTCCTGGAAATTTTTCATCTTGAGCTCGAAATACATGATAATATAAAAAGTTTCTTAATATAAAATTATAATAAAAATTGGATAAATAATCTAATTTATGGGCGATGAAATAACTTCGCTAGAGGAATATTTCGTTTTAACTTTCCTTTATCTTTCTGTGACGCGTCTTCGTTGGAAAATCCTTCTCGTTGACAGCTAGGAGCAACAAACACAAGGAGAACGCAGCTAGCCTTTAAACACGCTAACGCCGTGTTGTGTACAAATTTCATTGGACGAACCTTTATGCTGAACGTTTTACGGAAAGGGGAAGACAATTTCCGATTTTTTTCCTTCCGACGGCAGCAGGCGCTAAAGCGTCTAACCAATGAAAAATGTACACAAGAAAATGCACGACTTGTGACGGGTTGCGTTCACCTTGTGTGGGGTGCTGTGTTTCTTGCTCCTAGTTGACAGTCCCTCGAAGGGTGGGCCGCCATGCCTTGCGCTCGTGCATTGAGGGGAATCGAACGTTTCGCGCGGTTTTGGTCTATAATTGACTCGAGAAGACCATAGAAGAATTAACAATCTATACAGTAGCTACGTTTTTCCTACTCGTTCTCCTATCTATTACGACAATGCGTGTTTAAAAAGGTTAAGTCAATTTATTAATTTTAAGTTTTTAGTTCGGCTTGAGTTCCGCCAAAATGTCTTAAGGTTAACTTTAAAGGAAAAGTCCAGGTTGGGTAAAACTTGGGTCTATTTGAAAGATCATGTTTAAATAAACTCAAAAATATCAGTCGTAAAATTGTATCTTTTTTTAATGACGAGAAATTAATTTTTAAACGAGCGAAATTTACCGCCAAGCGATCTGCCATTTTCTTTCGCCTTACCTCCGCAGACCTAGGAATATGAAAACTCGGTACCCTGGAATAGAAAAGTGTATTCCCCAACTACCATAGCCGCCTAGATTAATCTAGGCGGCTATGCAACTACGAGCTCCCCTCTCTCTCTACGGCAACGAAGTGCGAGCAAGAATCGCGGGCATACGAGCTTAGCGCCACCTTTTCTACATGTTTTTTAAAAATGCGTCTGCTAGTTTTCGAATATTAAAATTCATTGTCTATACTAAAAACACGGGACTAGAAATACGCGAATAGAAAAACTAGCAGACGAAAAGCCGATTAAAAGTGTAAAGGTTCTACGATAGATGGCGATACTTGTTATGTCCGTGAATGTTTTACTGCCCCGCCTAAAACGGGAGACGACCACTCCAGGTTTACTTGAATCCTCCTAGCGCAGACCGCACGCGGAGCAAGCGCGCGAGGGAACAGAGCGCTGTTAAAGCCTGTTATAGCGCAAACAGCGCGTGATTAAAGTCCTAAAACGTCACTCCGAAACAAAAAATGGCAGATCGCTTGGCGGTAAATTTCGCTCGTTTAAAAATTAATTTCTCGTCATTAAAAAAAGATACAATTTTACGACTGATATTTTTGAGTTTATTTAAACATGATCTTTCAAATAGAACCAAGTTTTACCCAACCTGGACTTTTCCTTTAAATCGGGCAAATGTATAAGAATGATTTATTTAAGGGAGGCATGGCGTATTTGTTTCTGCTGAGGCTATAATTAGCTCCTTAGAAAAAGGCCAAAAAGTAAGGTTTATATTTTTACGAACTCTTGGTGCGGGGAGAAGTTTTTTTTCTGGGAGGGGGAATTGGAGATCCCGAAGCGCTACGGTCCCACGCGAAATAAGGGTAAACCAGGTAAAATAATGGGACTCTTTATACACTAAGCAGTCGGGCGTTATCTCCCGCTAGCTGCGGAATTCCGAAACCCTCTCGTTTTCCCCACTTTTCCGTTATTTTTCTCGGGAAAGCGTAGTTTTCCGTTTAATTGAAACGAAGCTTCTTCATCTTGGACGAGAGACAAGATGACCCAATTGCGTGGGAGTGGGGAAGCAAAACGAACGTAGGCCACCGCTCGTTTCGATAGGAGAAGAAATATAACGAGCGTCATTAATACAACTCTAAAACGCTTCCCCAAATTCATTAATAAGTCTTAGTCCAAAATCCTAAAGGCTCTAAACGTGAAACCTCGGATCTTCGTAGATACTTCTATACGAACGCGTTAAATTAACTTGCAAGTTTTTTATATGTATTTATCCAATCCCGCTTTCGCCGCGGCACTCGCTCGGGGAGAGGTTCTCCTTCCTTGTTTTTCATCTCTCTCTCTCTCTCTCTCTCTCTCTCTCTCTCTCTCTCTCTCTCTCTCTCCCCCCCCCCGTCGGGAGGATTCGCGAAAGTCAACGAAATACCTTTGACTCAGCAATTCTAGTAAAGGTTAGGCTCTAAGTTCGCGTTCCTTGCCGGTGTATTTCGCTTCTCTTTTTATCCTTTTTTTTCAAGTTGATCGTATGCTCCGACGAGTCTCCTCGCGGGGGATTCGCTATTTGTGGCAGTTTGCCAGCCTCTCCTATGATGTCGCGAGTTTCAGCTATACTAGCTGCGAAGCAAATGGTCCCTAAGAGAGCGCTAAGAAATTGGGTTGGGGACGCGCGTCGAAAATGAATTTTAGGGACCCCGCGTTTGTTTCCATTCTCGCTCGCTTTATTTATTTCGCTTTTCGGGCGAGCGGGGAATTATCAATTGAAAACCATTAGGCTACACCCCCCTTTTCAGGCCGTGACCAATATCGGGACGGGTTGCCAGCGAAATAGCGGTCGCGCTTGTTCCGAACGCTCCTGGCGGCGAAGGGTGCGTGGAGCGTGTAAAATGTTCGATCGACCGTTTCTAGAAAACCGAAGACTATTTATAGTTTCCCGCTATAGGCGAAGCGAACTTATTTTTAGTCGTGTCTGAGGGAGTCAACCTTAAAGTAGCTTAATGACTCCATCGCCCACGATTTTGTTTCGCTCTATCTATAACACCTCCTTCGCGAATTATTTAGTAGGCATTTTTAAGGAAACCTCGCGATTTACTCCGAAGATCGATGTCTTTTTTTTAAATAATTTCTCGAATTATGAGCGTACGTTTTTAAAAAGCCCTCGTTCAATCTGTTCTTCATCTCGTTATTGACTTTGATCTAATGGTCGAAAGTTTTTGCCTCTACCTATGAACTTTAATTGGCTGGAATGGGAACGCTCTATCAACACGCGGCGGCGTTATTCCTTAACAAAAAAACCTATCATTTACGTCAGAAAGTGTAACCATGGTTTCCGATCGGAAAGACGCTAGTCGAAGTCTCTACTCTCCACTACGTGGTGATACTGTATTTGCTCGTAGTTTCCGACACCGGTGTTTTCGTCCCGTACCGTACCTTCTTTTTTCGCGCGTCGTCCCGTTTCCGACAGGTGGAATCCATCAAGCCTCTCCCCGAAGGTTCTCTATCGCCTAGTCAGTCGCGTTTTAGCCGGAGTCTCTCTAAAATGAACGAGTTCGAACTTTGCCTTCTGGTTCTCGTTTGGCCAACTTAGACGGGACTGATTGTCAGTTGTTTTTACGCTTCGCCCGCCGAAAATTCCCGAAATTTTCAACCATCTCGTGACGACGGTAGTAGTTCGATCTACTTCTTTTTGGCTCCGCGTTAACTAGTCGGTCGCCGTAACGTTTAGTTCCTTCTTAGCGAGCTAAACCTTTCGAAATGGCAGTCATGCCTAAGATTTAGTTTCTCTGTTTTCCGGAAAAAGCAAACCGTGACTGGCGCGGTATAAGCGCTTTCTTTCGGAGTGTCGCGCTTTTTGCCCTCATCCATAGTTCCGTTAATGTTTATTACATCTGTCAACTCGTTAGAGTAAAAGTTTTCGCTATTCCAGTAAAATGGTTCTTCCAGTATTTACTTTTCTCTCTGTCGAAAGCGAAGCAGCCATCGCCAAAGGGTTTATTCGAAACGGCTATTTTTAAAAATAATCCACAGCCTCGATTCGAGAATTAGGCCCGACTCTTTTTTTTTCTCTTAGATTTTTCTCTTCATCATCTCTAAGCCAGAAAGATAACGAGTTTTTCTCTTTGGAACGTTTCTCTCCCTCTTTATCCTCCTTTCCTTTCCACCCGGCCCGTTTCCGCACCCAGGTTCTAAATGCCAAGTCTATTGAAACTCGCTAAACAGAAGTCAGCGAGAAATTCTTCCGGATAATTTTTAGCCCTCCATTTTCACCGGGGATCTGTTTTGTTCGCTGGTGGGAGGCTCCTGATTGAGGAATAATAATTGGAGACTCGGGATGACGTCGACGAGTAACTCTACGAAACGAGGCGGCGTCGGCGGAAGTGGTGGCGGAGGCGCCGGCGGACCGGTCGGAATACACAAGATTCGAGAATTGCAACTGCAGACGGTCGACTTGCCTGAGCAGTACGACGTCATCAAGGAGATCGGATCCGGAGATTACGGCAAAGTCGTCTTGGCCGTCCATCGACAAACGGGATCCCAGGTGGCGCTGAAAGCTATCCCCAAAATAACCACGCCTATCAAGGATTTCTTCATCGAATTTCATTACAGGTAATGTTGACGCGAATACCCCTCTAGTATAGATGATGGAATCCCCGAAGAGTGGCGCGATTGTTTTGACTAAAAGGATTTGAGTAATTGATTCTTTCTAGTTTCCACAGCACTGAACGTAAACACCAGGTTTTCCTACGCGTCAATCCAATAGCCCAAAACATCTAAATAAGTACCCTGAAAATCTACGCGTTTACGTATAGACGTGTGGTGCCTAAACTCTTTATTGACAATTATAATGATTATCCCGCCGGTTTATTATTCCGTTCTGTATGGGAAAAGAGTCAACAGATGAGTCGTATTAGTAAAGTACCCCATTCCTGACGTCGCGCGGAAGGTAGACGATAAGTGTAGGTAAAAAATATTGCGCGTAATATATAGTGAAGTCTGCTGGTGAATTGGAGCGAACTGCGGAAGGATTAAATGACAAAGCTAATTTTTATTTTCGTACGCAGCTATTTCCTATCTCCGCACCATAGTGTCTTGGACACGTACGACGTGGCTTTCGAAACGGCCGAGCACTACTTCTTCGCCCAAGAAGTGGCCTCTTTGGGTGACCTGTGGAACGTCGTAGAAAAGACCGGTGGCATGGAGGAGAGAGATTTGAAGACAGTCATTCGTCAAATTGTCTCCGCTCTGGAGTTCATGCACGAAAAAGAGCTCGTTCACCGGGACGTGCGAGCCGAAAATATACTCCTTTTCCAGGTATAAAGAACCTATTACTCATTTAATGTCTTTGCTATTTGTTATATTTATCGCTATTTTGAATCCTCGTAGCCCGATTTCACCAAAGTGAAGTTAACGGACTTTGGCCTGACGCGAAAATCGGGAACGTTGGTGAAAAAACGAACGCGATCTCTTCCGACCTGCCCGCCGGAAATCTGGGAAGCGGTCCACCTGGAAGGTTACACGGTGGAGACGGGTTCGGACGTCTGGCAAATGGCCATGTTGGTCTTCACGGCGCTGACAGCCAAGTTTCCCTGGGAAAAGGCCGACATCACCGATCCCTTGTTCACTGAATTCGTCGAGTGGCAGAAACGCAAAACCACTAGAACCCCCAAATACTTCAAGCGCTTCAGCCCTCGCCTCTTGCGTATGTTCCGTCGAATGATGGACCCCAAACCGTCCAAAAGGTACCCGGTCACCGAGGTTAATAAGTATTACGGCGATCGTTGGCTTATGGTCAGAAGTCCTCGCGCTTCGACCGTCGGAATTGCCGCGCCCGTCAGACTGTTGGACAGTGGCAGCACGACCGGAAGCGCCATCGACGGTTCGAGTCACCCAAATGCCCTGCCTTCCCTGCAACAAGGTATGGTCGGTGGCGGTTTACCCAACGTCCCGAAGGAGGAAATGCTGGGGGAACTGTTGACCAACTACGGACTAGAAACGAGGGTCAACAAGGACGTGAAAGAAAGAAGGATTCACGACTGGATCATGTCCAGTCCCGACAGAGATTCCCCTTGAATCTTTCCATCAGTCTCGTCGCCGCCGTAGCCGAGTAGAGAACGAGAAAGCGGGCTCAAACCGGAAATGAAATAAAGAAGACGGACGGACTGGATTCAAGGGGCGTCAAAAGAATAGAAAAAAAAAAGAACGCGTCGCGATCCGGAGAGCCGAGCAACGTGCCAACCCCTCCAAGTGTACCTCATTTAACTATTCGAAATAAAAGCAAAGTCATCACGAGAGGTATACCGCCGAGGGCACCCGCCGATCGAAAACACAATTTCAAGACACCGCGCAAAAAACACGTCTAAAAATTATTTGACGTTTTAAAAATTACCAAACAATGATAAAAGATAATTAAGACTGAACACCATTTGCTAGTCTAAGATACAATATAATGGTTAATATTTCAGAATGCGGAAATATGTCACAGGCCTATATTAGCGAAAGACAGTAGGAAATCGTGAAAAATCTGTTCTACCTTCTTTCGCTATTTTTAGGCTATTTTACGCGTAAAAGAACCTAGAGAGGTAGTATTCGAAATGAAAGGTCGATTTTAATTAACGTCTAAATGTTAACCAACGAATCATTTTTATCCTTTTACTCTCCGTTGGGATAAGTTGATTCGTGGTTAACTGTTGTTTTTGTTGTAGTCAAATGTAATTCGAATCTTGGAATTAGGCGGTTCAAATTGTTAATATCAATGTTAAGTGGTTGTAGGCCATACCAAAAGAACGCGCGCGTTAAAAAAAAAAGAGTCAAATGTTGAGGCCAGTAAAGTGCAATTTCAATGTCAATGCTTACATTAAATTATCGCGGTTTTTTACTATTATAATTATAATATTAAAACGAATACAAGGAAGAAACGAAAGTAGCGTAGTTGACAAATTTTCTTTTAAGCTGATCTTCCCTCTTTTGATTGGTTTCTAGTTCCTGTAGTACTAAAAATTTTAAAATGATTTTTAATTTTCACAATTTACTATGCTGAACTTCGAATATCATCAGAAATCACATCAATGGTTTTTGTCATAAAACAGTCAACATTTCGTAATTGCGAATAGGCTATAAAAATGTCTTGCCAGTGTTAATTAATTTATGTCATATAGAGCCTGCAATTAAAGATTAAAGAATTTATCCTGTTCTTGTTGAATATTAATTAAAAATATAGTTCTTACGGTCTTCAAATGAACACGACAAAGGTGGCTATACCTGACGAGCGTTTTACTTCGGGCGGCGGCTGCCCCGAAGCTACTCTCCATTATGCCTGTTGTTATCGTTCCTCATGAGAGCGAGATTTCCCAACGAGAAACGCTACGTATTTCTAGGGAAAATTTAGTCTAAATTGCATGGAATTTTCAGTATTTCTCATAGTGAAATCCAGTAGCGGCGCTAAGGGTGGGCTGAAGTGGGCTTTAGCCCCCCTGCATTTCTGAGAGGGGCCACATATTTATAATTAAGAGGCTACATATTTAAATTTATCAATTTTCTTTATCTCTAGAAATTTTTTTTATTGCCAAGAAACGTTTTTCTGGAAAAAAAAGCTTTCAAAATCAATTCTTTTACTCAAGCAGATAGTAGACCATAAACAGATAGATTCGGCAGGAAGGGAGCAGAAATTGGGAGAAAGTTGAATAGGTAATAGAAACAGAAGAAAGGGGTTTAAGGGAATTTAGGGAAATACCCCGGGCATGCACGTGTCCCCTCTAGGTCGGATACAAGGTCAGTAGGGGGTCCAGTAAACGCAACAATAAAACGACCTTACTCTTCTCGCTTCCTGGAAAATTTATAAGGGGTCACTAAAGTTGTAAGGGCCACAAAATTCTAAGGGGCCACAAAATAATTAGCCCACCTGTGAAAAAACCTTAGCGCCGCTACTGGTGAAATCATTATTGTATTAATGATGAAATTAATGATGAATTAAGTGGGAGTTGAGCATCTCAAAAGAAAAAAACGACATTAAATAAAGATACATCAAGACTTTGTATTTGTAACCTTTCCCTAAAGATTTATTCAAATGAATAAATTCCAAATATTATCCTTCTGAACTGTCAGAATGATGATGTTTCTAATAAAATGAAGATGAACAATTTTCAGCTCTACTTACCTGGCCGACTCCAATCAAAACTTGCTCCCAATACCATTGCTCCGTTACTGATCTCAGCGCAACCGGGAATAGGGCTCGGCCTCGGGCTCGGCATTATCCACCCGTTATCCGTTATATACGCGGTTATTTGTGGTTAACCGAAAAATATCTTAGTTTTAACCGCATTCTCACCGTTCTGCTTAGGGAATGGTTAATTTTTTTTTATAAATAAGATCATAGCAATTTGATTAGAAAAAAATAATTGCTAAAGATATTACGCGGTTTCATACCTTAAATTTAACCGTTTCGTTTAGGGAAATCATAATTGTTTTAATAAATTATTTAATAAAAATGTTATTGAAAAAAAATAATCGTTTAAGATATTATGCGGTTTTTTAACCCAATATTTACCGTTATGTTTAGAGAACAGATAATTGTTTTTATAAATAATTTCATTTTAATTTGATTTCAAAAAAAATTATTGTTAAACATATAATGTGGTTTTTTTATCTTTATGTTTATCGTTATGTTTATTAAACAGATAATTGGCTATATAAATAATTTCGTTACAATTTGATTTGGAAATAAAAATCGTAAAATATACAATGCAGTGTTTACCTCTCCGAGGGTACTATGTCCTAGGTTCCTAGAAAAATCTCTTATATCCACTAGGAGGGGTTTTACAATCACCGTGTTTGTCGGTCTGTCTGTGTGTCTGGGCTGCGAACGCGTTCGCATTTTCGGAGCATAGTTTAATCACTGCGTACGCGTTTTCTCGAAATCATCGCGTTCGCAGTTTCTTGGAATTAGGGAAATGGTTTTTCCAAAAGAGCCCTCATTTTGTTATTGGGTGTAGTATAATTTTCTTTTGCGAATTGCGATTGTACGTGATGAATTTTTGACTTATGGCATTGACCGAGTGCTTAGGGTTACGGTAAACGTCTCAACGTCCAGATGGCAGGGTTTCCTCCAAATGTTCACGGTATACGTCTCTTTATCAATTTGTGCTAGTATCAGGCGGGATTCGATCCCGAGTCCACCTGCGTAACAGAACCACCGATACATGTTACGCTTCACTGAAAAGAGTATATTAATAGTTTTAAAAGTCTTACATTTTTACCTCTCCGAGGGTACTTTGTACCCTGGAGGGGTATTACAATCACCGTGTCTGTCTGTCTGGCGTGCGAACGCGTTCGGATTTTCGGGGCAAAGGGTAATCACTGCGTACCCAGTTTCTTAGAATCAGGGTAAAGGTTTTTCCAAAAGCGCCCTTTTTTTGTCATTGGGTGTAGTATAACTTTTTAATCGGCCGGGATTCGAACCCGAGCCCTCTTGCACGACAGGTGAGCGTTTTACCGCAGAACCACGGATACAGTTACGCTTCACTGAAAATTAAAAACTCTTCCGAGGAGAGGTATATTTTGGCTTGCCAACTTGTTTACGTATGTAATTATAAAGGTCAAATCTTGTTTTAGCGTAGTCAGCAGAGATAAGGGGGTTAAAGGGTAGGACCCGTGGGTGGTCCACTTAGTTAGTTTTTTGTCTATCGGTACTTTTGAACCGTTAAGGGTCATTTATGAATACAATTTCAAGTGGTATACAACGCGCTTTTTGCTTACTTTACTCGTAACTTCGTAATTTATTTTACGTGTTTTCTTATCTGCTTCAAATGTGTGATACATTTTCATTAATGTGGTTAAGTTTGTTTTTTTCGTTATTTTGAGATATGCACTGTTGTTTAGCCTTCACTATTCAGTTAAGGGTTTTTGTGTGCGTTATAAGCCGGGAATTGTTAACGTTAAGGTGTTTTTGATTTTTTCTATTACAATTTTCTTTACCTTGGGTATATGAATTGACATTTTCTGGATTTCTAAGTATTTGAATTACCTTGTTGTTTGATTGGGTTATTATTATATATTTTTATTGATTATTTCTGCTAATACAATGTTCATTACTGTGGGAATTTAGATTGACTTTTTCTTGATTAACTTTAATTAACTTGTTACTTGGTTGTTTAAGACCTATAATACAATGGGTTGGTTTTGGTATATATATTTTTCGTTTCGTGAGTGTTCTAATAATTTAAAATGTTGTATATTCTATTTCTCATTTTGTTGCTTTGTTCATTTATTAACCTTTTTGGTCTAAAGTTGGTTTTTGTTCTATTGATATTGGAAATTTGTTTAAGGCAATAACATTTGTAATATTTATTATAATTATAATAAAAATATATTCAACTGGTTGGGATAGAACGGGGATTGGGTTTTTCTGGAAGACGTTTTGAATATGGCGAAATATTGTTGAGGGCCGTGTCCAGTAGTTAATACGCCCAAGGGCAAATTCTTCCGAGGAGAGGTATATTTTGGCAAGGTTGCCAACTTGTTTATCTCTATTATAATCTATTTGAACCTATTATTACATGAAAAATATTGTAGTGAAATATAATAAGAAATGAGTGAGTTTTAATAATGTTTGGCGAAAATGTACTTTGACTTCACGCCTTAACGTAACCTCTATGACCTATGACGTAAACTTAGGTTCCCTTTTGTTGTGAAAGGTAACATCCTAATAGTATTATTTATAGTCGATAGAAGGCTGTGCGGTTTTTACCTCTCCGAGGGTACTTTGTACCCTGGAGGGGTATTACAATCACCGTGTCTGTCTGTGGGTCTGTCCGGGCTGCAAACGCGTTCGCATTTTCGAGGCAAAGGGTAATCGCTGCGTACGCAGTTTCTTAGAATCAGGGAAAAGGTTTTTCCAAAAGCGCCCTCTTTTTGTCATTGGGTGTAGTATAATTTTTTAATTGGCCGGGATTCGAATCCGAGCACTCTTGAACGACAGGTGAGCGTTCTACCGCAGAACCACGGATACAGTTACGCTTCACTCAAAATTAAAAACTCTTCCGAGGAGAGGTATATTTTGGCTAGCCAACTTGTTGAAACTCACTTTCTACCTCTCCGAGGGTACTATGTAACCTAGGAGGGGTTATACAATCACCGTGTCTGTGTAATCACCGTAATGCGTAATCACTGCCACTAAATTGTGGCAAAACTGCCGTGATGGTGAGCGTTAACGGACAATATTTGCGTTTGGGGTTTTTTGGTGTTTTGTTCGTCAACGCTCACTGTCACGACAGTTGTGACTTGGTAGTTTTTTCGAGATGTTGCGATTGTAATGTGGATGTGTATTGTGCACTTGTGACGTGTTGTGTTTTTGTGATGTTTGTGTTTCGTTTGCGATCTACTCTCCAACGTCTATGTATTGACTTTTCGGACGGACTGTATTCTGAGGGTTACGATAAACGTCTCAACGTCCATAAGGCAGGGTGGCCACCAAATGTTCACGGTATTCGTCTTAGTACCAATTTGCGATCGCATCGGGCGGGATTCGAACCCGCGCCCTCCTGCATGACAGGCGAGCGTTCTACCACATGTTACGGTTTAAAGAAAATTATAAGCTCAGCTTAAGCGGAAGCGTTTATTACAAATTGTTTTACTTTTAGCGCAGTCAGCAGAGATAAGAGGGTTAAAGGGTAGAACCTGTGGGTGGTCGACTTTGTTAGTTTTTTGTTATTTATTTATGGGTTTTATTATCGTCTTAAATATAGTTGTAATAACGCAAATGCGTTTATTTAACGATTATTGATATAAGAGCTGCCGTTTAGTCAAGTGGCTCTCTGTGCTTTGTTGATGCAAAGGTTTGTGCTTCTTGTTAATACTTTTGGTGTGGATATTTGGATATCTACGATTCCTAACGCAGTCATTGATTTCCTGGGTGTGCGAGTCATTATATGATATTGGAAATTGGACGGCATTGGTCTTTTGCATGCAGTATGTGTCACAACATCAACTGGAAGTCTACGAGTCGTCCACTATCAGATGTCGAATATAGCTATTCTACGGTATCATCATCAAAGGCGAGTGTTGAAATAATATGAGCGTTAAAGATGCGGCCAAGTATTTCGTAAGCGAGAAAAATACAAATACCCTCTGTAGATATTTCTTTCATTAAAATTTGCTTCGTATTATATTCAACTGATTAACTTGTACTGTAAAAAGGGTTAAATTCAATTGTGCATTGTTTTAGTACGTCTAACTCACTGTTGTAACTACTTAAATTATAATAATTTGAATAAATTAAAATCGGTTGTTTCGTCTCATTTATTTTAATTATAATAAAAATTTTATACCAGGCGGGATGGAACCGGGATTACGTTTTTAGTAAATAACTCTGAATTGCGGAGATATATCTTTGAGGATCATCTCGAGAAATTAATACCACTAGGGACAATTCTTCCGAGGAGAGGTATATTTTGGCAAGCTTGCCAACTTGTTGATTTTCATTCTCAAACTACGATGTACATAGTTCATCAATAATATTTTAAATATTATTTTATTATTATTGGAGGACTGTCATCAGTAGTTGTGGACCAGCGTGGAGATACTTTTGATGTTCGTGAGTTATTATTAAGTAGGTTAACTTACTTCTTCTTGGCAGGATGATAGGGTGAACTTGATCCGTACTGACCTTGGCGTGTCTGATTAGTCCCCCAACTCTGAGAACTCCATCGGAATCCAAGAACGGATTTAATGTAAGTAGTTTGCTTTTCGATGCTTTTATCCAATGTTTAAGCGCTGAATCAACTTCTGCAGCTGTTAATGGACCAATAGTTCTATTTAATTTCGGACCATGGGTGTTTTTAGCGAATCGTTGTATATAGGCGGTTACGTGGATCAACCGGATAAAGGACGAGTATGTATCGAGTAGCGTCGTGTCTATGGTGTAGTGGTTTGCCATTGTGAACAATGGCCGAGCTTCCAATATACAGTCTTCGGTATCAAGAGGTATGGTTGTCTCCTTGAAAGTCGGACAAGTCCTCATTCAATTGGGACCGTTCCACCATAACGCGTGTTGTATTAATTGAATCGCTGAGATGCCGCGCGACGCACAGTCAGCAGGATTACATACTCCCTTTACACGATGCCATTGCGCTTGGGGCAAGGTAGTTTGGACTTCAGATACTCGATTGGCTATGAACGTTTTCCATCTCTGTGGAGGTGATTATAGCCAAGCCAATACAGTCATGGAATCACTCCAGCAATGTATTTCTGAGATGGTTATCTTCAAGGCATCTGAAATAAACTTTAATAGCCGAACGAGTAACACAGTTCCGCATAGTTTGAGCCTTGGTAGAGATACTTGCTTTAACGGGGCCACTTTGGTCTTTGCCGCAATGAGCTGTACTTTGATAGCTCCGTTACAGTCCTGTGTTTTTAAGTAGACTGCGGCGGCGTACGCTTTTTCTGAGGCATCGCAGAAACCCTGTAGACTGATACCACTCGCTCGTCGTTGCGATATGTGACGTTGGATGGCGAGTGGTTCGATTTCTGGAAGTTCCGACTGGAACGTTTCCCATCTGTTAGTGATAGGTTCAGGTACCTGATCGTCGCAGCCCAGCTTCAGCTTCCAAAGATCTTGAAGTAATAATTTCGCTTGGATGGTCACTGGAGACAGCAACAGCAACCCCAGAGAATCGAAAACCTTGGCTGTTTCGGAAAGAATTATTCGTTTCGTTACCAATTTTTTTTTGTCGTTTGAAACGAATACAGAGAAAGAGAAGAAGTCTGCTCCCGGTGTCCATAGAAGACCCAGGATTTTAACTGATTCATCGATGTCTATTTTCAGTGATCCTGGACATTCACGCATTTCAGCGGATAATGAATGGAGCAACGGTGAATCGTTAGACGACCATTTTCGCAGTTGAAATCCCCCTTCGCCTGTGGCTTGTAATAGATCTTATTGCAAGTTTAGAGCTTCTTCTGTAGATTCGGCACCTGACATCAGATCATCGACGTAGAAATCTTCTGCCAGTGTACGAGATGTTATAGGGTACTTGTCCTTTACGTCAAGTGAAAGTTGTTTGAGTACTCTCGTGGCCAAAAAAGGTACCATATGTAACGGTAAGAAGTTGATAGTCCCGAATCGGCTCTGTCGCGTTACTTCTCCAAACGATCCTCTGGAGGTTGGTATCTTGAGGACGTACTAAAACCTGGCGGTACATTTTGGCAATGTCGGCTGTAACCGCCACGGTGTGAAGTCGGAAACGAAGTAGTAGTGCCACTAGATTTTCTTGAGTTTTTGGACCCACCAGCAGTAAATCGTTTAATGAGACACCGGTATAGGATTTGGCAGACACGTCGAATACAACTCTGAGTTTAGTTGTGCTACTACTTTCCTTGACTACGGCATGATCTGGAAGATAAAAATTATTTGTTCTTGTAACTTCAGCTGGTAAGACCGGCCTCATGTGACCAAGCTTGAGATACTCGTCAATAAAATCGTGGTATTGTTGAGCCAGGCCCGGGTTTGCTTGCAATCGTCTTTCAAGAGAGAAAAACCTTCGGACAGCCATCTTTCTTGAATCCCCCAGTTGTCGAAGACCATTCTTCAGTGGGAGGCTGACGACGTATCTACTTTCTTCGTTTCGACGATAATTGTTGATGAAGCTTTCTTCGCACTGCAATTCGCTCGCAGTTAACATTGGTCGTGGAAATATTTCTTCAAGTTCCCAGAACCTTCGCAATTGATATTCTAGTCAAATTGTCAGCACATTGTTTGAAGACATAAATAAATATACTTGGTAAGTTTATCTACAATACCCTCTATGACAGTGAACTCCATAAAATGCTAAAACCTTTGCAAATAACTTATCGGTCTACAGTGAGCTTGTGTTAAAATATATTTTAATTTTTTAGGTATCCTTCAACAATTGAATATCAGAGAGTAGGAGATTCTCTAATAGAAAAACATCCCTTTCTAAGAGATAGACTGGCGTCTACCAACGGATATGTACGTATCATGAACTTACTCAATATGACCAAGAAAGGAGAATTTTTAATTTTTAATATCTTTAATAGGGAACTTGGATAACGTCCTTGCAAAATAAATTTCGTCACGAACGATTGAATAATCGAGAGGTTCCAGAAATCAAGGCGAAGAAGGGTCTATATGCAATAGGAAAGGTTCTGGAGTCTTCTAACAGCAATTCTAAGTTGAAAAAGAAAAGGCTAATCCCTCTGGTAATTATATTTTCCTATAATTCTATTTTTATATTTTTGGTTTGGTTAATAACACACTTAACTTTTAAGATGGCGTCAGGAATGGCCGAAGATGATGACACGATTACTTATCATTTAAAAGTTTTAAACAAGGAGATAGGAAAGGCTTCAACCTCAAGAAATGAAAGTTTAATTGAAGAAAAGATGTTTCGCACGGCGGTTTATAGGCAAAATCTTTCATTTGAGCTGACAGTTAAATTAATGACTGAGAAATTTCCCATTTTACTTGAAAGAAATCAGGTACAGAAATTAATATTTACTATTCTAATTTTATTGTAATTCTAATAAAACTTTCTTTTTCTTTCAGCTCGTAAAGGAGTTTAACCTGCTTCTAAATATCAGGGCTTCTGCGGACAAGATTTTACTGCACCATGTAAAACCAATTGCAAAACGAATAATTGAACTCGAAATTCCAAAAATTCTTTCTGTCAAAAAATGCATTCGTTGTTGAAGAATGGCGAAGAGGTTTTAAGTCTTACGGCCTTTGAAGGTAATTATTTTGGAAGTGTTTACTCTTGCTAACGATATAATTTAACCTTACTTGAAATTATTATATATTATAGCATTGTATTTAACCCAAAATGTATTTCCTCGTAAAGTAGCGAAATTGTATTTAAATATTTTTTAAACTTATTTTTCCTTTTACTAAATTTCAGAGAGAGAAACCGTAGCAAGCTTACTTTTATTTCCTGCGATTTTCAACGACGATTTTGAATATTGGATCGCAATTGGAGTAAGTAAATTAATTGTTTCGAAAGTTTAATTTAGTACATATTTTAAAGTATCTTTTCTTTGATTAGCAACCAAAAAAAGCACGCCCACTCTAGTGTTTACCGACGAAGATTTATTTTCATCAACGTTTGAAGTTCATGTCGAGGGCATCCATTTTGAAATAGATTCTATACTAATGGGTGTAACATCTTTATTTTCGGCGTATTATGCTTTCCAGATGGAATATCCTAAAGATCTAGCCAAAACACTAGAATATTTTCAAAAAATAGTTTTTAAAGTTGATTTAACAAAAGTGTCTCAAGCTGTCAGTAAAGCTGTAAACAAACTTTCTAAACGTTAATTAATGATTTTGTAACTAAATTTAATTGTAACTTCGTTGAAGTTAGTTTTTAATTTTTGGAATTTCTTTAAGAAAGTTTTTAAAATAAAGGATTTGTGATGTAATATGTATTTATGTAATTTTTGATCAACTATTAATGGCTGGTTTACAATTGCCAGAGTGTGTTAAATCCAATTTGTAAATTATTTGAATGCAATATCGCGATTATTTGAGTGCAAAAATCGCGATAATTTAAATGCTAATCCAACCCCAATTTAAGGTAAATAATGCGCTTATTTTAATGCTACTATGTTTTCTTGAATAGTAAAAACAGACAATTCGAACGCAAATATACGCCCATTAGCACAAGAAACACATTTTTGAATGGAAAAACGTAACTATTTAAACGCAAAATTTATCCGATTTGATCGTTAAACCTAGCTTAAGTGATTGAAAAACTGTGCCCATTTGAATGTTTAAACTCCCTTTTTTAACTGAAAGACCAGCTAATCTAAACTGTAAAGCACTCCAATTTGAACGTCAAAACGCGCGCCGTTAAACCGAGAAGCGCACTATTCTTAACGGTATAACACTGTAATTTGAACGTTATTACGTTCTCTGTTGAACAGAGAAGCGCCCTAATCTGAACGGTAAAACAATCAAGTTTGAACAGAAAAGTGCACTTATTTGAACGGTATAACTCTCTAATCTGAACGGTAAAACAATAAAGTTTGAACGTTATTATGCTCTATGTTGAACAGAAAAGTGCACTTATTTGAACGGTATAACTCTCTAATCTGAAGGGTAAAACAATCAAGTTGGAACGATATTATGCTCTATGTTGCACAGAAAAGAGCACGTATTTGAACGGTATAACTATCTAATCTGAACGGTAAAACAATCAAGTTGGAACGTTATTATACTCTATGTTGAACAGAAAAGAGCACGTATTTGAACGGTAAAACGATCAAATTTGAACGTAATTAAGCTCTATGTTGAACAGAAAAGTGCCCTTATTTGAACGGTAAAACGATCAAATTTGAACGTAATTAAGCTCTCTGTTGAACAGATTAGCGCACTTATTTGAACGGTATAACTCTCTTATTTGAATCCTAAAGCATTCTTATTAGATTAGAAAAATGCTTTATGTTGAACGTTTAACCGTTCAAATTAAAATTTGCAAGCATATTTGAATATAGATATAATCAAAATTGAATGAAATGTCATTCAGTTTAAAGTGCTAGAGCATTCAAATATGCTTGGAGTCATTCAAATATAAGCGCCAATTAGGCGTGCAATTTTCAACGCTCCGTTTACCGTTCAGTTTGGATTGAAAAAACGTACCCCCAGAGTTTCAAGCTATTGAACGCTGTATCATTCATTTTTTAACGGATATTTTTTAGAGTGTACAGCGTCGTGAATATCGGGTTTTGGTAGAGTTCCATCTGCTTTCACAATTTTCACTTGAACTTGAAGTAAAGTATTTTTCAAATCAATGTACGTCTCCGAGTTTTCTGCGATACTAAAGATAATTGCTTGGTTTTCATTTATGTTTGATGTTGGATTATATTTAACCCATTGACTTCCTATTATGCCAGTTTGAGTATAAGGCACGTTAAATAAATCAAGTTCCGAGCTAATGCTGTTCTGCGAACTGGGGTGGGCTAACGACATTGTTCAATGATGATGATTACGAGAATATATCAGACTGAAGCAGAGAACGTCTTTTCTTCTTCCTGGTTCGAACTGAACTGATGATGGGAGACGTTTTACGTTTCCTTTTACGCCCATTTCCACTAAGTCTACTCACTGCTTCGGCGGCTCTTCTTAAGGTTTATTTCCCCTCCTCTTTCCCCCGAGATTTTAACGCGTCTTTAATAGACACACCACTCGAGACGTCGGAAGCAATTTTGGCTCCGGTATTTAAAAATTTTCGACCAAGGAATGTGGCACCTTTTTTGAGTAAAGGCATGGCAGACCAAAATGCCGAGGCTAATATATTTCCAAGACCATATCCTCTTTGCACGGCTACTCCACGGTATACCAGAATTGATCCGTGTCCAATTTGATTTAAGTAATAGTTATTATAATCGTTTACAGAAACGTGATCTAGATTACGTGGAGACATGTTTCTCCTTTGACTCGCTAACCACAAATGAACAGAAGAAAGATTTTACACCTGATTTTATAGATAAGCCCATGTTCTTCGGGTTCTAAAATGAAGAGTGACGTGAACTTTTCCTCGTTCGAAATGTACAGGCTGACCCATTTCACTCATAATATTAATTTCAATGGTTTGAAAATTGTTATTCGCGATAGGCATATAATGTGGTCGTGAAAACTCTTTTTCAACAGTGTCTCCATCTTTTCCTTGAATACTTATAATATGTAATAATGGAACATCTGAATCTCCAACCGATCGACTTTGTATAATGTCCGAGTATATGAACAGAGAATGTAACCCAGCGTCCATATCACAGCTAAAAGGCGCCGTCATGGAAGTAACTACAGTTACATCTTGGCCTGGAGTTCTCGTGAATCCTAATATGATGGCGATTTCATGTGGTATGTAAACTTGGTTCATTTCATAAAGTTCAACAATAACACGACGGTTTGGTTTGTTGTAATATAACTTGACTCTAGAGCTAATATTTCACCCGTCGTCATCAGTAGTCATGATTTCCAGTAAATCTTCAACTCCGTAATATCCTGGTGGTATTAATATATTAACGAAATCCATTACTTCGTTGAAATTTTCTATGTCAGTGTGTTTTCTCAGTGTCTTAGGTGTTTTAGTCTTTGATTCTTCTAAGGAATCCGGTAGAGACATAGTTTTCCAAATTCGAACTATACATTCTTCTTGAACGTTATTCCAAGTTCTTGGGTAACTGATTTCAGCAAGTCCAACTTCGTAAGCTCCCTCGAGCCGTATGCATTCTGGTAAATACGTCCTGAACTTGCTTATAGTGTTGTTTTTGAAATAGCGCATAGAAGAGTCGGACGGTAACAATTTCTTGCACCCAAGAGTCAAAATAGTTCTTTAGTTCCGTCTGGTTTTGTTCTTTTCCTTAGAACTTTTTCGATTTTAAATAAGCAGTTTTCGAGGTCTTTCCCGATTTTCTGTATTTCCTCCTTGTAGAACACACCCGAAATGAGCTCAGTCTTCAGATCCTCCAGTTTATATACCGGAGGGTCTCTTAGTATGCATTGCACTACTTTGAATATTTCCTCGGTATAATTGGCTTTGTAACCCTTTTCGAAAGTTTTTTATTCTTGTTAATTCGAACCAAGTCACCAACGTCAAAAGGGGATGAAACGGGAGGGGAAAAATTAACTTTCCCGTATAAATTTTGCCATACTTGTTTGAATTTTCACTCGTCACTTCAACTGGTTTACATTTAATTTATTTGTAGTAGTTGTTGTTATAAGCGTCCAACAAATCCGGTAATACGTCGATGTATTTATGCGTATCGTTTTGCGTGAAATAACGGTACATACGACTTTTCCAGGTGCGATTAAACCGCTCTACGATGCTACTTTTCACCTCCGAATGGGTAGCGAAAAGCTTGATACCTCGACGTTTTAATTCCCGTTGTACCTCCTTGCAAAGGAATTCGTTCCCGTGGTCTGATTGTACAATCTTTGGTTTTCGACCTGATTCCAAGATTGATTTAAAAGCCTTAAGTATGGTCGTTCCTTTCTTATCCTTGGCAGCTACAGCGAAAGCGTATTTGCTAAATACGTCTATACAACATAATAGATATCGATATCCATTGTTCGTCTATCCCATACACTATTGTCTTGTTTCTTCTGAATTTATGTTTTATCGGCTTGTGTAAAGTATACGTATCCTGACGTTTTAGAAATTCCTGAACGTCATTTATGGAAACTTTAAGACCCTTTGCTCTGGTAGCCCGATAAAGACCGTGTATTCCACCATAACTTCCGGGGTCCTTTACACTAAAGTATATTTCTTCAAGCCTATCCATTCATCGTACAGTTCAGTTTCCGTTCGTGATACCAGTACGCGAAATCAAATAGCTCAAAAACGATAATAATAAATAATAACAAAAACGCAGTAATAACTTTAGGTGATTTTAAATAAGAAACAAATAAAGAGGTTATCAACCCAGACGGAGTAGGATCGATGCCTCCTTCCATGTTGAAGTCGAAAACGTAAGTGAAAGAACTGAAACCTGATGTATGATTATATTCTTTATTTCAAATTTATCCAACTCAATAATCCATTGCCATACATTGATTCGGGACTTGGGGGAAAATAATCTGAATCATCGTATACCTTCTCTGGTGAATCGTTAGAAATAATAGCTACATTATCAATGGGGGATTCAAAGGGGAATTTATTTTTTACAAGTGATTTGGGAACAATTTCCTTTGATAGCAATTCATAAAATTTATCCAATCCAACAATTTCGTGTTTCGGTTTGGTTTTGTATACTTTAACTGATTCGTGTAAAATGTCCATGATATTAGATCTAACTATAGGGCGTTCTTTATAAAAAAGTTCACCACTGGTAGACCATTCAATTTTACGGTTTCTTTCAATCCACTTGTACAAAGCAATGACGGGCTTAAGATGTGAATCTCGTATCGCGATAGCTATTTCCAAATACCAGTCTTTCTTTCTTTTCGGTTCTTCAACGAGTTTCGCTTTCTTAGTTCTTTTGTTACGTTGTAATAAATGGTTGTACAGCTCTACTTTTTGTGACTGATTAAGATTTTGATTATTTAAAACCACTTTCGTATCCAAGTTTTCGTCAAGTTTTGGTTGCGAATTAAGTCGTCGATACACGTCTTCGGGAACTAGGATCATCTTTCTAGCCATTTTTGATAGCTCTACTTATAGCCGCGCCTGCCGCACTGCTCACAATTGAAAGAAGTGGTGCTAAGAGTAACGGTAAAAATCCTCCCTTCTGTATTAATATCTTTTTCCGTTTTGCGATTGTATTGGGTTTAGATATCTTCCGCAAAATATGACAATGTCGCTTCAATCGCTTCTTATGATCATCTGACAGTTTCACATTGCCATGCACGCAGAACATTTATACAAGATTCCACAATAGCTTTAATCGCGTCGTTATTAGCATATTTGATGGCAGCATTTCTCTGACACGAATTACACGTAGACAGATATTTTAAAAACTCCTTATGATTATGAATTATCTTCATTTTGGGATAAAAACGGCAGCTTCTTCACTTGGTATAAGTCCGGTTCTTAGTCTGTGATCATCTGACGTAGTTGGTTTCAAGTCCACCCATAAAAATCCTCCCTTCTGTATTAATATCTTTTTCCGTTTTGCGATTGTATTGGGTTTAGATATCTTCCGCAAAATATGACAATGTCGCTTCAATCGCTTCTTATGATCATCTGACAGTTTCACATTGCCATGCACGCAGAACATTTATACAAGATTCCACAATAGCTTTAATCGCGTCGTTATTAGCATATTTGATGGCAGCATTTCTCTGACACGAATTACACGTAGACAGATATTTTAAAAACTCCTTATGATTATGAATTATCTTCATTTTGGGATAAAAACGGCAGCTTCTTCACTTGGTATAAGTCCGGTTCTTAGTCTGTGATCATCTGACGTAGTTGGTTTCAAGTCCACCCATAAATACCCAAAGTCTCTAGCAATTGCTTGATGAAAGGCGTCGATGACATATTTACTGTTAGTTGGATAAATCTGTCTAGCCAAATGAAATATCGCCGATTTGTCACGTGGTGTCTTGAAAATTATCAGATAGTGCGCGTTTAAATTTAACGTTCTAATTTCCTTCCCAGGATAATACAAATTTTGCATAAGTACAAAAACCGACGTGTTTTTATGATGAGAACCTCTTATAAACAAATTCGTGACATCCTTGTTATTTGATATTTCACAAAGTAAATCATCAAGAATAACAAAATTTGGGTCTAAAATATTCACGTCTAATAATCCTTCGTGAAATTCAACTGTAGGTGTATCATCTAATACCGAATTAAACAGTATGGGCTGATATTCCGTATAGCACCATATAATTCTCTCTGGTGGGGGCGAAATACACGTATCTTTATATTTGATAAGACTAGCCACGAAAAAGGATTTTCCCGACTGAGTCGCACCTGCGATCAGACCGTTAAAAGGATGTTGCAACCTGAAATCCATTTTAAAGAATGACACATTTTCCCAAAATCAAATAGTTTTTATTCATAAATGTTGTTTAGCGTTACAGACTATTCTAGCGACCATGCATTTACAAAATTCTTAATTTAAAAAGGTTTTTAAAGTAATAAGTTTATCGTTTCACTTCAGAACCGCTGAAAAAGCATGATGGTCCTGGCCCCCTGGGACGTCATCCTTCTCGAAGAATTTGAAATTCACCACCAGTGGTAGCCTAGCGTTGCTAGTTCACCACTCAGCACCACCCTGCCTTTGTACGTTCACCACCAGCATCACCCTGCCTTTGTACGTTCACCACCTAAGTATTTACCCTTCATCATCACCCCTGCCTTTGGCTGTTCACCACTTAAGTATTTACCACTATAGTCGCGGGAGGTGCGGTCGGTGCGGGAGGTGGCCTTCCACTGTATACTCCCTGGTGGAATGGGCGGAATGGGTGGAACGGGTGGAATGGGAGGAATGGGTGGAACGGGAGGTGGCCTTCCACTGTATACTCCCTGGTGGAATGGGTGGAATGGGAAGAATGGGTGGAATGGGTGGAACGGGAGGAGGCCTTCCACTGTGCCTTTTGGGACCCGCTCGAAAACCCTACTACTATGAGTTTTATTGATATCCGCCATTTTCCAAAATGGTGTCGGATTTCTATAAAAATCTAAAGTACGAATTCATTCGGGCAGGTAATGTAACGTAGAAAATCTTAGGTTAATCGGATACAAATTACCTAAATTATTACACCATGATTTATATTTGTAATCGCCATTTTATAAAATGGCGTCGTTTTTCAATCAAAATCTAAAAATCTGTTTACATCGTTCAGATAATGTAATGTAGAAATTTTAAGATTTATTAGCGAAAATATATGGCAGCTAGGAGCAACAAACACAACACCCCACACAAGGAGAACGCAACCCATCAAAAGTCGTGGATTTTCTCGTGTACATTTTTCATTGGCTAGACGCTTTAGCGCCTGCTGCCGTCAGAAGGGGGAAATTCGGAAATTGTCTTCCCCCCGCCCGTAAAACGTTCATCGTAAAGGCTCGTGACGCTCGTCCAATGAAATTCGTACACAACCCTTCGTTAGCGTGTTTAAGGCTAGCTGCGTTCTCCTTGTGTTTGTTGCTCCTAGATGGCAGTTATCACGGCATAAGTTTTACAAATATTTTGTATTATACTCAAAATTTCGACGTATTTATTCAAATTTGCTCGAGTTCACCCAAAATGGTTTTTATTCCCCCCTATTTGTCCAAAGTAATCCAAAAATGTTAAATTTACTATTTTTTTATTCTTTTTTAAATAATTTTTTTTGATTAATTGAAGTTTTGCTTAGAATTTGTCATTTTCGCATGTTATTTTACATTGACTTTTTCTTATTTTATGTTTTCAAAAACATTTTTGGTTGCCATGGCAAAACGGAAGCCCAGCGTACCTTTTCCCTTTAACGGGTTTCATGTTACATCTAGGTCTAACAATCCTCCAACTTTGAACCAAATCGGTGAGAGCCACCTCGAGTCGTCTCCTTGTGAGTTCCCATTGTCTGCGAGACTCTGGGTCGAGTTTTTCCTTGACTATGTGCAAGAGGATTGCATCCCATTGATCCACTGGCTCATTCAAAACCTTTAAAGCTCGTATACATTCGCTAGTGGTGTCGATGAGGCAACGAATCGCAGATGCCGATTCCTCCCGGACCGCTGGCTGGTTGAATAGACGCTTGATATGCGCGTCGATGACCTCTCTCGTATTATTGTACCGGTTGAGGATAATTTCCCAGGCTTCTATGTAGTTTCCGTTGGTTATAGGAATGGATTCTATTAGCAAGGCGGCTTCCCCTCGTAGCGACGTTTTCAGGTACTGCAGTTTCTGGGCTCCGGACAACGATGAATTGTGAACAGTGGCGGTGAATAAGTCATGGAACGTCAACCATTCCACGTAGTTTCCGCTGAATAGTGGTAGCTCTAATTTGGGAAGACGAATGTCCGACGTTGTTTGTTTTGTAGACATGGTGTTCATCGCTGTCTGTCGACTCATCAGCTCATTGAAGAAAAAACAGATTGTTTCCGCTCTTTCGATAAGTAGATTGTATTCTGTTTCGATGTCGTTGAAATTTCTATCGTCGCTTTTGTCTACGATTAAGCATTGTAAGTCATCAAGCTCGTTTTGTAGTTTGTCGGCTTTGTCCTGATATGTTCTCATAGCACTATCGGACATAGGTTTCATAGCATGTTTCTGTATGACAATCTCCAGTCTTGTTAATTGACCTTTTATCGCTCGTCTTTTGCTGAGAAGGGCATCCATTCTG
This sequence comes from Leiobunum rupestre, assembly GCF_980474605.1. NCBI lineage: Eukaryota > Metazoa > Arthropoda > Arachnida > Opiliones > Sclerosomatidae > Leiobunum > Leiobunum rupestre. The sequence continues at coordinate 18,822,116 of NC_143391.1, forward strand.
AGTAACAAGGATTTGACCAGCTTCTTCGCTTAATTAACAACTCTCACCAATCTGCTTTTCGCGAAGTAAGTAGTGAATACCCTCGGCTGAGGTGTAACTTCAACGGTTGTGATGGGGATCCAGCTCGACGGACCAAAATGAAGGCGTGACAGACGATGACGGGTTGATTTCAAAAAAGACGATTATTTTACAGACATAAACAAGTTTATTTAAAATATTATTAATGAGCTATGTACATCGTAGTTTGAGAATGAAAATCAGCAAGTTGGCAAGCTTGCCAAAATATACCTCTCCTCGGAAGAATTGTCCCTAGTGGTATTAATTTCTCGAGATGATCCTCAAAGATATATCTCCGCAATTCAGAGTTATTTACTAAAAACGTAATCCCGGTTCCATCCCGCCTGGTATAAAATTTTAATTATAATTAAAATAAATGAGACGAAACAACCGATTTTAATTTATTCAAATTATTATAAATTAAGTAGTTACAACAGTGAGTTAGACGTACTAAAACAATGCACAATTGAATTTAACCCTTTTTACAGTACAAGTTTATCAGTTGAATATAATACGAAGCAAATTTTAATGAAAGAAATATCTACAGATGGTATTTGTATTTTTCTCGCTTACGAAATACTTGCCGCATGTTTAACGCTCATTTTATTTCAACACTCGTAGACTTCCAGTTGACGTTGTGACACATACCGCATGAAAAAGACCAATACCATCCAATTTCCAATATCTTATAATGACTCGCACACCCAGGAAATCATTGACTGCGTTAGAATTCGTAGATATCCAAATATCCACACCAAAAGTATTAACAAGAAGCAAAAACCTTACCATCAACAAAGCACAGAGAGCCACTTGACTAAACGGCAGCTCTTATATCAATAATCGTTAAATAAACGCATTTGCGTTATTACAACTATATTTAAGACGATAATAAAACCCATAAATAAATAACAAAAAACTAACAAAGTGGACCACCCACAGGTTCTACCCTTTAACCCTCTTATCTCTGCTGACTGCGCTAAAAGTAAAACAATTTGTAATAAACACATTACGACGAACTATACTTAGAATCACTTAAAATAGACCTAGATGTTATTATATTAACATAATCTTTTAAAATCTTAAATTGTATAGAATTCTCCATAAATGGATACCACCATGTCTTCTCGAATACCACTATAAATAAAAAATGATCGAATCATTATTTACATAATAGATAATTTAACCTACTTCGAAAACGATTTTGCTTTATCAGGAGTAACGATAAAATGTATTGATGTCAAATTACCTAATAATAATGTGGCAGATTTTATTAATGACTTAAACTTAAAACTTCCAACAATTACTGTAAATAAAAATGTAATTTGGACCGGTGACATCAATATAAACAGTCTAACACCAGAAGATAAAACAGTTAGGAATTACTTAAATATACTTATAAAGTCCTTATCTATTCCGTCTGTTCAAACTCGCCACAAAATCAATAATTTAAGCCTCCTCCACATTTTTTTTATAATAATTTAGATCTAAATTTCAATGACTATTTCTCTACATGCAATTCCTCCGGTACCAGGGGTCATAGTTTAAAACTTTCCAAACCAAGAGCTCAATCTAATGTCCGTTTGAAGTCTTTCTCCCACAGTGTAATAAATGACTGGAATTCACTCCCCAACAATATTGTAACTGAAAAATCCTATCCAAAATTTCGCGCCCTTCTATTTGATTTCTTAAAAACACCTTAAGTTTTTACCGCCTCCTATCTATATTGTTCTACGCTTTACTCTGACCTGATGTTTACACATAAGCCTCCGCCCAGGCTTTGTAGACCTTGTTATTATAACCAAATAAATAAACAAATAAAATAAATAAATACTATATGAAGAAGGCTTTGCCTCCTGCATCAACAATACAACCAGATAAACGAATACTTCTTGCAGCTGCATCGACCATTTTTTTATCAAACATAATATGAACAATGAAATTATAACCACTACCCACAAGGTTAAAATAACAGATCACTACCCTACCCTAATAAATATATCTAAGATCTACAATACCAAAAGAAACTACACTTAAAAACCTTTAACTCAATCGACTATACAAACTTATTTAAAATCATTGAAAAAGAGACATGGAATTCTGTTTTATATGAGAACGACGTAAATAAAGCCTCAGAAATATTTGTTAATACTCTTAAAACACATATCAAAGTGGCTTCTAATAGACGATCCAATTTCAATTCTCATAAAAATTAAAGTTAAAGCCCTGGATATCTTCTGCCTTAATTGTGTCAATCCGGAAAAGAGAAGCGTTAGAAAAACGTCTCAAAAAAGAACTATTTAATCGGTTTTTAAAAAAAATACCTAAAATATAGAAATAAACTAACCCAACTTATACGTTTAACAAAAAATAATTATTTTAAAACCGAAAGCGATAAAGATCCTAAAAAAATCTAGAAAGTGATAGATGAAGCTACAAATATTTATAAAAAACATTACTCTATAGAAAAAAATAAAGTTAATGATACAATCTACACCCTGGTGACGTAGCAAACTCATTTAATGACTTTTTTTCTTCGAATAAAAAAAATCCTATGTCACTGTTCCTCTCGCCAACAACCCCTTACGACGTTATGAATGTTATAAATTCACTAAATAATTCTAAATCTAACGGTCACGATGATGTAAGTATCGAAATTCTTAAAAAATTAAATAAAGTACTCGCAAAGCCATTATCACATATTATTAATTGGTCTTTATCGTCTGGGCCCTCTGGGGTATTTCCCAATACTTTTAAAACCGCCATAATTATACCAATTTTCAAATCTTTCACAAAAACTGAACTTGGAAAGTATGAACTGATAGCTCTTTTGAGTAATATTTCAAAAATTATTGAAAAAATTGGAAAAAAACAACTTAATAGTTTTTTGGAAAAATCTAAATATTTATCTTCTCACCAATTCGGCTTTAGAAAGGGACTTAATACAAACGATGCTATATTAGAATTAACTGAAACAATATATAGTGCCCTAGATACAGGGGGGGGGGCAAGGGGGGCAATGCCCCTCCCTAGAATTTTACTGGGAGGGGCAACTAATGTTATTGCCCCCTCCAACTTTTTGGTCAGTTGAAATCTTCGCAAGGCTCAAATTATCATTTTAAAAGCATATAAAGCTTATAGAACCTCAACTGCGTTTAAATTTCAATCTTTTCCCGCCAATGTATATAGTAGAAAAATGTACAAATGCATTGGGAGAAGCTAAACTCCATTAAAAATTCAAAAACATTCTCCAGACCCCTTTTGGTTTCACTTTGCCCCCTCCAACTTCTAGAACGTTCCTACGCCCCTGCCTAGATAAGAATACTAAAATAATAGACCCATAACAAAAGAGTGGCCGCAGACGAGGCTTAAGTGAGACCTCTGGACGGAACACAATCGTAAGCGTAGCTTTTTTCTAGGAACCTTGGTCTAGCCTTAGATTGGTTTAGGAGTTACCTACACCGAAGGGAAACCGTGACAAAAATTAATAAAAATTTCAGTAACCCACGTTCAATGAAATTTGGTATACCACAAGGGAAAATCATTGGTCCTATGTTATTTTTAATTTATATTAACGACATTTGAAACATGAAAATTGACGGAAAACTAATTTCTTTTGTTGATGACACTACACTCCTGTTTGAAGGCTCTACCTGGGATGAAGTTTTTTTATATAGCTCAAAAGTGTATTAATGAAATTCATGTTAAACTTCGAGATGATTTATTAACACCTAATATTAATAAAACCAATTATATCTGCTTCTCCTCTAGAAATCCTGAACTAACTCATAAACTAACAATACATAATAACAACTCTTATAATAATTGTTTGCGCTGTACCGCTAGCTGTTTACAACTTAAACGAGTATATAAAGTAAAATTCCTAGGTATAATTATCGACGCTAATTTAAAATGGAAAGACCATATATCCTATATAGTTAACAAAATAAGACTTTTCCTTTACAAATTTCGTGAAATCCGAAATGTTTTAACACTTTCATGGCTAAAAACAATATATTTTGCATTAATTCAGTCTATAATGTCGTACGGGGTGGTTGGCTGGGGAGGGACATATACAACAATTTTAGACCCATTAAAAACAATACAAAAGATAATTATACGAATATGTTTAAAGAAAGGCAATGATTATCAAATCAATTTATTGTTTCGTGAATTTAAGGTCTTCTCGTTTCGACAGTTATATGCGAAAGATATACTATTATATACTTTTAAAAACAAAAAAAAAATGAAAATCAAGTAACAACCTACAATACGAGATTTCAAGAAATAGGCAATTTAATTCCTGAGAGATCTTTTAAATCAATTGGTTAAAAACATGCCACGTACTTAGGTTCGAAAATATTTAATAATTTAAACCAAAATATTAAAAAATGTACTAATTTCCGAAAATATAAAAAACTGATAATTGAGTGGTTGCAAAAATTGAATATGTCGAACTCCCCCTTCTCGACACCCCTCTTAATATTAACATTCTTGGATCCCCTTTGACGAAATTCTGGCTACGCCACTGACGCTCTGAGCCTTCCAATCAGAAATAAATCCGAGTTACGAATAATATCATTTTTGCTGCCGAAGGTTATCATCGCACGGTGAACATACATATTGCTATTTTGATATGTTATTGTCCATTTAAATATAATTTAAGATATTATGATGTGATTTTATAAACGTATTGGACGTCTAAAATGCAGTATATCAAATGCTTCATTTATTGAATTTCAAGTAAAAAATTATTATCAGTCTCGGATTGGCCATAGAGGTAACCTGCCCGATGGCGTGGATCCCATGGACCGTTCATGATGTGGGCCTCCGTAAACATGGTAGCGTTATAGTTGTTAAATCTGGGACCCTTAGTCTCCTAGCAACCAAAAAATATTAGACCCAGTCCGCCACTGATTATTATAATGCAATTTTAGAAAACATATCGATAAACCAAGCAACATTTAAATTTAAAGATTATTATTATTATATTAGTGACTCTCTCTATAGCCAAGATAGCAATGCTGGAATCTATTGACGCGAAGTGAAAATTCTATACTCTGCGTCGACCGAAATCCGAAAACCAAAATTTGACGTTCGACGTCGTGTTCAAATGTAGTTATTTTCGCGTAAATGAAAACCAAGCTTAATATACCAAAAAAAGTCTATAAAGAAAAAAGAAAGGGCGGCGCGCCGTTCTTTGTATCGGCGGCGGCGGCGGCGTGCGCCGATTTTCGAACAATCGGCGGCGGCGCAATCTGCGCGTTCAAAATTATCGGCGGCGGCGGCGTTTAGCGGCGGCGCAAGCCTCTAACTACAAGTAGCTATTATAACACATTCTTTATAAAATTATATATATTTATAAATTGATAAATAATTTTCTTTATACCTTTGCTTATGAATAAAAATGATAAATAATATATACCTCCCTACCACGCACGAGTATGTTCTCATGTGGTAACTATGTGCTAATATTGATCTGTATCTTTTGTTTGCCTCAATAAATCAAATCAAATCAAATCAAAAATCACAGGTGTTCCGGAACAAAAGGTGTACACCTTTTAAGCTAAATTAAACAATTTGCTTGTTCTGGTGGAGATAATTACCGTACTTGGGTTACACTTTGTACTCCTCAAAAACAGGAATAAAGTGTAAGCTGATAAAATCGTCTGCTTATCCAGAATTTATCTGATAAAATCTATAGAAGCTCCATGATAAAAACCACTTGGTTCGTTCGTTCGTTTTCAAGCTTCTCTCTCTCGGGCTTTTTCCCACGGCCCGCGTTAGTCAATAAGGAAGGCGAAGGCGGGGCGGCGAAGAGAAAGCGATACGCGGAACAGAGGGAAATCGAGACTGCCTTTCGCTTCGTTATGAGGTAGTTCGACTGTAGACTGGGCATCGTGGTACTGCTAGTTATCCGTGCCTGGGTATATCTCTCTCATATCACTTATCTTGCTTGCAAGATACCCATGTAGGGCTCCATGGTGGGCGGTGAGTGGGTTTGATGAAATGTTTTGTTTTTCTTTATGGCTCACGAAAACAACTATCTTGAAACTGGATTCCTCGAGTTTCAAGAAATTTCCGATTCGGAAGACGTTGTCTTCCAGAGGTCCAAGCGACCTCGAAATGACTTTCCAGAGGTAGAAGAGGCGGTTAAAGAGAGTGTCGAAGTTACACTCGCTAGGGAATTCCTCGCCCTAGATAAAGTCCTTTGCAACAAGGACAATAAAGTGCAAATGGCAGTTGCACAGAAGATCAGAACGGTTTTCAAAAAGGTGGAGACCATGGTATATGCCAGTCACCTGGAACTTGCTAGGGTGCAGGGTGCTTTTGAACAACTTAATGAGACTGTGAAAGATCTCAGATAGCAGAAAATGAGCTTCGCTACTGTTGCAGCCAGTAACGTAAGTTCAAAGGTTCCTGAAATTTCCAAGGGCAGGAAGAAGTCCACCGTTAAGAAAGTGGGACCAAAAGTCCCACCAAGGGGTAAAAATGTGGTACTGCTCTATCCCACAGAGCAAGGTGAGACTTCTAGTTCTCTCAAAAAGAGACTAGAGAAGGAGGTTGATCCCTCCAAACTAGAAATAAGTGTTCAGAGTGTCCGGTCCTGCAGGAACGAGGGTCTGGTGATACAGGTTAAAACCGCTGAGGATATGAAGAAGGGAATCAGCGATTGTGCTGCCTTGGCAGACAAAGTGAGTGTGAGAGCTCCAAAGCTCAATAACCCTAGGGTTATCCTTTACGGTGTTGATGAGGACATCGTGAAGGAAGAAATTGTTGCTAAGCTTATAAGTAATAATAAGCTCTCCTGCAAGGAGACGGATATTGTCCCTAAGTTATCGCTGAGGAACAGAAAGGGTGGTGTTAACTGGGTGCTGGAGGGGTCTGCAGGTCAACTTAGGCAAGGGCAAGAATGAAACCTCTGCGCTTAGACAATGTTGCCAGGAAGGCTCTATAGACATTGCCTTACTACAGGAACCATATGCAATTAACGGTCGGGTAATTGGTCTACCCATGGGAACAAGGATCGTCTGTTCCCAGGACAATCCAAAGGCAGCTATAGCTGTCTTCAACTCTCAGGCACAAGTGATCGTGCTCTACGAAGACTCTCACATGGTTGTGGTGGATGTGATTCTGGGGAATCTAAGCTTATGCCTGTTCTCCATTTACATACCACCAAGCGATGACATTGAGTTCCATATCGATAAGATTGCGAATCAATTGGGAGTGCAGAGTGGAAAAAAGGTTATCTTGTGTGGTGACTTTAACGCCCATCACGCGCTTTGGGGATCAAAGCATCACGATGAGAGGGGTAGGTTGTTAATCGACTTGTTCAACTCGTTTGATATGAATGTCGAGAACGATCCGGGTAGTGGCCCGACGTTCTGGACCGTTAATGGTTAGAGTTGGGTGGATCTCACGGTATCCAGTATGGCAATTGCGAGTAGAGTAATTGAATGGCGTGTCAGCAACGAGGAAACTTGCAGTGATCACAAATACATTTTCTTTGAAATTGGTGATCTTGTCCTGGAGAATGATTCGAATGCAATTCGTATCAAGGATATTGATCTTGAAAGGTTACAAGATAGTATCGTGCCTGATTTGGAGAGGTTGATGGAATCTCCACTCAACAATGAGGTTGAGGTCGAGGCATGCGTGGTGGAGATTAATACTCTCATTATTGAGCGTTCAAAAGAATGCTCAAAGTTGCGTAAGAAGAAGGGGCACAAGTCCACTCCCTGGTGGACGAGCGAACTCAGTGAGAAGAGGAAGGAGTTACGGACGCTCAGGAGGAGGTTCCAAATAACCAAGGACCATGCAGCCCGGGAGGCGCTTAAGGTCGATTATCGTCGGGAGTCAAAAAGCTATAAAGCACTTATAGCAGACTCAAAGCTAAAATCCGGGCAGGATTTTTGCACTAGGGTTTCATGGGAGGATCCTTTCTCCCTACCCTATAAGTTGGCCACAAAGAAGGTCAAATGTAAGAATGCATTAAATTGCATCAATAAGCCAGATGGTTCGTTGACCTCAGTATTGATGATGATGAGGAGGTTCATACGACAATAAGGGAGTCATTGCACGAAGACTTCATGAGTCAGACTGATGAACCATTTACGAGTGATGAAGTCTTGGAGACTATTAACCCTTTTAAGAAGGGCAAGGCTCCTGGTGAGGATGGTATCACCATTGAGCTTTTCAAGATACTTTTCTTAGCTTGCCCAGCGTTGTTTGTCAGGCTTTTCAACACTTGCCTCAGTATGGGATACTTCCCGAAGCTTTGGAATGTTGCTAAGTTGGTTTTTCTCTATAAAGAAGGCAGAGACAGGCAGGACGCTAAGGCCTACAGGCCAATCTCGCTTCTTCCTGTGGTAGGGAAGGTGCTTGATAAGCTGTTGTCAAGAAGGTTGTACTACTTTCTACACAGCAAAAAATTGCTAAGCGATAAGCAATTTGGGTTTAGACATGGTCGATCCACGACTCACTGTCTTACCAATATGGTGAACCAAATCAGGGATAACAAAGCAAATAATTGTCACACCAGTCTGATATCTTTAGATATCGAGGGTGCTTTTGACAATGTGTGGATTCCAGGAATCCTACACGGTTTAAGGAACTTTAAGTGTCCGAAGAACATATATGAGATATATGTTAACTATCTGAAGGATAGAGTTGCAGTGGTGAGGGCAGGAAGTACGTGTGTACGGAGAGTACTGACCCGCGGCTGCCCTCAGGGTTCATGCAACGGACCTCTGCTGTTCAATGTGGTAATGGATAGCACACTGAGGATAGAGTACCCAGAGGATTCTCTAATCCAAGCCTTCGCGGATGACTTGCAGTCATTATTTTGGGGCACGTCCAGGCGTGCTCTCGAAACCACGGGTAAGGTGATCGTGGATAAATTGACTAAGTGGAGCCAAGTCTATAAGCTGAGTTTTTCCATTAAAAAGTCGGCGGCTATCACCTTCACCGAAAAATCCATAATGAAAAGGCTCCCAATCTATAAGATGGGAGCCATCAACATTGCAAACGTTGACAAGTTGAAAGTTGTCGGTGTCACCATCGACAGCAAGCTTTCCTTTCTTCCTCATCTCGAGGAAGTAAGTGTCCGGGTGACGAAGCTTGTGCAAAGCATTGCTTTTTTTGCAAAGGTCGAGTGGGGCCTCGACCATAAAGCGTTAAGGACTATCTACAATGGGTGTATTGTGAGAGTAGTGGCTTACGCTTGCGGTGCTTGGTGGAAGAGCACACAAAACAGTGTGATGGTGAGGAAGTTGAGCTCAATACAGAAAATTGCGGCCCTTCGTATTACTTGTGCTTACCGGACTGTCTCGAGCGATGCGCTGCGGGTCCTTGCTGGTATTCAACCGTTGGACCTGGTGGTGAGTCAGGAAGCTGCTGTGTTCAGATCCTTTTCGTTTAGAGAAGACAGCAAGCACTGTGGGGTGGAGTTACACGGTGGTAACTACCTCTACCCAGGCGACCCATGGGAGGACCACCCAGCGGTCAGAAGCATTATAAACATCACAGAGCAACTACCCAATGGCAATGGGATAGAGGTGTTTACTGACGGTTCGTTGTCCGGTCGGGGTGCCGGAGTGGCGTTTGCTGTGTACAGAGATGGTGTGGAAGTGTACAACGAGGTCACTCACATTAATGGTAAGGTGGATGCGTTTTCTCTTGAGCTCTTAGCAATACATGAGGGTATTTGCTGGTTAAGGACGCATGGTCAACGTCCTGGTGATGGTGCAACGGTTTTTACAGATTGTCTTTTTGCTATAATAGGCGATCTTCCCGCGCAAAATTATAAAACAATGGATTTAAAAAAATCAATTTGTTATCGTACTTAATATTTTAAAGTAATTATAATGTTCTTCGCGAAAGAAGTGTAGTGAACTAGTGATACCTTATTTCAGGTATTTGTATGGTTATAAAAGAGATAATCAGGTAAGCTAATAATATAATAACCATGATTAGGCTTAATGACGAGTTTTCGTCAAATTAGGGTAGCGAGGCGCGAGAGTTTTTCTCGTGAGTTTTCCCGCTATAAGACACGCCCATTTCTACGAGATTCACCACGGCCGTAAAAATCTTCCTCAGACATTCCAAGTGTATACCTACAGTATATAGTTTCCTGGTGGTACTTACTTAAAAACTCAAAACAATAATAATTTCTAAACAAGAGAGAATAACATAGGTAATCTAATAATCCACCACGTGGAGAAACACGTGCGCCGTCCTTAAAAAGCTTGTCCAACCAAAACGCGAAAAATCGACAGATGGCGCTGAAAGCAATCCGAAAGTTTGGTGGACCCGGAAAACCGAGAGTGAAATATCCAGTAAGCGTTAGCTTTTATTATTAATCCAAGACCACACTGTTGGAATTTATACAACAGCGCGCCATATAGTGAGTGCTACCCAAGGCATCGTTGAGGTATAGAAAGACCCACATCATGAGAGTAAATCAGCCATTGGACAAGGGGGGTTTAAAGGAGTTCAGAGGGGTTTGGGACGGTGGCGAGTTTTTGAGTAATTTTTCCGGAAAGGGGTTATCACATGGGAAAAGAGGGGAGGGAGTATCAAGGTAATTGTCACATGAGAAAAGAGGGGAGCGGGTACCACGGTAGTTATCAAATGGGAAAAGGGGGGAGGGGGTACTACGGAAATTATCACATTTGAAAAGGGGGGAGGGGTACCATGGTAATTATCACATGGGGAAAAAGGTAACTAAGGGCCTTACTGGGGTGGTTCTACTATGGCGAAAAGAGTACCATGGAAATTATCCCCTGGGAAAAAGGGGGATGAGGCCTTACTGGGGAGGGGGAGGTTCGACTATGGCGTAAAGGGTACCACGAAAATTATCGAGTGAAAAAAAGGGTCGGGGGCCTTACTGCGGTGGTTCAACTATGGGGTAAAGGGTGCCACGGTAATTCTCGCATGGGAAAAAGGGGGAGGCGGCCTTACTGCGGTGGTTCGAATATGGGGAAAAGGGTGCCTCGAAACACACCACTAGCTGAGAAGCCCGCCTGTAATGGATACAGGGAGTTTAAAGGAGTACAGAGGGGTTTGGGACGCCTGCGAGTTTTTGAGTTATTTTTGCGGGGAAAAGGGTACTATGGAAATTCTCGCATGGGAGAAGGGGAGGGGAGTACCATGGTAACTATCACATGGGTAAAGGGGGAGGGGGTACCACGGTAATTATAGCACGGGACAAAGTGGGAGGGGGTACCGCGGTTATTATCACATGGGAAAAGGATGGAGGGGGTACCACGGTAATTATAACATGGGGAAAAGGGTGTAGGGAGTACCAAGGTAATTATCACATGGGAAAAGAGAGGAGTAAGGGCCTTACTGAGGTGGTTCTACTATGGGGAAAAGAGTACCATGGAAATTATCCCCTGGGAAGAAGGGAGAGGTGATTACCACGGTCATTATCACATGGGGAAAAGGGGAGGAAGGGCCTTACTGCGGTGGTTCGCATATGGGGAAAAGGGTGCCTCGAAACACACCACTAGCTGAGGGCCGTGTGTGGTCAGAAGTAACAAATAAGTGTGGCACTTTCTTATCGAAACCGTGTATGGTCAGAAGTAATAAGTAAGTGTGGCACTTTCTTATCGAAACCGTGTATGGTCAGAAGTAATAAGTAAGTGTGGCACTTTCTTATCGAAACCGTGTATGGTCAGAAGTAATAAATAAGTGTGGCACTTTCTTATCGAAACCGTGTGTGGTTAGAAGTAACAAATAAGTGTGGCACTTTCTTATCGAAACCGTGTATGGTCAGAAGTAACAAATAAGTGTGGCACTTTCTTATCGAAACCGTGTATGGTCAGAAGTAATAAATAAGTGTGGCACTTTCTTATCGAAACCGTGTATGGTCAGAAGTAATAAATAAGTGTGGCACTTTCTTATCGAAACCGTGTATGGTCAGAAGTAATAAATAAGTGTGGCACTTTCTTATCGAAGTCGTTTATGTGTGGCACAATATAATATTATCGCCTTCTTGGCGAACTTGTATAGTTTGTATAGTTGGTCCAGAGATTTGGTCTCATTCGATAGAACCTTTTGACGCGCACGCAGTGCCGTTAATTTCCGCCCCCTCCGTACAACCCCCTTAAAGGGAAAGTGACCGAAAAAAACAAGTTGGTCTCATTCGATAGAGCTCTTTGACGCGCACGTAGTGCCGTTAATTTCCGCCCCCTCCGACCAACCCCCTTAAAGGGAGAGTGATCGAAAAAAAAAACAATTTGGTCTCATAGAACAATAAAAGTAAAAGATTGGAATCGTCTACGCTCGCGTCTACTTGAAAGTGTGAGACCAAAAAATCCAGTCGAACTTAGGGCGTGTTGCAAAAGTCTGCTTTGATAGAATCAAACATGTTAAATTCAATGGGCTAGCAATTTGGCTAGGGCTTTGGCAACAGGCCCTTAAGCTGAAAAGTATGCGACCATGGGGACAGAATCTCCGTCTTGCCATATTCTTAGTACATAAATACATTCTTTCAATAATATGATTTATGCAGTTGTTAATAATCCATATTAAATACCTGCTCTAAGAAAATACTAATTTAATCACCGAGATAATATAAAATCACATGGCCTGAACAGCTTTTGTATTGGTTTGCCCACCCGGGTATCCTGAGGGTGGGCAGTGGCCACTCTTTAACATAGGATGGTACATTAAATATCAAACGCTAGGAAATCATATGGCCTGAACAGCTTTTGTATTGGTTTGCCCACCCGGGTATCCTGAGGGTGGGCGGTGGCCACTCTTTACCATAGGATGGTAAATTATATATCAAACGCTAGGAAATCATATGGCCTCAACAGCTTTTGTATTGGTTTGCCCACCCGGGTATCCTGAGGGTGGGCGGTGGCCACTCTTTAACATAGGATGGTAAATTATATTTCAAATGATAGGAAATCACATGGCCTCAACAGCTTTTGTATTGGTTTGCCCACCCGCGTTGAACTATCTTTCCGTAAGGATCCACGAGTAGCTTTTATAGTATTTTACTGTGTTCGCGAACTGCGGAGCGAGGGCAGGCGGGTCGAGGCGGGTACGGAAAATATGCGGACAGCTCCAGCTCGCTATTTTGGTTGAGCTTCGTTAGACTATCTTTCCGTAAGGATCCGCGAGTAGCTTTGTATTTTACTGTGTTCGCGAACTGCGGAGCGAGGGCAGGCGGGTCGAGGCGGGTACGGAAAATATGCGGACATCTCCAGCTCGCTATTTTGGTTGAGATTTGTTGGACTATCTTTCCGTAAGGATCCACGAGTAGCTTTATAGTATTTAACTGTGTTCGCGAACTGCGGAGCGAGGGCAGGCGGGTCGAGGCGGGTACGGAAAATATGCGGACAGCTCCAGCTCGCTATTTTGGTTGAGCTTCGTTAGACTATCTTTCCGTAAGGATCCGCGAGTAGCTTTGTATTTTACTGTGTTCGCGAACTGCGGAGCGAGGGCAGGCGGGTCGAGGCGGGTACGGAAAATATGCGGACATCTCCAGCTCGCTATTTTGGTTGAGATTTGTTGGACTATCTTTCCGTAAGGATCCACGAGTAGCTTTATAGTATTTAACTGTGTTCGCGAATTGCGTAGCGAGGGCAGGCGGATCAAGGCGGGTACGGAAAATATGCGGATAGCTCCAGCTCGCTATTTTGGTTGAGATTCGTTAGACTATCTTTCCGCGAGTAGCTTTTATAGTATTTTAACGTACGCAATCTGCGGGGCGAGGGCAGGCGGGTTAAGGCCGGTAACGAAACACTCTCGGAAGATCCGAAAAAAATAGATAAGGAAAAATATAAAAAAAGAGATAAGGGGGAAGCGTTTAAAATCAGTCTTATAAATTAGATTAATAACCATCTCAGGTATTTTGAATTAGGTGCGATTAGTTGGAAATCAGGCCCTGAGCATTGAGTTAAAATGGTAAAACCTCTAGGGCAGACCGTTCTCGAGTTTTTAGGAAACATATGGCATGCAAATAAATAAATAAATAAATATAAAGTCGAGAGAGTTTCCAAACCGGACAGTGTACCGAAATTGTGCAATAGGCCCCCAATCCCTTCGCATTCCACCAGTGATGGACTGAGTCTTATATTTAAACCAATTATTAAAGAAATTTCTGGAATCAAAGAAATCGCTTTTTTTCAGTGATGGACTAGGTCTTATTAAATTAACAGCCCTGGGCCCACTTCACGAACGGCCCGTGGGGCAACTATAACGCTGTGATGTTAAAGGTGGCCCACTTTCCTCTGTGGCCAGTCCGCCACTCCTTCCACTCCCCTAAATGAATTTTAACAAAGGAAAACTTAGAATTAATTTAAAATTAAAGTCGAACTGAATGTCGGTTGAAATTACAAATGGGGGTTTGTCCCTCGAAGGGCTGACGAGTGTATCATAAGTAGCATAATACATATATATTTTTTATGATAGTTTGTTTCGAGTAGTCTTTCCCAGATAACGGGGAAATATGGAACCAAAGTTACCAAACGCTTTTGCAGACAGTGTATGGGTAGCTTTAATGAACCGGAAGGGTTATATTCGAAAGAGTACGCGAGCTAAGGTGATACGATTCCGGAAATATAATCTACAGGCGGATGAAAACCATTACTATAGGGAACAATTAATGTTGTTTTACCCATGGCGAAATGAAAATGACGATATTGTTTCCAAAGCGCAAAAGCAGTATTACGAAGAAGTGCTTCCTACTATAACAACAAAAAGAATCGAGTTCATTCACGACTCGGATGGAAATGCCATAGAAAGAGCTTTGGCGGAGTTCGAAGAGAATCAGAGCTTGGTGGCATCCAACCAATGAACGATTATCAGAACGAAAGATATAGACATTTTACTATTGACGACCCTGACTATGCCATCGAAGCCACCCGAGCCGGTGAAGGGGACATAGGCTTGGAGATCAACTCCACCGTACCTGTTAATCATACTGTTGTACACCAAATAACGTACGTTGCTGATTCAGAGTATATTTCGTCGTTGCGCTCTTTAAATACTAGACAGTGTGAAATTTTTTACTCCGTTCTTGGCCATTTTAAAACAAAACCTTCCAGTGAATACTTAAGGCTTTTCCTGACCGGTGGCGCCGGAGTTGGTAAAAGTGTTTTAATTAAGTCTTCCTGTTCACCAATACGCCGGACAAATGGCTAGCTTGGACTCTGAATCTCTTAACAGAATGTGATCAACCTATAATGATTTAAAACTATTGGTGATTGATGAAATTTCCATGACTAGTGTCAAAATTCTTAATCAAGTACATTCGAGGTGTCAACAGATTATGGGTTCGAAACGGCCTTTTGGTGGTCTCTCTGTAATGCTGGTTGGTGACTTTCATCAATTAAAACCTGTAGGAGGCAAATTTGTTTTCGAATCGCCAGGGGCATCAACTACGTACTGACATTTGATCGACAGTCCTCTCTGGAAGGAATTCAAACTTTTCGAACTGACAGAAGTTATGAGGCAAAAAGATGATAAAGCCTTTGCGCTTGCGGTTGAATCGTTTGGCTGTTGGTACCATGACACAAGCTGACATAGATATTTTTGAGCGTTGCAAAGTTTCCCGGTGGTGACTTTTTCCTAAAGACGCAATTCACTTGTTTCCAACGAACAAAGCGGTGGACGACTTTAACTCCGTAAGGCTGTCCGAAATGAACTCTGAAACTGCAAATGCCGTATCTTTTGACATGGCCATGGGAGATGTTGAAAACTCCATCAAGAAGCAAATTCTTTCAGCCCAGGAGACTATGGGCTTAGCTAGGGAATTGACTTTAACTTGTGGAGCGCGTTATATGATGACGGTGAACGTTGACACCTCAGATGGATTAGTCAATGGAGCGATAGGTCGACTACATCAAATAGATTACGCCGAAAGGTCTATACAAGGAACTAATACGCGAGAGAAAATACCTAATAGAGTTTGGGTTAAATTTGACGATGATAAATCCGGGAAAGAAACTCGAAATAGGAACAGTATCATTATGATCCGTTCAAAAGTAGATTCATCTTGGACTCCCATTGAAAAGATTTCGAGATCGTTCACTCGTAAACATGGTCAAAAACATGTCTCTGTATCGAGAAGACAATTTCCATTAAAAATATCAGAAGCTATAACTGTTCATAAGAATCAAGGTGACACTTATTCCGCGGTCGTATTTCACACTGATCAGAGACGTGCTATGCCTAGGTGTCAATTGTACGTCGCGTACAGCAGAGCTAGAACTGCCAACGGCCTCTATATTTTGGTGATTTTAAGGCTCCAGTTCCGCCAAAACATGATGACATTGTCGAGGTAGAAATGGTTAGATTAAGAGGGGAATCTACTTTAGAACTGCCATTTCTCAGACAACGTCCACTAATCTGCTTTCTGAATGTACAATCTTTGAATGCCCATTTAATAGATGTTCAATCTGACCATTTTTTAATGAGCTCGGCTATACTTTGTTTCGCCGAGACTTGGACTAAATCTAGTGACGAGCCGAAATTGGTTGGGTTTCGACAATTAAGTTCAATTTGTTTACCCAATACATCTCCTAGAATCGCTTATGGGTCGACAATTTTTGGAACCGATGAAGTGATTAATTGTAGGCCTAACTCCCACGAATTGGTTAGAGATGGTCTGCATCCTAATGGAAGTGTTAATCGTAGAGCGCGATTTGAAAGAATATGGCTTGAATGTACCTTGGGAAGTGCGAAATTAAATTTAATTTATATTTACAAGTCACCCGTGGCTAGCCTGACTGTTGTTTTTACAAATTTAACCCGCGTTTCGACGAGAAATATGACAATTCATTGCCAACGGTTGTGGTCGGCGATTTCAATCTAGATTTCCTTAAAAGCAAAACGGCTTTAACTAAATTCTTTTCCTCGTATGGCATGGAACTTATGCCAAATTTAAAAGGGAGCTTTTCGAGCGACCATGGTACACAAATAGACTTGGCATTTGGGAATGCAGGATTTCGTGCCAAATATAAGCGACGCCTTAAAGGCGGACGCACACGCGCCGCCTGATTAATATAATCTTTTAAGAGAAAAATAGATCTCTGGAAAAAAATTAACATGCACGGGCTCCAAACTTTAAACCGTAGGACCATAGACTAAGGAACTGTTCCACCTTCCTTAAGGGTGACGTACACAGTCTTGGCGAGCGACATCTTCGCGTCGCTTCGCGTGATGTTGAGCACATTATCATTAACATCACGCGAAGCGACGCGAAAATCTCGCTCGCGAAGGCTATGTGCATGTGCGTCCGCCTTTAGTCTATGGTTGGATGAAAGAAAGCGCGTGATCACAGAAGAGAAGGACAGAGGTTATATTGAAGCGTCTATTAAATTATTTCATCAGAGTTGTTGTGGTAGATATATTTCGTATTCTCATTTAGCCTTATCTAAATAAAAATTTTGCCTTATTTAAATAAAAATTTAGCCTTATTTAAATACAAACTTAGCCTTATTTAAATAAAATATTTGATTAGAGTTCTTATGGTGTATAAATTTAATAGTTTAAAGGGAGTATTAATTTCGTAAATGAATTGACAATTAATTAAATAAATATTTGTTTCATGTCTTAAGCCTGACTTTCATTTTTATAACACACATCCGTCCTTTTATTGGAAAGTCGTGGGTTCAAATTCGAGCTCTGAAGTATTATTTTGTGATGATTATAATTGTAATTCTGTACAATATGATCTGTTTAATAGTTTCAATTTTAAATTTTATCATTCACACTAAACAACTTTCGTTGACCATTTTGTTTAGGCATTTTTATTCTTCCAACTAACTTCCCACTTTGAAAGTGGAAGTTTAGTGAATTTTGGATGCGGCTATAATTGTTCGTTTTTACACTGTGCAATTAGTTTGACGGTTAGCGTCTCACTATACAACTTTCTTATATTATTTTCTTTGTATAAACTAAATTTTACTTCTTAGACGACACTTGAATCCCCGCCATTCCGTTAGAACAAGTGTTACATGTAGACAACGGGAGATGTCACCACTATAGTGAAAGAAATTAACTGCTTTAACAATTAGTTGCTAATCCTTTGACCGGAGCTCTGTTGTTTGGGAAATTTTACATGGTGGGTATTTTCAGCTTCAATACTTTCTCCCGAAGATGATCACTATTCACTTTTTTTACCAACTAATTTTTGGATTAGAAATCTATAAAATATAGCTTATGTAGGATTTTCATTGTCCCCCTTTGTCGCGCTTAAGTGCTCACCACCTCTGCTAGAGGTATTGTATTATCCCCTCCAGAAACACCTTCTTTCCTCCAAGAGTCTATAATGCTAAAACCAGGTAAATCATTTCTTAGAGCAAAACCACGTAACTATCAATTTCGTTTAGAAAGCTCCGCTCAAGTCTATGTCAGCCCACGGGCAATGAAATAATATTATCACCTTCTTGGCGAACTTGTTTACCTCTGTGCGCCTGGTGTGAAGGCATCCCGCTAAATACTCCAATTGATCTCCCTTATTATTTTGACCCCCCTTTTCCCCTTTTAAGCTTCATGCCTTAAGGGAACTGTTTACGATCGTTTTATAAATTTTAAAAAGAAAACTCCTAACTCTATGTGCCCCATTTGGCCTCTTTAGGAACGGTTATGGTCATTAGTTTCACCTTAGCTCCATAAAATATTCTAAAAAAATTTACAAAATTATTTTATATTCGTAAAAGATAAATTTACAGATTGTTTCATTTCATTCTGATGATTCTCTATTACTTTTCTGATACCAATGGGAATTTATTAATGTTTTCATTCCACTGCCATCCAACTTAAACTTCTTTTTTCTACCTAAGCTAATATTGTCTCTATTTGCCTTGGGTGACACCGTACATGAGAACACAGACCACCTACCCCAAGAGGGACATGTATGGCTGGTAGTAATTTAATTTTTTTAATGTCTCGAATGTGATCACGGACTCAGGGACGGATTATCCAGCCTGGGAATATGAATGACCCGTATCCTGGAATGGAAAACTGTATTCCCCAATACGGGCTCCCCGTCGCGTCTACGGTGACGTAGCTCGAGCTAAAATTTTAACCTACGTCTATAGCGCCATCTTACGGCAGGCAGTGTTGATAGATTAACATATATGCGTGCACATATAATTTCGCCTGCTAGACGTTCGAAATAAGAAGTAGTAACGGTTTTTTCTTTGGGTTAGTAGTGGAAACTGATATTAATTAGTAGAGGAAGCTGAATGTTTGATTTTAGTAGCAAAATATTGTAATACTATATATATTTACCATTATTTGTCTCTTTTTGTTAAATCTTGATTGTATAGAATGGTTTTTAAATTTAATTAATTAAATGTATATAATTTTAATGTATATAGGTAAATTAGTGTATTGTTATGTTGAATTTAATTTTGTTATATTTGTAATTTCGTAGTGTATTGTAGGTATGTTTTTGTGAATCGGTATTTCCCCACGTATTTTGTAGGCCCCATTTGGGCCAATACCTTTTGTCAAATAAATAGCTAGTAGACCCCCTAGGAAGGGAAGCGAAAAAAGTGTACTGTGGAAATTCCTCAAGTAGCTCGAGGAAGTTGTTTCCTCATGTTGAGAAAGGAAAGGGAATGTGGACAAAGTGTCGACCATCCGCCGTTAGGGTCAGTCTTTAAAAAGAAAAAGGTTTTCGAAAGAAAACCGTTAGAAAGCGGAAGAGTTTTAGACTTAGTCCAGAAAGGAGCGACTGCAGCCGTCTCCTAGTTAAGCGCCCCTTGTGTCAGGGCATTTAGTAAAATAATTTTGTTACATCAGTTTAAATAAAGTAGTTGTTTTGTTTTAAAGTTTGGTTTAAATTCATTTTAATTCTCACGTAACCCATCGTGTCAGGTCAAGAAGTCAGCGATTGGAGTGTTTCAGTCCGCTTTAATCGCCAGTTAATTTAAGCTCTCCCTATAAGTGCGTTTTGGTTTTAGTTTTCAACACTTTTGTACTTTTGGAAAAACAGTATAGTTGTGTTCTTTGAAAATTAAAAACTATAAAAACACGGGGCGTACGAACTAGCAGACGAAAATATTTTCTTAAGTTGAAACTATTTCCGCAAGTTGTCTATATTGTATTAAGTTCAATGAGTTAACGTTTCCAAGCCTGCCTACCCAGTCTACCCTATAGTTTCCATCCTCCTAGATCCAACTAAAAATTCGGCGCGAGAAGCAGGGCTTCCACATTTGATATCTAAATCCCTTTTATCCCTTTTTTTGACTTCGAAATTCCCATTTTTATCCCTCGCTATATTTTGGAGTTTTTAATACTAATTTGTTTAAATATCCAGTTTAATTCTGAAAAGAATTCCAAATATAAGGTTTTATTTATTACAAAATTACTTACATTTGAAAAAAGTCGCAAATGTATTATTTAGATCATGACTTTCATTACTATCTAACGTATTGAAAATATTTTTTACATCTGTGACTCATTACATATCCATGGCTTAAATATATAATTAGAGTAGACTAGAACAGGCAATGTTATCAGAAAAGCTGAAAAATCCCTTTCTTCCCGTGCTAAGAACACTTTTCCCTCACCCCCCCCCCCCCCCGCGAAATGCCGTTTTCCCTCTTAAATTGCATTAAATAAAATACAATAAAAAAATGTATTGTAGAAGCTGGCTCGCGCATGCCGTTTTTATTTTTATTTCGTTAAATAAAGAATTTTCACGCGCTATTTCTGTTTGCTGTATAAAAAGTCGCATCATTTTTGAGACACGTTTTGTCAGGGTTGATTCAAGTTCTTCTTGGGGTAGGACGGTCTGTGGTGAGAATGTCTTGATATAGAAAGAGGGATAATGTCCGATACCCACTCCCCATTTCTGAGGAAAGCAAGTTATTTTCCATTGTGCCTGGCACATACTACTAGTCAGTCTACTAGATACTATAGGTGCCCAGAAAGTTTCCCCGGGCCTTTGACCATCATTTTAATGTAGATCTTTATTTATTGCGTCAAAAATGTAAATCTCCCTGTTAAAAAATACCTTTCCTCTTTCCAAAACCAATACACTTTTCGCTAGCGGCATTTTTCGAAACAGCATTTCAATTTTTAATTCGCGACCAAAAACTATCGCTACGTCCCCTTTGGTTCGCTATTGAAACCTTGATAGGATAGCGGCTAAAGCAGACGCTATTAGTTTTTCCTCGTCGTTATTCGTAAATTTGAATTTATAAATGATGATACTTGCATTTTATTATAACTTTTACAACGTTTACTTACATTTTGATAAGTTTATTTAAGAAAAACGTTCTGATGACTTTTTAATTTGTCTGTAGCCGACGCTAGGTCATAGGCGCAACCTCGGAGAAGCTAGCGTCGTTACGCCACCTAGACTTGTTTCGGTCGCGAATAGCTCAACTTACTCATACTTGATACACCAGTCCTGGATCGTTACTGAAGCCGTAGAAGAGAGAAGCGAAAAATTGAAATTAACCAGGCTTTCCAAGAAATATCACCCTCCCAACTCTGCGTAGCAGCTTTTCTTTTGACTTTCCCCCAGTTTCTAACGTTATAATTTTAGGAGAGTCCCGAGGACTCTTTACTCTCTTGGGAAGAAATTTTGTTAGCAGTCCCGTGATTTTTTAAGGGGTTTTGGACAGCTGGACCCAAAGTAAATAATACTAGAAAGTTAGGAAGCCAAACAAGAGGGAACTAAATTACAAAAACAGTTTGAAAAGAGGAGAGTTGCTCAGAACTCCAATGTGAGCGGGACACAACAGAAGCCTTACGGGCCAGAGGTACCCGTTATATATGTCATGGATGATGGTGACCACCATGTCCGTAGAGCGCGAGTGGAGCTGAGAGAGAGCGCTTTTGGAGTCTGAACAAATTAGCCAATCTTGGAAGGTACAATACGTCAGGAAGCTTTCCACCCACATGAGGAGATTTCCTTCCAAGCCACAATCTTGGAGCTTGGGGAGGAGCGCTTGCTGGTGAACATTCCTGAAAGCGTTTTTTAGATCCAAGAAGAAAACCAAACAGCGCTAACGCACATCTGAGAGCGTTGTCGGTCACACATCGATACTTCCGGAAACCCGATTGCTCTTAAGGCAGAATTTGATTATTCTCCAGGAACAAAACTAAACGGCCTAAAACCAATTTCTCATAGATTTTTCCCAGGTTTGGGAAAAGAGAAATATCTCGGTAGGAATCAGCAGACGTGGGGGACTCGATAAAAATGTAATAGAGAAGTCGTTCGATCGATATTAGTTTATTCTATCTATCCATACCAGTGCTTTAATCCGTTAGCCATATCAATTTAGGCAATCCTTCATTTTTTCTTTACCACTGAGGCACCACCTGAGACTGGGCCAGACCTGCTTAGTTACGCCACTGGCTATCGGGGCCCACAAAACTAGGCATTTTATCTAAAAACGTTTGGGCAAAGTTTGTAAATAATGCATGAATCGATTAGAATTGTAGTAAACACAGGGTCTTTTTAGCGGGTGAGAATTCCAGTAAATAATATACCGAAAAATAGAAAATTAAAAGTAATGAAATGAAATAGAAATTCAAGCAGATGGTATTATTTTTTCTGAACTCGAAGCCTATATATTTTTAGTTCTGTGTTTCGAGGCCTCCCTGCCCCTTTTCCCCATGCCAGAATTACCGGGGTACCCTCCCCCCCCCCGCAAAAATAACCTAAAAACTCGTCTTTCTCTCTCGCCCCGAACCCCCCATAAAGGCACCCCTCCCCATTTTCCCCATGTGAGAATTACCGTGTTACCCTTTTCCCCCTGCGAAAATAACTTAAAACTTGCCTAACGAAGGGTTGTGTACGAATTTCATTGGACGAGCGTCACGAGCCTTTACGCTGAACGTTTTACGGGCGGGGGGGGGAAGACAATTTCAGAATTTTCCCCTAAAGCGTCTAGCCAATGAAAAACGTACACAAGAAAATCCAAGACTTTTGACGGGTTGCGTTCTCCTTGTGTGGGGTGTTGTGTTTGTTGCTCCTAGTTGGAATCAACTTCCCTTATCCAATTAAGCCATTTTTTACAAACTTCAGGCTTCTTTTTCACTTTAGGAAAAGATGCAAAAGAAGTAGTAGAAGGTAAGTCCCTTTTAACGAGTTCAATGACCGAAATCCAAGATGGCGGCCGATATCTTTGAACAGTACTTATGTTTCCCAACCTGCGTTAACTGGTTTTTCCTTGTGGCCACACCCTTGTTTGGAATGTGGTAATACCTTGATTGTTCGAGAGACCCATTCACCAATGATGACGTCAAAAAAATTCAAAAAACCGGTTTTTGACCTTGGAAAATTCGAAAAACATATTTAAATTTTTACCCTAAATTTGACCTTGAAGATGACCTTTGACCTTGACGCCTGACCCCTGACCACCACCCCTAAGCCTCGGTCTATCACCCCAACAAGTTTGGACACGATCGGACAAGCTCGTCCCGAGATATCGGCGGTAATATGTGACCCCACCAAATACTTACGCTTATTCACTTTTGGTGTCACTTTTTTCGTTTTTTTCGTTTTTTCCGCCGTTTAAAATGCTAATTAGCTAATTGCGAGATGGGGAAACGAATTCGCGACCTTCGCTTTATACCCTTGGCAACTTTTGGCCCCACCCAAAATACTTTAAATAACTAAATTAATATAAATAAGTTTTTTTCATTTTTTTCGCAAATATTTTAATAGTTTTATTATTTTAAAACAATGCTAGTTTTAGTAAAAGTAATCAAAAACACAATTATTTATTATAATATTTAATAACAATATATTTTTTTAAACACTTAACAACATATGAAACACTACAAATAAAACTAAGTGTTTCTCAAAAATAGCAAAAAGTAATTAAAATGTAACATAAAAATATTGCTTTTAGTTTTTAGTGATTAATATATACACACATAATAAAAAACAAATTTATTTACTTATTAATATATACACACATAATAAAACAAATTTATTTAGTGATTAATTTTTTGCATTGTAATTCAGTTTCCTACACAGTACCTGTTTATTTATTAGTTCGGCTTTAAAATACAAATTGTCTGATTATTATAGGACAAGAAGATTTACACTTATACGAAAATATTAGTATATTTTCTAGAAAATCATGTGTTGATGTATTATGCAGTAACCGTATGATTAAATCTTATAAGAATTAATCTCGTTATCGTGATGTTTAGGGTTATTTAAAACTGTAAACACTTGAATTCGTAAAATATTTCAAATATAACAACAAAAATAAGTACCAGTTACCGGGGAGAAGTGTATATGAATCACATAATAGTACCGCCCAAGGCTAAAATGCGCTTAAAGGATAGGTAATAGACTTCTTGTTGTTTTACCTTTGAGTAAAAGTGATGAAAATGGAGCCAATCAAGCCTATGGTAATATTGTGAGGTTAGTGGGTTGCCTATTCTGTCAACCTTGGTATTAGGCGATTATTAATGTATTTGCCATATACACTTTATAGCGTTAAGGTTTTAAAATTTATTTAAAAATGGTGTTCTATGTAATATATTGCTAGGTCAAAAAAGCTTTATTAGATAAATGGCCAAAGTTTAAAGATAACATTTTTTAAATTTTAAAAATATAAAATTTATCATAACATATTTGACTATATATAACATTGTGGCGCCTAGTAAGCTTTATAATTATTTTTCGTGTTATTTTATGAAAATTATAGTAAAATATCGCATTAAGAAACATTTTCATAGAAGACGTTTTTAATGGAATATGCAATTGTCATTATAAAAGTAGTAATCCCTCAATTTGATATTATAGATGTAAGAACTAGACGTAACATAAAACAAACCAAAGGGAAAAGCAAATCTATATCATTTTGTTTACAGTCTATTAATTTTGACTAAGTTCAATTTACAAGGTGTAAATTCATTTACTACAGGGTACATAGGAATAATGTGGGAAAAATTACATATTATCTGGTTAAAATAAATATTGGATAAATTTGTGTTTTATTTTTGTAAATAAATGAGTACTTGAAACGAACAAAATGACAGAATTGTTGTAGAATAACTATGGATTTTATCGGAGCATGATATATTTTGCAAATTTTTGTGCCAAGTGTTTTTAAAACAGTTGGTATAATTTATCACTAGGTCGAAAATAGGTAGCTGTTTTAAATTGCCCTATAATATTACACATCTCTGTAAAAACTTTGGCTTTTCCGGTAACATTATTATTATTATTAAATAATCCAGTTTTTTTACAAACTTTGAGGAATATTTTATTAATACGTGCTCCACATTTTTAATGATTTAAAATAATTTTGTGTGGAAATATGAATTTAGATTGAGGTCGATGCGATCAATTGTTAATAAAAACTTATGCGTTAGTGACTTGTTATCACTAAATGATTGATTAAAACAATACCAACTGTGCTTCCCTGTATGGTGTTTTTAGCATTTCGATAAAAGATCTGAATTCCACGACGATTATGTTTGATATATAGGCCTCTGTGATAATTCGTTATTAACGAAAGGCATTATTTTTCATATAGAACTTAAACAAAAAAAAACCAATAAGTATTAACCGGCTGCTTTTTAAACGAAATACAAACAAATACCTAACTAGCGTTATATTTTGAAAAAACGTTTGAACAACCCTAAAACCCAAAATGGGCGTAAGACAAAACCTTTGCAACCCGGTTTTATACAGTAAATTATCAAATTGTGTTCAGGAACTGCACAGAGTGTCTATTTTTATATTATTTTTCACTTTAAATTGAAAGCTAAAGTAAAAAAACGTAAAAAATAAAACAAACAAATAATCGGTAGCAGTAACAAATTCGAATAACGTAAAACAACTGAGATATGAAACAATTTATATAAACACTATTATAGGAAGCTTCTCCGATACGCCATCATTTTCTAAAACTATAAACGTTCTTCAAACTACTGTTAAGGTGGAAATGTTTAGGATCACACAATTTCGGGCCATTACAAAAGTTGAAGACCAAAAAAAGCAATTAAACGGACATAATTACCGCCTCACGACCAATGTGAACTAATTTTCTCCTTAAACGTAACAATTCGGCTCGATTCATGAGATTTCTAATGCAATTTTGTTTCTGAAATTATCCTCGCTTGATAGAGAAAACACTTTAAACTACAAAATAACATTAAGGTTTGAACGACGTACCATTATAAGTCGTATTCCTTTAAGTAAAAATAGACACTCTGTGCAGTTTCTGAACACAATTTGATAATTTACTGTATAAAACCGGGTTGCAAAGGTTTTGTCTTACGCCCATTTTGGATTTTAGGGTTGTTCAAACGTTTTTCAAAATATAACGCTAGTTAGGTATTTGTTTGTATTTCGTTTAAAAAGCAGCCGGTTAATACTAATTGTTTTTTTGTTTAACTTCTATATGAAAAATAATGCCGTTCGTTAATAACGAATTATCACAGAGGCCTATATATCAACCATAATCGTCGTGGAATTCAGATCTTTTATCGAAATGCTAAAAACACCATACAGGGAAGCACAGTTGGTATTGTTTTAATCAATCATTTAGTGATAACAAGTCACTAACGCATAAGTTTTTATTAACAATTGATCGCATCGACCTCAATCTAAATTTATATTTCCACACAAAATTATTTTAAATCATTAAAAATGTGGAGCACGTATTAATAAAATATTCCACAAAGTTTGTAAAAAATCTGTATTATTTAATAATAATAATAATGTTACCGGAAAAGCCAAAGTTTTTACAGATATGTGTAATATTATAGGGCAATTTAAAACAGCTACCTATTTTCGACCTAGTGATAAATTATACCAACTGTTTTAAAAACACTTGGCACAAACATTTGCTAAATATATCATGCTCCGATAAAATCCGTAGTTATTCTACAACAATTCTTTCATTTTGTTCGTTTCAAGTACTCATTTATTTACAAAAATAAAACACAAATTTATCCAATATTTATTTTAACCAGATAATATGTAATTTTTCCCACATTATTCCTATGTACCCTGTAGTAAATGAATTTACACCTTGTAAATTGAACGTAGTCAAAATTAATAGACTGTAAACAAAATGATATTAATTTGCTTTTCCCTTTGGTTTGTTTTATGTTACATCTAGTTCTTACATCTATAATATCAAATTGATGGATTACTACTTTTATAATGACAATTGCATATTCCATTAAAAACGTCTTCTATGAAAATGTTTCTTAATGCGATATTTTACTATAATTTTCATAAAATAACACGAAAAATAATTATAACATCTTTTAAAGCTTACTACGCGCCACAATGTTATATATAGTATATCAAATATGTTATGATAAATTTTATATTTTTAAAATTTAAAAAATGTTATCTTTAAACTTTGGCCATTTATCTAATAACGCTTTTTTGACCTAGCAATATATTACATAGAACACCATTTTTAAATAAATTTTAAAACCTTAACGCTATAAAGTGTATATGGCAAATACATTAATAATCGCCTAATACCAAGGTTTACAGAATAGGCAACCCACTAACCTCACAATATTACCATAGGCTTGATTGGCTCCATTTTCATCACTTTTACTCAAAGGTAAAACAACAAGAAGTCTATTACCTATCCTTTAATAGTACCGCCCAAGGCTAAAATGCGCTTATGTGATTCATATACACTTCTCCCCGGTAACTGGTACTTATTTTTGTTGTTATATTTGAAATATTTTACGAATTCAAGTATTTAAAGTTTTAAATAACCCTAAACATCACGATAACGAGATTAATTCTTATAAGATTTAATCATACGGTTACTGCATAATACATCAACACATGATTTTCTAGAAAATATACTAATATTTTCGTATAAGTGTAAATCTTCTTGTCCTATAATAATCAGACAATTTGTATTTTAAAGCCGAACTAATAAATAAACAGGTACTGTGTAGGAAACTGAATTACAATGCAAAAAATTAATCACTAAATAAATTTGTTTTATTATGTGTGTATATATTTATAAGTAAATAAATTTGTTTTTTATTATGTGTGTATATATTAATCACTAAAAACTAAAAGCAATATTTTTATGTTACATTTTAATTACTTTTTGCTATTTTTGAGAAACACTTTTAAAATCAACAACCACTGCTACGGTTTCTTCAAATTAAGTTCTGAATATATTGAACTCCATTATCTGGGTCGCCAATTCTAAGGTTTGAGTAGAGATAGATCATATTTGAACATGTAAATCCAAGATGGCCGCCAAGATGGCCGCCAAAACAACCCCAAAATATTTTCCAAAAACCAATTTTTGACCTTGGAAAAGTAAAAAAACATATTTTAATTTCAATCTCAAATTTCACCTTGAAGATGATCTTTGACCTCGACGCTCGAGCTAAGCCTCGGTCTATCACCCCAACAAGTTTGGACACGATCGGACAAGCTCGGACCGAGATATCGGCGGTAATATGTGACCCCACCAAATACTTACGCTTATTCACTTTTGGTGTCACTTTTTTCGTTTTTTCGTTTTTTCGCCGTTTAAAATGCTAATTAGCTAATTGCGAGATGGGGAAACGAATTCGCGACCTTCGCTTTATACCCTTGGCAACTTTTGGCCCCACCCAAAATACTTTAAACAACTTTTAAACGAATCTAAAATGTCGATAAAAACTATTTCTATAAATGATAATTCTTTTGACATTTAAAAACCAAAGGATATGTGTAAGCGTAAGACGTCTCAAAAGTCGAGCTCTTTAAAGGTTTGAAAAATGAAGTTATTTATGGGGAAACCAGAAATTAAATGCAAATCTCCTACCGAGAACCCTTGTTATTACGAGGAACCATGTCGCAAACACGCGTTTGATTTTATAGATAGTTTTAAATTTAGTGTTAAATGCTGGGTTTGTCAAGCATTATTTCTGGAACGAAGAGTTTTTAAGATGCATCTGATGAATCATTTGACATCTAGTTATTCTAATAAAACACTTCTTAATATTGATGTTTGCGATTGTCTTCATTCAAATCAACCGAAATACACAAGCGAAGAAGAAATATTAGACGACCAAATTATTGATTATTTGAACGAGTTTAACGTAAAAAATCAAGAATGGCTCGACGGGTTTGTTAATGATAATGGAACTCCAAAGAAAATTCATCGTAAAAAAAAGACAACTGGTATTAAGTCCGAAGAAACTTTAAATTCAACAATGAAACCAAATGTTGTATTTCCACCGGACTTTGTCATGCCGTCTGACGAGCAGATGGAAGCTATTATCTTTTTTCAAGAATATTGTAAAAATAATCAAATTTTAAGTCTTAATCAAGTTGAAACGCCCATTGAGGTTTTGGAAAATCTTGAAAAAACTTGTCAAATGATTGAAAATATGTGAATAAATTTGTTTTTCTAATAAACATATTGTTCTTATTTTTCGTACGTAAAAATAGATAATTTTAACTCTTTCATGTTAAGGTTTAGCGTGGTAGATCGGTAGCGTTGCAGGATATAATCAAATAGTTTCAAGTTCAACTCCCAATCCTTTCGATCTATCACGCTAAATCTTTTATTAATATAAAACGAGATGTCGCCCAACTAAAACTATCATTATAAAGATGTCAAGTTTCGTAGTATTTCTACCTTCGAACGCATCACCCATATTTACCCGGAAAATACACCTTCTACCTTTAAAGTACAGTTATCAAAACCTTTAAATTTTAACAATGAAAAATGGGCTTGTGCATTAGCAGAGATAATTCTTCCTGAAACTTATTCAAATATAACAAAGGAGTATTCGCATTTCCAAGTAGGGCACTTGTCAGATGTTATTTCACCCGAAGAAAATCAATGGGATTATATTAAAATTGAAATTCCGCCCAAACGTTACGAGGGTGATCTAGATCGAAATAAGAATACTATTCCAACATCTCTTCAAAATAATATACTTAACGAATTTGCTAAAGCTATTGAGGCCAATCAAACACTTAAAGGAAAAATACATATGAATACGGTAAAAGTAGATGAAAACGAAGATAGTTCAAAATTAAAAATACAGTTACAAAAAGATGTGCAAGTAAGAATACCTCAAGCATCGCCCCTAGCTTCTGTTCTGGAATTTCGAGAAAATGATTTTGTCGACAGTGATTATCTTTCTAATTATCCACTCTCGAATCACGCCAAAACTATTTCTTTAACTTACGCAACAAATTTTATCGAAGTACGAATAAAAAAAGCGTTAATTGTGAATAAATATCAACAAAAATATTTACCACGACAAATTCCCGTGGAAGAAATCCAATCACAACCCAGGAGGAAAAAACAGAAAATAACAAGAAACCGAAACTAAAGCTAGAAGTAAAACAAGAAGAAAAACCAAAACTTGAACCAAAACTAATTTTAGAAGAAAAGCCAAATCTGAAACCAGAAGAAAATCTAAACAACATTTTACCAACAGAACCTTTAATTACAAATATTAATGGAGACGTCAACCAACCAGAAGTTTTAAATCCTTCCGAAGAAAATAATTTACCAAGTTCTCTTCCAATAGCAGTTAATCTACCATCTCAGCCTGTTATTAAACAAATACAATGGAATAATTACGCAATTGTGTTTGAGGCGGGCAGATATGAGGGAGAAAGACAATATAATAATGAAATTCAACCATTCACATTACACTTAATTATACGCGATTTATTAGAACGATGTAAACCGAGACAGTTTGATGGATTAAAAACCGCGATATCGTCCGATGATGAAGATAATTTATATTTTAATTTAGAAATACCGGTAGGGATGGAAATTAAATTTCAAAATCCATTAGCAGATCTTTTTAAAATTCCACCAGACATTTATTTTACGGGTATTCAAAAATTTGGCCCGTTAAATAATTTAAATAATATTACTTTTAGTTCGAGCAAGAATTTTATCGACATACGTATTGAGACTACAAAAATACCGCAATTTGAGCAGGCAGATTGGGCTTTCTACTCTGTATCAATTATCCAACCTTTTTTATTTGAAGGTCAGAGAGATGATTTTGGAAATATTATCCCATTATCTTTGCATAGGCAATTAAAAAACGAAATTCAACAGGCGACAAACTTCCCCCCTTTAAATCGGTTCGAAATTAGTTACGTAATCGAAGAAATAAATCGAGGTCATTACTTAAAAACTTCATTCCCTCGAGACCTACAGGCGGCCTTCACCGGGAGCTTAGCAAATATTTTTAATATAAACGCGCCAGAATTTCAAGATGTTGTAATTAGCAGTCAAAATCCTTTAAAAGTGTATGAGGAAAAATTTATGTCAGATGAGGATTCTATTATAGATTTTAGGTATAATAAAAATATTCCAATTGAACCGCCTAACTGGGAAAATGACAGTTATACGTTTGAACGTAATTATTACGAGGCTAATAAGGATTTAAGCGGGAATTTAAAACCGTTATCTCTTCATTTCAAAATTTTAAATGAACTTCAAAGATATTTTGATTCGCATGTTTCTCTTAAAGCTGGATTTTTTATTTTCAAAGAAAATGGAAAATATTATTTTCAAATTGAGTTAATGAGTGGGTTGGAAATTAAAATATTTGGACCTCTAGCAGACCTCTTACAAATTGAGTACAAAATAGATTATATTTCCTCAGTTTATAAAAGCAAAGCATTAGACCCTCTTCAAATTAGATTAGAATTAGATAATACGGTTAATTTTATAATTTTTCGAAACGATTTAAACAGAGTTGAGAATAGTCGACGACAAAAACGTGATATTGATTTCCACAATTACGAACAAGTTAAAAATAATAAACTAAATGTTGTAGACAAATTCCATTGTCGAATTCCAAGGGGCGTTTACCACACTATTGAAGATGTTTTAATTGCAATGAAACACTCATTACCACATCAGAGTTGGGCTAAATTCGAGTTTAATTTAAATTCAGATTCGACAGTTTCAGTTAAAGGATTGGGCGGAAACAGTTTTTTAACCTTTCCAATAGATAACCCCAAACTCGGACAAATGTTAGGATTTGCACCCAATCAAATCGAAAGACCTCTTTTTAACGAAATTAGTATGTACCCCGCAGATCTCAACCACGGAATATCCGGAATTTATGTCTATACAAATATTATACAACCTGTAATTACAGGTCACACCAACACACCCCTGCTGAGAATTATCAAATTAAACGAAAATAAAAATCGAGCACAAGTTGAAAGATTTCATTTCTTAGATTATTTTCCAATACTCTATGATCAAATACAAACTATAGAAATTTCTTTAAGGTCGGATTACGGTGAACTCCTGCCATATAAGACAGGAAAGAGTATTGTTAAATTAATATTCAAAAGACTGGATTCTTAGTCTAAAGTACACTTAAAACAAGCTCATCATGGAAATATATTATAATTATTATGTACAAACAGGCCGTGGCTATAACGTATTTCGAGGAAGTCAATATCAAACTGGTCGTGGATTTGGGTCAATTTTTAAAAGTTTAGCAAGATTCGTAACACCTCTTTTTCGACCCGTATCTAAATCACTCGGTATCCAAGGTTTGGTTATGTGTAAAAGAATAATGGCCGATGTTGTTGCGGGTCAAAATTTTAAGGAGTCGTTAAAAAAAATAGTAAAATTGCCGGAACAAATCTTTTAAATAGTCTCGGTGATTCCATATTAAATACACAGAAGCGCAAATCAAAATTACGCAATAAAACAAAAAAACGACCCAGAACCAAATCCGATTTTCTTGACTAAAGTATTATGCCTCAATTTGAATCTATGTGTTCGGAGTTAGAGCTTTTTAACGAACCCCTGATTAATGGAAATATTGAGGGGAATAAATTTGTAGATTATTTCCCTATAGCTCCCTTGTCTAATGCTACACAGATTGATTTTTCTATCCCCGGGGGAGATTATTATATCGACATGTCGAACTTAATGCTTAAAATTCGAATTCGTGTTAAAAAAGAACAAAACGGGATTTTAATAGATATACCTGCAGCCGAAAAAAAGTATCCCTATGTAATCTTCCATTGCATTCTATTTTTAGTCAAATAGACGTATTTATGAATGATACTTTAGTACAATCTAGCAACAACTGCTACCTGTTTTTAGCATATTTAGCAACAGTTTTAAATTTTGATAAAGGAGCCAAACAATCTTACAAGTCCGCGGAAGGCTATTACGAAGACGGGTTTTGCGACCCAGCGTTAGCGTTTGAAGATGTTAATAAAGATAAACAAAACAATGGAATTTTAAAAAGAAGTAAAGATATTGCAGGATCGAAACTTTGTGAATATATGGGTAGACTTCATGTTGATTCTTCTAAAATAGACAAATTTCTTTTAAACAAAGTTAATTTAAGAATTCGACTCTTGAAAAATTCCGATGAATTTATAATTATTTCCCAAGAAGATGTTAATAAGAAATATAAATTGATTGTCGAAGATGCCATTCTCACGGCTAAGCATATTCTCGTTAATCCAGATCTCCAGCTGGCACATAATGCGATACTTCATAAACAAAGAGCTTTGTACGATCTAACACAAACTGTTGTTAAAACTCTGACAATCTCAGCAGGCGCGAGCGATTTCGTGAAGTCAAATATTTTTTTAGGTAAAATTCCAAATCTGGTAATAATCGGAATGGTAAACAATTCTGCGTACAATGGCGCCAGTCAAGAAAACCCTTTTCAATTTAACCATAATAATCTCTCGTTCTTACAACTTTCATTAGATGACCAGAATGTCCCAGAAACTGCTCTAACTCCAGATTTTAATAAAAACCTCTACACTAGGTCATATTATTCACTATTCTCGGCAATGGATTTAATCGGAAATAACTCTGGTAATTGTATTGATTACGAAAATTATAAAAACGGTAATACATTATTCGCGTTTGATTTAACTTACGACTCCTCGGCGAATTCTAACAATCTCTCAATTCAACGAAATGGTAGTTTACGGATGGTAATGAAGTTTGCTTCCCCCTTAACTAATATTCAAAACATAATTATTATTGGAGAATACGAAAACCGATTTGTCATTAACCAAGAGCGTCAGGTTACTTATATTACGGAATAAAAAACAATCAACGAGGGCAAAGAATGTTTAGTTGCTTCGTGAAATCGTAGTGGTAAAGATGTCTCGAACTCACAGTCTCTCGCCTAAACAAGAAGTATCGGTGATAGGTTATGTCAACCCATCCATCAAAATTTACAGACTAGACACTTGTGTGATGCCAATCCGCTAGGACGGAGGGGATGAAAATTTGGTTTTACTGAATTTCTAAAGGTCCTATCGAGTGGGATCGTATATCGTAGTAACGCGTATTGAAATCGAAACGGATTTATTTTAAAACAATAACTTTAATAAACAGGAGGGCAATACTTACAAAATTACAATAATCTTACTAAATTTCGCCGCGACTGGTAACATAAATGTACTATTTATTCTCCAAAATCGCGGAAAGGAAAATTGGGCGCGTGTGACCCGTTGGAAGTGAGAAAAAGATCTATTTTTTCTTTACTAAACAAAAAAGAAGGTAGTGCCCGAGAACGACCGTTACAAAGGATGTAAAATGGGGGGGGGGGGCTGGTTAGGTTTTCCAAGAACGGATTGACCAGCGAAAGCGGGCTAAAGTGCATAAGACGGTGGGAAAAAAATGGGGTTACATTCCACCATCTAGGGAGTGAGAAAATTCCTACAATGACAAAGTAAAACGACCTTGGAGAATATTGGCGATAAAAAGAACGGAAAATATACAAGGTGTTTGAAATATTGCCGTACAAGAAAACGAATTGAATTAAATGTTTAAACAAAAAAAACCCAAATTAATTACACATTAATATTAAATTAATATGTAAGGGGAACTGTTGTGATTTAACAGACTCCACCCCATTGGACTGTTACTGGTCCAATCAAAACGTTAAATTTAAATTTCTAACAAATACAATAGTTGAATTGGACGGCGTCTTATTGAGCCATCAGAAAGTCTTATCATGCAGGACCTTACGTGGCCATCGCGACCATAGAATAGTTTGTCAATAACGCCTATCTTCCATGCCAGTCGTGGCATTTTCAGTTCTTCGATGAGAACGACATCTCCAAGAACCAGGGGCTTTGTTGGAATGTTTGGAGTTCTGAAGTGGGCTGAACGTAACGCTAAAAGATAGTCCGTTTTCCACCTTTTCCAGAAACCGTCTGTTAGTTTTTGCTGATAGTTACGTCTACGTTCAAGTTCTCTTCTTGTTGCTTTGGCGTTAAAGGGTTGCATGGTCAAACGCGGAGGTAAGCCGGTCAACCGATCCCCGACTAAGAAATGCGCGGGCGTTAGCGGAATTGGTTCACCTGGGTCTTCGGATATATATGTCAATGGCCGAGAGTTGATAGTGGCCTCTGCTTCTATGAGTGTTGTCTCCAGCTCTTCGTACGTAAAACGCGATCTGCCGAGGACTTTGCGGAGCGCGGTTTTTACTGATTTCACAAGGCGTTCATAAAAACCGCCCCACCAGGCAGCTCTGTCAGCGATAAATACCCATGAGATTTGAGCGTTCGCGAAATATTGAGCGACCGCTGGCGTATTTGCTTGCTGCCACAGTTCGCGTAACTCGAGGTCCGCGCGCTTAAAAGTTTTGGCATTGTCCGATACTATTCGCTGAACCATTCCCCGACGACTCACGAAACGCCTGAAAGCTAAGAGGAAGTTGTCCGCGGTTTGATTCGTCACGAGTTCTAAATGAACTGCGCGCGTTACTGCACAGGTGAATAAGACTACGTAGCATTTCGACTCGTCGCGCGTGTACAGCGGACCTGCGAAGTCTAAACCGGTAGTATTGAAGATCGGAGCGGGAATAACACGGTAATCTGGCAGCGGCGCCATCACGGTGTCCGAGGGCTTTGCGCGAAAGTATTTGCAGATGACGCACCGCTTCAGAATTAGGGTTACTGTCAGTCGACCTTTAATTAGCCAAATTTTTTCGCGTATAGCGACTAGAGTTTGGTTGACTCCTCCATGCATCACCTTTTCATGTGCGGCGCGTATGATCAATTCGGCCAAATAGTGATTCGGTGAAAGAAGCCAGGGGTGCCGTTCTTCGTATGAAAATTCGCTTTTCTGAAGTCTTCCTCCTAGGCAGAGGATTCCATTGTTGTCCAACTTCGGGTGTAGCCTTAGTAAATGTGACTGCTTCGCAATCTCTTCGCCGTTTTTCAGTTGTGTAATTTCTTGAGAAAAGCTTTCCATCTGCGCTGTTTTTACCCAGTAGACTTCGGCTTGACGAATCTCGTCGGCACTGAGCTGGCCTGGTATCTTCGTTTTTAAACAGTTGTTTGCAAATCTAATTGTCCATGCGGTGACTCGGTAGAGTCGCTGTAACGAGCTGTATAATTTAATTGGTAGAAGTGCCGTTTCTCGCGAACCCTCTGCTATTACGAGCGCGGCCTTACGCAGCTCTTCTGAGACGTCTGCCATTTCGGCGTCCTCAACCATGTCCGCTTGAAGTTCCGAATGTCGTTTAGTTCGGAGAAATTGCGGACCCTCCCACCAGAGCCTTTTGGTTGTCAGGTCGAGTAACTTGATTCCACGCGTGGGAAGATCGGCGGGGTTTTCTACGCCTTTGCAGTGATGCCAATTCGAAGGATCTGATATCTTTTGAATCTCTCGTACTCGATTCTGGATGAAGGGTTTCCATTTTTCAGCGGGGCCTTGAATCCAGCCTAAGGCTATTCTCGAATCTGTCCACAGATATTTTTGACTGGGTTTAGTCCTTAAGGTCTCTGTCAGATGTTTGACGAGTTCGGCTCCCAACAACGCTCCCATTAGTTCAAGACGCGGGATTGTTAATGTCTTTACTGGTGCTACTCGAGATTTCGAAGTGATGAAACTTGTAGTTATCTCTCCTTCCGCTGACTGGAATCGAAAATAAACCACGGCCGCATAAGCGCGTGGGCTCGCATCTGAGAAACAGTGTATTTCAACGTTGGGATTTTCCTCTTTCTTATTTTCAAAGTAGTAGCGTGGAACTTTGATTTGGCTTAAATTCTTCAGTTCAGCACACCAAGCGTTAAACGTCTTCGCCAAGTCCTCGACTAATTCGGTGTCCCACGTGACGTCTTGGATTTTCCAGAGTTGTTGGAAAAACATCTTCCCTCTGACGGTGAAAGGTGTTACCAGTCCTAATGGGTCGAAAATGCGGGCTACTGACTTAAGTACCCAGCGCTTGGTGTTTCTTCTCTCTTGAACGAATTGTAGGAGGTCTTTAATTTCGAAAGTTAGAACGTCTTCCGTGCTGTTCCAGGAAAGACCAAGTACTTTTCCTTCGGTGAAGGAGCTCGTGGTTGGACCATAATCCTTTGGCAAGCTGTCCCCAGAGAGGAGCCGTTGAAGATTATACGCGTTAGTCTTCCATTTTCTCAGCTTCATTCCCGCTGACCTCATTATATTGCTTGTTTCTTGGATTAGCTTATAAGCTTTGTCTTCATTGTCTGCTCCGGAGACCAAGTCATCAACATACGTCGAGTCCTTGAGTACAAGACTAGCTTCGGGTTTTGATGACTGAAACTTTGCAGCGTGAAGGCGAATTACTCCAGCAAGCAGGAATGGCGAGGGCTTGACTCCAAACGGAACGCTTGTAAAGCGATAAACTTCAAAGTTGCGGCTGGTATGGGGATTTTGAACGTTGACCCATAGAAAACGAAGTGCATCTCGGTCTTCTTGCTTTATTCGGATTTGGAGAAAAGCTTTAGCGATATCTCCTAAGAAAGCGACTTTGTTTTCTCGGAATCGAAGGAGTACGTTGTACAATTCTGGATTTAAGTTGGGTCCTGTCTCCAGACAGTTATTTAGGGAAGGAATTCCCTCGGCGTGGGCCGAAGCGTCGTACACAATTCGTGTTTTGGTAGTTTCGCTTGTTTCCCTTATTACTGCGCGGTGAGGCATGTAATAGATGGGGTTGGACGACTTAAACTTCGCTTCCGGTTTGACTTGTTCAATGATACCAGATTCAATCTGATCTTTGATTATTGAATTGTATTCCTTTAGAAGGTCAGGATATTTTCGAAGCCTCTGGAGGAGGTTCTGAGTACGAATGTTTGCGATTCTGTAATTGTCTTCGAGCTCCGATGCGTTTGAATTCCAGGGTAGAGCGACTGTATAGCGTCCATCACTATAAGTGGTTGATTTTTCGAAGTCTTCTAGGACCTTGTTGTTGTTGTTGTTTACGTCTTCTTTTGAGTCGTGGACGCCGAAGGACTCGATCTCCCAAAACTTTTGTAGTTGATTGGATAGGCCTTCTTCTTGGTCGACGTTTGCTGAAACTCGCATGACTGCAACTGTGTTAATTGCCATTGTGGATGACCCTACTGTCGTCGGACCTTGTATTGTGAATCCAAAAATTGTCTCCAACCCGATTAGCGTAGGACCGAAACGCTCTATCCTTCCATCTTCTACTAGGATGGCTCCGATGTAATTTGCGCCGATGAGAACGTCGATAGAAGACGAATTACGTCGCTTATTTTCGGTGCCTATAGCGTCTGCCATTGCCAATCCCTTCTCCTTAAATTGTTGCGCGAGTTCGTCGCTGGGAACTGCGAAAACTGAGCCGCATATTTCTGGAATTTCGTAGGCTTCTAGAATTACCCTTTGGTAGGGATCGTGGCGACTCCGTAGACTGAGGAGTACCCTTCTTCTCTTGGCTCGTACCGCGATCGGAGAACCGAAACTGTGTAGATCGAAGAGTCTCTTCATTGATTACTTCGAGGCCGAGCTGCTTTGATATGTTATCTTTGACAAATGTCACATGGCTACCAGTGTCTAGCAGACAGCGTACTTGGAAACTATTGCCGCTTGATGGGCTTTGCGCTATCGCTACGGCTGTCTGTAGTAGTATCGTTCCAGTGGGAACTTGAACTCCTGCCGCGCTGGCTGCTACTTCTAAGCTGGTACTGGGCGATTCGGAATCTTCATGCCGCTTGGGTTCCGTATCTGGAGATGTGTCGCAGATAAGATAATGATGACGGCGACTGCACTTCCTGCAGTTCATGGACTTCGGATGATAATCCCTGGATTGGTGGCCCTCGCGCAGACATACGAAGCATCGTCTTTTCTTGATAAGAACGCTCTTTTTACCGTCTAGGGACAGCTTGTCGCAACTAGAGGTTAGATGATCGCTGGTGTCACAAAATAGGCAAGGACGTAGCGTATTTCCTAAGGTTAGAGCTCCGGTGCTGGGCAACAATTTTGATATCGGGCGGTGGCTACGACTGAAATGATCGCGCGTGCTTGATCCTGAGCTTGGTCGTTGCGATACGGACGAAGGTTTTGGCTTCCTTTCCGTTTCATGTTTTCCTAGTATTCTAGCGCGCTCTCGGCTAGTTATTTCCTTTTGTAAAAATTCTAAGAGGTTTTCTATTTTGAGATGTTGGACATTGGAGTAAGCTCTACTAAAGGCCAGGTTAATTTCTGCTGGGAGGCGCTGCGTTACGATGGGGCAAAGAAGGCTTCCGTACGTATCGTTGACTAATCCTAACGAGTTGAGGCTTCTTATTTGTATCCGACATGTATCGTGCAATTTTCGTAGGCCTTCTACGTCGTTCGCTTCTCTAACTTCAGGTAACTTCAAAAGCTTTTCCATATGTTTGCCTATTAAGAGCACTGGACTCCCGAATTGTTCTTTCAAAATGGTGGTGGCTTCATCATAATTTTATGCTGTTTGCGCCAACCCTTCTATAGCCCTAGCGGCGTCCCCTTCCAAAAGAGATACTAAATAATTGTTCTTAGCTCCATTGTCATAGTCCTTGTTTTTATGAATTTGGCTTTCGAAGGTACCCCAGAACGTTTGCCACTCGGTGGGTATGCCGCTGTAGTGTCGAATCTGTAGTTTGGGTAGCTTTACCGACTGAGGTAGCTTTTCCGGCACTGGTTGTCGATTGTCCATTGCCTTTTGATTGGATTCTGTTACGAGACGCGTAGCGCGCACCATTGTAACGGTAAGATTGTCCATATACTCTTGGGCCTCTTGCAGCTCCTTTTCGAGGTCGATTGCTTCAATCAGAGGCTCGATTTGTTCGTAAATCCGCGAGAGAATTGGTTCCTTCCTTTCCAGTACCTTTAAGAAGCCTTCGACGACTCCTACGTCTGGGTTAGGTAAATTTAATTCATCATCGAGTTTATCCTTGATTTTTGTAGTGGCCGCCGTGGTACTTTTTCGTCTCGCCTTTAATGTCACTAAATCTTCCGGCATTGTAGGTGTAAATCACGCAATAAACCCGAATAATCTACGTTCGCCGTTGCCAGAGTTCCCGGGTTTCGGCACCAAATAATGTGATGCCAATCCGCTAGGACGGAGGGGATGAAAATTTGGTTTTACTGAATTTCTAAAGGTCCTATCGAGTGGGATCGTATATCGTAGTAACGCGTATTGAAATCGAAACGGATTTATTTTAAAACAATAACTTTAATAAACAGGAGGGCAATACTTACAAAATTACAATAATCTTACTAAATTTCGCCGCGACTGGTAACATAAATGTACTATTTATTCTCCAAAATCGCGGAAAGGAAAATTGGGCGCGTGTGACCCGTTGGAAGTGAGAAAAAGATCTATTTTTTCTTTACTAAACAAAAAAGAAGGTAGTGCCCGAGAACGACCGTTACAAAGGATGTAAAATGGGGGGGGGGGGGGCTGGTTAGGTTTTCCAAGAACGGATTGACCAGCGAAAGCGGGCTAAAGTGCATAAGACGGTGGGAAAAAAATGGGGTTACATTCCACCATCTAGGGAGTGAGAAAATTCCTACAATGACAAAGTAAAACGACCTTGGAGAATATTGGCGATAAAAAGAACGGAAAATATACAAGGTTTTTGAAATATTGCCGTACAAGAAAACGAATTGAATTAAATGTTTAAACAAAAAAAACCCAAATTAATTACACATTAATAATAAATTAATATGTAAGGGGAACTGTTGTGATTTAACAACTTGCGCCGAATTTGAACTGAGTTTGGAAGCCTGGCAATCTTTATTCACATTTGAAAAGGAAATAACGGATTTTTTTGAAGACCAAGTTGCTAGTTTTCACACCTGGCTTCCTCTTGAAGGTTCAAAAATAAAAATCGACTGTTTCAAGGGACAAAAGGAAAAACTCGTGGATGTACGATCTTGCGCAAGAGGAAAAAACCATTTGTATCATCTTTTTTATTCAACAAATTATGGTTTTACTCTCAACCAAGCAGGGTGGAAAATATTGAAGCATTGTAAACATACAATTGATCAGGAGATTAATTTAATTTTGTCGGCAAAAAATATTATGCGTGACATAATTGTACATGAGCTCACGGATAAAATGTTTGAAATTACCGAGAATTGTGAGAATCCACATTGTAAATCTTCGATTACTCATGATGTCTCCAGTAAACTAGGATTTAGCACAAATTTTGAAGACCGAGTGGAAAATATGATATTATTAGCCATTCCACAATTAAATTTTGATCATATTGTTGTTAGATTCCAAAAGGAATTTGGCCTTGACCCCTTAATAGTAGAAAGTCAATTA
Source organism: Leiobunum rupestre (assembly GCF_980474605.1). Taxonomy (NCBI): domain Eukaryota; kingdom Metazoa; phylum Arthropoda; class Arachnida; order Opiliones; family Sclerosomatidae; genus Leiobunum; species Leiobunum rupestre. The sequence goes on from NC_143391.1 coordinate 18,863,657, forward strand.
TATTTTGATATTGTACAAAATGTTTCAAACTTAAAATGTGATTTAATTTATTAAAATAAAAACTTTTACTATAGTCTGTTTTTATTATTACTATACATACATTTAAAGATGGTGGTGTCAAAAACAGACAAACAATTAAGTAAAGTTTATTACGATGTTGAAAACCCACACAGTTATTCTAACAGTGTTACATTAAGAAAACCTTTTCCCAAAATTTCGGAAAAAGAAATTAAAAATTTTCTCAACAAACAACCAACTTACACACAACACAGAGCTAGGAGATTAAATTTTAAACGTAACAAATTATATCTAACAACTATTGACGAGACATTTATGGCCGATTTATTAGACCTCCCTATTTTACAAACTTTTAATAACAATTACCGTTTTACGCTCTTAGTTCAGGATATTTTAAGTAAATTCGTTTTTATTTATCCAATAAAAAATAAAACCTCGAGCGAGATTGTGAAGGGCTTTAGAGAGATTTTCAAAAAACGGGTACCCCTTAATTTATGTACCGACGCAGGGTCAGAATTTAGAAACGCCCCATTTCGCGCTCTTTTAAAGCGTTATAGCATACACCATTACCACTAATATTCTGAGAAAAAGGCCTCTATGATTGAGAGACTTGTTCGCACGGTAAAATCTAAAATTTTTAAAATAATTACCAAGACCGGCGATTTACATTATGTTAATAAACTACCATTAATTGCAAAATCTTATAACGCTCGAAAACATTCTACAACAGGAATCGCCCCTAAAGATGTCAATAAAAACAATGAATCGGCAATTTGGAAAAAAAATTATGGTAACCTTAGCATGATTGGGAAGCCAACTTTAAAAATTGGGGATAAAGTTCGCTTAGCCGTTGCAAAATCAACATTTGATAAAGCAAACAGGGGAACGTTTACAGCCGAAATATTTGAAATACATAGAGTGATTACGAGAGATCCCTGTATGTATATTGTGAAAGATTTGACCGGCAATATAATTAAAGGGGGGTTTTACGCTCAAGAAATAGTTAAAATTGAAGTGTAGAGCACTACAGTCTTTATTCAACATTTTGTTAACCATGGGTAAAGTACACGTTCTTCTGGGTCTCGCGATCGTAATAATTGGTGTTAGCGCCACAATAGTGTCATCCGCGATGAAATTAAAAAAACGAAGTCCCGAATATAGCCTAGACATTGGAGTTTGTGACAAAGCATACGATCTAGGAAGAGACACGTACCTCGTAAAATGTAACGAGACTTTCGACGTGTGACATTTTAAGAAAGAAGACGGAAGTTTGAAGCCATCTATCAGGGGAATCAACTTAACAAAAGATCAATATGAAAAATTATGCATTTTGACGGTGACGTGAAAGATGAACACTAATCAAATCCAATCTATACTTAAGTGTGACCCCCGATAAATTTATCGGAGTGTTTCCCGCTAATAGATTACCAAAAGTTCCAATTAAAAAAAATCATATTGTTTCGTAATCAACACCGATCCTGACACTCTTCCAGGGTCTCATTGGACGGATGTTTACAAATCGGGCGACACTCTGGACTTTTTTTGTTCTCTAGGACGATCACATCATGACTATGGATTTTTGCTAGAGCGATATAGCAAGCGTATTCAATACAATACTCATAAATTTCAATCAAATAAAAGCCAAAACTGCGGACCACATGTAATTTATTTTCTAACCTCGAGATGTATGGGGATTTCTTACAGTAAAATAATTAACGAATTGTATAATTTCGATTTAAAAATAAATGATAGTTTAGCGTTGTTGAATATATGTATTCATTTGATGAAAGAGTGGAAACGAAATAAATCGATTTGTTTAGAATAAAAAAATGTTTATTTATTTCACACAAAATTATTTTTACACATTTTTATTATTCTTGCCAGCGAGTAGGAGGCCTGGTCTGTCTTTTTGGCCAGGGAGATTTTTTAGGCGATGGTGATTTTAATTTTTTTTGCGGTGATGTTAGAACGCCACCAACAGCACCCTCCTCCAAAGATAGCTCTCGATCCCAATCATCTTCCTTGCTTAATTGACTTCCAATATCGGTATTCTTCAAATATTTCATTTTCTTGATTTAATCGTTTTTGCATTCTATCATCAGTAATTGTCTTAACAATCGGCGTAGATGATTTCCTTTTCCAAGAATCTACAGTCTTTAAGAGACTCGGGAATTTGGCCTCTCTCCTAGTCTGTTCGTTTTCTCTCTCGCTGAGATAGTCTTTCATTTTGCGTGTCATAGTATTTAGACGCAGCTCTGCGGCTTCGCCAGCGTTAGCCCCCTCGGGCGTTTTGAAGGGTGAATAAATTTGCGAGGTGAACGGGGAATTTAATGGGGCAACAGGTACGGGTGCTTGAAAGTTTGTAATTTCAACCTTAGGTACGGGTATCGCTTTCCTCATTTCTCTGGCCTCGCTCAGTATTTTTTAGAAATTCTCGTAATTTGGAGCGGCTGTTTAAATTAGAAGTTACTATATTTTGCAGCTCATTATCTAATAAGTTATAATATGTTTCCTGGGGAGAAACAAGCTGTTTATTTTCTTGAGATATTTGTCTTTTATTGAATAAATTGGCAATTAAAGGAACGATAGATCCTAGTAGGGCCGGTATGAAGAACCCCCTACCTTTCTGAATTATTAAAGCACGCTTCCTTTTTTGTGAAATTTTCGGACTGGCCAAAAACCGTATTGTTTTTTTATATTTCGATAATTGTTTTTTTTGGCTTTAGATAATATAATTCCACCCCCTTTCAAGTTTTTTCAAACGGTCTATAAGGCTTTTAATTGCGTTGGAGAACTGTTAGCTAATAAATTTTTACGTATCCCTCCTTTAGATTTATACAATAAATTTAAATATGGATAGTGTGTTTTAAACCTGTCAGAGGGATTTGCAATAGGAGTCGTTTTTTTACGTACTGTCTTTTTTGGAGCCATTGTCTTTAATGAAGTTGCCAATAATATAGTAAATTATTTATTATTGGAAAAAACTACCATTTGTGGTCCGTTTTGATTAAATGTGTACGATCTTAATCGTAAGTTATCTGGAGTGGTGACAGATGTGTCTATAAATAGGGAATTGTAAGGTTCGCTAGTAGCCATATCGTAGGCTATTTTAATTATTTTTGTATTATTGGGAGATATTTGATTGGCTAAATATTGAATTTGACTTAAATCTCGAGGAGATTTAAACAGATTTAGATATGACATATTAAGAGAGATTAAACGAGATTATTTCCCTCGAGGAAATAGGGTTTGTGAGATTAATACGACTGAAATTTCATAATGATGACTGTCGACGGTAACCAATTTAGCAATTTGGTCATTTTTGTAAAGTTCATCTGCTAGATCATCGATAATAAGTAAGGAATTTCCCAAAACTCGCTCCCCATCGGAGGTAGTCCTTGAATAAACTCTATATCGGTTAAAAGTTGAGATAAAACCTGGTAACCTGATTGCCAAACCGAATAACAATAAATAATTTTAATAGGAGGTTTATCGATTAATTCATTCCTCCATCTAATTAGTGAGTTCGTCCAAAATGATTTGCCTGACATAGTAGGCCCTGACACCATCATTCGAAACGGTGAAAGAAATTTAATATAAGACATTACTGTTTAAACAAAGACAACATACTACGTAGTTTGTTAGTAAATTGACTGTTTTATAGAATATATGTAAAATCAACAAACACATTTTAAATTAAAAAAATTATTTTATTAAAGTATAATATGTCTCTTATCAAAAAACATTCCTTCACCAGTTATATAAACTTTCAAAAAATAACATACAAAAATAACATTTTTGAATAAAAAATAAATCATAATAATTCTTTCACAAAAAAATTATACATTAATTCCCGTTTTTTAGTAAAAATTCAATTTTAGAAGTTAAAAGTTTAAATCTTAGGTTGCTTAAAAATAAAGTATTTACTCGATTTTCGGAAGAGATTTCATTTACGATAACTATGTGATTGAATGAAACCTGTTTTGCAAGTGTTTTTGTTACATGTTTTTTAGAGTTATAATTAAAAGATGGTAATTTTATTTTACAATTCGCCATCTTCACATTCTAAATAGCCGTAGGGGACACTAGAGATATTCTCTTTTAGCACACGTTTACAAAATGTTTTTTTGAAAGTTTTACTTAAGTTCCCAACACGTAAAAGCATTTTGTACTTATCTTTTATTACGTTAAAAGGAATTTTCACCTTAAACTCGGGATTTGGTACAAAAATCATCTGTTTAAAAGAATCGAAATGGATGATTTCTGAATTCTCCCTGGTAAGAGTTATCCCTTTTAATTTTATAATTGTCTGATTATTTTCAAGTTGAAAACTGTAACTTTTTGGCCCGGTTGATACGAATTTTGTTATATATGTATTCGGGGTCTCGCACGTAAGTTCACCTAAATTACCACCGAGGGGCGTAGCCAATCGTTTGGAAAATGTGTAAATTTCACTCCGTCTGTGTCAAAATAAATTACACGCTTTCCCAACTTATTAATTAACTTATGCAGATGAATACGCCCGTAACTGGTGACAAAGGCAGCAATTATTACATTACCTTTTGAAAATGTGGGTGCCAGCTCACTTTTTTTTTATAACCTACCATGGCAACATCGTTGTTGATTAGATGAAAGTCTGTTAATTTATTCGTTGTGTCTGCTATAATCTCGGTTAATTGGGAGTAGCGATGGATGATTTTAGTTGTTGATTTATCCATTCTTAAAGCCATTCTTCCATATAATGAATTTTGCGCCAATTTCGCGGAAGTTCTTAAGGATGGGTTATCAACAATTTCTTCAGGTTCTAATCTTACTCCATCGGCTTCGTATATCGCGTCTAAATACTCTTTTTGCTTTTGATATGTTTTAATATTAGGTGGAAATCCTGAATTTTTAACTTTTGCTCTAAAAAAATGTCAATATATGGTTTGAAAAAATTGGTTGTAATATTGTAATGGTACACCTCGAAAATTTCTAACAGTTGGTAATTACACTCTTTTATTGAGTAGTAGATTTCCACCGAGGGTAAGACTACCGTTATAGCTCGTTCGTCAATACTATGGGTACATTTTTCATCATTATTTATCACACAACTACCACATAAAGGATAATAAAGTTTCTTATTAAAACGGTAGGGAAGAACGGGTAAGTAGAGGTCTCTGGGGGGGAGGATTCGACAACTAATTATTCCAAAATAGGCGTCAGGTGCATAATCAAAGTTGTGTGTGATAACTTTAACATTTTTACAACCATATTCCATTTTTTGTAAGCAATACGCATATAGACTACAAAAGTCAAAATATCGGATTTGTTCTCCAACTGAGGGGTCTATTTCATAGTACAGCTTAATTGTTTCTACACGCCCTCCAACTAAAGAATCTCTAGGGTTAATTTTAGGAATAATTTTAATTGTATTAAAAAAAGCTTTCGCTTCAGTATTTTTTCTCAAAAAGTCTAATATCTCACATTCAAAAATTTGAATATATGTGTGGTTTGGTAAATTTTCTTCAATAAATTCTTTTCGGTCTAATTCTCTTTCTCTAATTTCTTTAAATGTTTTTCCGATAATTGTATTAAAGCTCGAGCCAGAAAAATGTTTTGGACAACCGTGCCAGAAATCACCCATTACATCAATTACTATGGGTGGATTTTCACAGTAGCCATCTACGAAATACGGACCTACAGCCGCGAATCTGACCGTTTGCAAAATTAAATTATTTTCCTTCTCGTACCAAGATAAATATTTTAATGCAATCTCACTTTGATTCTGTCTACTTGCCAAACCGATAGCCGGAATAGTACATAATGTATATGGTTCTAAAAACTTGTCAATAAAAACATTGTTTAGTGCCCCAGAAAGAGAAATACCCCCATAATTACTGATATCAATTTCAATTAGTTCTTTATATAAGATGCGAAATTTCTGCATAGCTAAGCGTAATAAATTACAATCTAAAAGACAATACGCTCTGGATTCTGATTTAATACAATATACCGGTTCGAGCTGTTTGTGTGAATACCAATTTTTTAAATTCTCGGTATTCCATCTCTTTCATTTTATTGGGCTCAAAATATTTTTCGTCCGGAATTGGTCCTGAATAGTTTAAAGTGTCTTTTGTCCAAAAAATATAGGGAAAATATCCTTTAGATTTAGGCAAAGAAAACATTTTAGGAAAATGCCTTAGTGGTGCACTAATATAGTTTAAAGAATCTACAAAACGAATGTCTACTCCTTTAATATAAATAGTAAGAATTTTGGCTCCATCGTAAATAACCTCGGGAATGACATGTTTAATTAATTTAGAAATAATAAACATTCCGTTGAAAGATCTCAGATTATGGGCCATTACGATGAGGTTGGTAAATTTCGGTCTAATTGTTTTTCTTTTCCGTTTCCCATCCGTAGGTAAAATAGTTTCATGTTGAAACAAAAAATTGAGAAAGTTCTTTACACAATAGTGTCCTTCAAAAACCGTGGTTTCCACAGGCTGATTTAAAATTTCACTTTGTGCCACTAACAGAATAGGTTTATGAATATTATGCTCGGTTATAGTCTCAATATCAAAATATACATAGGATCGTGGTTTTTTTTAAAGGTCGACTGTTTAACATAATGCTGGTTAGGAGGATGTTCAATTTTACAAGAGTTGCAAGCTGTTTCACATTTGTGAGTTTTTAAAGTTTCAAATTGAACACAGCATTTTTCGCATCTGTGGAAAAGCTTGCAAGTTTCATTTTTAAAATGAAAATTGTAACATTCCCCTTGTTTTAAATACCTATTACAAAGTTTACAACGAATTAAAGGAATTTCTAAAATTTCGTGAAAATTTATACTTAAACACCTTTTACATTTAATATTTCTAGTGTCAAAGCAGTGGTGTTTGTTCCTACGATCGGTGGAATAAAAAAAAATTTCACAGTCTAAGCCCGAAGCTACGCCACCCCAAATGGAATGTAGATTTTTAGCTAAATGAACGTGCGTGCCAATTTTTACAAGTAGAATTTTGTTTTCGGAAGGTGGAAAACCTTTTAAATAAATTTGAAAATTTTCCGTTGCGTTAAATATTATTATCTGATATTTTGGGCCTAAAAATGTCTGAAATTTAGCTATATCAACAATTTCTACAGCTCCTTGTGCAATTCCTACATCATCATGCAATTGCTTAGCTGCTTTAGTTTGTAATTTACTACGAAAGAACGTTAAGGCTCTATATTCTTTAAGAACACTTGTTAATGGAAGTTTTTTCTTTTTGTACTCGGCAATTTGACAGAGTTTTTTTCCGACTGTGAGGGCTCTTGCTACGCATACATTATCGATGTTATTTATATAGTAAAAATTGGTTTTAGTTTTTAAAAAAGCATCAAGATCAATAATGTCTCTGTTTTTTAATGCTAAAACATTTCTACCCATTTTTTTGTGGGGATTTCAAAAGAATTATACTGAATTTAATTTCTCCATCTAGTAAGAAATCTTTTTTCGATTGAGCAATGCGAGCTATATGGTTAAATATTCGAGAAACAGTTAACTGATCAATTTTAATAAATTTAATGTTAATTAGATGTTCTAAATTTTCCGATTGAATTGCAAATCTGAGGAAATCGAAACCTGGTGCCTCTTGTTTTACGTATTTGATAATTTTGGACAGAATCTTTTCAAATACTGTAAAAAATAAATGTGTGGGGATTTCGTTTAAATCTATTAGTTCTAATTCAATATCAAGTTGTTTACATTTCCACTTTTTTGAATTTCTAGGACTTAATTTTTTAATTTTATAAAACTTTTTATAATTAAAACTGTTTAAAGATGAAAAGTCTAATTCACTGTCCGAACCGTAATCACTGGAGTCTTCCATATTCTAATTTCGTTTCCAGGTCTAAAATGTTATTCTAATTACTATTACGAATAATTAATTAATGAGTTTAACTTGCCTTCGTAGGTGGGCAAACAATTTTTCCTTCCGTCTGGTCAATTATCTTTTTCAGCCTGTTTGTTGAGTTTATGATTCGGATAACGTCCAGGGATAGGGTGTTGGCTAAGAATTTCACTCTTTTATAATCACCCTTCCAGAGCTCATCTTGAGGAAGATGTTTAATGTTTTTATACGAATATATCTGAATATCTAGATATATGCCCTTGTCGCTCGCCTTTTTTCTCGGAGTTTTAGTTTCGTAAGAAACCCCACCTTTCTTAACTTTCACTGATTGTTCGATACCAACTTCTTCGATATTTGACATACGACGTACCTCTTGAATAAAGTCCCCATCCGATTCGTCCGAATCTAATAACATCTCCTCTTCAGGCCTATCAAAAACTGAAACTGCTTGACTCGCGGAGCTTTGACTATTGCTTGTGGAAGCCATTTCAGGGTGTTATGTTTTAATAGTCAAATTTTGCCCTTTTATACCAAAAGAATTTATTTTTTCATTAATTTTTTCAAAAATATAAAACCTTGAATATTAAAGTGTTTAATACTACAAGGATAGAACCTAGTTATAATTTATCGGTATGTAAATGGTATTTAAAATTGTTTGTGAATGCCAATTTAAATAAAGACGTGTATAAAAATATAAAATTATTAATTATTTTTTGAAGGACTTTATATTTAATCAGTTTTTTATAATTGAATCAAATATTTTTTCCGTGACAAAAAAGAAAACGCCCTAAGAGTTTTAATATTTTTGCTTTAAAAATCGATTATAGATGTAAGAATTTTGTTAATTACAGGGTTAGATGTTTTAAAATTCTATGGGAAGAAATATATTTCTGCGAGGTATAAAATTTAAGCGAAGGGATAAAAATTATATTTCTGCAGGGTGTTTTTGATAAAAAAAATTGTCTTTTGACTTGATTTTAAACAGGTTAAATCAGGATGTAAAAAATTGAATATTTCTAAAAATTTTCTTATAAAAGAGTCTTTACCGTATTCGTTTTATAAACCATGGGCTCTCGCGAAGTTTTGACTTTTTCCGGTAAGATTTCTCATCCTCTCGCTATTAACCCTTTTTCACTTAAATATCTAGCATTACGCAAAGTTAGGAATTATAATCTTTTTAAAATTAACGATGTTTCAATTAGACTTGAAAATTACTGTATGAAAACAGTCTTTCTTGAGTGTCAAGCATTAGTAGAACCTTTTAAAAAAATCATTTTTGCGTGCCCCTTTATAAAAAAATCTTTCAAATTATCTCCGTCTGTTTCTGCTTCAGTTTTTTCCAGAAGAATCAATAACAATTCTTGTCTATTTGACGTTCATTCTAATAATTTTTTCTGTCCCCACGATAGTTTTGAGTTTGACCGTTTACTGTTCCACACTCAAACCACTCTTGAGGGCTGGTTTTCTTACGAAATTTTACGTTTAATTGGAAAACATATGCGATTATATCAAAATTTAAATAAGATCCCATGGTTTCGTCAACATAGAAATCGTAGGAACCTTCAACACGACCTTTTAATTATCTATCAATTACAACAACTTTCTTTCTTTCGAAAAAAACAATTAACTATAACTAATGACTTTCGCCTAACAAGATATACCATCCGTTTAGAATTAGGAATGATAGTTCTATTTTTTATTAATGATTTGGATCGACAAGAAGTTAAAATAGTTACAACTTTAGAGTAAGGAATACTAATTTTAAAAATAATTACAATAATTAAGATAAATATTTTTATTTAGTTGCAAATTATCTCCACAACATTCAAATTTAAACGATCGTCGGCGAATTTTACAACTACGACTCAAGGTATTTACAATATTTTTTATTTATTTAATTAAAAAAATTAAATTTATTTTTTTTTAAAATAGGACTCAAATCTGATAAAATTTTAATTTTGTGAATAGACATTTTTTATTTTAAAAAAAACTTTATATGTGTTTTTTTATTTTTTAATTGTTTTTATTTGGTGAAAGATATTAATTTTTGAAATGTTTTATATTTTTTATTTAAAATGTTTTCTTTTTAAAGGGTTTAAGTGTTTTTTAATCATGTTTTCGAATATAACTAGTTTTATTAATTTAATTCAGGCGGTGGAGGCTCTTTTTAATACTTCATAATCTACTTTTTCTTTTTTAACTAGTTTTATTAATTTAATGTTGGGATTTGTGCAAAGCCCTTTTTTTCTATATTAAACATCCTTTGTTTTCATCTTTTTTAAACAATAAATTTTCCAGAAATGGTATTCTTATCTTTTTGACAGGTATCAAATTTTTTGGTTAAATTAATTCGGTTATATAAATATTTTTTTTGTTTTTATTGGTATTAGAATTTTTTATATTTTATTTTATTATTATTATTATAATTATTATTTAAAAAATTTCTTGAAAATTTATTGTTTAAAACTGATTTAAACAAAGTTAATCTGGGATACAATCTATTGCTCATTTCAAACTACCTATTGGTCATTTATTATTCTTATTTTTTTGATTTTTTTCATGTCTTCTATATACTTTTTTCTATACTAATATCGTGCTGCTCATTTCAAACGACCCATTGGTCATTTATTATTCTTATTTTTTTTATTTTTTTCATGTCTTCTATATACTTTTTTCTATACTAATATCGTGCTTAAACTATAGTGTTTGATTTTCTTATATGTTTATTTTGGTAATTGTTGAATATATTAAGTGGAATTTTATAAGTACATTTTGTACTAGGTCGTTTAAAAAGTAAATATAATTGTTTTTTATTAATTTATAAAAACTTGTTTAAGAAGGATAGGGATAATTAGTTAACCTTAGTTGTATTACAAAATTAATAATTATTCCCAAAGGCAATATTTTTAAATTTTAAAATATAGGTCAGGCTTAAACTATAAAATCTCAATGTAAAGGATTTTTACCAGGAGAAATCTAGAATCAAGATGTCTGGTGAATTCTATCTAAAGCCTGTAGTTTCTTTGCCCCGATCGTTAAAATTTCTCTCTCTTCGAGTAGTAAGAATGAATAATCTTTTTAAAAAACAAACTATTTGTAGAGAATTCGAAGAACGTTGTTTAAAAACTGTATTTCTAGAATCTAAAACAGTAATCGAACCATATGGTTCGATTGAGTTTAAATGCCCCTTTTTTAAATATTCCTTTAAGTTAAATCCCTTATTTTTTGTCGCACCCTACGAATCGCGAATTGAAAAATCGCAAAACTTTTGTTCTTTTTCTGTGCATGATAAATGTTTTAAATGTTATCGTCCAGGAATTGTGTACGATGATTTATTATTCCATTGTAGGGTAATGTTAATCGGTTGGTTTAGCTACGAAATTCTTCAATTATCTAGCAAATATATGCAGATATTTTGTAATACTAGTCAAATTTCGTGGTGGAATCACAAGAATTTAAAAAAGTTTGAGTATGAAGTTCACGTGTTAGATCAAATTCAACATGTTGGCACTGTACAACATAACGTTCGATCTACTTTGATTAATTCAGACATTCTTGAACTGTATACTTCCGAAGCGATTAAGACCAAAACCAGTGTTTTTATTCGTGCGATGGTAGAGCAACAAAAAAAAAGTTAAAGAATTCTTGTGGTAAATATTTTTAGATATATTCATTTTTAATAGATTAATTTATTTATATTTATAAATTCTAGCCCGAATTTCCAACCCGACATGTCGTTTTGTACCGAAGAGGAAAAATACCTTCTACGAATTGATGTAATTATAATTATTTTTAATTATACATTTAAAATATTTTTAACATTGTGTTTTTTATATTTTTTAGCCTTCAAATTATTTATACCCCCTTCTTTAATTCTTTATTATTTATTAATTTAATTTGTTAGATTATATTTTTTAGTTTTATTTGTAGTGTTTCATATGTTGTTAAGTGTTTAAAAAAATATATTGTTTGAAATATCATAGTTATTAAATATTATAATAACTAATTGTGTTTTTGATACTACTTTTACTAAAACTAGCATTGTTTTAAAATAATAAAACTATTAAAATATTTGCGAAAAAAATGAAAAAAACTTATTAATATTAATTTAGTTATTTTAAGTATTTTGGGTGGGGCCAAAAGTTGCCAAGGGTATAAAGCGAAGGTCGCGAATTCGTTTCCCCATCTCGCAATTAGCTAATTAGCATTTTAAACGGCGAAAAAACGAAAAAACGAAAAAAGTGACACCAAAAGTGAATAAGCGTAAGTATTTGGTGGGGTCACATATTACCGCCGATATCTCGGGACGAGCTTGTCCGATCGTGTCCAAACTTGTTGGGGTGATAGACCGAGGCTTAGGGGTGGTGGTCAGGGGTCAGGCGTCGAGGTCTAAGATCATCTTCAAGGTGAAATTTGAGATTGAAATTAAAATATGTTTTTTACTTTTTCCAAGGTCAAAAATTGGTTTTTGGAAAATATTTTGGGGTTGTTTTGGCGGCCATCTTGGCGGCCATCTTGGATTTACATGTTCAAATATGATCTATCTCTACTACTGGTTTGTACATCTATAACAATCGCCAAAAAATAATTATAATCTAATCAATAACAGATGGCAAACTACAAAATGTGTTTTAATAATTGTGCATCAGCGACTCATCATTCTTCCAACGCTTCTTAAGTTTTTTGTTTTTTGCAAATTTCAATTTATAAACAATTTCCGCGATTTGACGGTTTATATACTTAGTTTTTTAAAATTTTAATTACAAATTTATTTAAATACACTGCTGGTTGTTTTTACTCTGTAAATAATTAATTTTTATGTTGTTATTCTATCATAGGGAATCTTAAGTAGTTATACAAAGGAAAAAAAACGGGTTAATACAATGTAAAGGAGGTTGGTTGACATATTTCATTCGTACTATTTTTGAATATCATTTAGCAAATCTGTTAATTAGAATAAACATTTGTTATTATGACAATCGAGACAAGTTGCTGCATTTAAGGACAATCACCTTGAAATTTTCCGTCGTACTTGGAAGATGTTACTTTACCTACATAATTTACACGTTCAACCTCCCAAAAATATAAAATATAAAACAAAACTCTCATGTTTCTCCTTTCTTATATTATATTTTTTTTAAATTAGATAATTGCTTTTTTATTATTTGATGCGTATTATGTTTAAAATAAAGTTTGGTGAAAAATAAAGCTAAAAAATAAAGTTTTGAATTGAGTTTACGCAAATAATTTAAATTAACCATAAGGTAAACACTTATCAAAATGATACCTTGTTGTATGTCACTTCTAGATTTAATAGTAAACATAATTTAAAAAAATTACATATAACAAACTTGCACTTTAAACTCTATCAATACAGACGGAGTTTTTCCCGTTATTTACATAGTATTATAGAACCCACTTGTTAAATCCAGAACCCCTCGGGATATCTATTCATTATAAAAAGGGATGCATATTGTGAAAGAAAAATACGTTACAGACTCCGCTCTATTAATCTCCTGTCAAACATTCCTTCACGTTTTAAGGAAAATCATATTTGTGTGGTCGGTACAACGAAGAACAATATAATTAGCTCCATTATGAAAAGGGATAAAAGCTAAACCCTAAACAAATTTAAAAAACATTTAAAAACTTACAAATAGCTCGTACCAATAATATTCAATTAACAATAATTTGGTTGTCATTTGGGTTCTGATTTATTAAGAGATAAGCGACTAGAGATTTTTGAAAAAATATCTTCACGGAAAACGTATGTATAGTTAAAAATTTAAACGTGGTTAGGTTTAATATCCGTTTTTTTTTCCGAATGATTTACATTCTATTTTTTAAGTTCTGAATAAATTTTAAATTAGAAAATTCTTAGATTTTTAATTGGATTGTTAAAGCATGTATAAATCTATACGTATTATAAATATTGGAATATAAAAATTTCTACTATAATTAACGATCGGTATTTTAGATACAAGTATATAGTTATAATTTTATTTATTTTTTAAAAACTGAGCAAATTTATTTTGAAAACAACTTTTTTGTTTTCAAAGAGGAATAGGTATTTACGAGAATATTGTATTAAAATTAAGGATGTATAGAAACTCCTCGAAATAATATAAAAAATACAAAATTATAAACTGTTTTTATTTACATTTTTTAACCTTTTATTAAATAAATTTAAAAACAATTAAGATTAATTATATTTATATACGCTGTTTACATTGCAAATGTTTTACACAAAATTAATAAAAATTAAAACATTTTATTCTAAAATATATCCGAGACAATATGAAATCAAGTCAAATATTTCATGTTATGTTAACGTAATTCTGATAAATGCAATAAAACATTAATCGGGTAAAAGATGAATCCATAATTAATTCTAGCGGTGAAATTATGTAAAAATGTTATTAAATACAACACGGTTCAAATATCTTATACCCCATATGTCATCTTCAAAACTTGTTGTAGCCTATTGAACCAGAAAATGTACAAATACAATAAACAGACTAAGATAAGATAAGAACGATTTATTCTTAATTTGTTACGTTTATTCAATACACGAAGAGTAAAAGTTCACGAATGCAAATTTTTCACGCGGACAAATACATGAAATTAAGTTTTAATACGCTTATAGTACTTAAGATACCTAATATTTCCAGATAATAAGGCGTACGTAAAGTCTGGTACCTTACGATGTTCTTTTATCTGATTTTAAGTTTAATTTACCCTTATATTTCTTTTTTTTGTCAATTTATTTGCAGGCTTTACATGGAATTTCAGACCATTCAAACTGATCTTTTATTAATCTCGTATTAGCTCTATTATTATCCTACCACCGACTGTAGAAATTTTCGAACCACCTGTCAGATGTGTATTACGAAGAAACAACCTAATCATTAATAAACTAAAGTCTCTAGATTCTTTACAAGGTTTTATTTACTTTTTATCAATTTTAAATTAATATTTTAACTCTATCAGTATTTTTTTAATTTTATTTTGGCGAAATTCGCTCTGCAATCATAAAAACTGAAAATTTAAATTTTAATAACAAACAGATGAAATCAGAAGAGCATTGTGAATTTAACAGAATTAATAATGAAACGTTAATAACGGTTTAAAATTCAAAAAATAATCGACTTAAATATCTTCCCTTTTTAGGATCATGTTTCTGCAATTAATATTTATATTTTGAATTCCACAATTAATGTAAAATTAAAAAACGTGTACTTAACAGTTGAAATGTCTTTGTGATTGGAAATACGATAACTGGTCTGCTTTTAAATCTGAAATCCATAAATCAAACGGTTTTATGATACAGGTTGTAGAACATGTCGTATAATTAGTAAATAATAATTTAAGCTAAATTGTTCATAATCTGATACCTTGGATTAAAAACAGAATATAATTTGTGTTAATTAATGTTTGGTTTTATCTTTTTATTAGAATAACAAAATTTAAGACCGTTGCGCCCGTACATTCGAAAAAGCACACAAGTTCAACAAATTACGTTGCCTGTTTAAACACGTAAATAATTCCCTCTATATAAAAACATATACGATAAAATTAAATTGTTTTATAATTAACATTCGATAGTGTACAAGGTTACGCTTATTATTTATTAATATAAGATAAAAGTATTTTTGAGAAAATTCACTTTATTCTAGTGAAATCTTGCTATTTTTTTAATAATGATTCTTATATTTTTTATCTTAATTTATAATAAAAGCTCTTACAGATAATTGATTTATAGAAACTACGCTTACAATATAAAAATACAAAAATGATACTGTTTTTATTTATTTTTACGTTTTTAATAATTAAATTTAAAAACATGTTGTTTATATTCAAAACCAAATACATTCCATTATTACCAATGATGCTGTTGTTCAAATGTAATGTGTAGGGAGAATTCAGCATAAAAACCGCTCTTTTAACTACGTAAACACATTACAACAGCATAAAATCAAATAATTTGTTAGTTAATATTTATCATTATATTCATTTAATTATACTAATTAACAATTACAAGTTTTAGCCCGAATTTCAAACCTGATACCTAATTTCGTAGTAAAGAAATATCTTCTACGAATTAAGGTAAATATAACTATATTTAATTGTATCCTTATAATATTTATAATTTTGTTAATGTTCTATTTTTACAACCTTTAATTTTTTTCATATTACTAATTATCTATTAATTAAATAGGCTATTTTGTACATATTTGTGATTGTCTTATTTTTAAAAAATGCTTATTAATTGTATAATTTAATTTGCAATTGTTTAAAAAATAATTTTATTGGTGTACATTTTTTATCTTATTTATTTATTGCACTATCCTGGTAGCCAATACATTTAGTCTTTTGCGAAAGAAGTATTATTATTAATAGTTGTTAAGTATTATAAACGATTGTATCTTCAAAAAGTAAATTGTCAATAAGCTTTGTTTTTAAAACCATTCATTTTTATTTACAATTTTTTTTCAAATTAGAGGATTTATTAATTGATATTTTATTAATATCTAGCGGTTGTTTGTAAAAAACCAGTTTTTTCTTCTCACTGGCTCTGTGGAATGTCTCCTGGCGAAACGTGATCTGCGTTTTTAATTTTATCGTTTTACCGCCGAGATGTGTTACAATGTAAGTGACAAGATAAGGGTAAAATCGATTTTTATAAACATTTTTGCGTTTGAAAGTGTGATATCGTTATTAAATTGTTGAAAAATCCAAACTAGTTTTAAAAGGTTGTAATGAGTGGATAAACTCTACACGTGACAATAATTAAGGGGTGGTTATCAAATCAGTTTTACAAGGCTAATGCAATAGAATGTTGAACCAGTTCTATCCTTGAGGTAATTATAATTTATGAATTTAAAGATATACCTCGCAATTAGGCAGAATTTCATAGATCGTGTCGTCTACAATCGCTTTGCGTGTTTCTCGTAACGACAGTTCACCAGAAAGTTAAAATTATAAATCAAATAAAGTAAGTCATATTTAATTTAAAAATAATGAAAATTATTAAACTTAATTTTGTTTTAATTTAGCCACCAATAAATACCCGTTCGTTTACTGTGTATAGTCAGAGAAAATTATATCTACGTGTATTCACAATTTTGCTATTTTTAATTTAAAAAAATTAATTATTTTTTATTTATTTTAAATAAATGGTTTTTGGAATTTTTATTGATTATGTAACTTAAAAATGATTTTCCAACTTTAGAATATATTATTTTACTATTAAAAAATAACCAGACATCCATTTATAGTTCTTCGAGTTGCAAAAGTTAGTGCTCGGCAGTCGATTAATTTTTATCCATGAATAAAATAAGCTCGGCTATATTTCAATATTTATTTAAATAACCAATAGTTTAATAAAAATTGCAAAATTTTTAAATAATTGAAAGTGAATAAGCCTATTATTTAAATAAAAAAACAATTACTTAAATAAATACCGCTTTTATTCAAATAAATGCATCGTTGCGTAAAAACATAGTTAAATAAGTTAAAATTGTATTCTTTTTCCCATCCTTTTTTAAAATAAATCGGAAAATTTGTGGATAATGAATAAACAATTGCGAACACTAGCAAAAGTATCAATAAAAACAACATTGTATCTTCAAAAATGTAAGAATTATTTTATATTGGTAAAGTAATACGTTTTTATTGTAGGTGGATAACATTATACTTTTGAATTGCTAAAACATTGTATCTTTAAAAAGTAAATAAATTGAATTTTTTCATAATACATTAGTGACTATATCTCTGGCGGATATCGACCGATTAAGTTCATTGTTATGTTTTTAAAATGTTTATTGATTGTTTATGTAATTAATTTATTATTTTAAAATAATTGTTTTTCGGATTTTTATTTGATTATATTATTTTAGAATGTATTAGTGTACTATTGAAACCAACAAGCTATCCTGTTTGGGGAAAATTACACCTTTGTATTGCAAATGTAAAAACATTGTATCTTCAAAAGTAAATAAATTGTATTCTATTTCGACCGGGGTTATACATAAGGGGCTATATCTCGGGCGGATATTGACCAGCCCCATTGTAATTTGTTTTAAAATGTGTATTGATTGTTTATTTATTTATTTCCAAAAAGTAAATAAAGTTTAATTTTCAACAGGGGTAAGTTGGATATCACGTGATTGGTTGTGGCCAAAAGTTGCCAAAGCTATAAAGCGAAGGTTGCGAATTTGTTTCCCTATTAACTAATTAGCATTTTAAATGGCGAAAAAACGAAAAAACGAAAAAAAACGATATCAAAAGTGAATGAACGTTAGTAATTGTGGGGTCAAATATTACCGTCGATATCTCGGTCCGAGCTTGTTCGATCGTGTCCAAACTTGTTGGGGTGATAGACCGAGGCTTAGGGATTGTGGTCAAGGGTCAAGCGGTGAGGTCAAGGATTATCTTCAAGGTCAAATTTAGAGTTAAAATTAAAATATGTTTTTCGACTTTTCCCAAGGTCAAAACTGGTTTTTGTGGAAATAATTTTGACGTCATCATTGGTGAATGGGTCTCTCGAACAATCAAGGTATTACCACATTCCAAACAAGGGTGTGGCCACAAGGACAAAACCAGGGGGAAACATAAGTACTGTTCAAAGCTATCGGCCGCCATCTTGGATTTCGGTCAATGAACTCGTTAAAAGGGACTTACCTTCTACTACTAAAAGATACTCCTAACATATGGGGTTTATATCCGTATAACATTATTGTACCGTATTATACCGTTTAATTAATAAGTAATAACGACTTAACTATAGCTTACAATGATTCCACACGAAAATTTCTAACTGCCGTTATTTAAATCTCGCGCACGGCGAAGCTTGTCCCACTAAATTGTCTCCCCCCCCCCCCCCCACCCACCGCTAACCTACCGTCTTCTCGAAAGTTTGAGAGACGCCCACGAATGCGTTGACGAAGGTACGTGTGAAATATCCAGTAAGCGTTAGCTATTATTATCAATCCAAGGTGTGGTCTAGAGGGCAATCTCCTTCGCTGTTTGGATTACTTTCTCATCAGGGATCACACCACTCATGTCAGGGTCGAGAGTGCTTCTTCTGCACCATTCTCGATCACGAGAGGCGTACCTCAAGGCAGCTCCATCAGTTCTATCTTATTCAGTGTTATGCTGGAAGGGATCCCAGGGCTGTGCCCCAGCTTAGGGGGACAGAACATGGAAAACACGCGGACGTCTCCCTGTCAGCCTTATATGGTCATATGCAGCTTTCCCCTAATAACATCTCGGCATATACCGTAACCTGGGGCTCAATTTCCAACCCCTTAATTGCCAATGCGTGGTGATTTCTAAAGATAAAAAAATACCGGATACTCTAATACTTAAACTCGGCAGTACAATCCTGTCTCGGGTGCCGACTTGACGTTACTTGGGCGCGATCATTGACTCCAGTCTCTCCTGGAAACCACACATCGAGGCGCTAGTTTCTTCTTCTATCAAAAGACTCTTGACTGCAAGCCATTTCGGCGACCGCTTGGGGCGCGGGAAGGGGGTTTCTAAGCCTCTTACATTCTCACCTCATCCGCTGCAGACTGGACTACCGCGGGGTGGCGGAGTGGTTAGCACTTTCGCCTCGCAGCAAGAGGAGCCGGGTTCGATCCCAGCTTGTGGCACTGGGTGCAAACTCGGAACAACTCCTTCTGCGTTGAGTTTGCAAGTTCTCTCCCCACTGGTTTAAGGGGTTTTCCCCCGAGGTCTTTGGTTTCCCCTTCCATAAAAACTTGTTGAGGTTAACGGTAATAGTTAGTGTAGGGAGCTGTTGGCTCGATCTCGTGGCATGCAGGGCTTGCCACCACCCTCCTACGCATTGTAACCCGGCCACCTGAATTAAGGGCTTCAAAAGTCGCATGATGACTTAGGCCTAGGGTGGTGCCTTGGGTATTAGCCTAGCTGATTATTAGCTGATTATTAGTTCTCTCTACGCCTCAGCTTCCTACATACTGCTCAGAAAACTCGACAAATTATCCTGACGACCCATATGTTTATTTTTCATGAAGGTCACTGACCCGTGGGGGAGTGAAAATTAAAAACATGTATAAAGGAAAAGAACGGTATATAAAAATTACATTTTTCCAACATTTATTGGCTTTTATACAGGGTGTTTTTTTATGCTCGAAAAAGTTTTCTAGAAAGTTGAAATTTGTACTGTACATTATACGTGCCGGGGGACACTTTGTACCAAAATTGCATCTAAATCTAAAAATATTTTCACTTTTTTTGAAAATTTAAATTTTAACCGCTAGGTGCTATAAGAAAATTGTCAATGCGAAAATTGTAGAGCGTCACCGAAAACGTTGGCGCGAAAAAAATAGACGTCTTTTCACTGACAAAATACGACTTGAAAAAGTGACAAGTTAGGCAAGCTAAAATAACGTTTTTTGAATTCCATTGGGAGAGTAGTGTAACTTTATGAAAGTCAGAAATTTGTTAATCTGGTATTTAATGCAATAAACACCGCTGAAAAATCGAGGAGACAATGGCGAAGAAATTAAATTAATTAATTAAATTATTAATGGTGATTTAAAGTACATAAGATCTGGCGACATTGCTGGCCAATGTGCCGAACCGTTTCACCCTATTCATCGTTTTGAAATACAGTATTTTGCATTTCGGGGGTCATGAGGCTTTGCCGAGGGGCTGATCACTCCGCGTAATCGGTGTACAGAGCCGTACCTTTGACTGTACTAATGGGATTAGGCGTAATCTTTGAAGTCCCTGCCTTTGGCAGTGCTAATCTAAGCGTAATCCGGTGTACAGACTTTCTAAGAGTGGTTAGCCCCTCGGGCGTGGCACTCTTTTTGAAACCACAATCTGGCTCATTTAGCTATATTGACTTTTCCTATTATTTTTTACCTCTCCGAGGGGACCCAGTCCCCTAGGACGGTATTGGTCTTTTTCATGCGGTATGTGTCACAACGTCAACAGGAAGTCTACGAGTCGTCCACTACCAGATATCGAATATAGCTATTCTACGGTATCTTCATCAAGGGCGAGTGTTGAAATAAAATGAGCGTTAAAGATGCGGCAAGTATTTCGTAAGCCAGAAAAATACAAATACCCTCTGTAGATATTTCTTTCATTAAAATTTGCTTCGTATTATATTTAACTGATAAACTTGTTCTGTAAATAGGATTAAATTCAATTGTGCATTGTTTTAGTAAGTCTAACTCGCTGTTGTAACTACTTAATTTATAATATTCTGAATAAATTAAACTCGGTTGTTTCGTCTCAATTATTTAAATTAAAATTAAAATTTTATACCGGGCAGGGATTGAACCGAGATTACGTTTTTACTAAATAACTCTGAATTACGGAGATATCTTTAAAGGTCCTCTCGAGAAATTAATACCACTAGGGACCATTCTTCCGAGGAGAGGTATATTTTGGCTGGCCAACTTGTTTAATCTAATAGGCCTGTGTTTGCATCTAGTCGTATTCGAAACCTATTTTAACCCTGATAGGCGAGAAGATAAATAGACCACAGGTTTAAAGGTCTGTAAAAACCTTAAATTTATTTAGTATTTAAATAACTGTAATACACACTGTGTAACATTATTGTCGTAATCAATCTTATCAATCATGCCTCAATATTCCAGGACTGATCGTACGGAACTAGTGGCCATTTACTACGCGGAAGGTGGAAGAAATCTACTACGACGAGTGAGTGAGATCTTTGAGCAACGACATCCAGATAGAAGACCATCCATAACTACTGTAAGGCGAGCTGTAAATGACTTTCACCAGAATGGTAATGTTCAACCTCG
Source organism: Leiobunum rupestre (assembly GCF_980474605.1). Lineage (NCBI taxonomy): Eukaryota > Metazoa > Arthropoda > Arachnida > Opiliones > Sclerosomatidae > Leiobunum > Leiobunum rupestre. The sequence goes on from NC_143391.1 coordinate 18,885,357, forward strand.
ATTTCGTGGGCGTAGTCAGCGGGATTTGGACTTTGAAAACACCGTTTTAGCCTTTTTTGCCGCATACCCACGTAGTAGTTGTGCCGCGGCGAGTAAGGATTTGGCTTGCAGTAAACTCGCATTTGGGAAATTTTACATAGGCATAAGTACCATCCTTTCAGAGCAACGCTTCACCACGGTTTACGAGATGGAGACGCTCAACAACGGCTGGATTTTTGCAACTGGCTGCTAAATTCCGTGCACGATGACCCACAATTCCTCCGTAACATGCTATTCTCGGATGAATCCACGTTTGCACGTTTGCAAGAGACGGCCCTTACAATCACCAAAATAATAATGTTTGGGAAGACACAAATCCACACTGGGGATATGAACACCGTCACCAATTTCAATTTGGGCGATTGAATGTTTGGATTCGTCTTGTTGGAAACCGGTTAATTGGTCCAGTATTCTTACCGCAAAATCTAAATGACCAGAGTTATTTAGATTTCTTGAGAAATGAGCTAGAACAACAACTTGACGAACTGCCGTTGGCGCAACGAGCAAGACTGTGGTTTCAGCAAGACGGTGCCCCGCCTCATTACCACAGAGCCGTGAGAGAGTACCTAAACAACGAATTTCCACAACGACGGATAGGGAGAAACGGTTCCGTACACTGGCCAGCAGGGTCGCCCGATCTGACTCTGTTGGATTTCTTTCTTTGGGGCTTCGTCAAGGACCAGGTGTACGCCACTCCGGTTGAGACCCTTGAAGAGCTGCGTCAACGAATTGTAAGCGCTTGCCGTGAAGTAACCCCGGAAATGATTCAAGCCGCCTTCGACAATATGATTGTTCGCGCCCAAGTCTACATCGCAGTCGAATGTGGTATTTTCGAAACGTAATTATAAATGTTGTTTGTAAGTAGATAAATAAAATGTCTCTTTGTTTTTAAAAAAAATTCGCATTTTTCATCCTACGAAATTAAATCGTGTAATACCTTCTTCGCCATTGTATCCTCGATTTTTCAGCGGTGTTTATTGCATTAAACACCAGATTAACAAATTTCTGACTTTCATAAAGTTACACTACTCTCCCAATGGAATTCAAAAAAAGTTATTTTAGCTTGCCCAACTTGTAGCAAAATAAACACCCTATATACAGACGTTGTCGGAAAACGTTTCTATTTAGCGCGGGTCACTAATAACCCACTCCACTGCAGAGTGCAGACCAAGCAAAAACCCCGCGGCAGAGTTGACAACATAGGAACTTCGTTTCCCGCAAGCAAAAGTTGAAAAACCCGTGGAATATAAAGTGCCTTTCATTTTCTATTGATTCTAAAAGGAAACTCTGAAGTCGGTTATTGTTTTTTAATTATGGTTAGTAAGGATTTATTAATAATACCATGGCAAAAATTTATAAAACCCGCCCATAGCCACCGATGGGGCCTGAGGGAGCCCAGCCCCTCAAAAATAATTTGTGCCCCCTCAAAAAAATTTGAGAGTGACCCCATCGTGCCCCCTTAAAATATCATTGTGCCCCTAGAAATATATCCAAGTAAGTAAACAAAATCAATAAAAAATATCCAATTCGAATATTATATTTAGTTAATTCCAACTGTCCAAACTAAATTATTTACTTTCGTGTACTTTGCTTTACTATATTAGTATCACTTCCACCATTTGAAGTTGAAAGTTTTAGCTGTAGCAGAAATAATAATACGGCACGTAATCAGGTACAAATATTGATTGGACTAAGGTTAATTTCCCGTATTACTGTAGTCTACGAGTATTGTACTTCTCGTTTATTCATTTTTACCCAAGTATATTAACTGCGGCTTATTTAACTCTATTCCCTCCGTGTAGTGACGTTCTATGGTTCAGAATAATAAGCGTTATATGGTTCAGAATAATAGAAGGTTCTCAATAGGCGCTTAAATAAATCATCCTCCCAGGAAATCGCCAAGGAGTAATATTTCCGAGAGCCAGGACCCGCTAGGTATTGTTTATATACTGCTTGTGGAAATAATGGAAACATTTCACCTGTAAACCGATCGTCGAATTTTTGCCAAGCCTTAATATGTCAAAATAAAGCTACCCGGTTAAAAGGGAACGCTTGTTGCTGCCGTAAAGGTGAAAGAATTCTATTTTTTTAACAAGCACTATATGAACAGTCCTGGCTCTCGGTAAAATTACTTCTTGGCCATTTCCTGGGAGGATGATTTATTGACCGTGTGGGACAATTCAGTCCTCTCGTCCATCTGATTAATCAGGGTGAGATATATGTAACGGTCACGTGGGGACAGGGGGGGCACCAGTGGCGGAAGTATTCCGACCACCAGTTGGAAGATTGGTGGTCGTCCTCACACCGCCATCTACAATCTCTGCCTCCCAGACGCTTGGGCTTACAGGAGTACGCCACTACTCCCGGCCAAGCTTCAGTGTTCGGAAGCTTTTGTGTGGAACATGGTGAAGCAGACGCTATTTTAACAGGGTTGCCATGCATTTTTTGTTCTATATTATTTATTTAACACCGAAAATGTATCACAACCCTGTTAAAAAGTCGCTTGGCCGGTCGACATTCGGTTTTACAGTCGAAATGTCCAAGGGGAGTTAGGGTCTGCCAACCTTTACTTGTTTCCTCCTCCAAAACGACGTCGGGCCACAGTTGGCCCATTTTCAAAACGTGACTCTATTAAATGTGATGTTTAACCGACTCCGATACGTCGCGTCGTCGGGCCGACTGCGTAAAATTGCGTATTTCTGACTTAAAAGTGACTATAATAATGATTAAATATCATGCTGTCACGAAAGTTAATGATAATTTTTATAGATACAATACAACGATTTATTGATGAAACTTATTTACATAGTATTGTGTAAAAAAATATTAATTCAAGTGAAATTAACCCGTTAAAATCGAAAAGACGGCGACTGTGTACGGTAGATGCTTGACGGTGGAAGGTGACTGCTACACCCTTGAAAAGTCGAGATCTTTCCCGACACAGGTAGATTCTCATAAGGCCGAGCTTTTTCAGCTTTAAGTTCCCCGTAAGAGTTCTAGCTAGTAGTTCTACGTCTTTCGAGAGAGGAGGAAAGTGTAGGGGATTTTCTGCCTAAACCCTGATCGCTATTCCTAGCCTAAAGGAATCACTGCGAGTGCGAGTACTAGCCTACATTAATTTCAATGGTCCTCCCTCCTCGCGTAACTTGTTTATTTAGGGTTAGCGAGGTCATTTAGAGCGTCTAAGGGTAGATTGCTTGGGTTACGGAATTTAAAGTTGTCAAATAAACGAAATAAAGTTAAAGTTTAATACATTAATACACTGCACATTAACAAAATATTTATAAAGAATGACACTATAGTTATATTATTTACACTACGACCACTCTGGGACCTTACGATTAACATTACGGAGGTAACACTCTCCATAGGAGTTAGTCAGGTTCTGGGACCCTTAAAGGGACTTTCAAGAGACCCTCTAGTCAATTTAAAATACGTCATTCGGTCGCCGTTCATTGTGAAGCCAAAGTTACGACCGAATGACGTATTTCAAATCGACTAGGTCTTTCTTGAAAGTCCCTTTAACGGCGAAATGCCAGGGCCTAAATTGCCTAATTGGTAATATTGTACTTATCCAAAGTCCTTTTGCTTGGGAGCCCAGTTGGTCCCTAGCAGGCCGCTTTCTTTTGTTGACACTGCGGGAACGCGCACACGCACTTTCTACGCGGCACCGAGGGGTAAGACACTGTGCGAACTCGGTGTACACTGCCGTACCTTTGACAGTGCTAAATGGAACTCGCGAACTCTTGAAAATATGTACCTTTAACAGTGCTAAATGCACGAACTCGGGTGTACAGATTATCTGAGACTGTCTTACCCCTCGCGCGGCACAACCCAACTTCACAGTCGTGGTTGGCTCATCCAGCACGTTGCGCGGATATTATATCGGACGGCGGATTTATTGAACGCGCTCAACAGGCGATGGCTCCGGCTTTCCCGCGATGGACGGATTTTGAAATGACGTTTTAGCGCGCGACACTACAGGTTCATGTCTTGGGCACACAGCCTTCTTTGCGTGCTTTTTTTACCAAACAATATGTAGAGGTATTTTCACGCGCAAAATTAATTTTAAAAGCCGTCAATGGCGGTGGCCACGGTGCTTGCATTTGGGTCAAGTGCGACTCATTCGGAAAGTCCGTGCTGACCAAAGCGTAAGACGCTCACTTTTATGAAAAGGGTCCCACGAGCCGGTCCCTTCAAAGGGACAATACGTTTTATGATAGTTTTTTAGCATTAGATTATATTTTTATTGGGAAAAATGAAAAACTCTGTGTATGTAAATCGTGTAAAAATGATTCAAGATACAGCATATGATTGGAGTATGTTTTATACCTTTCCCTAAACCCTAAATCATCATCATCATCTACAAAATAAAACCAATATTACAATAAAGAAATTCGGAAATTGATAGCGAACAAATGGCTGTTTATTAAGCCTTGGTAAAGACTTACCAGAAATAAAATTTACATCCAATTATCTTTTTCCCTTTTTTTAGGTGGATAAATGAACATTGTTTCATAAGTTAATGAAGAAAAATTCAATTTCTATTTAGTTCAAATTAAGAAGGACAATTCTAGCTAATTTAAATCCGAAAAACGAAACTGTACGCGCCACAACATGGTAGCCACAATGACTAGGTTTATGTTCACCCCCACCCCCCTCTTCCTCCTTTACGGTTGACCCTAGTTTTCCGTTAGTTCTTAACTATACCGCCAGAGCGCACATTTAACAATCGCCCGAAGCAAATATTCGGGAACGGGTTGTCCCTGTGTTCATTAGTCCATGGCCTCACTATGTGCGTCGGTTCGATTCTTGCCAAATTAGGTAATTGCTTCTGTTAAGTTAAAAGGAACCACCTATGGACTGCATTGTACAGGATGAAAAATTGGTGAATAAGTAGATAAGTCCATAATGAAAAGGGATAATAAAGCTAAACCCTAAACAAATTTGAAGAAATTTAAAAACTTACTAATAGCTCGTACCGATAGGTCTTCGAGCGGATGAAAACGCGAAACTCGGACCAAATAGATCTTCGAGTGAATAATTAAATTAAATAAAAAAAAAAAAAATAGCCAGAAAATCCAACGGTAGACCGGTTTCGTCCTATTTGGGACTCGTCAGTACCGTGCGGGAAATCTGGCTTGCGACTATAACACCGAAGACCTATCGGTACGAGCTATAGTAAGTTTTTAAATTTCTTCAAATTTGTTTAGGGTTTAGCTTTATTATCCCTTTTCATTATGGACTTATCTACTTATTCACCAATTTTTCATCCTGTGTAATTGCTTCTGTGTTTGCTCGGGTATCAAAGTATGAGCGGATCCAGTATCTGTAATATATTGAGATTTCTACCCTCTCTTGTCCAGCGCCGGCCCTAGCCCTTGGTCAGGGTAGAGCGAGATATTTTTTTCTATTGTTGCCACGCCGCCCCGCGCCTCTCAAAGGGAATTTTGGCGCCCCTTTCCACCTGGCCGCTGTCGTGGCGCCTAGAGCGACCGCTCCACTTGCTCTACCCTAGGGCCGGCGCTGCTCTTGTCTAATACTCATCTATATCTTAATAAGAATGTATTTATTTATACTCAGGGAGAAAGAATATGTCGAGATTATTTTTAGCGTTTCTCCAATTCCACCCGTTGGGCCCCCCGGTATGCTCCTCCGCTTTAATAAAATCAAATAATACCGCAATCTCATTGGTTCTTAAAAATTACGTTTTTCTACGCGATGAACGCTGCTGCGAGGACGCAAAAAATAAGACCGCCTCCTTTTTTCCTTTCCCCACCTTAGCGTGACGGGGTTAGGTGCTCAACGTGTCCGTCGATAGTCTCGACATATTTATTCTCCCCGAGTAGAAATAAATACATTCTTGATCTTAAGTTCTTAACGAGTCCGATTGTATCCAAAATAGGAGTAGTCTAATAGGTGTTTCAATAAAAAATATGACTGCTTTTCCGACATGGAGGTGTTATACGTTAGGCAACGGGACATACCACTCTAAACTCCTATTTAGTCTTTGGATTTTTATTATTTCGTATTTTTGACAGGGCTACCAGGCGATAATATCGTGACTCTGTCGTTGGTTACTTACTAAGTTACTCTACAAAGCAGTCGAAGTGCCTCGGCCTAGCGTTTTTATTATTGTTAGGCTATTAAGTTTGCTTTAAGATGGATAAAAAAAATATAGACCGAGAGGTATTACTTGTTGTATTCCAAATTGTTTTAGAAATACAATAACTTCAAACAATATAAGCTTTCACTAGTTTCCTAAAGAAAATACGATAAGAGAAGAGTGGGTTAGGACTTAGGAGCAAAGTTGGGCACACTTTTGCAGATAAATGTTTTTCCTATCAAAATATAATAGATGGCGTTGCTATCATTTTTCTCTCATTTTTTTTATTTCAAATATTTAAAGTATAGATTTTTTTGCGATTTAGATTCAATAGATGGCGGTAAACTCTCAATGAATAAATAAAATTTCCGAGATTTTGTGTCTATATATAAATTAACTCGCGTGAAGTAGTTGAAAATTTACGATCGTATCAGTATCAATTTTTTCCTTAATGACTTATTGGTAACTATCAATTATATATATTTTTTGCATTCTACATATAAATCTTTCTCTCATATAATTTTTTTTACAGATAAAAAGCTATAAATCATACCCCCAATAAAAATATTTTTTTTGTAAACCTATCAAATCAAACTCATCAATGAAATATGTTATAAACTAGCCTATCAAATCAATCATATCAATGCAATGTTATTTATTAACCTATCGAATCAATACTATTATTTTTTAATTTTATCAAATAAAATAATATTCGCGACCGAAACATCTCTAGGTGGCGATGCGGTGCCTTAGTTTTCCCGCCACTTCTTGCGTGTGTAGCGTCTGCTAGAGCCGAAAATAAATACATCTGGGGTCTATGACGTGTTGTATTCTAATAATAAAACTAGTAACTTCTGAGGAAAATATTATATATTTTTATATATTTCAGCTCGATTTAAAACTTTGATTGTTAGTACCGTCTGCTAATGCGCGACCTGTTACTGCTTCCGTCTGCTGCCGAATGAGGGCGTATCCATAGTTTTCGGTCGCGAATACAGCGAAATAATTAAAGGAAAAGTCCAGGTTGGGTAAAACTTGGGTCTATTTGAAAGATCATGTTTAAATATACTCAAAAATATCAGTCGTAAAATTGTATCTTTTTTTAATGACGAGAAATTAATTTTTAAACGAGCGAAATTTACCGCCAAGCGAGCTGCCATTTTCTTTCGCCTTCTCTCCGCAGACCGCACGCGGAGCAAGCGCGCACGGGGAACAGAGCGCTGTTAAAGGCTGCTATAGCGCCAGAGAGAATTTAGCGCGAACAGCGCATGATTAAAGTCCTAAAACGTCACCCCGAAACAAAAAATGGCAGATCGCTTGGCGGTAAATTTGGCTCGTTTAAAAATTAATTTCTCGTCATTAAAAAAAGATACAATTTTATGACTGATATTTTTTAGTTTATTTAAAAATGATCTTTCAAATAGACCCAAGTTTCACCCAACCTGGACTTTTCCTTTAAATAATTTTTTTTCAAAACAATCAATTTTAATTCCTCGTTTGCGAAAAAATGATAATCACAAATGCTTTGTTTAGTATATATATATCACAATAGGTTCAATAGCTTTGACATGGAGTTTGACATTGTAAAGCCCCAGCCTCTTCCAGTCAATAATACGATAAATATGAGGTAAATCAAGTAATAAGTAAAAATGCGATGCGAACTTTCGATAGAACTTTCGAAACGTCCCATTGGAGTTTAACCGTCACGTGATAATACCCCCTCCGCAAGCTCATGACTAACCTCACGGCCTTTTCACGTTTGCAGCAAAGACTATATAGCGATAGCTTATATAGTCTTTGGTTCGCAGCGAGACATAAAGAAATCCGTGTACCCCTCCCCTCTCTTACTTCATCCCCCCACTTTGAGGAGGGAGGAAACGGTTTGAAGTTTTAAAAAAACAGTCACATGGTTCACATAATTATCCTTAATATCTGCCCTTTTCTCCATGTTCAACTCTTTGTAAAGGTAAAATAAATCTTTCAAATCAAACTATAAAAAATCGTCAAATAAATTTTATAGAAGATAATTTTAAAAAATTTTGATAGTACAGGAATAAATTTTTCTATAAAAACTTTAGCTTTTCATATCATAACTATCAAATTTTGAAATTTTTACTAAGAGATGGCGTGAAAAAACATATTTCAAAATTTCAATATTTCTCAGAAAAACGCAGGTCGCATTAGAAATTTACTCAACCTACATAACATTTTCGCGACGGAGATGGCTCTCTTCCTTTTTTGAAACTCACAGAGGACACTCAATCGTTATACCAAGTAATTTTATCGTTTGCTTTATATTTTTGGAAGCTAGCAACTTGTGGTTTTCCCTTTCACCTACGCCACTCGCTACGCATATACCGCGTGCGTACATCTGAAATCAGACCCTCATCATGGCATTGGCATTACCGTCTGTCAGTGGCGGCCTAAGGGGGAGGGCGGTCCACCCCGGGTACCAGGGCAGCAGGGGGTGCCATCGGAGAAGCTCGAGGGGCGGGGGGGGGGTGCAAATCAGAACGATTAAACTTGAAGAAGACGGACCCGTGAAAACTTCTGCACGGTCCTGGGGGGTGCCACAAAACACTGCCGCCACCCCGGGGACCCAGCCTTCTTAAGCCGCCACTGCCGTCTGTTCTACCGTTTGACCTGACCACCGATCCCGAGAACCTTAATGCTGCATGGAAGAAATGGTGTATCAAATTCGAAAATTATCTAATCGCATCGGGTGTTAAAGACGCCGCAAGACAGAAAGCTCTCCTAATACATTGTGTAGGCCTGTAGGCGACCAAGCTCAAGAAATTTTCTATGCCTTACCTGGTAGTCCAAGAGCCCATGACAAAATAAGCATGTGATAAGGTACATGGTGGCTCAAGGTATTTTTTAATTAGGTTAGTGATTTGTAACAAAGAACTGTTTGTCTTACGGGTCAAAGTGGGGCTTTCCGGAAATACGAACCACGTGACGTCACTTCCGGTGACCTTGAAAATTGATATGACCTGATATTGGTATCATTTGATACTAAAAAAGTATAAGACTAAAAAAGTAATTTTGTCTTATACATGTAAATTTCGGAGGGGCTCGAAATTAGTTTTTTAAACTTATACGCCTCTTGGTTCAGATTTGAAGGTTAATTTAGCGATATTTGGTAAGAGCACGATGAGACCAATCGAATGATACCAATATCAGGTCAGTAACAGATTTTAGAGGAACTACCGATCTTTTAAATAACCACAAAACAAAATGTAGACTACGAAATATTCAAGTTTAGGAGTTCCAAGCAATTACCAAGCGAATCTAATGACGAATACCATATTCGGTGTCATCATGGAATAATTAATTAGTCCATGATGACACCGACACGGAGTTGAAAAGACATATCGTACAAACCTGCACATCTAAAACGCTAAGGCGTAAGGCCTTACAAGACCCGTCGCTTAACCTTGAAAAGCTTCTGCAACTGGGAAGACTTTTAGAGATATCAGAAACACAAGCATCGTCAATAGAAAAGACCACAAACCACAACGACGACACACGACACGAAGCGAATATAATTCGTAAATTTAACAAGCCACGAATTCAAGAGACTACCAACCATGAATCCAGTAACAAGACTAAACACGAGTCAAACAACAAGAGTTGTGGCTTATGTGGAGGATCATATCCTCACGTAAATCGATCGTGCCCAGCGAAAGGCAAGAAGTGCCATAATTTCAATAAACTGAACCACTTTAGCAAAGTGAATCGCTCATCTAGAAAAAATTATGAAAAGAAATAAGAACCTAGTACCATGTCATCAATATTCAAACCTAAAACCAAATCGAGACTACAAACCAGTGGCGTAACGAATTGACGTGGGGCCCAGGGTTGAACGCGAAAAAGGGGCCCCCACCCTACGTGTGGCAGTGATTCCCCAATTTCCCACCCGGGCCACCCCTTCTTGTTCGCGATCGCGATGGGGCCCCTTAAAGGTCGGGGGCCCAGGGAAACCTGTCTGGCAAACCCCGTGTACGGTACGCCACTGCTACAAACTATGCAACTACCCAAAATATCGCACGATTTCGATGATGATGAATTTTTGTTTACACTTCGGGACCGATCTCGAAATGAAAATTACCTACCGACCGTTACCGCCCAAATCGAAACAACACCTATTCAAGCTATTATGTGTTGTAAGTTTTGGTTCTAATTAGTCAATATAGATAAAGAAGATGTGAAAAGGCTTTATTACATTCTGTGTGCGTTCTCTTTGTTACAAGGGTTTATATACGGTGTGAGACCCGGAAATACAAATAGATAAGAACCCGCGTAAAAGGCGTGAAGCGCCATCTATTATAACAACTCTTTTTCTTTTTCTTTTTTAACAATCAAAAAGTTTTGGTTTTCTAACGTGGCGTCCTGAGCGGGTAACCTGGTTCGCCCTTGGTACAGATGATGGTGAGCAAGTGAACGGTGGACAGGTCGATGGTATTGGTGATGGTGGAATGTAAGAATGAGCTCTGGGCAGTAGAGTATTCTGTCGGTTGACGATAGGTGAAAGACTTTCCCAAGGCCCTGGTGGTAGTACTGGGTCATCTTGCGAAGGTTTAGGTAGTAGACCTGTTTCTTGGAGGTTGATAAGTTGAGGTACCGGTATTGTAGAATGTCTTGCATAGTAGAAGTTTCCTGTATCCTGCCTTTCATTATAAGATTTTCGGTTTTGGTCTTTGGCAGTAGTCTGTGGCAGAAGATGTGCAATCGGATAGGGGTCCGGTTTCGTCCACCTCGGCGTCTGTAATCGTGGACGTAAGTGGACCCGTGTTCTTGCCATCCCTTGTCTGTATATGGTATGAATGGGGTTCCAATGCTCTCGAGATGATCTCAGCTGGCAGCCAATAGCGGTGATCGTCCTGGTAATATACAGCATCGCCGGGAGAAAAGGTTGGAGTTATTGGGTAGTGAGTTCTTGATTGCGCCTGTGCCATCATGCTTTGACGTTCTTGTAACGTGGCTTGAATATGACGGATCGGATACTGAGTTTGAAGAGTTGCTCGGGAAGTAGTATTTTGAGTTCGTAGGTGTCGCCCCGTGAGCATCTGTGCAGGAGTTGGAAGGTGTCCGATCGGGGTGTTTCGGTATTCCATCAGAACGTAGTGGAGGCTTTTTCCTTTTTGACGTGCTTTTACCAGTAGGTTCTTTAGTGTCTGTATGGATCGTTCTGCCATTCCGTTCGACCTGGGATAGTGTGGGCTGCTTGTAATATGCGTGACGCCCCATCTCCGAAGGTACTCTTTGAAACGGGTAGAGTTGAAAGGAGGGCCGTTCTGGAGGGCCGTACCGGGCAAAGTGAGGCTCTAGGAATCCTATAATTGCTTCAGTATCAGTGTTGCGCAGCTCTTTGGCCTCAATGAACTTGGAGAAGTAATCCACCAAGAGTACCAGTTTCTGGTTGTGGACCTGGAAAAGATCTGCACTGACAGTCTCCCATGGTAGTTCCGGAACTTTGTGTTGGTGGATAGGTATCGCTGTATTTGCCGGGTCTCTAGTCCTGCAGACTTCACAAGTCTTGATGTACTGAGTGATATCTGTTGTCATCTTCGGCCAAAAAACATGCGTCCGAGCTTTTGATAGGCACGCGTTTACACCTTGGTGAACTGAATGTAACTGCTTCATTACTTCGGTTCGCAATGTGATTGGTACCACAAGACGATCTCCTCGGTAGATTAGGCCTCCGGCTTCCTGGATCTCGTCCTGGTAGGCCCAATAAGGGATAACAGCCGGTGGTAGCTTGTTCTGCGAACTAGGCCATCCCTGATAAATGTACGTGCCGATTGCCTGGAGAGCTGAATCTTGGCGAGTGGCTTCTTGAAAAGCTCGTTCTTTCTCGTCCGACAGTGCCGTTAGGGAATAGAGTGACGCACGAGGTCCTTCCATCTCGGAAGTGTCCAAACTTGTCTGATAGAGCGCTGCTCGAGAGAGGGTATCAGCGATCTTAAGGTTTTTTCCAGGAACGTATGTAAGTGTAAAATGATATCGCATCAGCCTCAAAACCATTCGCTGTAACCTGGGGGAAAGAATTAAGATGTAAGGGTTTATGTACAATTGCTGTGAGTGGCTTGTAATCTGTCTCTAATTTCTCTATATTGACGTGGGTTCCGGAAATGTAGTTCTTGAATCGTTCACAAGCGAAGAGTACTCCCCCTAGCTCTTTTTCGATCTGCGAGTATCTCTGATGTGTCTGGGTCAGGCTCGTTGATGCATATTCTACCGGTTTGCCATCCTGTATGAGAGCTGCCCCAATTCCGATTGCACTCACATCGACGGTGATCATACATGGGCGTAGAAGTTGGTATATCGCCAAGACTGGTGCAGTAGATATTAGAGTTTTCAAGGAGTCGTAGACGTTCTGCACGTTTGAATCCCAGTGAAAAACAGCATTCTTCTTAAGAAGGGCCCGCAATGGAGCAGCCTGTTCAGAGTATGCTGGAAGGAATCGCATTATATAGTTCACCATACATAGAAAACACATTAAGGCCTGTGCATCAGTAGGTGGAGGCAGATTGACTATGGCTTTTATTCTTTCCGCATCAACTGAAACTTTATCTGGTGTAATAATGTGGCCCAGATATTTTATCCGCTGTACGGCGAGTTGAATCTTGCTCGAGCTGAAAGTTAAGCCATTTTCGTGAGCAGTCTGTAAAACCTGAGTTAGTAGATCATTATGTGCTTGAATACCAGTCGCAGCAAGTAAGAAATCGTCAGTAGCAATATGGGTGTTCTTGAATTTGTCCAACGGGAAAAGTAGTGACATTACCTGTTGAAAAACTTCCGAAGCGGTACATATGCCATAAGGTAGGCGCAGGAACCGAAAAGTAAAGAATGGGGTTGCTAATGTGCAGAGGAATGAGCTTTCCTCTGTCAGTTCGATTTGCCAAAAAGCGTTCTTGGCGTCTAAAACGGTAAAGATAGTGCAACCGTTAGCTAAGAAAAAATATCTTGAGCGGTCGGTGATGGGAAGTGCTGACGGAGTACGGCATGATTAAGCTTTCTTGGATCCAAGCAAAGACGTAGGCTTCCATCGGATTTAGGCTCTTCAACAAGAGGATGGACCCATTCTGTTGGGGTATGTACAGGCGTGATAATACCATTCTTAAGCATTCGTTGCAGCTCTTTATAAACGGGTTGTTGTAAGGCATGCGGAAGTTTATGGGCAACCGATAGGAAAGGAACAGCATCTGGTTTTAGTTTGATGTGGTACCTAATTGGCATTTTTCCAATTCGATCAAAAATTTCCGGTAACTGATTAATGATATGTGTGGGATCGGGCTCCGGGCGGACTTCATTTAAGGCAGCCATATTCGTGGCTAGTGATCGAGGTTGGCGTACTCTGAGGATCAGACCCAAAGTCTCTGTAGCGTTGGCGCCCATTATAGCTGTGGTGCAAGCGGGTGTTATATAGAAAGTCAGCTGTCGCCTACCTGCAAACGATGCGCAAGAAAACGTAGACATGCCCGTAATCGGCACGATGTGCCCAGTGTAGGCAGCGATGCGTCGAAGTGGGGGTAGTATGGGAGGTTTCACTGGTAAGTCATTGTAGATATGCTGTGGGAGAATGTTCACCTGGGATCCAGTGTCGAGCTTGAAGAGAATTGAAGTTTCATTAAGATTTATATATTCATACCACTCGTCATTGTTGTCCGTAGGGTCGGAAGTGTTGGAGTCACATGTAACCGTCAAGGTGTGAAGGTGAAAATCCGAATCATACATGTAGGTACTTGGAGGATTGAAAAAGAAACGTGGTGGTATGTTTTCTGTTGGCAGTGATCCGCTAGATCCAGGAGAGTAAGTTTCCGGGTAGTGTTCGTAATAGGGTAAGTATGCTGCGTGACTATCTTGAGATGGTTGTAAAGAGTAAGCCGTTGGAGGCTCATCCATATGTATTTGGTCGTGGCTAGCACTTGAGGTAGTAAGGGCTTGAAGGGTATTTGAGCGGCAAGAGGCTGCCCAATGACCTCTCCGGTGGCAATTGTGGCAGGTGGACTCTGCTGCAGGACATCGACCCTGGCGGTAATGGAGAAGACCGCAGTTAGAACATTGAGTTTGTGTTGAAAGTGGGCGATAGGTTGTGTTAAACTGCTGTGGAAACGACAGGTGAAGTGGAGGTAGAGATCGTTGCGGTGCTAGCTGATGACGCTGACCTCGAAGGGGAAGTGGATACCTCATTACTGTGGATCGCAGTTGGGTTCGGGAGTTAGGACGGCGGTATTAAAGGCTAGGTTGTCTTTGGTGGTACACGGCATCGATATTTGCCGAAGGAGGCACTATGGAAGTCTCATTGCGGTGTAGTGCAGCATGGGCAGTAGAAGTTTCGTCAGCTTGGCAAATGGCTATTGCCTGAAGCAAAGTAAGGTTTTGGCGGGTGAAGAGGTTTCTTCATAGCTCCGCCTTATAGACGCCTGCAAGGATCTGATATCATACAAGAGAGTCATGAACGTCGCCAAATTCACAGTTTCGGGCCTGGGATCGGAGGTCAGTCAAGATCTCGTCAAACGGCTGATGTTGTTTCTGCTTGGTATGGAAGAAGGTGTAGCGATGGGTGCATAATAACTGACAAATGCTGCATAAATGGCATCAAGCGTAGGCTCATCTTGACCTTGTGCTATAGGTATAACTAAATCATCGTATATTTTACGCCCAGCTGGACCCAATGTATATAGGAATACGGCTTTTTGAGTACTTTCGGTTTCGGTTGATAACTTCATGGCGACAGCAAAAATCTTGAAATTTTCCTTGTACGCGGTCCAGGCTGCGGCAGGATTGATACTGGACGGATCGAAATGCTCCGGACTCCGGAAGGCTGATGGCATTGCCATGGCAAAGGTTATATAGAGATAAAAAAATATAACGAATAAACTTAAGCTATCCCACTTCTGACACCATGTTGTAAGTTTTGGTTCTAATTAGTCAATATAGATAAAGAAGATGTGAAAAGGCTTTATTACATTCTGTGTGCGTTCTCTTTGTTACAAGGGTTTATATACGGTGTGAGATCCGGAAATACAAATAGATAAGAACCCGCGCAAAAGGCGTGAAGCGCCATCTATTATAACATATATCCTCACGTAAATCGATCGTGCCCAGCGAAAGGCAAGAAGTGCCATAATTGCAATAAACTGAACCACTTTAGCAAAGTGAATCGCTCATCTAGAAAAAATTATGAAAAGAAACAAGACTATACGTTCTGAAAACCTTACAAGCACGAGTAATCGCCATAGCACACGAAGGACATTTGGGAACGGTAAAGACGAAGCAACTACTTCGCACATGGCGATTAATGGCTTCACTCGGTAAAATCCTCAGAGCTGCTGAAATCTCCAATACCGACTGGAAAGACGACCTTCAAACCTTCTTAAGAATTTATCGTATTGCTCCACACTGCACTACCAACGTCGTTCCTTCCTTTCTAATGTTCGGACGACCCGTACGCAGTAAGCTACTAGCCATACCAGCGAACGACGAAACTCGAGAAGCATCACCAACAAACCTAGAATGCCAAGACGAATTCGCCAAAGCAAAGATAAAACAATACAGTGACAAACGCAATCGAGCGAAAGACTGCAATCTGAAAATCGGAGACACCGTTCTCGTTAAAGCTACTCGAACGCACAAACCTTCTACATACTTTGACCCTACCCCTTACACCGTTACCGACATCAAGGGTACTACTTTTACCGCGGAACAAGATGGCAAGAATATCACGCGCAATTCCTCATTCTTCAAGCTCATCCCACCTAAGACGCCGGAAACCGTTCCTCCATTAGATGGCTCGGCATCCAAAACAAAATCCGATGAAACCACTCCAAACGTCGTTCTTCCAACGAGTTCAATGCCCATGACAAGAAATACACCAGCGATCTCAAGATACGAACTACGTCTCACTCGAATCAAACCCAAAAGGTTGATTGACGAAATGTAATATGCTCCTTACATTACACATGTTTAATATACTGTAAAACCCGTTGATCTTTTTAAAAGAAAAGGTGAATGTAATATATTGAGATTTCTACCCCCTCATCTATATCTAAACGAGTCCGACTGTATCCAAAATAGGAGTAGTCTAATTGTGTGTGTGTACAAGACAATGCCACGCCATAATAAAGCTGTTAATTATTACTAGTTTTGAGTGTGTTATTATAGAAATTGACTCGACCTACATCACAGTATCCATTTCGAATGTTACCCTTTTGTCGTTAATAGAGATTCGGACTCTGATTGGGTGTAATGGATTAAACAATTCCTTGCTTGTTGCTTTGTAATTGACTAAATCTCTGACGTGGAATAATCCAATGGTATTCGTCACCTTGTTCGATATCTTGTCGTTGTGAAATTGGTTCAGTGACATTGAAGTTTGTTTCATTCGGTGTGACGTAGCTAGCTCGACGACTATGATCAGTGTTCCGCAATTGAGATTGACCTCTATATTGTCAACGTCCTCTACCATATCCTAATTCGTTTCGTCTTCCAAAATATTGTCTTCCAGGTCCCCTTCCAACAGATTGTTGGCGATCGTAGTGTAGACCTGCTTTTGCAATATTCCCTACTCGATTACAACTGTAACATAGCTGTTTTGAATGGGGGGAATCTCATTCGTTGTGTTGACGACTAGTACAACGGACACATGGTTTAAGTTCCGTCCCACAATTCCTAGACTGTGATTGAAATAAATTGTTGTTTAGATTTGTAGCGTTAGTAGATGTGTTGTTTTGGGAACGTTTATTAGTTTGCATTCTCTTTTGGTATTTCGATATCTTGTTTACTGTTTCTTTGTTGTCAGCTGATTCTGGGTGAGCTTTAATGTCTTTCGCTTCTCGATCTACAGTTTCTAATAATTTTGCTATCTCTATCGCTTTAGTTACGTTCGCATTACGTTCAGCTAGTTGTTTCTTCATTGCTGTATCATTGTTAATACCACATACGATACGATCCCGTAACCTTGTATCCAAAGAACGACCAAAATTACAAAACTCGGACATTTTTCTTAACGCAGCCACATATTCCGCTACTGTTTTTCCGGCTTGTCTTTCTCGTTTCTAAAATTTACAATGTTCAACTGTTTCTAAATTAGCTGGTTCATAATGATTTGATAAAACGGTGGTCAGTTCCTCGTATGACTTCTCAGTAGGTTTTGCTGGCGCTATTAAATTTTTTAGAAGCGTATATATTTTTGTACCAATAACTGTCAATAATATTGCTCTTTTCTTTACTTAAATATCAGTGTTGTCAACATCTTCACCCATTTCTTCCATAATATCATTAGCAATGAAATATTGTACTAATCTTTCGAGATATATTGTCCAAGGTTCTTGTGTTTGATCGAATGCAGAAAATTGTCCAGAAGCGGTTGCCATAATGCTATACTCGATAAGAAATTGCTGGTAGGTTAGTTTTATCTTTCCCTGGTAAACTTCTTTGTTTACTCTCTTGAAATTATAATGTTCGATTTGTTTTTATTTTATACTAAGTTGTCGATCTTGCAATTATTAATTTTCTTTTAACATTGATTTATTTATTTTACAATTGAACATTTATCTAACTTATAACTAACCTTAACACTACCATTAGTCAAAATCATAGCTTCCGTCTCCGAGGACATATTCAGCAGCCGATCTTCAATACGTTCTTCAGTAATTATTTCCACTATTTCCCCCTCAGTACTAGGGCGTTTACGTTTATTACCTGAACTCTCAGTGTATTAATATACGGTACGGGGGTGTATGAATACTTGATTCTTCTTGAATGGAACCAATTAACTGGGGGAAGATAACCTGAAAATTCGTTTTGTACGGATTGTTACGAATGCGAGGCGTCCCTAAGTTAATTAGTTCCGTGCTCCTTGTACGGGAGATTTGGTAAAACCTCTGACTGGTTAGTGTTTTTAGCCATAAGAAAGACTTAATTGTTCGTCCACGTCCCTCCCCACCCACCACGGAGCCCCACACGGGGACTTTCACTTGAAATCCAGGGTATACTCAGCACTATGAACCCATCATGGACACCGATTGACCTACTATTTTGCAACTGAGCTGCAAAAAGAGACCCGCTTGATGTAGTGACGGCCAGCACGCACCATCTGTCTCGCCATAGTCCGAAACCAAAGGAGCGTATTGCAGAGAGTTGCTCCGGAGAGCAACTTCCGCTCAACTCCCAGGGACTCCTTTCCATGACTTACAGATTGCCTTCCACGGCAAATGAAAGGGCAACACAGCATGTCCAACCAAAATAAAACTTGAAAAACAGGACGTCCAATACATACGTATTCATAATTATTTGAACTCCCCATGAAATACTTAAGGAAGGGAGCTGCCAACAACAGTACTTTATGAATCCCCCTGCGTGGACTTGAAGGGGATAAAACCAAGCTCCAAGACAACAACGGCACAGCGAAGAAACCTTCAGTGCTAACGCTAAAGCTTAAAAATACAACCAACAGCCAAACAAAGCTTACCACACTCTCTCCCGGAGGGTAGCCTAGTTGTAACTTTATCGAAGACCATTCTCAGCTTAACCATAGGGATCCCAAATACGAGGAGGGATTGCGTGATCTTAGAGGCTAGATGAGTCCAGTCAGGGTTCAAGGTTGTGCCCCATTGAGGGGGAGGCTGTTTCGCAGCTGTCCACTCCCGCCCGGCTTGAGCTAGCCCCATCTTATTTACAGTAACAGGTTGTCAGGTAATCCGGTTCATTGGTATTTAGAATCATGAGAGACAGAAAGTAAGAAACAGTACAGAAACCACAGGTGAAATATTTAAATGATTTATTTCGATGGTCAATGAGCCCCTACATAACAATTTACCACTTATTAGAGCAAGCTGCCAATTTAAGGATCTATATTTCGAAAGGTATATAAATAATAAACAACATATTTATAAAGTTCTTAGTACTTTATAGGGTGATATATTATCTACTAAATATTTTGATTGTTCTATTTATTATTTAAACAACTAAAAACAAGTGAGTTTGTGTTATTTTGTGCGGTCATCCGGTCAGCACCAATAAAATTAGAAACTCGTAGTCTTAGATATCGATTTCTAAAATACTTGATAATTAAAAACTCTACTTACCACACGGCCCTCTTCGCGCTTTGCTATCGCGTCGGAAGCACGCTATCCTTCACTCGATTCTGAAACCGAGTAAATCTTCCATGGATGCCTTTTCCTACAAGGACATTGCTCTTCTTTTCAATTTAAGAATCGTAGAACATTTGAACTATTATTTCCGTGGTTTGATTGTTGAAGGTTTACTTTTTATTATTTATCTAATTGTAAGCTCCAAAGTAAATAACTTCTTGAAAGTATCTAACCAAAATAAAGTCAACAACCGAACAATGCGATTCAAAAGAACATATCTTTCCCAAGAACAGGATGCTATAAACTGAATACGCCCATGGGCGTTATACAGGGTGTTCATTGAAAACGACCCAGAGCTAATAATCGAAAAGCTATTTTTCATAGGAATTTGATATTTTCAGATCGCTTAGTACGCACAGGGGTCAATAGACGATACAAAACTCAATGACCTTAAACCATATCCTCAAGGTCATTATCTCGCTTACAGACTCGGTTCCAAATAGAAAGGTGTGCGCCATCGCATTTTATGTCAAGTAGCTCTGAGTCGATGAGGTGATAAATAAAAATGTTCAATGACTAAATATCAACAAAAAATTTATTTAGATTAAGCTCAAATTAGGTCGGTGGAAATTTATTAGGATCTAAAGAGTTATGGCGCACACCAAAAGTAGCATAAGACCCAAAAGTGTGTCAGCTGTACCTTCGCGCCTATTAAATTTTCTAGTGAGACCTAGCCACACTATAGACTTCATAACCTACTAGTTGGAATAGTGCTAGCAACATTATATTTAGTCTATGGTCTGGCATGATTTTCTCTCTTCGATTTACTCGCCCGTAGATATACGTTCTAAAACGCCTCCCTCGGCGGCGCTGGAGTAACTCGATTTTGATGACGTATTTCAAGACCTCTTCGTTTCCCTTTTTACTTTGCGACAAACTCTCATTATCTACTATACCGTTCTGACACACTTTTGGGTCTCATGCTACTTTTGCGCACACTTTTCGAATTGGAACCGACCTTCCAAACATAACTGTTTTCGAGGTACATTTTGAATGACCTTGAAGACATGGTTCAAGGTCAACCAAATTTTAATAGCCTAAGATATCATACCAGAGTTAATTTGTCCGGAAAATGTCGATGCCTTAGCATAAATACTTTCTAAATTATTAACACCTGAGCATGATCTCTTGGACAGTTTTATTTATGACCTTCTTGTTTTTTATGTTTATTTTGTTAGCTTCCTATTGGCTAATTTGCATCGGTTCCAATTCACTTGGACATAAAATGCGATGGCGTAAGCCTTTCTAATTGGAATCGATTCTCTAATACCAACGGTTCTCGAGATAGATTTTGAATGACCTTGAAGACATGGATCAAGGTCATTGAGTTTCATATCATCTGTTGACCCCCTGTGCGTGCTATGGGATATGAAAATATCAAATTCCTAGGAAAAATAGCTTTACGATTAATAACTCTGGATCGTTTTTAGTGGACACCCTGTATATAGCGGCCATTTCAATCATTATTAAAAATTTTGATTTCTCAGAAATATGGTCGTGTTATACGTCGACAAAATCAAAATTTACCACCAGTTTTCAGGATTACGATAATTTATTTCTAAATTAAAAATCTTAAATCCGTAATTTTCTGTCCATGATTGTAAATGATACTATAATTTGCTTTTATGCGCCTGGCAAACTGATCCCTTGTTTTTTTAGATCGATAATTTTTTGGTTGTGATACGATAATTTGATATTCATATGGCACGCCAAACCGGACAAAAATAGTTTTACTCTCTTTCGCTCTCACAATGGTAAATAGGCCCTCTCTCTTATATCGTTAGCTCTCTCGCTGTCCCAAATTACGAATATATCGCCCTCTCACTGACATCCTCTAGCGCGCTCTCTCTAACATCGTCTTTCACCCTCTCTCTAATATCCTCTAGCACTCTCTCTCTGACATCGTCTTTCACCCTCTCTCTAATATCCTCTAGCGCGCTCTCACTGACATCCTCTAGCGCTCTCTCTCTAACATCGTCTTTCACCCTCTCTCTAATATCCTCTAGCACTCTCTCTCTCTCTGACATCGTCTTTCGCCCTCTCTCTAATATCCTCTAGCGCGTTCTCACTGACATCCTCTAGCGCGCTCTCACTGACATCCTCTAGCGCCCTCTCTCTAACATCGTGTTTCACCCTCTCTCTGACATCCTCTAGCGCGCTCTCTCTAATATCGTTTTTCACACTCTCTGACATCCTCTAGCGAGCTCTCACTAACATCCTGTAGCGCTCTCTCTAACATCGTCTTTCACCCTCTAGCGCACCAAACCGGACAAATTTCGTATTTGCTCTCTCTCTCAGACTGCATTTGCTACGTACAATAAAAAAGGCCTTTAATTTTTTTTTAAATAATTTTCTTCAATTACTGTAGGATATTTAATTTATTCAAACTTTTTCAAGTGTCTTTTTAATTTGTCTTCCGATATTTCAAATATTTTCTCCATAATAAAAAGGTCTATTGTATTAATTAAGTATATTTTTCTTCAATTGGATATCTTTCAATATCGTGTCTCAAGCCCAGTTCACACTATACAATTAATTGGGCCACTTAATTGAAACCAACTAATTGTAAGCAAGAAAATTGAATAGTGTGAACAGAAAAATTGTAACCATTGTTCCAACTTTTTCTGTTCACACTGTACAGTTTTCTTGATTCCAATTAGTTGGTTTCAATTAAGTGGCCCAATTAATTGTATAGTGTGAACTGGGCTTTATTTATAGGTTACGAAAGACAATATTTTAAATCATACGTTTTAAATAAGTTATTTAAAATAGAAAAATTGCACATACAATATGTTTTCAATTTTAAAAACTTAAATGCGTTGTTTGTAAAATAATAATAAAATTTTCGGAGGAGCCGCGAATAGCAACTGATACCAAACTTTATCTTCATCGAAACCAAACCTAAACGATCTTGGTCAAAGTTTACTTTATCTCCGCTTCACGACTCGCGGTTTGTTTTAATTACACCCTGGATTAATTAACGCAGTCGTTATGAAATAACTATGATTTAAATAAATATATAAGTAATTTTTATCCATGATTATAAATTACGTTTAAGGGGAAACCCTGCTTAAAAGGTATATTTGGTCATTTTATAGGTGTTTGAATGAAAGTAAAGTCGTTCTGTTTTCTGAAACGTGAACTACAATATGGGCCTCAGTTTTCAGAGTAAACCGATTTTTGATTAACTGTTTTGTTAACGTAATTTTTTACAATTTTACGCACAAAGTGAGATAACAGTATGAGATAAAAGGCTGTTGTTGGTTTTATTTTGATAAATAATTAGACCAGGTTTCAGAGTAATTCGATTTTTAATTTAGGGCATTATTTATTGTCTAACAAATATTTTATACAGAAATTTAATCATCATTTTCGATACATTTATCGCCTAATAAATTCTGTTTATGTATGACGTATTACACTTTCAACACTTCAAATCACGTAGCAACTCTTAATTTTTAATTTGCGTCCTTTTTGGCCGAGATTGATAAGTTAAAAATACTACAATTTGAATAAAAAACATGTACAATTTACTTCTGGTAGCAAATTTTTCACTGAGTACAGTATCAATCTGTAGAGTGCTAATTTTAAATTTAAAACGCTGTTTCCATCTAGTGATTATTTTCAGTACTAAACATTTGACCAGTGTATTTTTCTCGACGAACCTTGTCATTTGACGGGTTTCGCTTTAAAATATATTATTTAAAATAGAGTTGACAAAGAGCCACGAGTTCGAAAGCTCCTCCGAAAATTTTATTATTATTTTACAAACGTCGCATTTAAGTTTTTAAATTTGAAAAAATATTTAACTTATGATTTAAAATATTGTCTTTCGTAACATATATAAATAAGACACGATATTGAAAGATATAAAATTGAAGAAAAATATACTTAATTAATACAATAGACCTTTTTATTATGGAGAAAATATTTGAAATATCGGAAGACAAATTAAAAAGACACTTGAAAAAGTTTGAATAAATTAAATATTATATTATAATATATCCGAGAGAGGGTGAAACACTATGTCAGAGAGAGCGCTAGAGGATGTCAGAGAAGGTGGAAGACGATGTTAGAGAGCGCGCTAGAGGATGTCAGAGACAGAGAGAGAGCTAGAGGATGTCAGTGAGAGCGCGCTAGAGGATATTAGAGAGAGGGTGAAATACGATGTTAGAGAGAGCGCGCTAGAGCATATCAGAGAGAGGGCGATATATTCGTTATTTGGGACAGCGAGAGAGCCAAGGGCGTATTTAAGGGGGGGGGTTCAACCCCCCCCCCCGAAATGCTGATGACTGGGGGGGGGTGCCTAATAAAAATCAGTGAAACTTCCGTCAGCAACCTCCCCCTTGAAATTTTCCCTCAAAAACCCCCCCTGAAATAAAATCCTGGATACGCCCTTGGAGAGAGCTAACGATATAAGAGAGAGGGCCTATTTACCATTCTGAGAGCGAGAGAGAGTAAAACGAATTTTGTCCGGTTTAGCGTGCCATAGATTCAGGAACTGGCAACACTGCATAGTTTTGTTGTAGCACGGCCAACTTTGATTTCTCGCGCATCTCTCGCGCTACAGCGGCCATCTCATTCGTTGACGTTTCTGTGTTAACCTATGAGCAAAAGATGTGTATGACGTCAGCGCCCCTAGCGGATTATTATTTTTAGTATAGTTTTTACATTGGGGACAATATAACCACCGAGCGTGGCGCTGAACTCCTACACATTATAGTACAGTTTATAGGGGGAAAATCCTTTCTCGCGGAATTTCGACGAATGTGTTGGCCGTAGTAGCGCGAACAGCGCGTGATCAAAGTTGGCCGTGGTTGTAGAAAATCCAAGTCAGTTACGGGCCGTCTACTCTTCACGCTTGTTTTTAACATTCTGGGCGCCAATTCTCACTATTCTGAGGTAAGCCTAACGGTAATGTTAATTTAGTTTAGTAGTTTAGTTACGTTGTATTTGTAATTTAGACAAAAATTACCTAAAATGAGTCAGAAAAGGCATAATGGGGGTGAAGCAAATCCAAGAAAGAAGAAGAGAACTGATAATGAAAATATTATTTTAGACAATTCGGTCACTTTAACGTTATCTAATACTATTGGTGAGGCTGGTATTATAGAATCCATATGCCTGGAAAATTTTATGTGCCACAATAAACTTCAGTTTTCCTTTGCTCCTAATGTGAACTTTATAATTGGACGAAATGGCTCTGGGAAGAGCGCTATTTTAACTGGTTTGGTATTAGGATTGGGTGGAAAAGCCAATGCTACTAATAGAGGGACAAGTGTGAAGGGTTTCATCAAGAATGGCAAGAATTTCTCAATCATCGAAGTTAAATTACATAATTGTGGCCCAGAAGCATTTAGGCCAGAGGATTATGGATCTGTAATAACTATTGAGAGGAGAATCTCAATAGATGGATCAAGCACTTACAAACTTAGAAATGAGAAAGGGCGTGTTGTGGCAAATAAGAAAGAAGAGCTAATCAGGATATTAGACCAGTTTAATATACAAGTTGATAACCCTATCGCAGTTTTGAACCAAGAAACTAGCAGGAATTTCTTGAATTCCACTAGTGGACGAGATAAATACAAGTTTTTTATTAAAGCTACTCAACTTGAGAATATTATGAACCACTACAAGAACGCATTAGAAAAACAATCTTTGGCTAAAGATAGACTAGAAGCAAAACAACAAATGCTACCAACTTTGAAAAAGGATATGAAAGTTAGAGAGAGAGATTACATCAGTCAACAGAATTTGGCTAAACAAAGAAATCAAATTGACCAACTAAGGAAAGAGTTTGTCTGGTCACTAGTTATTGCTAAGGAAAAAGAGATTGATGACAGCAAACAATCTTTGGAGAAGTTGAAGGAAGAACTTTCAAAAATTCAAGAAAATCAGGAGAAAATTGAGGGAAGTGTACAAAAAGCTCAAAATGACAAAGATGAAACTGAACAAAAAATACAAAAAATTGTAGATGAAATGAACGAAATTAAACCTGTATTCACTCAGCTAAAGCAAGAAGATGCAGACTTGAAACAAGACAAAAGGAATAAGGAACTGTCTCTTAGAAGAATAACAGGAGATCTAAATTCAATAAATTCAGAACGAAAGGATTTATCCAACAAAATTAAAGAACTCAAGTCAGTGGGAAACCAAGACTATAGCCAAGAGCGGCAACAAAGGGAAGACAAATTAGAGAAGTTGGGGAACGAGAGAGCGGAATTGCAAGCGAAATTGACCACAACTGACAATTCCTTAGAACAACTTAAAGGCTCGGTTAAACATTATGAGTCTGAACTGTTCAACCACAAACAAGAAGATCGTAATTTGCAGCGGCAAATTGAAAACTCATCTAGACTACTAGCAAACTTTGAAGCTAGTCGTACAAACCGGTTCAAAAAATATGGGGCTTATATTCCTGATATCTTGAAGAACATAGAAATTGCAGCTAGACAAGGGAAATTCAGAAAAGTACCTAAAGGACCAGTTGGAGCATTTGTTGAAGTGAAAGATAAGGCCATGGCTCTGGCTATTGAATGTTGCGTGGGTGGAATTCTTTCAGCTTTTTGTTGTGATAACCATCAAGATGAAAAAGTTTTACTGGAAATATTTAAGAAGACAATATTGGAAGGCAGTAAACCACCTGTTGTAGTATCTCAGTACGCGGAAGAGATATATGATGTCCAGAACCACGCAGTACGGAGCAACACTTATAAAAGTGTTTTGGAATCTATTGTTATATCAGATCCAGTCATTGCCAATTGTCTAATTGATCAATGCGAAATTGAAAGCGTGCTACTCATCCCAGATAGCCCAACTGCTAGACAGCTGATGATGCGCAATCCTCCCCCTCATTGTGGCAAAACATACACGGCTGGAGGAGATCTAATTTACCCAGCACCCAACTTTAGATTCTACTCTTCTAGTAAGACCAATGTGAGATACTTAACCTCCACTGTTGAAGATCAAATCAACGAGTTAAAGCGAGAGATCGCAAATTTCACTAGTCAAAAAGAACAGCTTGTCCAAAATATCAGGGAAACTCAAAACATTTTATCTCAAAATTTGAAAGAGTGTAAAGCGACAGAAGCTCAACTGAACAAAATCCGTCAACGAATAAACAGATTAAACTTAGAAATTAATGAATTGAAAAACATTGAAGATCCAGAACCACCTGATTTTGCAATTTTGGAACAGGAACTTGAGGAGTTAGATATTAAAGTGAACTCATTGGAAGAAAATTTCTTTGCAGCTAAAAATGAGTACGATATAGTAAAAAAAAAATATGCTGAATTACAAGGGAAAATATTAGAAATTAAAGGAAAAAATGGCAACTTCCATGAAACTTGCGACCCTTTAAAAGAAAAACACCGGAAGCAAGCTGCCATATTAGACAGTTTGACAAATCAAAAAAGCTCTAACGAAAGAGAAATCCGAGAACAAGAAAGAAAAATAGTGGATTTCCAAAATTCATTGGTGGTGTTAGAGAGAGAAGTCAAAGTCCTTGCTGATCATACGGAGGCAGTTTGCGAAAGAGTTGAAACGCTAAAATCTAGCAAAGCGATAGAAAGAGAACTGTTGGAATTACAAAAACATGTAGAGAGTGAGGAGAAAACCAGGGGCTCTAAAGAAGAGATCCTAGCTCGCTTTATGGAAGCGAAGGAACAATATAATTCTATCAAATATCAAATTGAACAATACTGCGAAATAATTGACAACATTAAGGCAAGCTTAGATAAGAGAATTAAAGCTCTTAAGTTATTTAGAACACAGATGGAGATGCGCATCAAATACCTTTTTCTTACATCTCTAACTACTAGAAACTATAAGGGCAAAATAGTCATAAACCACAAGAAAGAAAGTTTGGAACTCTTAGTTCAGCCATCTCAAGATATTGCCAAATTGAACACTGGTAAGAATGAGTGAAAGGTTTTAATTTAAATTAGAACTATATTAAAAATTTTTTCATGTAAATAGATATGCGGTCTCTGTCTGGAGGAGAAAGATCTTTTTC
The DNA here is from genome assembly GCF_980474605.1 of Leiobunum rupestre. NCBI lineage: Eukaryota > Metazoa > Arthropoda > Arachnida > Opiliones > Sclerosomatidae > Leiobunum > Leiobunum rupestre. The sequence goes on from NC_143391.1 coordinate 18,912,676, forward strand.
AACTGTGTGTTTCATACTTGCACTTTGGGATGCAATGGAATCCCCATTTCGAATCTTGGATGAATATGATGTTTTCATGGATATGGTGAACAGACGTATGAGCATGGCCTTGATGCTGGAGACGGCGTATGAAAACGCAAATCATCAGTTCATTTTTCTCACTCCCTTGGAAATGCCAATTGAAGATAGAGAAAAGAGGGCGAAAATTTGTATGATGCCGGATCCTGAGAGAGGGGGTAATTAAGAAATAGTTATATTGGTTTTACATTGTATACACTGTAACTACTCGTATATTGTATTACTGTTGTGATATAAGATAGTCAAGGTTTTCACGTTTGTTTTATTGTAATAAAAATGCATAATTTTCAATCATACTCATGATGTAGTGATTTTATTAGGTTTTAATACAATTTTGTTGCTTAGAAAAATTGCTTAGTTTTTGGAACCATGCAGCTTCTTATTTTTGAACATTTTCCTAACTTGTCCTGAAAAAAGTTTGGTTTTTTTATAGGGATAAATTTTTTTAAAGAATTAGAATTTGTAATGATTATCAATACCCTTTTGAAACAGGATTCTGATGAATTGAAAAATCTATGGTATTGGTATTCTTCTTGTTGACCATGGGGTAACTTGTTTTCTTGTACAAGACAAACAATATTGCATAGTTGATACTGAAATAAAACCTTGATTCTCAGAATTTGGGACACAGATGGTGATTAACTTTGGTCTTGATTTCCTGGTTACGAAAGAAACTCACCACTACGGAGGTAATATTTTCTTCTCCATTGGCTATTTCTTTACAGGCATCCACAGCTTCTTTTGTGACGCACTGCCCCTTATAACACATCTAATAATAATAAGCTATATTTACATTTTATAAACTGAATTTCAACAGGCCTGAGGCCCTTTTAACAGTGGTACAGGGGAATTTAAACTGCGTGGGAGGGCTGTGGCTAGCCCTGCCACAGATAACCACTAGCGTACCTACACTAACTATTGCTTTGAAACCTCTGCTAGTTTATAAGGTAACGGGAAAGATATTTATATGAGTAAGGAAAATAATTTTGACCTCTTTAACTAACAATATCAAAATCAAATAGCTTGAGACATGGCTCTGTCTAATTATTTTTGAAATAATTTTTTATTACTGACCCATTTGTTTTCATATGATTCTGGCAGGTCTTCGTGACAAAGAACTCCATCTGGTTGTTGGAAACTGGTTGACTTATTTCCATATCCATCAACTATGCAAACGAATGAACATTTAAAAGCCTGCAAAAGAATTTAACCATTTTTTTGTATTGAGCTGTTAAATGGTTATCCTTATTTTAAGCAGTTACATATTCATGATAGTCCATCACTAGCGTTTGTTTGCTGTAAGTATCCACACATTTTTTCATCGGATCCAATCTTTCAACTTTTTGGTCTCCTAAAAATAAGTTTTTTTTTAAGAGGTAGAAAAAATATACAGGGTATTTAAATTCACCTAAAACTACTACAAAGAATAACAAAGTGAGAATCATCATTATTTTGGTACTCATTTTTAGTTGAATGCAGTAACAATAATAAAGGATAGTTAGAATTTGTCTTTTATATAGTAAAGAGCTGGGCAATGTTTGGGAAAGGAATTTCTTAAACCTAATGAACAATAAAAACATTGTTAAGCTTTTATTGATATGTTCCAATTATTTTGTTTTACCGAAATGTAGTCAGAGCAAGAAGATAAATGATTATTATGAATGGGCCATCTGCCAACCTGAATGGTCCTCTACATTTTCCCAAGCAGATGGAACGAGCAGAACCACTGGAAAGATTAAAAAAAAATTAATAATTACAAGTAAAAAAGTTAGTCTGACCTCAATGCTATTGTTGCATGAGTAACTTCAAGGGTCTCCCTTTCAAAGATGAAAAATGTTCGGTTTTACATTTAGACAAAAATAACCCAAACCTGTGGTTATAGTCTATTTGGTTCTACTATAAAAACCACACTCTCTGAGTGGGATTTGGGCGTAATCGCCTTAATAACCTTAGTCTACTTCATGACTTCTACAGTAATTTACCTTTCAATTAAATAAATCAAATAATTTTTGATGATTTTTTTTCTGTTAACTCTTCCCAAACCCATGGCCATTCCCTTAAATTAAATAAACAGCGTGTTCACACTAACCACGGTCTCAACTATTTTGACTATGACGTTATCACTGACTGGAATTCCTTACCATTGGAGCTAGTCACAGTGTCTAAATGAAATGCTTTTCGGAACAAAGTATATAGTTATTTATGTGGCCCAGCCGCCCTCTTATCTCTAATTTTAATTCCATTGTTATTTTTAATTTAAAATTTAAAATTTTTGGTCGTTTTTAATTATTCATATGTAATTACTCCACATTTGTTCTCTCATTGCTTTTTTTTGTATTTTGTATCATTCCGTACCGATGCTCAAACATAAGCCGCATTATGACTTTTTGAGCAAATAAATAAAATCAAAGTTTTGGAATAACTATTCAGGAACGCTCGAAAAGCAACAAGGGCTTGTGCACGAGCTTTGTTACAAGGAAGTACGATATACAAAAATATAACAAAACAGCCGAAGTAAATTAAAAGAACCAGAATAATACACAAAGTAAGTAAAAAAAGAGAGCAAAATGACCCTGTAACTGATATAGGAACATAGGTTTCAGCCATAATAGGAACAGTAATAGAAAACTGTTAGAAAACTTTATATAAATTTTCAAATAATTTCTGAAATGATAAAGTATGCTATGTCAGCTGAGCTCACTTATGTAGAGCCACCTTGTTTCAAAAGGGTGTCTTAATGACAGCTCCAATAAAAACCTTTCGCTTCATGCGAGTGATTCTTTTAAATCTGTAAGTGCCTGCGCAAAAGCCGTTTCGGCTTGGTAGGCCAAGTTCCTATTAGTGAAATTGTTGTGTACTAACATTGCTAATTATCAGACTGATTAAATATAATATTTTAATGTTAACAACAATTTGAAAGAACACTTGAGTGAATAACTTAGCTTCCGCTATCCGTCCCCGCGATCTCCGAAGTAACCCCAGAGATCCTGGCAGTTATAGAGATGCGAAAAAAGCAGCGAAACTCCGTCGAAAACCTGACAAAAAAATGCAAGCATCAGCGCCGCCCTTCGGCCGGAAGGAAGCGCCCGTTTCAAGCTGAGAGACGCAAAAATTGTAAACAACGGTAACAATCCTAGGATCTCTGCGATTACTCCCCACGTACAGGCGTCGCTGCGATCGGCAAAAATTTGAAAACTGGTTTGCTTAGGGTATAGGGAGTTTCGCATCTCTATAACTGCCAGGATCTCTGGTAACCCCACCTCAAGGTTAGTAAATTTTAGGCTATAAAAGGTTGCCTCGATACGCTGTGGTTGCTAAGGGCTAAGGTTGGTAACTTCGTTGCTAACGAACATCGTGATGTCAGTGAGATGAGATCCTATTGAAAATCAATGGGATCTCATCTGGGTGATGTCACCAACAGACGAATTATGGAGGCAATCCAAAAATTCTTTCAAACCGTTTCTCGATCGAGACCCCGTTGACCCCACCTCAGCCCGATATTTCCTAATATCTCTTTTTGCCTTAGAGGTGGCGCCATCTAACCCTTGTTAGGTTATTTACATTTTGTATTAAATGAATATTACAATACTTCCCTCTTTTTTTTTACAATGCTAAGAGGGTAAAATAGAAAGAAAATGATGGATCAGTGTCTATATCGGGAGGGAATCTTCCTCTGCCGTATAGGTCGTGATGAGGGTACACATGGTGCGGGTGAACTCGTGACAACCGGACAGTGTTGTTGAGGTAGGAAATCCAATCTTCTTTGGATCTGAGAAGGAGCAGGGTTGCCAGTGCGAAGCGGAGTTTGAGATCGGATTGGAGTGCGTTGAGCCATAAAATGTGGAGAAGGCGTCGGTTGTGGAGTGACTGGAGGCAGTGATCCAGCAGGTGTGTGCCTTGTTTGGAGTCCAGTTGCAGGAACTGGTGTTGAGACAGTCGGTGTTACAACCACACTGGGCGTGAATTTCTGTATGCCAGGCTCTCGGACAGGTTGATTTGGTGGAGGAACAATCGGTGGAGGCTGTATAGGGCCTTCTTTGCGTGGACGCAATTGGTTTTGATGCCTGCGAATTTCACCATGCGGTGTTTGTACTGTGAACATCATTCTGCCAATGCTACTGGATATTGTGCCGATGAACCGAATTTTCCGAAGTGTTGGATCAGTTATTGATGCATCTTCGAGTTGGTGTGGTGTCAATGGTCCTGCCTGTGCTATATTCTTCACCAAGAACACATACTCAGCAGGTACTGGTGTATTATGTTGCGTAACCGGTAATGGTGACCTGCTCAAGGCGTCGGCGTTTGCGTTGGAAGAACCTTTTCTGAATCTTATTTCATAAGAGTAAGCTGATAACATTAACGACCAACGCCGTATTCGAGCAGCCGCCATCTGGGGTATAGGTTTATTAGCAGCGAGAAGAGTTACCAGTGGTTGATGGTCCGTGTAAAGAATAAATCTTTTTCCGTATAGATAATCTTTAAATTTGATAATTCCAAATATGAGAGCTAGTCCTTCTTTGTCCAGTTGCGAATAATTCCGCTCAGCCGGTGTTAAACTACGGGACGCAAATGAGATCGGTTTTTCCTCACCATTTATGATGTGCGATATTACTGCTGCTACCCCCACTGGAGACGCATCACATGCTAATGTCAGTTCTTTATTTACGTCGTAATGGACTAGGATATTAGAAGATTTGAGGGTGTGCTTTACACAGTCGAATGCCTTTTGTTGTGCGCTTTGCCATTTCCACGCTGTAGCATGTTGCAAGAGCTTGTATAATGGAGCCAATCTCGTTGAGTTGTTGGGAAGAAACTTAGCGTAGTAGTTTAGTAATCCAAGAAAAGATCGTAATGTTTCGACATTCTTTGGTACAGGGGCGTCCATAATTGCTCTCATTTTTACCTCTTGAGGGTGAATTCCCTGTTCATCTAGTTTGTGTCCCAAAAACTCTATTTCTCTTTTTAAGAATCGGCATTTCTCTCTTTTTAATTTCAACCCATATTCTTGGAATTTTTGAAAAACTGCGTCCAAAATGCTAAGATGGTCAGCCTTGTCATTTCCTCCGATGAGAGTGTCATCTTGGAATGGCGAGACCCATTTGATGTTGGCGAGAATCATGTCCATAAGGTGTTGAACGATTGCTGAAGCTGACGCTATTCCTTGTGGCAAACGGTTGTATCTGAACAGTCCCAAAGGTGTGGTTATCACCGTGTATTTTCTGGAGTTTTCATCTAGTTCTATTTGATTGTATGCTTCACAAAGATCTAATTTGGAAAACCATTTACAACCTGCCAACCGTGCAAAAATTGCTTCAGCTTTTAGTAAAGGAAACTGGTCGATGTTTAATTGTGGATTTATTGTGCTCTTGTAATCCGCACATATTCGTATTTTGCCATCGGGTTTTTGCACACATACGATTGGAGAAGCGTACTCGGAGAAACTGATTTTCTCAATGATGCCTTCACGTTCCATTCGGCGTAATTCATCTTCAACAGCCTCTTTACGGGCGTAGGGAATTGTTCTGGCCTTGCAGTACTTTGGTATTACATCTTTTATGTAAAGATGAGCTTTTATATCCTTCAGCTTTTCCAAGCCAGGAGTAAAAAGATTTGAAAATTTGTTAAGGAGAGCATCTAAATCGTTATCGCCAGTTTGAATATTGTTGACCGTGTTTAATGTAGTTGTAGGCGGTTGTAGATTGAGTTTGGAATAGAGCCATTTACGACCACAGAGATTTGTATGTTTTCCACGTACTATAATGGCTGGTAGATTTGCCTCGTTACTTCCAAATTTCACATGCAGGTTAACTTTCCCTAAGATGTTAATTTGATTTCCGGTGTATGATTCGAGTGCACGTGTGAAAGGTTTAATTTCAGAGTTTGTACCGGCTAGTTGGAAATCTTTTTCGTGCAGTAGAGTGTATCCAGAACCACTGTCAATTTCAAACTGAATGATGTGTCCATTTACCGTTAGGTCTATTTTCTCCGGTGGTGGAACGTCATCTTCATCATCTATGTTTATGTCATTTAATCTTTGGACAGTGTGCTCAGACTGTGTGTGGATGTTGTTTCTGATCTGGTGAGAAAACTGATATATGATAAATGTCTGCTTCATAACTTTCGTAGTCGATGGACTTGGTAATCGCCTCAATGTTGTTTGAGCGATCATGTTTCATGTCAGGTGATTTTGGTCCAGATGTCTCCGGTGGATTTAAGCACGCCTTTGCTATATGACCTATGCGGTGACATTTGTGGCATTTGGCCTCCTTAAACGGACATTGATATGACTTGTGTTGGTCGCTTTTACATCTTAAACAACGGGTATAATCTGGTTGACTTTTCCCTTGTTGATATATTCCTTTGCTTTTATAATTAATCGATTTTTCCTGACCTTTGGGGAAAGGATGGCTAGTTGATGGTTCTTGACCTTTGGGGAAATGATGTTTTCCTTTCTGATTTGCTGAACTCTGCGAAGTGTTGTGTCTTTTACTTTGAAGTTTGAAATTGACTTTATTCACTTATACTGTCTTTTCCACTTCTTCAGATTTGAGTTCTTTTAGGCAACGTTTTGAGGTTTCCAGCGCTATGAGAATTGCTGTTACTTTTTTTAATGTTAATGTTTTCTTATCCTCTTCTTCGGCTATCAGTTTGCGTTGCATATCATCGTCATTTATGCCATATATGATCTTGTCAACTATCATTTCGTCCGGTTTATCAAATTTACAATTTACTGATAGGGCTTGAAGATCCGCTATAAAAGCTTCTACTGGTTCATCGATCTGTCGGTTTCTTCTATGAAATCGCAATCGAGCAATACTTTGTAGGCTTTGGATTGAAATGTTTGTTTAAAGCTGCTGTCAGTTCAATATATGTCTTGTCTTTGATTTTCGCAGGGCGTAACCGATTTGACAATAGGCTGTAGGTGTCTGGAGTTAGTATTGTTTGTAATACAGCCTTCTTTTTATCGTCCTCAGTAATTGCATTATCTGTAAAATAAGCCGCTAACCGTTCTTCATACTGTTCCCAGGCTTCCTTTTTATCATCAAAAATGTTCAACTGTCCTATCATTGCCATGTTTTCGACGATGGAGAACGATTTGTGGTGTTGTCACTGGATCCTTGTTCTGATTGTCAGTGGCGGCGCCAGGAATTTTCGCGAGGGTAGGCAAACCAAATAAATGGGCCCCCGACCCGGGACCCCACTTTTCTCAACGAAATGCTTCAATAAAATAAAGTAGTGATGTATATGACGAACAAAAAGTTCTAACAACAGTAAAACGAGTCCAAATATAACAGAACTGGTTTTATTTACTAGGAGATACCTCAAAAATTTCTAAATACATTATCGACAATTGTTTCATTGTTATTTATAAATAATTTTATCTCGTGGGACAATTTTGAGACCCTTTCTAGATCAATTTGGGGCCCCTTATAGGGTGATTTTGGGGCCCCTCAAAATTTTAAGGTAGGCAGTGGCCTACCTGGCCTACCCCCTAGCGCCGCCACTGCTGATTGTTCTTCGACAAAGGAAAACTTTTTGACCTCGTGGCGGGCGAGTTAAGCCTTTGTTCTTTCGGTGGGTGATGTCGTTTTGGATCTCGTCTAAATTCGTGCGTTGTTAAGATTAGTGTTGAGATCCCATCTCCGTCGCTATTTTGTTGTGTACTAACATTGCTAATTATCAGACTGATTAAATATAATATTTTAATGTTAACAACAATTTGAAAGAACACTTGAGTGAATAACTTAGCTTCCGCTATCCGCCCCCGCGATCTCCGAAGTAACCCCACCTCAGCCCGATACTTCTTAATATCTCTTTTTGCCTTAGAGGTGGCGCCATCTAACCCTTGTTAGGTTATTTACATATTGTATTAAATGAATATTACAGAAATATATAAATAAATAACCTTTAGTATAAAAAAAATTAATAAAACAAGAGAAAAAAAAGGAAATTCCATAAAGAATAAAGTAGGTGAATGTGGAATATGATTTTTGGGTTACAATAACATTATTACAGTCATTGATCACGCTGTATAAGAAGTGGTTGTGCCGAGTAGAGGCATGGATTAAATAACCTAAGGTTATTTAATCCATGGTAGAGGTAACGTCCATGGTTATGTTGCTTTGAAATTTGGCGCATTGGGTTTTTTTTCATTACCAACGAAAGAGAGAGATGGCGCTTTTTAGCTCTTTTTATACGGTTCTATCTTGTTCTATGGTTCTATTTTTATCGGACATAAAAAAATCACATAACCAGCCATATTCTGACTTCTGAGTGGTTGCCCTTCAACTCAATCCTAAGTCATCTGTGTTGATTGATAATTTGAAGGAATTAAAGTCGAAAGTTAAATTTATGTAATGGCTTTGAAAAGGGTATCATTAAAAGCAATATGTCAATACTCTGGGATCCGCACAGCATTACTTGGAAATGGTAAGATATCTTACCATCTAAAGGTCATTACAATTAGTTTAGGCCTTGGATACTGAAACTTAGAGAAACAAGGGTCGTCTCCTACCATAAAATAGAATGATTTATCATATAACTGACAAAAGAATGTGTACTACAGGTCTTGGAGGATAATGAAAAAATTTATTCTACATTTCACTATATAGGACTTATAACCAGACGATCAATGTCTAAACATAGCACCGAGTCTGACTCGGAATTTGATGCGAGATATGAAGCATTTTTCAACAAACCAAACATTGATGGCTGGGAAGTCCGAAAAGGCATGAATGATCTTCATGGAATGGACTTGGTTCCCGAACCAAAGATTGTTTCTGCTGCTCTTAAAGCCTGCCGTAGAGTGAATGATTACGCTTTGGCTGTGAGGTTCTTGGAAGCCCTTAAAGATAAATGCGGTGGCCAGGCAAATGTCATTTACCCTTACATTATTCAGGAAATCAGGCCTACCCTGACTGAGTTAGGTATTAACACCCCTGAAGAAATGGGTTATGACAAGCCTGAGCTTCATCTCGAAAATGTATTTGACATGCATTAAATGTGTATTCAATTGATTTATTAGAAATCAGATTAATTCAAATATTGTATAACAGTCTAAATAGTATAAAATAAATTGTTCATTTCTTGTTTTAGGTTTTTTGTATTGCCAATTTACTCCGTAACTATTAAACAAAAATGATGACAAATTATCAAACATAACATTTATTAATCTCTAAAACTTAGTCAACCCTAAGCTAGAATCTGAGAGTATCATCAATAACTACAATGTTAACTCTGTTAAATAGTTAAGCAAACTACATTTCTAAACAGATCACATTTCCAATTCCTTGATTAAGCTTATTTTAACAGTAAGAAAAATTTTGTAGTACCGACCCAAATTGCTTAAAAGCACCCATTTATTCTACCTAAAATATGAAACATAGTAATAAATTTGGAATGTCAGACAAATGATGTGTAAAGCAAGTAGCAAAACTAAGAAATTGTCTTAGGCAAAAATTATATAAAACTGAGCTCATATTCTAAAATTCTTAATTAAACATCTCAAACATCTCGTAAAAATTTGGCTAACTAATAATGTTTCATTCTAAATACTTTACATTCATTTTCACAATAAAGCTAACCATTTGTAAAATACTTGTACAACCATCAAAAATTATGTACCCTAAATATATATATTGCTATTTTAAATGACATATAACCACAGTTAAGTCTTAGATTTGTGCGACTGTGGACTATATTTTCGTAGAGTAAAAGCCAAATTTATGGCGTAATTGTTCAAAAAATACAAAAGTTAGGATAGTTTGAGGAGCCAATCGAACAAACGCTGGAATATACCCCTGAAAGGAAGCGATATATGATTTGTATTGGGGTTATTTAATACAGTGCATAAAATAATTTGTCATTAATATGAGTAGGGGGAAGGGAGGTGTACCTTAAAAAATCCCAGGGGTCCGAGCTGGGCAGTAACTGATATGCAGTGTAACAAATTCTAAAATAAATAATATGAAAGTTTTAAATATTATTGTCAAACAAACCACAAACTTACTCTATATTCTCCAGGCTTAGAATTCATTACTCTAGTCTTTAAAACGTCTAAAGGTTGTGTCAATGTTGTTGCTATAGCACCCTAATTTCAAAGATAGTAAAAGATGAATTTATCAAATATATATATTATTTATATTACCGCCACAAGACTTGCTGAGAAATGTGTTACGAGATTATCTGAGAAATATGGAGTTTGCACTAAAAGTTGTTTAATTTGATCATATATAGACAACTGGAAAAACAATTTTGATATAAATAAGGGTGATGATACTGATGAATTTGCTTTAAAGTCAAAGTCACATAACCTGTCCAATAGTCATGAAAATGGCTCTGCTTGTGGCCATTGTAGCTCCTGAAAAAAGTCTGTTAAATCCCTCAGTCTTGAATACTTGATATACTCCATCAATAGCGTGTTTATAGCTTTTAATAACATAACATTAATAAAAACTCAATCAGTTGAAATGACTTAATGTAAAATACACACTTTCGCCTACTATCAACGGGCAACTTAATATCATTTTGCATTCTAAAATGATTTCAAATTAAATATTTAATTATCAAATTAACAATTAATATTTTTACCTAACATTAATCATATCTCCAGGAGTTCCAATCAGACCTCCAGCCGCTCCACTCGCACCAGCGAATATAACTTTTTTATAGAATGGCAGTTGTTCTCCAGGCTCAGTCCATTTCTGTTTCATTACCTCGTAAATACCAAATCTGGTTGTTGAATAAGTTAATTGTCTCAGGAGTGAAGCGCTCAGACCATTATAAAGAGCTAAAACACCTTGGGTCTTGATTATATTAAGGGTGTTTCGTACTATTCCTATGTGCCCTTCTTGTTGTGTTTGAAGGTGCACCTTTAATTAACAATGTATTTAGCAATCAAAAAGTTTAAAGTAAAGTATTTTCATAAAATATTACTTTTAACAGATCTAAGGGATGAGTACAACAAGCCGCTCCAGCACTTGCTAAGCTAAAGAAATGAAAACCTTATGCTAGTTAAAATTACTTCATAATATTTTGATAAGTTTGAGAACGCACCCTCCAAAATACCATTTTGCTAATTTCGGTCTATCTTTTGATTCCATTTTAAACGAAAATATTAATTTTAAGAAGATTTCTGGAAGTTTAGGTTAGTCCTTAATGATTTTATCGCATATCTGGCATTTGTTCTTTTATTTATTTAGAGATGAAAAGAAAGATCCTTAAGAATTGCCAATCAAAATAATCAATTCGATATCGCTAATATTTTTTATTTTGAGTGGAACTACACTACAATGGTCCATAAAAATGAATACAAATTATAATACCAATATGGTATTGACATTAATGATAAATTGAAGTACTTGCATATTTGACGTAATTAATCAAAAACAAACAGAAAATACAATAGTCTTGGTAGATAATTCGAATTAAGGATCATTTGCTAGCGGCGCAACCGTGCGCCATTTTTGTTGTTCCGTACCCTAGGGCCAAAGATATTTTAAACTCGTACCCTACCAAACCTACTGAGAGCTTTCCCATTGACGGTTTTGTTACGAAGCGTGTACCCTTTTCCGGCACGTGACCTCAGAAAAATCGGGCTCCATCGGTTGCGGTCCGAATCTGTCTCTGACGTCATAGATCTCGCCCCAATCGACTAGAGTAAAACCGCAAATGGAACATAACATTATCATATTCCCGTGCTTTGTTGTTTTTCATCTGCTAGTAACATTAATTTTCGCGTCTTGGTCTGCCATTTTGCGAACAAAACTAAAAGGAACACGCAAAAATTTGTTCCTTTCTCGATCTCTATCCGTTGATCTGTCAAAATGGGCAGATCAGTTTTGGGCGATCTTGGAGCACCCGAGAGCGGGAAATGGAACACGCGAAACTTGATCGGAGCAGATCCGAGCACGCAAATGGAACATAAAATGTTGACCAGAGCGCTCGAGAGCAGTCAAATGGAAAACGCTATAATATTTTGAATTTTTTGATATGTTAATTTAAAAAAAAAAACGTTCTTATGACTTTTTAATTTGACTGTAGCAGACGCTAGATCATAGGCGTTACCCATAGACAGGCTTGGAAATAAGCGGTGGTCACTGGGTCAAAGACCAGTTTATTAATTGCTCGGACCAGTTTTTTTATTCAAAAGCTAGGGGTTCATTGGTCCAGTGTCCAGTTTATTAATTCAAAATTATCTACAGTATTATTATCCAACTGGTCTACGTGACCACTTAAATAATTCAAGAGTTGGGAGTCACTGGCCAAATAGACCAGTTTAGAAATAAACCTTATTTCTAAGCCTGCCAATAGATATAGGAAACGTATATAAAGGTCTAGATAAAATATTTCAAAGGGAGTGAATACGGAGGTGACAGCTAGCAGAAACGCGTAATTTCTGCAGGCTATCCTTATAAGACGCTATCTATCGGTAAGAAAGCTCGTGCTATCGTCGCGAGAGCCATCATCTCCTGCTTAAAAATTATACTAAAAGTCACCAACAGATGGTGTCTAAAGACTAAGGCCTGCGGAGGGGTCAAGCACTTAGTACTAAAATGCTAAGAGAGCTCGCGCTCTTGGTCACGTGCCTTCCTCGGTGTCTGCTAGGTGTCAATTCCGTATTTTATGTTAGGCTTAGACGCCCCGAAATTTATCTAGACCTTTATATACATTTCTTATATCTATGGCGTTACCTCGGAGAAGATAGCCTTTACGCCATCTAGACTCATTTTGGTCGTGAATTGTTAATAAATTTACGTCATAAATCAATTAAACCTAAAATATGATTGGATAATCTATGGATAGTTGGACTTCGACATATAAAAAAAAGCCAAAACACCTCAAACTAAGGTCAACGTAAAAGCGGTGTCGAAGTTGGCCTTTGACAAAAATAAAATGTTTTGGCGCAATTTTTTGGCGCTCATTCTCGTTGAAAGAACCGACACTTTCGAACGACGATTTCGCAGTTCGTGATCTTATTATTTTACTTTCATCTTAAAATCTAAATATGTCTGGACGCGGTAAAGGTTAGTAACGGTCAACTCTTACATGTATTTTCTTGGTATGTTAAATTCTGGTAATTCTGATCTTTGAAGGTGGTAAAGCCAAAAGCAAAGCCAAGACACGTTCCAGTCGTGCTGGACTTCAATTTCCAGTTGGAAGAATTCACAGGCTTTTACGGAAAGGCAATTATTCTGAAAGAGTTGGAGCTGGTGCACCAGTATATTTGGCAGCGGTTTTGGAGTACTTAGCAGCGGAAGTATTAGAGTTGGCTGGAAACGCAGCGCGAGACAACAAAAAGAGTCGCATCATTCCTCGACACTTGCAACTGGCTATTAGGAATGATGAAGAATTAAACAAGCTTCTATCTGGAGTTACAATTGCCCAAGGTACAGTTTAACAACTCAACTTTTAAAATAAACTGATTAACGTTAATTCAATTTTTTTCCCAGGTGGTGTTTTGCCTAATATCCAAGCTGTCTTATTGCCAAAAAAGAGTTCGCAATCTCAACCTGCTAGTGGAAAGCCGGGGAAAAAAAACACTGCCAGCCAAGAATATTAAAAAATTTTATGTTGATATTCATTGTATTATAAACATCTGCAAAAATTAATGTTTTTAATGAAATAAAACTATTATAGTCTTATTTTTCTATTATGTTGTAACAAACTAGGTGGGGAAAATTTTAAGTTGGAAGAGCAATTTATATCTGGGCCATTGAAACTGCAATGATTAAAACTTGCCAAATCATGAATCTATACTATTATGGTCAAAATTGCTGTTGGTATATTTTATAATAAATTAACAATATATTTGGTCCATATGACTAAGTTAATTACCTAATGCTAAGTAATTAACATTTGATATTACCTATTTACCCCACTGTTTTTTCTTGAAAAGACAGCAGAAGCAGCCTACGAAGGTAAGTGTATCAAGCAAATAAAACTAGCTCATAGGTATGTTAACTTTCTCAAACCACCAACACATGGAAAATAAGTGGAGCCTGAATTTTCACCCTTTCAAAGCAACTGCTAACAACAACAAACTGATGTAGGAAAGAGTAAAATGTTCCCGCTGTGAGTAATCATAATTTAATGTTTTTTCTATAGTTTAAACAAAAATTAAATGGTTATAAAATTTGTAGAAAAGGAAGAATATTAATTTTTAACATGATACAATATGGTAACATTATACATATCATAAAATTTATTTTGCAGGTATATTTCTATATTCTTCCCAGCTCTTTCAATTTTGACAACAATTCATCCACTGAGCCAACTTTAGCACCAGCTTCTCTGACTGGAGGGTCTTCCACACTGATGACATTGATTTTTTGGGCTATTGTCACCCCAAAATCCGAAGCCTTTTTCTTATCCATGGGTTTCTTTTTGGCTTTCTAGATAACAAAAAGCTAAGAGGTTAGCTTTAAAAGATTGGAAAAAATACATACTACAAAACAACCATAATATTAGGAAGAGTGGCGTAACGAGGTTCGTTTAATCTCAAATCAGCGCTGACAACTGCGGGTAGTTTCACACTTATAGTTTCCATTCCACCATCAACTTCTCTCATGACTTTTATAGATCCATTCTCTCTTTCTAGTTTGGAGGCGAAAGTAGCTTGTGGCCAATCAAGATTAGCAGCAGTCATTTGAGCAGTTTGGTTAGCATCATCATCAATAGCCTGAAATTATTAAAGATACAATGAGTAACTATGATATATCAACTAATCTTAGTGGGTATTTGCAGACCTGTTTTCCAAGGATAATTAAATCAATTTTTTCACTCTGAGCAATGCTAGCTAATATTTTTGAAACATGAAATGGTTGCATAGTGTCATAGTCTGCTCCATCTACTTCTACGTGAATTGCTCGATCAGCTCCCATAGCTAAGGCAGTTCTTAAGGTTTCCTAAAAAAATGTTATTGTAAGTAACTCTACTCTTTAAGAAAAATAAATGCAAGGTCAATACACATATTTTGATTCTTGCTAACTACACTTAAAGGGCAACTCAACATGAAGGGTGAAAGTAATTAAAAGCCCAGTGTTTTCATCCTCCTTTTCCTCTGCCCTTAGCATCAGCGTACACTACGTTTTATCAATACAAAATTTCAACAACACCAGACAAGTTGCATTGACCTTTAACTTTTATCGAGCAGTTCATATCATCCATTGTCATTCCTAAAAAAAGGTAGTTTACTTGACATGCAGTTGGTCCACAGGAAACAGCAATGATTTCACTTGCCAGCTTCTTTTCTTTTAGTCTTACTGCTTCTTCAACAGCAATTTCATCAAATGGATTTAAACTGTGCTTTACACCTTCAGTTACCACACCAGTTTTATCTGGTTTCACTCTTATCTAGCAAAGCAAGAAATTATGGTTTGACCAAGTCTTAATAGTCAAAGTAACATTGACAGAAACTTATGTAAAAATTTAAGGTTTACAAATCATATAAAAATATTAAAAATCTATTTTTATCTTATAAACATTTTAAATTAACTTATTACATACTTTAACCGCATAATCAATGACTCTTTTACAGCCTACAAGCACTCGCATAGCCGCCATGTTCCAACTGGTGTTAGAGAACGTATATGACCCAATGAGGTAGAATAAATAGAGATCCAGGACCCACCGTTTCGCGGGACAGTATTTGTTGAGTTGGAGATGTACTGATTTAGATGTAAATTATCTTAATCAAATCATGTTGGCGCCATCTATCGTGTTATTGGAAAACGATCTTTGTGACATTTTTAAAGTGGCGAAAATCAATTAATGTTAAGTTCCTACCTTTGTTTTGCCTAGTTTTTTAATTGGCTGTCATAAGATTTCGCCTGTTGTCAGTTTTTTCTATTTTCGTTTGTTTTTTTTGTAGCTGGTACTTTTTTTTGTTTTTAATTTTTCCTCTTCTTTGTTCTGGTGCTAAGACCTTTTATGTAATTTTGGAGTGTGTGGTGCGAAGACCCCGCTGTCATAGGCACCAAATAAATGTCTTTCTTATTTTGAAAAAAAAAATAATATATTTTGCAAAAGTGTCTGCTTATAGAAACTGATGGGGCCAACACGATTGGAACCAGGCTTAGAAATAAACGGTGGTCACTGGGTCAAAGACCAGTTTATTAATTGCTCGGACCAGTTTATTAATTGCTCGGACCAGGTTTTTTATTCAAAAGCTAGGGGTTCATTGGTCCAGTGTCCAGTTTATTTATTCAAAATTATCTACAGTATTATTAACCAACTGGTCTACGTGACCACTTAAATAATTCAAGAGTTGGGAGTCACTGGCCAAATAGACCAGTTTAGAAATAAACCTTATTTCCAAGCCTGATTGGAACGTCCTTGTCCCGCGAATCAGTGTTGACAATGTTTTTTTTTATTCGATTGTAACGTGTGGGACAATTCAGTCCTCTCGTCCATCTGATTAATCAGGGCGAGATATGTGTAACGGCCACGCCAACGGGGGGATACGTGGGGACAGGGGTGGGGACACCCGTGGCGGAAGTATTCCGACCACCCGTTGGGGGATTGGTGGTCGTCCTCACACGGCCATCCACAAACTCTGCCTCCCGGACGCCTGGGATTACAGGAGTGAGCCACTACTCCCAGCGTTGACAATGTTTGAGGACCGAAAATCCCACAGCCCAGTTACAAAATTTTCAGCCAAACCCCAAAAACGTTTTTAGCCACGGCCCCTCCCAAAACTCAGCCGAAAAACCTGCCAAATATTTTTTAGTTTCATAGACTAGCGCGGTAAAAAAATAAAATTAAAAAAACTATTAGCAAATCAAAAAAATAGTCAATTTGATTCACAAAAAGCTAATAGTTAATATTTGACAATTTCGAATACATTGCTAATTTGTGTAATTCTATGTGTCTAGCTATGTTTATGAGCTGCATCACTGTGTGTACTAGGCTAAAAATAAAAAATCCCACAAAACAATGATTTTCGCTTAAAAATCCCTTTATTCCACACAGCCCATAAAATCGTGATAAATCCCACAATGTGGGATTTATCCCACACATTGGCAACACTGCCGCGAATCCCAGATTTGTTTGGATCTCTATTTATTAGAATAAATAGATATGACCATAGAGATAGAAATAAGTAGAGACCCTGTGAAATCTGCGAGTGTGAAGCCAAGTGTTGACCCCCCCCCGCGTCTTATGTATCAGAGGGATACAAATACGTGGCGCCACCTACATTCGGGAAAACCTCGTATTCACTTGTTGTGGTTTGGAGGTGGACAACGAAAGATTGTATATTGCTCGAAAGAAAAATGAATTAATTAACTAAATGTAGGAGATAAAAAAGGTGAAATTACCTATAATAATCAGATAAAATTACGAGTAATAAGTAAATCTCCTAATGTATATATATATATAGCTTCTTTCTGGAGTTGATCATTAATGTCTCTGCTTATTTGCCTCAGTCGTATGTTCTTATAAATATGGATGATTCTTTTGATCAGAGCATTAAGATGGTGTTGCGAGCCAAGTTCGTCATCAAACATGTGCTCATTTAATGTTGGAAAAATGTATTCTGGGAGTAGCTGGCGCATTACCAAACACTGTATTTTTAAATTGATGTTTTTAGCGACGGTTTTTATTGGTTCAAAGATCCTCACTGCTTTCTCTGCTAAACTTAAAGTCTTAACAACACAAGTCGATGGGTGACATAGTCCACCCTTGTCCTTTAAAAGGAGTAGAAGTTTATTTGGGTATTTTGTATAATAATGATCTTTTAGTGGGGTGTTTGTGTTTCTTTCGCCTAAAGCAGTTAAACAGGTTTGGCATTTTAATTCATTTCTGAGTTTCATTACGACAAAACCACCTATGTAAGGAATAATATTTTCTCTAAAGATGCTAGATGTGGATATTTCATCAGTAATATCAGGAAACTATACACTCTTTTACGAAATCGGCCATTTCATTACAGGCCTAATTTAAAATAGTACCATAGATATAGGAAACGTATATGAAGGTCTAGATAAAATATTTCAAAGGGAGTGAATACGGAGGTGACAGCTAACAGAAACTCGTAATTTCTGCAGGCTATCCTTATAAGGGAGGTATTTATGGAGGTATTTGTATTAATTACGGAAAACGCATGAGGCGATTTGGATTTAATTAAAATTTATTTAACGAAATGAAAATTAAAAACAAACATGTTTGAATCAACGTCCGACAATACGTTTCGGGTCTTACAAGATCCTTTGTCGCTATCTATCGGTAAGAAAGCTCGTGCTATCATCGCGAGAGCCATTGTCTCCTGCTTAAAAAATTTACTAAACGTCACCAACATGCAGATGGTGTCTAAAGACTACGGCCTGCGGAAATGTCAAGCACTTAGTACTAAAATGCTAAGAGATCTCGCATTCTTGGTCACGTGCCTTCCTCGGTGTCTGCTAGGTGTCAATTCCGTATTTTATGTTAGGCTTAGACGCCCCGAAATTTATCTAGACCTTTATATACATTTCTTATATTTATGAATAGTACAGGCTAGAGCACCTGCACGTGCTCATCAGCTCGAGACGTCGCGTGCACTTGACCGCATGAAGCGGCCTTGCATGCACTATTTGAAATCAGACCTGTAATAAAATGGCAGCTCTCACAAATAAGGATATAAAAGAGTGTATAGAGGTATGCACTTGGAATGTCTAAGGTTCCATTGGGACGGTGATACCTAGGAGTAACAAACACAACACCCCACACAAGGAGAACGCAACCCGTCAAAAGTCGTGGATTTTCTTGCGTACATTTTTCATTGGCTAGACGCCTTAGCTGCTGCCGTTGGAAGGGGAAAATTTGGAAATTGTCTTCCCCCCCGCCCGTAAAACGTTCAGCGTAAAGGCTCGTGACGCTCGTCCAATGAAATTCGTACACAACCCTTCGTTATCGTGTTTAAAGGCTAGCTGCGTTCTCCTTGTGTTTGTTGCTCCTAGGTGATACGAAAGCGCGTCGAGAAAAAGGCGGGGCTTAACTACGTCAAGTGTTGGACGTAACAAGACATTTCAAATTCATTGGCTCGAGGTTTGACGCGAAAAGAATGCCTCGTCATGGTAACAAATAGGCGATCTTCCCGCGCTAAATTTAAAAAGCTTATAAAATGACGGATTTGAAAACCTCAATTTGTTATCGTACTTAATATTTTGAAGTAATTATGATAATCTTCGCGAAAGAAGTGTAGTGATACCTAATTTCAGGTAATTTTGTGGTTATAAAATAGATAATCTGTGCCGCGTCAAAATTCTGAGAAGGAATTCTTCTCTTGAGAAGAGTTCTTCGTGAGAATTTTTCTCCCCGTGGGAACTCGCTAAAATGCGTCAAATGTAAAAAGACTTCTAAAGATGGCGGCTTACGAAGTTACGATAATCCCACAAACGTTGTACACTAAGCTTTTGACAAATAATATTATTTTTACTGGATTTCACGACAATATATGAAGGAAGGAAAGATTTTATTTATAATTTAAAAGGAAAGATTTCATAGGAAATTAACTAACCATTCTATATTCTCTGGAATTAATTTTCGTCCACAAAAATATCATAATGTTTATTTTCTTCAGCATGAAGAGAACTTATTAGAATATTAGCTGCCATTTTTATTTGTAATTTGACCGAGTGAGAATGCTCGGAGGCATTCTCACTCTTCTCAAGAGAACTCGTGAGAAGAGATTACGTCACCTCCTGCGAGAAGGACCGTCAAAATTTTGAGAAGTGAGAATTCTCACTATCAAGGGAAGAATTCTTAGAATTTTGACGTGCCCCAGGTAAACTAATAATATAATAACCACGACTAGGCTTAATGACGAGTTTTCCTTTACATTGTGAGGTATAGCAGGCTTATTTACCCGCTTTTATACCCTAACATGGCGGCGTATTTTCATGCCTAAAATTAATTTTAAGATTCATCAATTGCATCTTCTTTGAGCCGTGTTAGATATTTCCCGTTTTTGCCAACGCGATTGTCACTTTCCTTAAAGTATTTTTCACACACAAAATGATAATCTCCAGGTTTTAGTTCATTTAAGCGGTTTATAGCGTTAAGTCATTTTGTGTACAAAATTCGTTGGGGAAATCTTTAGCATAAAAATGGAAAAGTACAAAAAACATCATCTGAAACAGTTATAACAAGTTGGCAAGCCAAAATATACTTCTCCTCGGAAGAATTGTCCCTAGTGGTATTAATTTCTCGAGGTAACCCTCAAAGATATATCTTCGCAATTTAGAGTTATTTGTTAAAAATTTTATCCCAGTTCTATCTCGCCTGGTATAAAATTTAATTATAATTGGAATAATTGAGACGAAACGACCAATTTTAATTTATTCAGAATATCATAAGTTAAGTAGTTACAACAGTGAGTTAGACGTACTATAACAATGCACAATTGAATTAAACCCTTTTTCCAGTACAAGTTTGTCAGTTGAATATAATACAAAGCAAATTTTAATGAAAGAAATATCTACAGACGGTATTATAACGACCGTTCGCTTTTTTGGTTTATAAATTTAACGGAATCGGGCCGATTTTAATTAAACGATAGTTTATCGAAATTTTGTTAAAATAATATTCCCTAAGGCCGCGCGATAAATTTACGAGAATAATTCCCCGTCGCCGTTATATCGCATATTTAGTTGATTCGGGATTGCCAGAATTGTAATGTTGTGGGCGAGTGATTAGAAATAAAATGGCTACCAGAATTATGCAAAATTATAAATGTTTATTTTTATTCAGAACAGTCTATGGAACGTTCTAGATTTAACTTTCATCAATAACCCAACAATATATATCCCTCCTACGTAATTGTGCAGAACTGGTACTCTAGTGTCCAAGACTAGATTTGTCTTAGTTCATCGTGATTGAAAAATAAACCAAAACACACTTACACAAATATCAGAAATTATACCGAGTAATTTTAACTAAATTCAAACTACCTTACTATAAACTCTTGTCTTAATTAACAGCTGAGAGCTGTTCGCTACTAATATCTTCCAATCTACTTGCGTTGCCCTTTAATTAGCCTCACAGGTTGAGTTGATAATTTCAAGAGTATAATTAGGTTATTCCAATTCAAAAAAACCAATCAATTTTATCTTACAGCTGACTTGAGTTAGTTCACAGTTACTTTAACACTTTCAGTCTTAAACACGCACTGTTCATAAATATAATTTATACATATTTCATTAAATATAAGATTAATATAATTTATAAATATTTCATTAAATATAAGATTAATATAATTTATAAATATTTAAAATGATGTAGAATAAATTATAGGACCTAACGTTATAACTTTGTAAATGACATTCGCCAAAGCTGTTTTTTAGAAAAACACCGTAACTTAACAAGCGTTGGTGGCTAAGTGGTTAGAGTAAATCTCTTGCACGAGGCAGACCCGGGTGCGATTCCCAGCCGGCGCCAAGAAATCGCGAAATGATACTACGACGAATACCGTGAAAAATTGGTGGAAACCCTGCCATTGGACGTTGAGAGGTTACATAACACTCAGCATTCGGTCCGTCCCAAAGTCATTAAGTATAAACACAACATACTCAACATCTACAACCATCATATCACAGACACACCACAATTTCTACACCCACAACCGACATAACACGAACTTAACATGCACAACCATCAAAACACAAACACAACACTCCCAACCGTCATAACACGAACTCGACATTCACAACCTACGCATAAACATTACAAAAACGTAATACACCAAACCATCACGATGGTGAGCGAAAAAACATCATCCAAACCAAACCGCAAAATAATCCGTTAACGCTCACCGTCACACGGTGGTTTTGCCAACACTACGAAAAACTGCGAACGCAGAGATTTCGAGACATTGCGTACATTGATTAACCTTTGCACGGAAAATGCGAACGCGTTCGCAGGGCAGACAGACAGAGAGACACGGTGATTGTATAACCTCTCCTAGGGGACTTTGTCCCCTCGGAGAGGTAACAAGTTGGCAAGCCAAAATATACCTCTCCTCGAAAGCATTGTCCCTAGTGGTATTAATTTCTCGAGATGACCCTCTAAGTTATATCTCCCCAATTCAGAGTTATTTACTAATAACGTAATCCTGGTTCAATCCCGCCCGGTATAAAATTTTAATTTGAATTATAATAATTGAAACGAAACAACCGAGATTAATTTGTTCAGAATATTATAAATTAAGTAGTTACAACAGTGAGTTAGACGAACTAGAACAACGCACAATTGAATTTAACCCTATTTACAGAAAATTTTTATCAGTTAAATGTAATACGAAGCAAACTTTAATAAAAGAAATATCTACAGAGGGTATTTGTATTTTTATCGCTTACGATATAACAACACAGAAAACCTTCTTTAAACCACTTCACACGAAAAAATGATAATTAAAGCCAACAATACCGCCCAAAAGCTCAACACAATCAAAATTAAAATACAACTAGCGGTATTAATTTCTCGAGATGACCCTCAAAGTTATATCTCCCCAATTCAGAGTTATTTACTAATAACGTAATCCCGGTTCAATCCCGCCCGGTATAAAATTTTAATTTGAATTAAAATAATTGAGACGAAACAACCGAGATTAATTTATTCAGAATATTATAAATTAAGTAGTTACAACAGTGAGTTAGACGTACTAAAACAATGCACAATTGACTTTAACCCTATTTACGGTACAAGTTTAGCAGTTAAATATAATACGAAGCCAATTTTAATGAAAGAAATATCTACAGAGGGTATTTGTATTTTTGTCGCTTACGAAATACTTGCCGCATAGTTAACGCTCATTTTATTTCAACGTTCGCCCGATCAAGATACCGTAGATATCTGGTAGTGGACGACTCGTAGACTGTCGGAACCATCCTGTTGACGTTGTGACACATACCGCATGAAAAAGACCAAAACCGTCCAATTTCCAATATCATATAATGACTCGCACACCCAGGATATCAATGACTGCATTAGGAATCGTAGATATCCAAATATCCACACCACCAAAAAACTTATTAACAAGAAGCGAAAAACTTACCATTCACAAAGCACAGAAAGCCACTTGACTAAACGTATATCAATAAATGACCGTAGAGGGAATAGTTAGGGTTCTTTATAAATAAACACAAACGAACCCAATTGATGAACTGCATTAAACATCTTAATCAGCCGAGAAAACGTTTAAAATAAATTACGACCGAGATGAAAACCAGACCAACTCGATATGTTGTTAATAAATGAATTATTAAGCTTGAAAACCAATACGCTAAACCTAATAGATAAGAATATACGACTGAAAAAACTAAATAAATTACAAAAAACTAACGGGTTCTACCCTTTATCTGCTGACTGCGCTAAAACAAGATTTGACCATTAAATATTTTGAAAATGCGACGTATACACTTTGAAGGTTCCGTCAAAAATTATCCTTTCCCAAACGTAAAGGTTCTCAAAACATTAATACACAAAAAATAAGTAAAAAGGTTCCTCCAAAAAATTTACCATTTTGCGGAAGAAGTAAATAATTTTAAAAGAATAAAAGATAAAACAAATATACAACCGCAAAAATAAAACGTCAAATAATAGAAGAAAAAAATCTTTAACTCCATTCATTAAAAAAACCCTAAACAAAAGTACCAAATTGAAATAAAGCAACTTATTATATTAAACAAGATTAAGTCTTTATAATTTTTTCGTAAAAAAACCACATTAGGCCTTCACAATTTCATTCGTAAAAAAATTCAAGACTTTGTTAACTATTATGCTTACAATGAGTGTCTTATTTGCAATATAGCTTGAAGTTATCGTTGGTTCTGTGGTAGAGCGCTCGACTGCCTAACTGAACGGCCCGGGTTCGAAACCTGGGTGACGCGTTTGTTTTTAATCAAATGAGAAATCGCTAAATTAGAATTTCTTCGATGCAATAATTTAAATCTTCCACGAAATCTTGCTTTATTTCAATTAAACCAAAATTTCATACTCTATTAAATACGCTTTCGATAAAGCTGAAGGTCTAATTTTCAATGAATCGTAATAAGTGTCGGTGGTTCTGTGGTAGAACGTCCGCCTGTCAAACAGGCGGTCTCGGGTTCGAAACCCGCCCGATGCGATCGCAAATTGATACTAAGACGAATACCGTGAACAATTTGTGGAAACCCTGCCATTGGATGTTGAGAGGTAGCATTACACTCAGCACTCGGTCCGTCCCAAAAGTCAATAAGAAAGAGTTGGAGTGATACCACCCGTACATACACACCACAAACTCAACACCCACAAACGACATAACAATAACACAACATTACCACCCTACACATAAACATTACAATAGCGAAATATCCAAACCACTGAATTAAACCTGTCGTGACGGCGAGCGTTGACGAAAAAAAACCACCAAACCAACCCCGACTGCAAATTAATCCGTTAACGCTCACCGTCCCACGGTGGTTTTGCAAACACGGTTTTTCGACTTTGTTCCCTAATTACTAGCAACTGCGAACGCAGAGATCTCGAGAAACTGCGTACGCAGTGATTACACTTTGCACCGAAAATGCGAACGCGTTCGCAGGCCTGACAGACCCACAGACCCACAGACAGACCCACCCACAGACCCACCCACAGACACGGTAACAGCGCAAGTTTTAACCAATTTCAGATTTAAAAAGTTTAAATTTGCTGTATTTTATTCTGTATTATATGTTAATAAATCATACTATTGTCGTACATTAGCAAATTCACTTTATTTATGAAAATAAAAACTTAATTACAAGTTGCTTTAAGCCTATAAAGCTTAGTTTTTGAAACTTTCAATTTCAATCTCGCGCGATTCTTAGTTTCCCGACTAGCACATGGGTGGCGCCACGTATATTTGTCCATCTTATAGATACGACGGGGGATGAATTTTCCGGAACATGAACGAGCGCACCTCGATTCTCAATAGTTTCTCTACTTATTTCTATCTCTATGTATATGAAAAACTAAACCCTGTGTAGCGTATTGCTATAGCAACAGCTATAGCAGTGGACTCCTACGTTTCAGAAACGCATTATCGACCATTTTTGACTTTTTGAGTTTGAATGCTTCTCAAACTAATTTTAGGGCACTGATTGTAAATTTGAAATCCATATTTTACTATCTGTTCCAGTTTCCGAGATTTAAAATGCAAAAACGCATTAAAATCGAAAAGTTTCAAGGTGTTTAAGATTCGCTAGCATTCAGATAAGCCACATCCTGGTACAAACCCACTCTTAAAAGACTTTTTCCCACCGCACTTACAACTTACCGATGTGGCTGTCACTGCCTCTACTAGTGTTACTAACGTCACTGGTACCAAACCCAAAGATTTCCGTTCCTCCTTTCCACCACGTTTTCAAGACCCTTCACTCCGACCCTCCGTCCCGTTAACAGGTCCACCATCCTTTGCTAGTCATCACCATGCCTCTAACTATACACAATCACTTGGATCTCAATGTTTTGATGCAGATTTTCAGATACCCCCCAGTTATTCGCACGATTACTACCCGGCTCGGCCCTTTCGATAAGGCCTCTTCTCTTCACGTTCGCGCTGCAACCTTCCGCCCCTCATGTGGTACATACGTGCGCTGTGTTCTTAAACAATTCTACTGGCTCCCTATATTTCCCCAGTGTTTCCTCTGTTTTTTTTACCAATGCTAATGGTCTCACTCGTTACAAACTTGATGAACTGTCACAAGCCATTACCAATCATCGCACGTCTATCATCGCCATCACTGAAACATGGATGAACACTAATATGCCTGACTCTGAATTTCTTATCATATTTCGCCATGATCGTTTAGATCAACAGTTTTATCACGGCAGCGAATGCCTCCTGACCTAGTGGAGGAAGAAGCAAATTGGGAAAGTGACTCATTAGTAATACAGTTTAAAAAAATTTAGTGTTGGAACACGCACCAGTTTTAGGAACTAGACTAGACCAATCAATATCTGGATAATTAAAATCGCCTAAGATCCAAAAGGCATAGTGATTGTTATCACAGTAATCAGAGAAAGAGGTAATGAGCTTGAGGATATAATTGTGATTATTGTACACAGTTTTGTTAGAACGATAGAAAACTCAAACTAAAGTCGAAAGGGATGGTGAGACAACTAAAGTGGCCACAATTTCAACACCATGAAGATCAGAACCTTCCGAACAGTCAATGGCTAGTATATTAAAGTCAAAGGGCCGAATGTTTAAGGCATCACGAAAAAATAGAGCACAACCACCATGGGGGTTTGTTGTACCACCACGGGGAGCTAGTCCTTGCCTCTGACTCCGGTTTAGTTTCCGATGTAAATGTTAATTTATCATCCCCGCTTGGAAAATGTGACCATGCATTTATAAGTTTCAATGTTACATTATGCTGTGATTCCCCTATATTCCAACCAAAGCCCAATTTTTTTAAGACTGATTATGCATTGTTTAATGACTTCCTGTCTAAAATCGACTGGGCCCTAGTATTTCATGGTTTGTCAGTTGATGATGCTTGGACCTCTTTCTTAACAATATTACATGGTGGTATTTCATATTTTGTCCCTCTTAACTCCCCGCCTCGCCCTACCACTATCCCTCGCCGCAAAATCATCAGTCAATGTGCTAAATCCCAGGCTTGGCGTCGTCTTGCACTGTCAAAGAAAAGGTTGCCTGCTCCATCTATTATTGAACGTAACGCAGAATTGTACCGTAAGGCTCGCAATGGTCACACTAACCATATTCGTAACCCACGCTGTAAATATGAGAATAATCATACTCATCTAATTTCCAGTAACCCTAAATCTTTTTACTCTCATATTAATAAGTTTCGGACAACTATATAGGGAAAAACCACCCAAACTCTGTTTATACTATATCTGGTTGCCCAATCAAAACAACTCTCTCTGAGAGAGACTTAGGCGTCATGGTCGATCCGGGGCTAAAGTCATGTTACCAAAGTTACTAAGAAAATTCGATCCACTACTGGTATAATCCGTCGTAATCTTCTCTCTCGCTCTCCTAAATTAATTAAAACACTATATAATTCCCTTATTCTCCCTCACATAGATTACTGTTCTCCGGTCTGGAAACCTCATATGCAAACTGATATTCTAGCCCTTCAGAAGGCGCAGAATTCCTTTTCCAAACTTCCATATAAACTATCTAAACTCCCAGCCCCTACTCATCTGCAAAAGCTTCACATCGATCCTATTAATATTCGTCATCGCCTCAATAATCTTTGTCTACTTCATGACTTCTTTACAATAATTTACCTCTTAACTTTGCTGATTTTTTTACTGTTAACTTCTCCCATACCCGTGGCCATTCCCTTAAAGTAAACAAACCACGTGTTCTCACTTCCCACCGTCTCAACTATTTTGCCTAAGATGTTATCCACGACTGGAATTCGTTACCCTCGGATCTAGTAAAAATTTCTAATAAAAATACTTTTCGCAATAAAGTTTCTAGTTACCTCCGTGGTTAAAAACCAAAATAAAAATCGCACGTTCACTGTTTAAATTTGAATTTAATTTTTATTTTTATTTCTATAGTTCAAAATTGTCTGTTTTTTTAAGTATTGACATGTACACCTACAGTCTACTGTTACTTTAGGTTACCGATGCTCTAATATAAGCCTAGTTCTGGCTTTTTGAGCAGCTCTCTCTTGAATAAATAAATAAATAAATACTCCGCAGAAACGCATTAACAACCGTCGATAATTTACACATTAAGTTGTTATTAACCAATAAGAGTCTTCATTTCATATAATTTCGTCTTCTCTTATTTCTTCAGCTGTATTCCCAGGGGCGCGTAAAAATTCTAAGAATTCTTCCCTTGATAGTGAGAATAGATAGCTTGGCTCGGTTGATCCGCTGGCCGCGGCGATCCACGGTGATGTAGCCGGAAGAGCAATCATCGGCCAACTCCATATCTTGAGAAACGCCGGCAAATTCCGAGGAAGAAGCAGGCGAATAAAACAGGACGGGGAAAGCTCAAGAACTAGGCAGGATAGGGACTGGGAAAGCTAAGACAAAAGAAGCTAAACCAAATTGGCTTAGAAAAAAGGAAATAGAGTGGTTTCAGTTCGTAGCTTTGGCTATGACCGCCATTTTGTGCGGGATTTTTTCTCTATGGGAAAAAGCGTAGGTGACGTCGAGTCACGTGATACTGAAATCACTGTATAGGGAAGGAAAAAGACGGAGACAAAAAAAAGACACGTCCTTCCTCACCAAAAACCCGGGAAAACCTGAACCTGTAAACCTGTTAGGATGATTCTTTCGAATTTATTGACAACTAGATAGAGCAAGCTCCTCTTCGGCGAAACTTTTAACGTAAGCGAATCTATAGACTCTTTTACCGGTATTTCGCTGGGCGCGTCCATCTTTAGTTTCCCCCTTTAACCCCAATCTCTATACCTCTGCCCAAAGACCCAAGCCTGGACTCCCCGCCGAGGGTGGAGGTAATGGCGGGGGACATACAAGAGAGGGGTATAAAGAAGCAAAAAAGATGTGTATTCATTATTCGCAAACTAGAAACCACCCGACTAGCTCAATATTTAGTCTTCAAAGATAATATAACTACGTACCCTAGATTCGAAATTACGGCGTTTCTCGATAGCGCGTTTTCTCGTGAGGCTTTTACTGAGTTCGAGCCAGAAGTCGGAAAAAATTGGGCTCCATAGCAGGGTGAGAAATAAGGAATTTCAAAAGATAACCCAAGATTATATTACTCACCTTCAGTTTTCTTTCGTTTAGAAACATTTTTAGAGCTACAGGCATGAACCATTATTGTTTTAAAACAATATAACGCAAAAATATCTGGTATCTTGAAAACCGCAAGTCAATAAACCACGGCGCAATTTTCACTAAAACTTTACGTTTTAACAAAGATAATTTAAACTCGTACCTTAGATTCGAAATCACTCTCTCGCGCGTTGCCGATAGGGCTTACCCACTTCCCGCCGGAACTCAGAAAAAATTCGCTCCATGGTTTGCGCCTTACCGCAACCGATGGAGCCCGATTTTTCTGAGGTCACGTGCCAAAAAAGGGTAAACGCTTCGTAACAAAACCGTCAATGGGAAAGCTCTCAGTATTCGAATCTAGGGTACGAGTTTAAATTATCTTTGGTTTTAACTAGATGTCGTTAGCCCTGCTAGCTCCATGGAGGCAGTTTTTTCCGACTTGCACCGAGAACTCAGTAAGAGCCAGCGTTTACGTGCAAGGAGATTGATTTCGAATCTAGGGTACGTAGTTATATTATCTTTGCCCTGTTAGATAACAAATAAGGAAGCGAGAACATTTAACACCCCAACTGATCTATCGAATAGAAGACAGTGGCAGATTAATTATGAAGACCGCCCCTACACTTGAGCTTTACTAGCACTCCCCCATTCCTGATGGCGAGTCTCAAAAGCAACCAAAGCATTTTTGACATTTCAAACATTTTACGCAAGGATTCTATATTTTTAGAATAGAATCCTTGTTTTACGATTTCAAAAAGAAATGATTCAGAGCGCCATCTGTAGCAAGCAAAATGAAAAAAACAAGCGATATTGTATCCCCCTCTAATGGGAGCGTGCACGGGCCTTGATAATAACGTAGGCAACGGTCGGAGGGGGCTTCTCGTAGGGCCGAAATTTCGCTATTATCATATTATAATCGGCTATGGGCCTATGGCAAGCCATTCAGGACAAAATGAAATGAAATTATAGAGCTACCTTCTTACAAATATGAGCCTAACTTTTTAAAATATACGCCTACCTTTTTAGAAAGAGGGCTACCTTTTTCGAAATATAGGTGTACATTTTTAGTTATATAGGTTTATTTTTTTTCGAAATATAGGGCTACCTTTCAAAATATAGGGCTACCTTTCAAAATATAGGGCTACCTTTCAAAATATAGGGCTACCTTTTTCGAAATATAGGCCTACGTTTTTAGATATATAGGTTTACCTTTTTCGAAATATAAGGCTAACTTTCCAAACAAAGGCCTACCTTTTTCGAAATATAGGGCTACCTTTCAAAAAATAGGCCCCCAGACTTTCGGGGTTTATTGTCTCACAATTTCACAATGCATTTTGGTCACGAAAATAAAGTGACGAAATAAATAAATTGTTTTGTTTGCGTTAACCCTTGGAGAACCAGGTTATTCAGTTTTATGCCTTTGGTTTGATTATTTAAGTGCGTATTTCAATGTTAATAGTGGTATTTCCCTAATCATAGTGCTCTTACCCAAATAGTGTTTTTTCTCGATACGTTGGGAAATAAAGTTTTATGACGTCTTTATCAGAGATTCTATATTAGCACATTAAAATACATCAAGAGTTAAACGAAATTATATTATCGCCGTGGCGAATTTGTTTTTTTTTTGGCGGGCCTCACAGCCGCAAGTCTAGTTGTGTCTTGCGCTCGCTTGCGCTTTTGTTAGTATTTCTCAGTTTTGGTTTTTGCCCAGTTTTGTTATTTTCATTTGTCCCTTTTTGTTTTGTTGCCCCAAGGGGGGAAACAAAATTATAGTTTCCCCCTGAATCGGGTCGTCTTGGATAGGGGTGTTGGATAGGATTACCTCGCCGTGTTTGTAAAGGCGCGAGTTCAGTGGAGTTTGCGGTTGAGGCTGTGAAGGGCGCTCCGGGGGTAACGTCAGAGTCTTGGCCGACCGAAGGGGTGGTGGTTGGAGGGAGCAGGTCACCTCGTACTAGCCGCAAAGGCATTTTTCGAGGGTCGGAGTTTAACGCAACAACTTCGAGGTAAGCCTGCCCCCTCCGCTCTTCGTTCATCGTTCTGCTTGGCGCCATCGTTTCACTTGGCGCCGTCACGGCGGGTTGGCCTTGTAGAAGACTATGTTACGAAAGTTTCAAAAATTCTCCGCTAACACCACCGAAGCGGCGCTACGGTTGTGAAATCGCTGTCATGTTTATTACATAAATATTACTTAAATATAAAAGCTCTTGGTGTTCGGTTGTACACATCGTAATTTTGTATAGTACAGGTACCTATATTCGTTTTCAAATGTTTATATATAGCGCACGCGCGCGTGAAAGTGAGTTTTTGGTTGCTGTTAAAAAAGGTGTTATTTTGCGCGTGTAAAAATAAATTAACGGCGAGTTCTGTTTTGAAATAAGAGGAAAAAGGTTTACCGGTTTTTATGTCGGAAAAGTTCGCGTCTTTTATTTCGCTGTTCACGACACTTGGTTTAAAAGTTATTAGAATATTTTTTAAGTAACGTAATATCATTAAACATAGATGGCGATAGCGTCACTAACTTTTACTTTTCAAACTTTTGAATCCGTTTCCTGGTCAAGGGGTGTGATACTTATCGGAGTAATACGCGATGCTTACAACGTATAGCCTGAAGTAACAAATAAGTGTTACACGAAGTAACAAATAAGTAAATAAGTGTGACACTTATCGGAGTAATACGCGATGCTTACAACGTATGACATGAAGTAACAAATAAGTGTGACACATGTGTGACACTTATCGGAGGCCGTGAATTTATCTCTGGCATTTTCCAAGGCCGTTCTAATATGACCTGAAGTAACAAATAACTGTGACACTTATCGGAGGCCGTTCTATTCGCGGCTTGGGCGTGGGGATTACACAGCGTGGGCATTCAGAAGGTCGCGGGCTTTAATTTAAAAACACTCTATAGTAAAAACGTTTGTACTATAGAGTGTTGTTAAATTAAATTTTAAAGAAACCAATTTAACAATGTTAAACTTGATATCATAGGTCGGGGGCTCTGGGCTTCAAAGATCGCCAATGCCCTAGGTTAGGCTGGGGCTCGGGAGCGCAGTCGCTCTCTTTTGTATATTAGAATGCTGATCTCTCCTTGATATATAACGGTTCAATTGATAGCCGGGCAATGAAATAATATTATCGCCTTCTTGGTGAACTTGTTTCTTATCTCGTTTTCGCCCACTTTCCTGCTTTACTCGTTTTCTTAGTCTTGGCTGCTTCACGTTTCCCAGCGGTGGTAGCCACGCCCGAGGGGCTGATCACCCCGCGTAATCGGTGTACAGAGCCGTACCTTTGACTCTACTAATGGGATTACGCGTAATCTTTGAAGTCCCTGCCTTTGGCAGTGCTAATCTAAGCGTAATCCGGTGTACAGACTTTCTAAGAGTGGCGGATGATGCTCCTATTATTTCGGAGGAAGAGGGAGACGGTAAGGATTATTCAGAATTGGAGGAATTTGTTAGTAAAGGGACGCAAAAAAGGCCGTGTAAAACTTTAAATGGTCCAAATTCGAGAGTGGCCATTCCTAAAGTACCGGATCAAGGAGTTACGCCATACCGGCTTATAGTGAGAGCGCATGGTGATAAATTGTTCGGGATTGGTCCTGAAAATTGGTATACACGTGCCTTGAACTATACTCTCGACTACCTAATTTTTATTTTTCCAAAAAACCTACTGGAAAAAAAGTTAATTAGCAAAAAACCCGCTTGTTGCCGAGGACGCGAGCATCTTCGTTTGATTTTGTTTAAAACTTTATATTCTAAGTTGCACCGTATCTCCGCTACAATAGTGTCATAGCACTACTTAAAACCTGATATGGAACCACATCGAGATATTTGGTTTACTTCACGTTTTTTACGATTTCACCTTTTTCTCTATAGGGAAAAATGGTAAATCGCGTGTTGCTCGGGTGGTAAAGGTGGTAAAGTCATGAATTTTTTTTATGGTGAAACGTGTCATAGCACTACTTAAAACCTGATATGGAACCACATCGAGATATTTGGTTTACTTCACGTTTTTTACGATTTCACCTTTTTCTCTATAGGGAAAAGTGATAAATCGCGTGTTGCTCGGGTGGTAAAGGTGGTAAAGTCATGAATTTTTTTATGGTGAAACGTGTCATAGTACTACTTAAAATCTTATATGGAACCACATCGAGATATTTTGTTTACTTGACGTTTTTTACGATTTCACCTTTTTCTCTATAGGGAAAAATGGTAAATCGCGTGTTGCTCGGGTGGTAAAGGTGGTTAAGTCATGAACGTCCCAAGTAGTTGTTTACACAAATATCATTGTTTTTAGTATTTTGGAAAAATTCATGATTTTACCACCTTTACCTCCTACAATCGGGCGAAGAAGAAGGTGAGGGAAAAACCGGGAAAGCGGTTCTTCTCTCAGTGGCGGATTTTTAATTGTGGCCGGTACAACGAAGACCATTAAATACGATCCCGTTCATGAACTAACTTCATCAAGGACGGGATAGGAAAAACACGTAGTCCCGGGAAAATTGTGCAAATTATTTTGTAGGCGGCATGGCTCTATTATTCTTTGTAAAACCCTTTCGAGGAGAGTGGAAACCTAGTTATTCTGTGACAATGGCCGTGGCTCTATCCCCACAGTACCGACTTTGATGACATCAATTCCGGGTGGGTAAAATACCCCACAGGAACAAGACCGGCGGTGTCAAATCTGGGGACCTTTGAGGCCATCGCACTGGACCGTTCCTTCCAATCCAACGCCCAGGGAACTCGGTGTTAAGGAATTGTACCACACCTCTTCGATTGTGAGGAGGCACACCGTCATGCTGTAACCAAAGGTGTGGGATGTCGATCAAAGATACATGTTTCAACGCTTCTGCAACTTCATCCTGTAGGAAGGCCAAGTAGTTCTCCCCATTTAGCCGATTCGGTTGAATTTTTTTTCCAATAACGTGATCTCCTAGTAGACCATCCCAGACGTGGAAGCGAAATTGGACCTGATTGTGGTGAAGAAATCCCCAGTGTGGATTTTCTGTTAAACGGTCTGTTAAAAGGGCCGTCTCACAAGAATGAGCACTCTTCGCGGATTTCGCGAAATGGCTCTTCTGCTTGTATTTTTATAATGGAAATAAAACTATACCCCAAACCATAAGTAACATCATAACCATAAGTATGACAGCTATAGCTTTGCTATTTTTTGTTTATTAATACAATCTACTTCCACCACAAAAAATACTAATAAATTAGGAGCGAACAGTCCTTACTGTCCTTTCTATAAATCCCTAGCTAAACTGGGAAAACACTTTCACAAAGACAATATAGTGCACTTCCGTAGGACTTTCAAACTTATTTATTCCTGGTTTTAAAAATTCTGTTTACGCTCAGTCTTATTATGGGTGACACTTTAGGAAATACCAACCATTTTTTGGTTGGTATTTCCTAAAGTGGTGTAGAGAGGGTAGAGCAGGGGGGAAAGCCGCCACTGACGCCACTCAGTAGGGGGCGGAAAAACTGTTCGATGACCTTTCTGACAATGAACTAACAAGGAGAGTACCCGAGGTGTTTATTGCCGATTTTGTTCAAAGTCGGCCGTAATGTAGACCTATATGAGATATCCCAAAAGGAGACGTTGCACTACCCATTCGATTTGCCATGGCAACCGAAAATGTTTTTGGCAACTTAAAGCAAAAAATCTCCATTTAAAAAAGCATGGGATTTTCTCGGTTTCACAGGGTCCTTCCTACGAAAATTTAAAAAAAATTAAAATCACAAAATGGGTAATTTGGATCACATTTAGGTAAATTTCATCAAGTTTTGGTAAATTGGAACATTTTTGGGGTAAAATTGTAACAATTAATTTTGGGTAAAATAAGGAAAAAATCTTATTTTTGTTCTAAGTGATCAAAAACATTTTCGGTTGCCATGGCAAATCGAATGGGTAGTGCCACGTCTCCTTTAGGAATATTTCATATTTCAGATAGGTCTACATTACGCCCGACTTTGAACAAAATCGGCAATAAACACCTCGAGTACTCTCCTTGTAAGTTGTATTTTAGATATTTTTTAACGCAAAAAGGGCGCCAATCAAGAAATCTGTCCCGGGCACCACAAACTCTCCCTACACCCAGTGGCGTACCTAGGCCCTTTGACGCCCGTGGCGGATCACAAATTTTCCGCCTCTTCCAATTTCCAAAAGACACGAAACGCAATGTAAAGTATATAAATACATAAACTAATTTGGAGATATTATAACCCATTCATTCTGTCGAAATGAACAAAAAGCTAGTAAGAAAGATCTCACTACGAGAAAGACAAAACGTTCACGATTACTAAAAACACGCAATTGTTTTCTTGAATGGAAAATGCCGTCCGGGGCGGACCACCCTAGATACGCCACTGCCTACACCACAGTACCCATAAGTCCAATTTCCCAAATAAAGCTCAGGTAGCCTACGTGAAGATAGTATATTTCAAAAATATAGCAAGCCGATAACTGATCTATGTACATACATGTATCTACATGTATTAAATTACTAATAAATGAATAAATTAATTAATGAAAAATAGTAATAAAATCATAAACGTTAAATGAGTAGCATTTTGAACGAAAATTCACTATTTATCCAGACAACTAGGTTGGGAGGTTTGCCAGATTTGCCAGATAATCCTTTTCGGAGGCGCCCTGGTTCGTGTAAAATTGGGCCAAACCTTCTGCCTCTATACACAAAAGTAAATAACCACATAATTAGTATTTTATAGAATGGTCTGTTTTGCGCGCGCTTCCTAAAAAGCTACCTTTTTTTCCAAACCACAAGAGTTACGTGATTTTGGAAATAAGGGAGCGAAAAATTAAAACTACAACGAAACTAAGAAAAAATCATTAACTAAAGATTATAATAAACTCTCCTCCGTGGGAAATATCTAACTTCACATTTTCCTTGCAACATCTTTTTAACTACCGAAACAAATGTTTAAATAAAGCGCGTCGATCAGTATTAAATTTCTACCGACTAGGAAGCTATAGAGCGATCAACGTTTCCAAGACTTGCGAAGACTAAGGCCTGCGCCTTAGTTAATGCAATAATTTCACTTTGTACCTTTGGGCATGGCTGCCATTATGGGCTCATTTTTTATCTAGATGGTAAATCTCGACCAACATCGCTGTGGTTTTACTCTATCCGTTCTCGTGAAGAATTTCCTAAAGGGATGTTTAACATTTATGAATATAGGCGGAATAGGGAGTTACATACTTTGCCCCGAAGTTAGGCGTATGATAAATGTACGAGTTTAGGTTCCTGGTAAATATATGAGTTTAGGCGTGTGAGCTAATACTTAAAAGTACTATCTTAAAATAAAACACCCTAAAAGTGGAAAATCATTCAGACTTCACCAAAGCCTTACGTCATCGAAAGTGGGATGATCCTCCATGCAGGCATCGTCAAAGCCATACTCATTGAGTGACTTCATCAATCGAAGAAATTTAGAAAAGGGATAAT
Source organism: Leiobunum rupestre (assembly GCF_980474605.1). Taxonomy (NCBI): domain Eukaryota; kingdom Metazoa; phylum Arthropoda; class Arachnida; order Opiliones; family Sclerosomatidae; genus Leiobunum; species Leiobunum rupestre. Next base: position 18,948,950 of record NC_143391.1, read on the forward strand.
GCAGTCGGAAAAAAAAACCCATTTTCTATAGATTTATAAATGGGAAATAAGTCCGAAAATTATACTCTCGCGTTTGACTCGATTAAACTAAATTTTTAATAAATTTAACCTTTTCCTAAAAGTAGGCTTAAGCGTACGTATTAAATTCGAGTCAAAGAAAAAGTTCGGCTTCCAATAAGCGAAAATCTTTCCAGCCTAGCTCGCACGCAGAGCGTACTCTCTTCGGAATCAGATGGCCCCGAGTTCAAACCCGGGTCTCGACGCTTCAAATATTTTACAATGAGTATTTTCATATTACGTAAAAACATTAAATTAATTCTTTTGAACATGATTTAATTTAATATAAGGACATTATATAGTTTTTCAAGTATAAAATTAAATTTTCTAAAATAAATAGTTGATTTTATAAAATGTCTTTACGCTTGCCCAACTTGTTGAAATGTTGCCCTGGAATAGTTCAGCCAATCCCTAAGAAGGAGTTCATAAGCTCTTTAGTGGGAGAGAAAACTGATAAACAGCTGAAGCAAGTAGGCAACATTTCAACAAGATGGCCAAGGTTATTTATAAAAAGAACTATTCAATGTAAAAATCTGAAGCGTCGAAAGCCGGGTTTGAACTCGGGGCCATCTGATTTCGAAGAGGGTACGCACATGGACGAATCAACTACGGGGACGCCCTGGTCTATCTCATTTCCCTTGAATCGGTTCTTAAAAAAGAGGCAACGCTTTTTTCAGGTTTGCCAGGCAAATACGTTTTTTGCTACCGATTCAAACGTCATCAACAGGAAACCTAATTCTAGAATGTCGCCATCTACCGAAAAATAGTTTTGACCGTTTTTAGGGGCGGATTTGAAATTTTTTGTTGTTTAGAGGGTTAGAGAACCACTGAGCCTTAAATATAATTGAGTAAAGCATGGACTAATTAACAACAGGGACGGCCCAGATCTATAACATTTCCCTATAAAGACCCCAAATAAAAGTGTTAACGCGTTCAGCAGCGTTGCCAGGCAAATATTTTTTATCCTGGTGATTCAAACGTCATAAACAGGAAACTGATCTTTAACGGTTTTAGCGGTTGTGATTTGAATTTTCAAACGTCTCTCATAACCATCCATGTTATCACGTTAAATAACTATAATTTTATAGTTATTATTTTAGTATAATTGGTATAGTTAAATGTTCGGTTGTACACATCGTAATTTTGTATAGTACATCTACCTATATTCGTTTTCAAATGTTTATATAGCGCACGCGCGCGTGAAAGTGAGTTTTTGGTTGCTGTTAAAAAAGGTGTTATTTTGCGCGTGTAAAAATAAATTAACGGCCAGTTCTGTTTTGAAATAAGAGGAAAAAGGTTTAACGGATTTTATGTCGGAGAAGTTCTCGTCTTTTATTTCGCTGCGCACGACATTTTTTGGTCCGTCGAGCCGGATACATTCGTCAACTTGATTATGTTCCTCAACTAATCATCGAATCGGCTATCTTTCCGTGAGAGACAGTGAAAATTAGCGTGGATTCTCCGTTGGAAACCGTTTAAACCATCGATCATATCCCGATCGTAAACGAATCAACATAAGTCATCATGGATGTACTGGTGAGAAGAAGAGCAGCTATCAAGGGACAGATCACCAGGATTGAAAATGCGGTGGGTCAAACAGCAACGAATCTATCTGACGTTGGCTTGAAGCTGTATGTAGACAAGGTGGAAAAACTATCGAAAGACTTGGATGAGGTTCACGATGCCGTAGTTGCAAATATCGATCCCGACGACGACGACTTCGCGGATCACGAAGATGAATACAACCCTCTAGTCGCTCGACTCGAAGATCTGACAATCCTACTCGTCACTGAATCAAATGAAAGAGCAGCAAACATTCCAGTGAGACAAGTCAGACCAGCTAGTGATGTACGTTTACCTAAGCTGGAACTTCCATCATTCAGCGGTGGTTACGTCGATTGGCTTCCATTTCATGATCTCTTCACGGCCACCGTACACAGCAACGAATCGCTCACCGGAGCTCAGAAGTTTCAGTATTTGAAGTCATCATTACGAAACGAAGCAGCGCTCCTAGTTCAATCTATTCCGGTAACTGACGCTAATTATCTGGAAGCTTGGGATATCTTAAACAATCGGTTCAACAATACCCGGGAAATCATCGATGCACACGTAAAACGTCTCTTCAGTCAAACTAACGTCATCCAAGAATCTTCATCCGCTTTACGAACGCTCATCGATACCACCGCCGAATGCATAAGGGCGCTCAAGGTTCTCAAAGAACCAGTACAACATTGGGACTCCATACTACTTCATCTTGTAAAGGAAAAACTGGATTCAGAATCTCGCCGACAATGGGAACTTTCCCTGAGGGGGACCGAAAGACCAACTTTCGAGGATCTCGTTACATTTCTTGAACAACGGGCCAGAGCCTTAGCAGCAGCTCCGCCTACAACTACTGCAATCAAGTCGAAGCCTCCATTACATCAGAGACCGAGTACAAAGGCTCATCATGGTGCTCTGAGCGAGACGTGTCACTTTTGCAACGAAACACACTCTGTATACAAATGTACCAATTTTCTGAATGCATCTTCGGACGAGCGTTGGAACATGGTCAAGAGGAGTGCCATGTGTTTCAATTGCTTACGAACCGGTCATCAAAGCAATGACTGCAAATCTGGTCATTGTAGGAAATGCAACGCACGACATAACACACTTCTACATCAAGAGAAGGAATTAACGAAGACGAAGGCAACCTCCGGTGTAGTTTCATGCCCATCTCGTGAAATAATTGGATCAACCCAAGTTATCTTGGCAACCGCAATGGTCCAAGTCAAGGGACTTGACGAGCAACTTTATCCAGCCCGAGCGCTTCTGGACTCGGGTTCTCAAGCCAGTTTCATCACGGAACAATTCACGAGGAAACTAAGATTGAAGCGAACACGTTTCAACGTCTCAGTTGACGGAATTGGAGCAACCGGAATGAACACCTCTCAAGGCAGTGTCATGGTGAATATTCAGTCAAATATCATTAACACGTCGGAGGTCATCGTCGAGGCAATCGTCCTGAAAAAGGTCACGGATTATTTACCTAACAGTCCGTTCGATCCTGGAAATTGTCTACACTTGAAAGGCTTAACACTTGCTGATCCAACTTTTCATAGCCCTGGACAAGTGGATATTTTACTAGGTGCTGACGTGTATCTAGAGCTCTTACAAGATGGCATTTGCAAGGGGAAAGAAGGTCTTCCAGGTGCCTTTAATACTCTTTTCGGATGGGCAGTTTCCGGTCCATTGCTGATGTCCGGAAGAAGTTCGAAAATAAAGGTCCACCATTGTTCATTGGAAGCAGATTTGAAACATCTTTGGGAGCTAGAAGACATCCAGCCTCGAAGAATACTATCTCCAACAGAAATTCAATGTGAAAAGAACTTTGAAGAATCACATACACGTGACTCTACAGGAAGATTCACTGTACGATTACCAAAGATAAACGATGCACCAAAACTTGGAGATTCTAAACAAATGGCAATCCGTCGATTCTCTCACTTAGAACGACGTCTACGTGTTAACCCGAATCTCTATGAGGAGTACCGCAAGTTCATGGGGGAATACATTGCCCTTGGACATATGGAACTCATTCCCTCGAATGAAATAAAAATCGAAACCAATCCATCTTACTACGTGCCTCATCATGCGGTATTCAAAGAAGACAGTACCACCACGAGAGTTCGTGTGGTGTTCGACGCCTCTGCCAAATCTACAACTGGAGTTTCCCTAAACGATCATCTGCTAGTGGGGCCAAAACTTCAAGATGATTTTTTCAATCTCCTTATTCGCTTTCGTCAACATCGCATTGTAATGAAAGCAGACCTTGCCAAAATGTTTCGTCAAATTAGAGTACATCCAGACGACTCCGATCTTCAAAGAATTGTTTGGCGAAACAACTCACACGAACCCTTGCTCGAATACCGTTTGCTAACGGTTACATATGGAACCGCATCAGCGCCATACCTAGCAACTAAAGTCTTGAAGCAACTCGGCCATGACGTGAAAGAGACACTTCCGTTGGCATCTTCGGCTTTACAAAATGACTTCTACATGGACGATCTAATGACAGGCGACGAAACGATTGAGAACGTTTTAAGACTTCAGTCAGAAATCATTCAAGCTACATCTCAAGCAGGATTTGAAATAAGGAAATGGGCGTCGAATGAAGCTGCATTATTGGATACACTACCAGCCAACATGAAGGATTTACAAAAGCCACTATGCATCGAGAACGACGAATCAGTCAAGACTCTCGGCCTATATTGGACTCCTTCGGCTGATAATTTCTCGTTTATGGTTACTTCTCCAGCGTCAAGAAGTTCAATCACTAAACGTACGATTCTTTCGGATACAGCAAGGATATTCGATCCTCTGGGACTGTTGGCACCAGTAACCGTTCGAGCGAAACTGATGTTACAGGAAATGTGGCAGCTAAAATTGAATTGGGATGAGCAACTTCCCCAACCACTTCAAGCTAAATGGAGGTCGTTTCGAACCGATTTACCAGAAATTGAAAACATTACGGTTCAACGGCACATTTCGCAAGCTAATGCTACAGACATTAGCCTGCATGGATTTTGTGACGCATCGGAGAAAGCGTACGCAGCTGCCGTATACCTGAAGACGGTGAATAACAACGGACAAATCAAAATACAACTGATCGCTGCGAAAACAAGAGTCGCTCCGCTCAAACAAATCACACTTCCGAGACTGGAATTATCTGGTGCATTACTTTTGGCTTCTCTGATTCAACTGATCAGGGAGTCATTGAGATTGGATATAGCTGATGTTCATTGCTGGTCGGACTCAACAATCGTCCTAGCTTGGTTGAAAGCTCCACCGCAACGTTGGAAAACGTTCGTAGCCAATCGAGTGTCAGAAATCCACGAGAAACTACCGAGAGCGCAATGGCATCACATTGCAGGAGACAACAACCCTGCAGATTGCGCTTCTCGAGGAATATCCGCTAGCGAACTGGGAAATCATGGTCTCTGGTGGCATGGACCGCAGTGCCTTATTTTCGCCGCAACAACGCAAGAACTACATGAACTCTCAGAGCCAAATGAATGTTTATCCGAGGAAAGACGAATTATTTCGTTAGTAACACATCATCAAATGGATTTCACGCTCCTTTCCAAATTTTCAGCGCTTAAGAAACTCATTCATATCACCGCCTACATTCTACGTTTTGTCTTCAATTCGCGAAATGCGACAGAATTGAGGATTACTGGACCTTTATCGAGGGAAGAGAACGAAAAGGCGCTATCCCATTGGATTCGGGTCGTCCAAAGCAACAGTTTTAACGAAGAGATAGCTTGCCTTAAACAAAACAAAGAATTACCACGGAAAAGTAAAATCCTTTCGATGCGTCCGTACATCGATCAAGATGGGATTCTTAGAGTTGGTGGCAGACTTTGCCACTCCAACTTACCATACGAACAAAGGCATCCGGCACTGTTACCGAGACAGAGCAAATTAACAGAACTTCTAATACAACACGAGCACGAGAAACATTTTCACGGAGGTGCTCAACTACTAACTTCTGTCTTACAGAAACGTTATTGAATCGTCGGTCTTCGTGATGCCATACGTTTCCATATCAGAAGATGTGTTTCATGTGTACGACAGCAGGCAGTCACTGTAAAGCAACTTATGGGCGATTTACCACCAGCGAGAGTAAATCCTGCTCGGCCATTTTTGAAGTGTGGAGTCGACTACGCAGGACCATTTACCCTTAAACTAATGAAGGGACGAAATCACTTCAGGTTTAAGGGATACATTGCCGTCTTCGCTTGCTTTACCACAAGATCAATTCATCTTGAACTTGTCAGTGACATGACCACCGAAGCATTTCTGGCAGCATTGAAACGCTTTGTTGCTCGACGAGGAAAATGCGCCGACATTTACAGCGACTGTGGAACCAACTTTACAGGAGCCGATCGAGAGATGAAAACATTCATCAAATTCATAGTCTCTACAAACAACAACGATCAAGTGTCACGATGGCTCGCAGACGAAGGAATTAATTGGCACTTCAACCCGCCTGCAGCGCCACATTTTGGAGGCCTCTGGGAAGCCGGGGTGAAGTCCGTCAAGTATCATCTGAAACGAGTTCTTGGCACCATGGTTCTAAACTTTGAAGAAATGCAAACGCTTCTTTGCCAAATCGAAGCTTGCTTAAATTCACGTCCTTTAACGGCGTTAAGCTCGGATCCAAACGACTTCAATGCGTTGACACCTGGACATTTCCTAATCGGAGATGCGCTCACCGCAATACCCGAACCAGATCTCACTTCTGAAAACGTCAACCGCCTGTCACGTTGGCAATTGGGCCAACAAGTACTGCAGCACTTTTGGAACCGTTGGCGAAATGAATTCCTCTCTCGCCTTCAACAACGTCCAAAGTGGACTACACCAAAACCGAATCTACGAGTCGGCGACTTGGTCTTGCTCAAAGATGAAGATTTACCTCCAACCAAGTGGAGAATGGCAAGAATCACTGAACTTCATCCAGGACAAGACAATCAAGTTCGCGTCGTAACTGTCAGAACCTCTGACAAATCACTGAAAAGACCCGTAGTTAAAATATGCCAGTTACCACTAGACTGATTTTAATTGTATTCAAACTGTTTACTAAGGGTTATTTATGTATGCAAATGTAACTTTTCGGACTTTTACTATCTCATTTGAAATTCGTTATTTCAAGGCGGGCGGAATGTTCGGTTGTACACATCGTAATTTTGTATAGTACATCTACCTATATTCGTTTTCAAATGTTTATATAGCGCACGCGCGCGTGAAAGTGAGTTTTTGGTTGCTGTTAAAAAAGGTGTTATTTTGCGCGTGTAAAAATAAATTAACGGCCAGTTCTGTTTTGAAATAAGAGGAAAAAGGTTTACCGGTTTTTATGTCGGAAAAGTTCGCGTCTTTTATTTCGCTGTTCACGACATTAAATGATACGTTTTCCACCTCCGATTCTAAGATAGATTCGAAATTCATCATAAGAAAAGGTAAACAACTATTAAGCCTTGGTACAATCATTTATATTTATGAATAATATTATATTATGATAATAATAATTACCGTAACAAATTTGGGAATTGCTTCCAGACGGTAAGCAGAATATTTTACTGTATGTACGATCGGAAAAGCTCGACATTCTAAATTTTGACGACGATTAAAGGGCAACGTATGGCACGCCAAACCGGACAAAATTCATACACTCACGCGCTATCAAATTTTTGGGGTCTATCAAATTTCTGACCCTCTCGCTATCAAATTTTTATACCCTCGCGCTATCAAATTTTTATACCCTCTCGCTATCAAATTTTTATACCTTCTCGCTATCAAATTTTTATACCCTCGCGCTATCAAATTTTTATACCCTCTCGCTATCTAATTTTGTACCCTCGCGCTATCAAATTTTTATACCCTCTCGCTATCAAACTTCTCTCTACTTTTTTATATGACAGTTTCGTCTGATTTGAGAAGCGTACTTTACTTAGCCAAAATAAGTGATAATTTGGTCAAGTTAAGTGAGAACAAGGCCAATTTAAGGAGAACTTCGCCAAGACAAGTGAGAACGTGACCGCTTAAAAACGATCCTGTTTCCAGAGGTTGGCAAAAAATCCTCTTTTGTGTAACGAATTAAAGTTTTTTCTTAAGCCATTATCCGAAGACATTTATCTAGCTAGCCCTTACTCTTTGGTGACATCAGTCACTCACACCGTCACACGTAAAGGAAATAATAAAGACGATAAATAACGTTAAAAAAACCACCTATGGACTGCAATGCAAAGGATGATAAAATTAGCGAATAAGTAGATTAGTTCATTATGAAAAGGGATAAAAAATCTAAACCCTAAACAAATTTGAAGAAATTTAAAAACTTACAAATAGCTTGTACCGATAGGTCTTTGAGTGAAAAACTAAATAACTTATTTAGTGGACAGAAGAAGACATCGATTGTATTTTAGTAGGCTTGAAATATAAGTTTTGTGGACTTTTGAATACCATAAAGTTAATGACAATTGTAGTAATGGTAATGTTTAATACAATTTCATTATTTGAACTGTTTCAAATCGTAAATGACAATTTACTATAAGTTGAAGGCACAAAACGTAAATGTTGAATGAAAACATTTCTATAGATTCTAAACATAATTTTTACTTTTAAAGATATGGTTGTTATGGACCCGTGTAAGTGTTCCTAATTCATGTACTGCAGTCTCAGGAAGACACGATCAAAAAATTGCAATATTGAAATCCATTCATTGTTTTACTACCGAAGCCTGGTAAGGCAATCTTCTTAACCGGAATGTTGGAAACACTTCAATTCCGGGTTGTTACATAAACAACGATACAGGGCCAATAACTCCAAATGAGTTTTAGGTACAAATTTTAAATTTTCAGGACCCATTGAAAATTTTCATGACCTTGAACCATGTCATGAAGGTCATTAAACATTTAGCTCAAAAACCATTAGAGATACAAAGCTGGTTTCAATTTCCAAAGTGTTCTCCGTCACATTATAGGTATACGTTACTTTGATCCTACCTATAATTTGACCAATAACAAGTTGCAGAATATTATACAAATACAAGAAGGTCGTGAAAAGTATTCATGCTAGATTATCAAAATTTGCTAGCCGAACTAATCTGGTAGGGTGTCTTAAGAATTTGCAAACTCGTTACATTCAACTCATGGTTCAAGCCTAGGTCATTCAAGGTTAATCTCGAGAACCAATGGATATAAAGGAATAGTTCCAATTTGTAAAGTGTGTGTGAATTGAAATTTCAAGTCGAAATGTCTTGGACCCGATGCAAAACACCATGATGAAAACTTTCCAAATTGGAACCATTTCTCTAAGCCCATTGGTTCTTGAGATAAACTTTGAAATAAAAATTTACGTTGCTTAAAATTTCAAATTATCAGCTAAAACACATTTTGAGTTATTGGCCCTGTATCTTTTTTTTAACTACACCCTGTATATGTCGTCTAGTAAGTGTACTGTTGAATACACAAAATTGTAATTCCCCACTCCCCTTAGAATACTTGAAAAAGTTTTTTTTTTCTCTCCAATTTTGTAAGTTATTGAAATATATGTATTTGATGAAGACTACAGAGTATAGTTGTTAACCTAATAATGTATCTAAATTCTAGTTTGAGATTTCCCGACTTCGCAAAACGCTCAATCACTTTTTCTAGTTTTTTCAAGTTCTAGAGATTAGAGAATACAAGGTGTCAGTGGCGATTTTTCCCACAGGCGCACGAGGCGCGCGCCCTAGGGCCCCCGATTTCTAGGGGCCCCATTTTAGCCGAAAAACCGAAATCCATTAGAAACGTTTAAATGTGCTACATGGAAGTAGCTTTATTTTTCGTAATAAATATTTTAAACAAAATTAAATTTATAAAAATAAATAATTATTAATTTACATACAACACTTGTTTCAACATGAAATAAAATTTTCAGGCCATACTAAGCTACTCTATACGTTATCTGAAAATTCCCGAAATACAATACTGGATACGCCCTTGGTTTAATTCTTAGATGGCCTTGTGGAAAAAGGGGCCCCAAAATCAAACTGCGCCTAGTGCCACAATTTACCCAAACGCGCCGCTGCAAGGTGTGGAAACTTTGTTTAAGCAAACGAAAATGAGAGCCCCTTGTTACATTTTCACATTCCATATATTGAATTTTACAGTTATTTTTCAATTATATTTCGCCGAGCTCGCCCATTTTGCCCCACCAAAGAAGATAGCATAACCGAAGCCCCGCAAGACACAGTGGCTTAGCTGAGACCTCAGAGCCCCCCCCCCGCAAAAGTCTCTATGTATCAATTTTTTTATGGTGAGTGGGGGTCCTGCCGACTATCAGCTACGCCACTGTCAGGACCGCGCAGTGAGGGTAGATCCCAGCGAAATGTATTCAGGGTTCGAGTGGGGGGGTGCAAATCGAAGGTTTTGGGACTGATTGCCAACCCCCCCCCCCGAAAAATTGCTAGGTGCGCCACTGCCCCACCCTACAAAAATGTCTGCCCCTCCATACTAGATCGGCTGTCCCATGGCAAAACGAAATATCCAACATTTTTATGAAAAATGAGTAAATTTGGATTTCTTTTGTAGTTTTACACCTTGAGTGATATTTTCAAACGAAAAAATTAATTAGAAACGTAAGTATAATTAAAAAACGTTTTGCCCATTTATATTTTTGCAAAAGAAACCAAGTGCAAAACGAACTATCTACACTTTTTATAACGTTTTGCCGTGGGATTTTGAAAACACATGGCGAAACGATCCAAGTGCAGCACATGGTTTGTTTTGCCCTGGTTTTTAGGGCTTATTTCTAGCGCACCATTAACGTTTTTCTTATCTGATGGTCTGGATCCGCACCTGTTGGATAGCGCAGTGGTTCTAGTCTCATTTCTATTTCTATGATCGTAATATCATTGATTTGTCAGGGTGTTTGGAAATGAAATTTCGCAAGTCGAGATACGTGACTAATTTAGACAGAAATTGAAATTAGGATTCCTCACATGTTTTCACATTAAGTCGATTAAATCGTAATTTACTGTTTGGCCAACGTATATTTCTCTCATTTACTATTTCACTTGAGTCTTGAGAGATATTGAATCATAAGTAACATAATAACATAAGTATGACAATTAACGAGGTTTACAACGAAACTGATTTTCATAGTTAACGCGTAATCAGGATGTTTTTATCAGCACAGCGCCCCCTAGAGTCTAAAATATGCCGAACTTTCGCCTAAGCCGAAATATCTGGTTTCCGATAGATAGGCGGAATATTAGCCTTAAATGATCAAAATTAATATGTTTTTCTCGGCGCTACGAGCTGAAGTATGTTTTTGGGCTTGTATGATTCGCACGCGGGCTTCAAAACGTGCTCTCCGATATTAGGCTTATTTTCGTATGAAAAACTATTCATTAAGAACGGTAAGTTGCGAATCCAAGTCGCAGCTTAAAGAGAGTATCAGTGCCGAAAAAAGGTTCGGTTTGAAAATTAGCATTAGTAAGTGTCATACTTCTGGTTGTTATGTTACTTATTTTATTTTGTGTCTTTCAAAAGTTAAGAACAAGACGTACGACGGTCAGAATACACACAATCCTCCTGATGTGTTAAGTTTGTTTGCAGGCCCGGTCTGGCCCGGGCGGCTAACCGGTGATCGCTGGTCATATCGGGGCCAACTCAAATTGGGGCCGCCAAAGAGGAAAAATTTGGCATTAATGGGGCCAACACGATTGCATAGCCGGTGGGGCCCTGTTTGTTTGAGCTATACACAGCAAATCTGCAACGCCGGTGACCTAACCAATATATATCCACGGTCACTCATAATTGTATTTACACTTATTTGTTACTTCTAGTCATACTTTGAAAGCGTCGAAAATTACTTAGATCAGTGTCACTGCCACACTTATTTGTTTCTTCTAATCACACTTATTTGTTACTTCTGGTCAGACGTTGTGTGTCACACTTATTACTTCTGGCCATACGACGAATACTAGTTCGATCATGGTCACACTTAATTGTTACTTCTGACCAGACGTTGAAAGTGCCGCGAACTTCAAACGGCCTTGAAAAATGCATGAAGGAATTTCTATAAACACGCGGATATACAATGTTGGAAGTTGCGGGGGTCCGTATACTCTGTCTAAAAGTAAAAAACCTTACTTAGAATTAAAATTAAGGAACGTAATTGTAAATCTAGGTTATACGAAACCACAGCTATTCAAAAATATAACTCATGAATATCGGACTTAAATTAAGGAACGTTATGTAGACTTTTAGGCGAAAATATAAAACCCCACAAATTGGGGTCCCGTAAATTACGCAAATTTTAAATTTACTGATATAACCGAAGGTAAAGGTCCGCTGAATCCTAACCTAACCAAAAATATATTTTTAACGTTATCGGACTTGATTTTAAATAAAATATCTACCACACAAAGCTAGACCACCGAAATTAGTAATTTGCCCAACTTCTAGGGCTCCGATTTCAAAAATTTATGAAGGGCTATCGATGCCAAGGTATGTACAGTCCCGATCAAAGGCTTCTGGCCGTTTTCTCTTGGCAGCCATATTTTAGGTAGAGAGCCGAATGAGGGCTTCTATGATAGAATACCCTCACGAAAATAATATGGATATAGGGTTTCAGTTTTCAAATCGGATTTGTGGTTGTAAAGTTATTGAAGAAATAGTGATGACGGAAAACATGAAAATTAACCCTTATTTAATTCTTATGTGCTTTGTTTCATATTATGACGCTTCGAATATGCGTAGACACGACAAATTATATTAATTTTTTCATGACGTCATTTTGGAGGGGTTTGGCTTTTTCCGGCTTTGCTCGCGCCCTAATTGTGGTAGGGCATTAATTTTCGCTGCATATTATTTTCGTGGGGGTTTTCGTTCATAGAAGCCCTCATTCGGCTCTCTACCTAAAATAGAAATAAAATGGCTGCCAAGAGAAAACGGCCAGAAACTTTTGATCTGGACTTTACATTCTAACGAAATATCATTGACTTTTCTAGCCCTAACTGTTGAAGTGACACGCGCGACACGGCGGCATTGGCTACACTGTACGTTAAACTAATAAAAAATGATTTTGCAATTTTTTTGCAATTAAAAATTAATTTTGCAGGTTTTTAATGATGGGTTTGCAATCTCTTAGGTATCGTACAGAAATCCATTCACTGCGTGACCGAACTAAAGCGCCTTCTAAGAGTTTTCGAAGTGACACTTTGGAAAATGAATAATTTTAAAACAAAATATCTCGCGTTATTTATCAGTTTCATAGCGCGCGCTATATTTTTGTCGTTTAACAGAAATAATTTCTCCAGAAAACCCCGAGATTTTTTCCCTATTTTAAACGTCGCACAATGGGGTATTTTTGCGATCTGGCCGGACAAAAGTCGATTTCAAAAATTAATGCGGGGATAGAAACAATGGTTACTACTTATACTGAAGTGTCTGACGAATGTCTTACAACGACCCCTTCCCCCCTCACTGTATCACGCTAGCGCTCGCGCTCGTGCCATTCTGAACTTGCTCGTCAACTGGAGAGCGGGTACAGTTTTTCACGACCTTGACACTTCGTTATTTGTTCGTATAATTTGAAGTGTAAGCTATGGATATTACTCAGGCAGGTAAGTGGGTGTACTATTCATTGGTTTTTAATATGATAAGTGATTTTTTTTTAAAAAGCGCGCGAACGTTTTAAATAAGTTATTTTAACTGTTTTTATTCATTATTTTTCTCTAAATCTGGGTCGATTAGTTGTACTTCCAAGTACTTCCCGGGATATATTTTAAGTTTTTTAGTAAGCTCAGGTCTTATTCTTCAAGACCCATTTAAAATGGGCTGCTACTATCTGCTATTCTTGAAGATACACTTATCTGAAATAAACCGATTACTGTTAAGTTCCCATCCTGTCCTAACCGGAATGAGGCAAGTATACCTAGAATTTTTTTTATTCCAAAACATACTTTTTATCGCTTATAATACTAGAAATTAACCTAAGAACATTTTCTAAATCGAATAAAATTAAAAAATAATTTTGTCCGCCCAGATCGCACAAATACCCCACTGTGCGTCGGCCGCTTCTAACGCCCTAAAGTGGGGGGAAAGGCTTCCTTTGATCTCCATTTGCCACACTCCGCTTTCAAAACGGGATTCGTCATTTTCGGCGATTACGGTCGTAGATCAGGCCTACTACTTTAGGAGAGGGGATATTGGGCGAGATCACTTTCATAACGGGTGTTTCTATATGTTTCAAATAGTTTAGGTTTCGCGGCATCACGTGGTCTCTTTTTCAGAGAAACTATTATGCTTTGGCTGGGCAAGGGAGGGAAGGATTGTTGTGGGAGGGAAGCGCGTCTCTTTTGTGTCGTTTCAAAAAAAAAGAGATACAAGTTTTAGTTTAGGTTCGCGGCAATCGCCGCTGTTTGTGCGTTACCGCTACAGATAGGCTGATAGGGAGAACAGTTACGTTTTAGTTTATCCTTATATTGGCCTTGTTGAGGCTTGTTCTCACTTAACTTGACCAAATCCTCAGTTAACTTGGCCAAGTTCTCACTTATTTTGGCTAAGTAAAGTACGCTTCTCACATCAGACGAAACTGTCATATCAAAAAGTAGAGAGTATTTTGATAGTGAGAGGGTCTAGAAATTTGATAGCGAGAGGGTAAAATATTTGATAGCGAGAGGGTCAAAAATTTGATAGACCCCAAAAATTGGATAGCGCGTGAGTGTATGAATTTTGTCCGGTTTGGCGTGCCATAGCAACGCAAGTGACCATACAGGGGGTAAATTATCTTATAGATAAAAAGAACGACTGCGCATGCGCTATCTGCCATAGCCTTTCCCTCTGTAAAAAAAGCAGAACCATATTTGCCGAATTTATTTTGTATAAATGCGCCTCTCGCGGTTTTTACGCAAAATCCATGCATTCTTTAGTCGCGAAAATGGCCGAAGAAAGAGAAGTCTCCGAGCTAACCGACAAATCGGATCCTAAACTTCTACAAAATAAATGTAATAAAAAAATATAAATATTCTGTCGGGGTATAATGATAGGGAAATTGTTAAGGGAGACGGGATATAGGAGTGTGTGTGGTGTTGAATTTTCTTAATCCAATGTGAGGCTAGCGGCAGAGATTTACCGCGTCCAAGGCCTAATGTTTCAATTTCCATTATTAAAAATATTCAATTCACAAATAATTTTATTCCAAAACATTGTTAAATCGAAAATATCAAAGTCCAACCCAGTTCTTTTCCCCATAATAAATAAATTAAGCTAGGCCTAAATTCCTGGGTTCGTTGATTGCGAGCTAATTCAGCGAAGAAAATCGAAAAATTCGCGAATGAGAGCGAAATTGCGCCACGTGGCTACACCAAGAGGAATAAGGCTTTCGCGCTGTATAAAATCATCCTTGGAAAACCTACTTACGGCTTCTTGAAGAAAACATAGTTCCCCCCCTGCATGACCACTTGCGTTGCCCTTTAATTTAAAAGACTAATATATTAGCAGCACCGCATGGTAATCTCGTGGTTCAACTTTTAAATTCCAAGCATTCCAAGGAAGCTTCTTTCCCTATTTTCTCCCCCCCCCCCCGCTTATTTTGAATCACCAGCCTATACAAGCATTTCCTGTTATGCCCGCGAATACCGCTAGGGTGCGTCGTTGCTTGTTCTTTTTACTTTTTTCCCGGGCCGGACCGTCCCTGTTGTTAATTAGTCCATGGTACGCACTGCCACCTCAGTAACGAAGCGAAAGGCAGTCTCGGTTTCCCTATGTTCCGCGGGTTGCTTTCTCTTCGCCGGTCCGCCTTCGCCTTCCTTACTAACGTGGGTCGGCGGAGTTTTCCGAGAGAGAGAGGGAGAGACACGTTTATTTCCCCATTCTAAAAGGAGAATTCCTTCCTCGGCGAAGATAATTTTACCCCCTTCCACCCCCTAATTGACCATTTTGGACCTTCTTGACCACTCCTATCCGAAATTGACCATTTGTGACCACTCCTACCCCAAATTGAAATTTTTTTAGCATCTTGACTACTCCTATCGCAAACTGATAATTCTTTACCATCTTGACCACTCCTATCGCAAACTGATCATTTTTGACCATATTGACCACTCCCGGTTCAAACTTGCCAGTTTTGTTAATTTGAACCAATTTTCACTTTGACAGACCGTTTTTACTTATGTTTCACATAGGCCTGACAACGTCAAAATTTCATGATTTCGCAAAGGGGGGACCCTTCGATACCCATGAAATTACCGTATAAAATTCCATAAGGAATATCTGAATTCCATCCGCTGTGTCCCGAATTAGGATCCTTTGTCCGGAATTGGGAACCACCCGTCCCGAATTAGGCTCCTTTGTCCCGAATTGGGAACCCTTACATGCGTTGTTAATTGGGCTCTCATTTTAAATTGAAATGTTTTTCTTACGAAATTTAAACATTATTACACCAAGAAACATTTATCGTCGATCCTCAAGACCTCAAAGTATTAATTTACTAAAAACATCACGTGTTTAAAGGAAAAATGCCTTATTGTAAAAAGTGTCACGAATTAGGAGTTCGCACCCTATAGTTTCCTGATATGATATTATAAAAGTGGACAAATATTTGGAAATTTTACTTCAATTTGACCAAAAATCAAAAGTTGAATTTGAATTCGCTCTTACTTTGTTGTTAAAAGTTTTAAACGACAAATTTATCTTTTTCATAATGGTTGTAAAAACAAATTCACAATATTTCAGGGGATGGGGGGACAAACACAAGTGTTATCCCCTAGTAGAAAATTTAGGTGGGGACATTGTCCCCTTGTCCCCTTGGTTGCTACGCCGTTGCGCTACTGTAAAGTTTAACAGCACATTTTTCTAATAACTCTGACCAACTGAAAGGAAATTACTGATTCATTTTACATTTTTGCATTTCTCAAGACCTCTTATACACTAGAGTGGGGTTTGAAATGTCGAAAAATAAATTGTCGCTTGCATTGCATGTAAAAAGCAATTTTGTTTTACGAAAACATAGAATTGACCCTCGTGAATAAAAAAAAAATTTTGACAAGCTTGAAAATTGCTAACAGGGGGGCGGGAGGGGTGGAAGTAGACACGCCCCCTTTTTGGTTTTTATTATATTTCTAAATAACTACTTATCTTAGAAAAAAAATCTCAACGGTTGTTTGACGAGTAGGATTAAGGTTATCAATGTGAATTTTAGCAAGACTACAATGGCGTTATATGGGGGAAAGCAGTAGTTTCAATTTACCCCACCTAACTTTAATTTGATAAATGGCAATTTATTTTAACTTTAATTACATTTTAAAAATTATTAATGCAAATATTAATGTAAAATAGATCTATGTGCTTCTAAATATATTTTTCTTTCTGTCATATGACCAATAGTGTTTATATGCTGAATTTTTACTTATATGACATTAAGGCTATGCATAATTTTTAAACTAGATGTCAGACTCCTAAATAATTACTATTTATCTTTAATATGTATTACATTAAAATTACAGCACCTTTCAAAGTAAGTGTCGGTTCCAAAAAGGGTGTTAGATCTACGTATAAAAATATAGGCGATGAGAGCGTAGGCAATGGTCCATTGAAGGTAGTTCTTGCTTCTCTACTTAATAAGGGCCCCATTCTACAGGAAATATCATCTTCTAAGAATGACTCAAACCCATTTACAGCTTTTCTTCTTAGTTACATGAGGCAATTGTTAACGATATTGGAGTTTATTCGCGCGACACGAAACGCGAATTTGCAAATGCACTTAATAGCAACTGAAAAGCTCGCGAAGTATTTTTTTGCTTATGACCACCTGAACTACGCGAGACTACTCCCTTTATATCTTTACACTATGCAGGAAATCGAAACAGAAAGACCAGAGGTTTGGCAAGAACTTAAAAAAGGTTATTGCAGTGTTACTAAAAGTAAAATTCCGTTTACATCTATTGGTTCTGATCACTCGATTGAACACGAAAACCGACGACTAAAGGTCAACGGAGGCATCATCGGAATAACTAAAAATATGGATGCGCTTCAACGTTTCTTTACAATATCGGCGTATATCGCCCATGCTTGCAGAGTTTCCGACTTCGAAAATACTTTTGGTATTTCTGATAGTCCCAAAGAAGATAAACACCACGAACGTTACGGCCGAAAGTGAACACGTAAGGAAGAAAATGTTATGAGGCTTCGCAATATAATAGAGTCTCACGGTGATCCATTCCAAAATCAATCAGCGGATCTTCAAAACATGGATTCAACTACTACTAGCGACATTGTCATGAGATATGAAATTGGAAATCAAATCATTCGTAACTGAATGAATAAATAATGGGAAATTTAGTGTTTGGGCTCCGATGAAAAAAATTAAGCTACACTCACGTAGGAGAGATAATAAAAATAACTGAAGAGCGTGACCTTTTGCAACTATTTATAATGATCGCAAGGAGCCGAGATATGGACTTGAAAGAATGTATCGGAAAGTATGAGTTTGGGGCTATTCCACGTGGACTATTCGCTAGTGACGGTTCCCTTCTCTTACCAAGTGATAAAGCGAAAGTTCTTCACGTTTAAGAATCTTTTACTTTGGAAACGATCAAAGAAGAAGTTCAGAGAGATGGAAAAACCGAAATAAAAAATATTGAATCTGTGGCGATAAAATATCTATAAAACGGCTTAGAAGCGAAAGAGCACAAAGAAATTACTCACAATGTACTAATAATAGATGGGATGGTTGTAGTACAATCAATGAAGAAAACAGATAAAATTAAGACATTTAAAGATCTCGCAGAATCATTCGTTGATATCATATCTAAAATGTTTTTTGGTTATGGGATGGTTACAAAAGGTAATATTCCTGTTGACTCTTCAATCGCCACTCATTCGCACGAAGAAGCCGATACACTTTTAATATTAAACGCCCTCCACGTAAAGAAATCTGCTAGTCTCTTTATAGAATCTCCGGATACTGACGTTTTTCTTTTAATGGTATATTTTTACCCTTTCCTTCCAAAATGTACTTTCTTTGTTAAGAAAACGGGAAAATCACGAACTGTTATAAGAGTGTCAGCCGTTCATAAAGCTCTCGGAATTAATCGCCCCAACGCCATACTTGGTTTTCACGCGTTCACCGGATGCGATATGACCGGAAAGTTCTCCGGACGCTCAAAAGAGAGGTCGATAAAAGAATTTCTTCAGTGTTATGATAAAATACTTTATCCAATCCAGAAACCGAAGAAAATCTTTTACGATATCTTTGCAAGCTATACAGGGTCTTTTTTTTTGCTCGGAAAAGTGTTTTTTTTTCAAAAACTATTTATAGTACCGATTTCAAATTTGGAAGGTCAATTCTCTATACCGGGGGACATCAGTTTGAGAAATTTGAGCGTTTTCGGTAATGTTTTTCACCAATTTTGGAAAATTATTTTTCGACCACTAGGTGCGAGATAAAAAATTTCTATTATAAAGTTGTAGGCCGTCATCGAAAACCCTTAAAAATTGTTCACTCGACGAAAAACAACTTATTTATCAGTGAAAATTCGAGCTTGAAAAATTTACAAGTTGGTGAAGCCAAATTACGATTGTTTGAAACGATAATTGAAAAGGGAACAAGTCTAATACAAACGTAGTAGAGTTTTCACACTTGAAAAAATGTACACGTTTGGTTTTTAAATGCAGATATTTTATTCACATAAATTTTTACAAAACATTTTCAATAATATCACCATTGGCTGCAACATAGGTTTGTGCGCGGACAATTAAGTTCTCAAACGCTTTCTCTACCATTTCTGGTGTGACGTCTCGGCAAGCACTGATTATTCGTCTAATGAGTTCCTCCCTAGTTTCAATGGGCGTGGCGTATACCTTTGCTTTAACGAATCCCCAGAGAAAATAATCCAGCGGTGTTAGGTCAGGTGACCTTGCTGGCCAATGCACTGGACCATTTCTCCCTATCCACCTTTCAGGAAACTCGTTGTTGAGGTGCTCAGTTACTTGCCGGGGAAAATGCGGAGGGGCGCCATCTTGCTGAAACCACAACTGACGTCTTTCAGCCAATGGAAGGTCGTCGATTGCGTCACTCAGTTCGTTCTGTAGAAAATGTAAATACCTTTGGCCGTTGAGGTTCGTCGGCAGGAAAAAGGGACCAATCAAACGGTTTCCAACAAGTCCAACCCAAACATTGACCCGTTCAAATTGAACCTGGTGATGATATTCAAAACCCCAATGTGGGTTGATGTCAGACCAAAGATGGCTGTTTTGATGATTAAAGGGCCCATCTCTAGAAAATGACGCTTCGTCGGAGAACAAAACATGGCGCAAAAATTGTCTATCTTCTTGGACAGCATTTAGTAACCAGTTGCTAAATTCATAACGTCTTTGATGGTCTCCGTCAATTAGTCCTTGGTGGAGCGTAGCTCTGTATGGGTGATAGCGATTCTTACGAAGAATTTTCCACACACGATTTGCAGAACAACCCAAATCAGCAGCGGCGTTAGCGCAACTGTGACGAGGATATGCCACAAAGTACGCGAGTACATTGTTCTCGAAGTCTAAATCCGGTTGACCCAATCCGCGAAACCTAGGTTGCAAGTTACCAAATTGATTGAAATCGTGAATTGCTCGTCTTACTGTATTTACAGATGGTGCTCCATTTGGATGTCTTTCTGCGAAGATTTCAGTCACTCTTCTAAGGTTTTGCGCTGCTTCTCCATAGTAAATGGCAACTATCTCGGTACGCTCAGCTACTGAATAACGAGGCATTGTTCGAAATATTATCAAACACTGATAATAATCTCCCAAAGTTTTCCTTTAAATACCCAATGCATGTTTAGGATTGACCTATAGCCTCGTGTTTTTTAAATCCGGTCGTTTTTTTAACCAAAGTTTCAACTGGATTAGGTAATTCGGTTTCAATTATCGTTTCAAACAATCGTAATTTGGCTTCACCAACTTGTAAATTTTTCAAGCTCGAATTTTCACTGATAAATAAATTGTTTTTCGTCGAGTGAACAATTTTTAAGGGTTTTCGATGACGGCCTACAACTTTATAATAGAAATTTTTTATCTCGCACCTAGTGGTCGAAAAATAATTTTTCAAAATTGGTGAAAAACATTACCGAAAACGCTCAAATTTCTCAAACTGATGTCCCCCGGTATAGAGAATTGACCTTCCAAATTTGAAATCGGTACTATAAATAGTTTTTGAAAAAAAAACACTTTTCCGAGCAAAAAAAAAGACCCTGTATAACGCTAAGAAAGAACAGAGTATCGAAGAGTTTCGCTAGCTGTTATATTCGTCAAGAGGATTACACGGAGAAAACCTTCCTCCGACAAGAGGCGCAATGAGATCTCATATATTGAGGGCCCATTACCTAGCTATGATCTGGAAAGGTGCGAACTGTAGCGAGTATGACATTTCTTCCCCGCAAGAGTTCGGGTGGACGAAAGACGATAAACCTAATAGTTACAAAGCAGTTTTATGTTTTGAACTTCCTGCACCACAAGCCATCCTAGAATTGGTGAAATGTGGCTGTAAGACCGGGTGCAAGGGAAATTGTTCTTGTCGAAAAATTGGTTTAAATTACAAGGACGCTTGTAAATGCGTTGACGAATGCACCAATGTTCACCAAATTACACTGAATGAACCAGAGAGTTATTCTGATTAACACATTTTTAACTATAAATTTATTATATTAAATAATATGATAATATCAAGAATGTATTTATTTCTACTCAGGGAGAATGAATATGTCGAGACTATCGACGGACACGTTGAGGCCCTAACGCCGTCACGCTAAAGGGGGGGGGGAGGAAAAAAGGAGGTGGTCTTATTTTTTGCGTCCTCGCAGCAGCGTTAATCGCGTCGAAAAACATAATTTTTAAGAACCAATGAGATTGCAGTATTATTTGATTTTATTAAAGCGGAGGAGCACACCGGGGGCCCCAACGGGTGGAATTGGAGAAACGCTAAAAATAATCTCGACATATTCATTCTCCCTGAATATAAATAAATACATTCTTGATAATATATTATATAGATAGTCACGGGTCGCCAGATGTGTATTTAAATTAGTGTTTTGGGGGCTCGATGACAGAATTTCCAAAATAAAATAAAAATATTCTTTTAAATCGTTATTTTTGGGTAAAAGGGGAATAAGCGTGTATAAAATATCAACGTACATCAGATAAGTAACAAATCGGCACTAGGTGGGGGTACATTTAAAATTACGCCATAAAAACACTATTGGTCATATGACAGAAAGAAAAATATATTTAGAAGCACATAGATCTATTTTACAGTAATATTTGCATTAATAATTTTTAAAATGTAACTAAAGTTAAAATAAATTGCCATTTATCAAATTAAACTTAGGTGGGGGTAAATTGAAACTACTGTTTTCCCCCAAATAACGCCATTGTAGTCTTGCTAAAATTCACATTGACAACCTTAATCCTACTCGTCAAACAACCGTTGAGATTTTATTTCTAAGATAAGTAGTTATTTAGAAATTATCGGAAAAACCTCAGCTACGCTGAGAAAAAGGGGATATATAGGTACACCTGGGAATTTTACTGCGGCTAAGAAGGGACAGGTATTAGTGAGGATGGTATTAATTGAAAACGCCCTAACTGACATCGTACCTAATGACATCTTATTTAGTGAGCTTTTTCCGATAATATCTGACCCTTCTTCTGAACTGAGGAATAAAATAAAATTTCAGGACCATTGTACTAAATTTTAATGTAAACAATAATAAAGATGGTTTCAATTTTACAATAAAAAAAACTCCTTTTAAAAAGTTGTAATTCGTTATAAGTTATTTATTTTGTCTCCAAATAACACCAAACAGCTGATGTACTGTTATATTAAATGTAGTAAATTGAAATTAAAATATGTACATTGAGATACAAATTTCATTGTTTATAAAATTATAACATACACAGATGATAACTTTTTTTCATGTTTATACTTATAAATCAAAACAGCTGCTGATTCAATATTGAAATATATTATTTTTTGTAATAAATTTGTCATTCCAGAAATAAAATAGTTTTCAAAATATGTGCAATGTTACTTATCAAATCAACCATAAATACATTTTCAGTGAAATTCTTAAATTATTTTGCAAATTGCATACAGCAAAGTTTCTCTCCATTTAATTTAATTATATTCTATCTATAAATGAAAATAATTTTAAACTTAATAATAACATTATACCATATTTAATAAATGTTCTGGTGCCACATCATCATTAGAACCATTTTTAGAAATGATACGAGTGGCACCTTGGAAATATCAATTATAACTAAAGGAAGGGGTGTAACATTTCAAACTAACACTAAAATACTAATTCACGAGTTCAACAATTAAAATATGTCCCAATAAAAGCCTCTGTAAAACTCCAGTGCGAGAGTCTGTAAAATAAAATACAACACTTTTCATGTTGTGGTGAGATTTATAAATTTCATTAGTTTGCTGCCTTGATGGTGTGAATTAAAAATTTAGACAGTCAAAAGCCAAAAAAGCAGTCATTAAAACTTGTAAATAAGTCGCAAGATGACTTCGGCCCCCAACCTGAGCTGTAATTAATTAATAAAATTTAATTGAATTGAATTGTTTATGAAGATTTGTGAAAATACCTTATTCAGGTTTTTCTCACAAGAAATGGTACATCAGCTTTGTAAGCTCACTAGAATTCTAATTTCGGCAATCGCTCAATTCTACACACCTTTTTTCTTTTGGATATCCAACTGATATATAAAAGAGAAATATATGGCAGCATCTGCACAATGAGTTATAAAGGACTAACTGAGCTCAAATAAACCACTTTCTCAGCCATTTGATATCATTTCACAATCAAAGAAAAAAACGAATATACGGCGCTAGTCCAATGACATTTGCTAATCATTGTGTATCCATTCCATTGATGTCGTATGGACTAACTGACTTGAAATAAACTGGTCTCCAGCCACTGGAAATCAAAGAAGTACACCCCTTCTCCGACCAAGATAATATTTCTACAAGGTCTCTTTTATTCTCCGGTCCCCACAGTCCCATGGGTTAGACAAATATACAGCACTAGTCCAATGACAGCTGCTTTATATTGTATAGCAATTCCAGTAATGTAGCAGCCAGGGGCGTAGGAAAGTTCTAGAAGTTGGAGGGGGCCAAGTGAAACCAAAAGGGGTCTGGAGAATGGTTTTTAATTTTTAATGGAGTGTAGCTTCTCGGAATGCATTTTTACATTTTTCTACTATATACATTGGCGGGAAAAGACTGAAATTTAAACGCAGTTGAGGTTCTATAAGCTTTATACGCTTTTAAAATGATAATTTGAGCCTTGCGTAGATTTCAACTGACCAAAACGTTGGAGGGGGCAATAACATTAGTTGCCCCTCCCAGTAAAATTCTAGGGAGGGGCATTGCCCCCTTGCCCCCCCTGGTTCCTACGCCCCTGGTAGCAGCACGAAACCTTTACTGACTTAGTAGATGAATATTTGGCAGTAATTGAACAGTGAATTATCGAGGAATGAATGATTTGAAATAAACTGCTATCTAGCCATTTGATACGAAGAATTAGGCCACTACTCCCATCAAGAAAATATTTTCACAAGATCTTTCATATTCTTCAGTCCCCACAGTCCCACGGGTTAGCAAAATATACGGCACTGGTCCAATGATATATGCTTTGCATTGTTAAACCACTAATTTTACAGTACAAAAACCTTTTCTTTCTTGATTGTTACAAGTGTTGTGAAGTAAAATATTGTTGTCTAGTCAAAGCAAGCTAAACAATTAATCAGTAACTCCTAGTCCTATAGATGATTAGTTGTAAACTTTCAACATAACTTAACTCTAAATGCATTATAAGAAACTACAATATACGGGGAAGGGGGCTCTTTCTACATTAAAAAACAAGTTGGCAAGCCAAAATATACCTCTCCTCGGAAGAATTGTCCCTAGTTGTATTAATTTATCGAGATGACCCTTAAAGATATATCTCCGCAATTCAGAGTTATTTACTGAAAACGTAATCCTGGTTCGATCCCACCCGGTATAAAATTTTAATTATAATAAAAATAATTGAGACGAAACAACCGAAGTTAATTTATTCAGAATATTATAAACTAAGTAGTTACAACAGTGAGTTAGACGTACTAAAACAATGCACAATTTAATGGAACCCTCTTAACATTACAAGTTTATCAATTAATACGAAGCCAATTTCAATGAAAGAAATATCTACAGAGGGTATTTGTTATTAGTTTTCTCACTTACGCAATACTTGCCGCATCTTTAACGCTCATTTTATTTCAACACTCGCCCATGATGAAGATAACCTGGGTAAAACCGATACCCTTTCTTAGTTCTTCTTTAGATAAACCCTCGTCTCCTGCCATCTAATATTCAAAATTTGCTAACTCTTATTTAAAAAGCACTACACCAAATTCAATAAAACAAACCTCGTGGCATAAAACAATTCCTTAATAACAACAAAAAACCTACTTTAAACCATTTCACACAAAGAACAATAATTTAATGCTAACAATACCGCCCAAAAGCTCAACACAATTAACGAATTAAAATACAAAAGCCCAATCGACCAAATTTCGGAGCCAAAATTACCAATAGAAAAATATATAATAACAACCCAATCAATCAGGCTTCAGAGCAAAAATAATTAATAGAAAAATTTATAATAATAACCCAATCAATCAGACTTCAGAGCAAAAATAACAAATAGAAAAATATAAAATAACTCAATCGATCAGGCTTCAGATCAAAAATAACCTATAAAAATATTTATTATTAACCCAATCGATCAGCCTTCAAAACAAAAATACTTTATAGAAAATATATAATATTAACTCCATCGATCAGGCTTCAAAGAATAAATAACCGGAAGAAAAATATAACGCAATCAAGCAACAAATTCCATCAAAAATTTAGACACCTTACCATTAACAAACAGGAATTTTTTACGTTATTATTATGAAACCGGATAAGCTAAATAACACGACGTACACACTGTAAAGGTTCCTCCAAAACTGGACGTTTTCGTGGGAAACAAATAATCTCAAAAACAAAAGATAAAAATATAAGATCAAAGAATAGACAAACAAGATTTGACCTTTAAATTTTCCCCCAACCCATCTGTACTGCTTGAAACCCCCTGTATCCAATGGCTGATTTACTCTCATGACGAACAAATTAAAATACGCTCGTCCTTGAGTCCCGATTGACAGTGCGAAATTGAGCCAGTGCGAAATCCGATCCGAAATTCCAAAAACAAACTTAATGACCAAACGTATACTTGACTGAGTATTAAGGCGAAGCGCAACGACCGCGGGTGTTACACAGAGAAATTACCTTCGGCGATGTCACGTTAGACCTAGTATTAAGGCGAAGCGCTAGGTATACCTTCGGTGTGTACCTCCGTGTACATGCGGCGATGCCACGTTAGAGTCGCGAATGAGAGTCAGAAAAAAATGCGACGGAAGGGGCTTAGAGTTTTATAATGTAGATATGCTCAACGACCTAGTATTAAGGCGAAGCGCTAGGTATACCTTCGGTGTGTACCTCCGTGTACATGCGGCGATGCCACGTTAGAGTCGCGAATGAGAGTCAGAAAAAAATGCGACGAAAGGGGCTTAGAGTTTTATAATGTAGATAAAAACCCTCGGCATCGTATCGATTTATTTAACGAAGGTTTTTTCGATTCTGCGACTAACTTGTTCATATAAATCGCGATATTCCTTATCCCTGTATAAAAATATCAATTAGATAATCTTGAGCTGCTTCAATCTAGGAAAGATAACTCGTTTTATCCAGACCCCCGGAGGGAACTTTATAGAAAGAGTTCCATCGTTCCAGAACTCAGTTGCCTTTGTGATCATCCGAAGAATCGTTGATTCATAAATCTTCAAAATGACCCAACAAAAGTTGAAAAAGGTGAAAATTACCACTACATTTTTAAATTATAGACAGTTTAAGAAATTCACGAGAAAATAAAATTGGGAGATGTTTGCGTTTACTTCATTTTCATGAGTTTCTGAAACTGTCGGTTAATGATTTTTTTAAATGAAACGGTTTTTCGTCGTAGGTTTTAGAATTTGAGGGTCTTATGGTTGCCCCTTTCACCGCGTTTATGGAAAATGGGTAAATTTTTATTAATCAGATTATAGCTAAACGTACCGTGATATATATATTGGTTTAAACAGCGACGTGAATGATGAATTGATACCAAGTTATGTAAAGTACTTGGTGGAAAACAACGTTAGCGGCGCATTTGGTATTGAATTTATAGTTTAGAAGCCCAAGGGAACTCCGTTAACTAAACGAACATTATGCTCTAAAACGATACGGAGTTTTAATGGGAAACTATAACCTTGAGTACCTTTTAATTAATTTATTGGATTTAACCTCAAGTAAATGGATCAAGCGGGGAGGCACTATCTATGAATGTAGATGAACGAAAACGAACTGCCGAAAAATGGATCAAAGCTGGCAAAAATTACAAGTCAGTTTTGAAATAACTTTGGCTTTCATGATAATCATATAGTAATTACGAACGAATACCTATCTTATCAAATAGCATGAATCTGATAGTTATTCATATTAGCGCAAACTGCATTATGGATACCAAAGAATTGGCGAGTTTATTTCAAATTTTATATTGTTAATACCACTAACCAAGAAACCGGTCGCCTGCAGGCTCGTCATGCAGAGAAACATTGCGCCGACGCCATCGCCATTTTACCTCCAATTTACTATAGACCAAACAACAATAGTAAGTATTTGTTATTGGTAAACAGCGTTATTGTTGATCTCCTTAATTTCCAGAGGAGTTGATCGAATACATGTCGGATATAAGCGCTTGCGCGCCCAACACGCCGCTGATTTATTATCACATTCCTTCCATGACTAACGTTCATTGTAATAACCTTGATATCCTCACTATGACTGCTTGATAAATAAAATTTGTAAGCCCACTTCATTGTATTCCGTCAGTGAATCTGAATTCATTCGTGACCGAAGCCATTAAGGACATACCTAATTTAATCGGTTGCAAATATACCAATTCTGACCTCAAAGACATGGTTAACGTTCAAGCTAATCATGGAAGTTATTTTAAATTGATGCTTGGGTGCGACGAAGTAGGATTTAAATCTTTACGTTTCAACAATAAATAAAGATAATAATAGATGTTTCTATTATCAGCTGTTTTTAGCAGCGCTGGCTTGTGGAATCACTTGTTCTATTGGTATCACCCACAACACGATGGCTAGCATCAACTACCAAATTTTCAAATGTTTCAAAGAGAATAAATGGAACGAAGCTTGGACCAATCAGGTAAAACATTTTCCCGTTTTTCTGACGTGGTGGGCGTGACCTAAATCGGAAAGCTCGCTGCTGCAATATTATTAACCGGAAGTGTATCATATACACTAACATGGTAAGTAAACGCCCCTCCGACCCCTTCCTAACCCCACCTGCTACGTTACTGCCTTTACCTCTCCCGAATTTACTGAAAACTAACCATGGAAGAACATAGCAGAAAGTCGCATAAAAACGTTTCAACGTTGAGATAGTTTTAACGCCTCCTGGAAGCTACATGTAGCTTCTATTCCTACCGTATATTTCCTTGTCCTAACTATCGTAACGCAAGGTACTGGTAAAAAATCGATTGAAAATATTACTGATTATGCATATTAACAGGTGTTTTTTATCAGATCTGCGAGTTCTCTTAGATTATTGGTCTGTGGGTAACTTCTACCGCGATATTGATTATTTTGGGGTGGAGCGAATTAATTTGTCCTAAGCAGCTTGTTTTTTAATCTCAGTTTATATTTTAATTAAAAATTGTTATTACAGATGAAACTAAACAATATTTTAAGTAAAATGTTGAAATGGGGTAATATATTTCAAGTTTTGAAGGCTACGATGAATACCACCACCCCCATCAAAGTTGGAAATCTCAGATTACCAATGTGTAACTTGAATGAGAGCGATTTGAATGGGTTGTTGCAAGATATTAAGATGATGAACCTGTAAAATTGAGAAGCAACAAACACAGCACCCCACACAAGGAGAACGCGACCCCTCAAATGTCATGGATTTTCTTGGGTACATTTTTCATTGGTTAGACACTTTAGCAGCTGCCGTTAGAAGGGGAAAATTAGGAAATAGTCTTTCCCCTTTCTGTAAAACGTTCAGCGTAAAGGCTAGTCCAATGAAATTTGTACACAACACTGCCTTAGCGTGTTTAAAGGCTACCTGGGTTCTCTAGTGTTTGTTGCTAATAGATAACATGGTCTGGAATTGACTTTCAGAAATAAGAAAATAGTCTTTGGAGTGAAATATTTTTATATAAATTTAAGTACAGGGGAGTGTCTTATTATTATTTTTTACTTTCACAACCAATTGTATCAAGGTAGCTTAGTTTGTAATAAACTAGTTTTTTTGTTTGCTTTTTATTACTTAGTTTGGTTCTTTTAGTGACAAATACTTTCTATTAATTGGTAAAAAATGAGAATTAGAATTCCAAACTCCAGTACCTCTCAATTCCAAATTAGTAAAAAAATTAAATTTATCACATAAATCTAACATTAATCCTAAAAAAAAACATTAAATATAAAACCTATTTGGGATGATTTAAAAAATTTCTAGAACGATTTATCAGCCTCTTTGGCCATTAAATTGGTTTCGTAGAAAATGTTCAAAGCCTGCCACTGAGCCTTATGAAGTAATATATGAGGTCTTCTTGTCCTCACAAAATCAACGGCTTCAACTGGTGTCATTTGATGTTTCTATGTATGAATGTTTATACAATTAGTAAATTTTCTTTCAATATAAATATCACGTGAATGACTAACTTTCATTAAATAACAACCCACAAGAGTAGCGCTTCGCGTTCTACCAGCTTTACAATGCACGTAAACACTTTTTCCCATATTTT
Organism: Leiobunum rupestre; assembly: GCF_980474605.1. Lineage (NCBI taxonomy): Eukaryota > Metazoa > Arthropoda > Arachnida > Opiliones > Sclerosomatidae > Leiobunum > Leiobunum rupestre. Next base: position 18,978,495 of record NC_143391.1, read on the forward strand.
CTATTTCGGATATAAACTTAACCCCCAGGTGAAGTTTTTCCTGAGAAGGTGCCTCAAATATATCAGTGGTACTCAGTTGTAGAAATTTAACTCCATGTTTTGCCCATTCCTTGAAATAAGACACATTTTGACAACCAAATCTAAATGTTGTTTACTTTTACATTACCTCCGCAGACGGTGTCCAAAATCTCAATTCATAATCTTCATTCATAGACACTACACCTCGTACATTTTCTTGATTTACTAACTATTTCAGAAATATATATTGGAATTCGTTGCATATTTTTTTACAAGCTTATAATATTACAACTAGCTATACCTTTTCCGCTAGATTACGAAATGGTAGAGCCCCTAAGATGATAGTTTCGTCAATTCGGTCGTACCATTTTCTGGAAGATACTTTCTCCATAAAAACATTATAGAGCAGTGTTGGATAGAACGTAACTCTGGCAAACATTGTTTTTAAGAAACACTTTAATATCTTCTTAATCTAAAAATAAATTTTGAAATATAATAACATTCATGTTAATATTAAGTAAAAGCATTACATACGCTATGTAATTCAATTTTTGATGAAAAGTTTATTATTTTTTATTTGAACTTCAGCTATGCGCTTTTCTATTTCGATTTATGTGAATTTGAAATATAATAGGAGCCTTTAACAGTCCTTGGAAGTATATTTATATACATTTTATGGAATTTATTTTTTTGCGTAAAGGTATAGTCAAATGGTAATAATTATGACGGTTGGTTACCGTCCCACCAAATAGATCATAAAAAAATGTGCATATTTAATATCAAACGTACGTTCATTTTTTGTAAAATTGTTCCTGTCGGCGCATAGAAGAGACGAAATTACGTAACATTTGACCGGCGTAAGTTAAAGATCCCATCGAAATTACAATTTATCCGCACTGACGTACACGTCTCAAGGTTGAGGAATTTCAATCTCCTGTGGGTGGGGAGGCATTTGCGAAATTATTCGCACCCCTAGCGCCCAGAATAAAAAAAATTATATAATTTCTACTATAAACGCTAGCTTTAGGAATGGCCAGTTTTTCGCCTTAAAAAATCAGATATAAACAAACGTAAGGTGGTGGGGAATGTACTTAGTCTTCACTCCCCCCCCCCCCTTCATTGTATATAAGATTTCAAGTGCTCCTAAATTAGGCAACTAATCTTGATTTTTCTTGCAAGATTGGTAAGAATTCCTACCCTCTACCTCGGCTGCTTTAACAATAAAATACTTGGCAGATTTCTTGTTAACTTAACACACTGACTGTTAAGAATATGGAAGGAAGATTTTGTAATTTAGAGTTAAAATCTGTGTAGGTTGATCATTCAATAAACAAGTCTCAGTTTCATAACTTATAACGCATTATTTTATTTACAAATTCTCAATAATTCCCAAATGAAATTTATCTCTATGAATATTTCTAATATTACTACGAATAGGTATGTTAGCGATCAATCTCTCCAAAAACCACATCCAGAGTCCCTGAAATATAAAGGTTAATTTTAATAATCATGTTATAAGCTATTTTTATAAAGTAATACGAAAATTACCAATTATGGCAACGATATCAGCCAAATAGTGGTTACGACCAATATAATCAATTGCGGCCAAATGAGCAAAACCAGGAGCTTTGATCTTGCATCTATATGGTCTGCTAGTTCCATCGGATATTAAATATACTCCAAACTCTCCCTAGATAACAATGCATTGTTAAAATGGTGGAGGAGTAATGTGGAATATAATGTAATCCACCTTAGGAGCTTCAATAGCAGTGTAGGTAGTGCCTGGTGGTACTTGAAAGCCCTCAGTATAGAGCTTAAAATGATGAATCAAAGCTTCCATTGACGTTTTCATTTCCTCTCTTTTAGGAGGTACCACTTTATTATCGTCGATCTTAACTTCTCCAGCAGGCATTTTATTCAAACATTGTTCTATAATTCTTAAGCTTTGTCTCATTTCTTCTACTCGACACAAATACCTAAATTGAGGCAAAACAAATTTCTAAGGAAGCCCAATTTCAGTATTAATAATGTTAAATAATAAATATTATATTTACCTATCATAGCAATCGCCTTTAGCACCAATTGGTACTTCAAATTCAAAATCTTCGTACGAATCATAGGGTTGCGTTTTTCGTAAATCCCATTTAATTCCGGAGCCACGAAGCATAACACCACTATGAAAATAATTTAAACAGCATATTACACCAAATGCTTAATACTTTAATAGTTTTTGTAACTTTTATCTTACCTAAATCCCCAGTTTAATGCATCTTCAGCGCTTACAACACCAATATCTTCTGTCCTTTGAATCCAAATTCTGTTGTTTGTTAGTAAATCCTCCACTTCGTCTATTCTTTGACTATATTGCTGAGCCCATTGATAAATATCATCCATTAATCCCAATGGCAAATCCAAACTAACACCACCAGGCCGAATATAAGCTGCGTGCATACGGGCACCAGAAACCCTCTCATAAAATTCCATTAGCTAAATAAATTAAAAATATTAATATTATTATACCACCTTTAATACTTTTTAAATACTTTTTCTCTCTCCTCAAATAACCAGAAGAAAGGGGTCAGAGCACCTATATCTAAAGCATGAGTGCCTATTGCCATAATGTGGTTCAATATTCGAGTTAGTTCCGCAAAAAGTACTGTAATTAAAAAATTTGCAATTAAAAGTTATTAATGTGTTGATTTTATTGTTATAACTTACCTCTTATGTATTGAGCTCTCTTAGGAACCTGTATGTTTAATAGTTTTTCCACTGCCAAAGAATAACATTGCTCATTGCACATCATAGAAACGTAGTCTAGACGATCAAAATAAGGTAGAGCTTGTAAATAGGTCTTATATTCAATGAGTTTCTCAGTGCCACGATGGAGTAGTCCAATATGAGGATCAGCTCTCATTACAACCTTAAAAATTTCCAATCATTAATAAAATATAAATATTGAAGAAAATAAAGGCCGACGTATGGTTATTACCTCTCCATCTAATTCTAAAACAAGCCTTAAAACTCCATGGGCTGCTGGATGTTGGGGTCCAAAATTTAGCATCAGATTCCTAACTGGTTTTTCTTCAGGTGGTAGTTTCCCATTGAAAGGAGGTACGACCCATTTTGTGTTTTCATCTGGGAACATAACAGGCCCATCGAATTTTTGGAAAAATTCTGTATCTGGGTACCATTTCTTGGTTCTATTTCAAAAGGGTTGTATTTTATACGAGTCTATTAATAAATCTTGAAAGAATAAATATCAAAGTTGAATCAAAGCAGATTTTGTTATTGACCTTCTGAGGGAAGGCATTATGGGTAAGGCTACGTCAATTATTAACACAAAAACCGTATGAAATTAAAGATAAATACAATTTTATTTACTCTTCTAATTTTAAATTTTTGCTCACCTTACAAATAAAACAGAAGGACCAAAATCTCTGTATATTTTTGAAGAAAGTTGGACTTGAGAAATTTTCTTTAACGCTACCCGAAGCGCCATTTTCTAAATTATCTCTAAAAACACTTTTTTTATCGTTCAAAATGAAAGATTGAATGTTTAGGCTGGTGCGTTAAATTGGTGCTGGGAGGACGAAAGGATTGGTGTAAGCTAAATATACAAAAAAATAAAAAAAAGAATAGGTGAGTCTGAAATCAAAGATAATTTAAACTGGTACGAGTTTAAATTATCTTTGCTGAAATATAAAATCGACAAATACAATAATAATACTTTATTGTCAGGATAGAGAAAGTGAAATACACTTATTGGGCTCCTGAGTACGCACTTATATTACGTACACCAAGCATTCCAAAACAATATTAACATAAAACAAAATAATACAAAACAAGATTACCAACACAAGACAGAGATATAGATAAAAAAAAATAAACAAAAGGGGGCAAGGGGTTGATGAGACGGGAAATAATACGGATAATAAGAAAACTAAGCGGAACAGTATAAATTATTATGTACAGACAACAACAGGTGAATCGGGGAAGCTAAAGAGATTGAGCGGTAAATAGTACAACAGTACACTATACAATAATATAAAAAAAATTCAGATATTTACAAGGGGGAAATGGGGAATGACTAGAAGGTCCAGCCCCGAAACTTGTCCAAACGTGATTTAAAAGAACCAACCGAGGATTTAGTTTTGACGGCAGAGGGGAGCTCATCCCAGTGGTTAATAATACGTTGAGTGAAAAAGACCCGTCTGGATAAACAGCTGCACCTGGTTTTGTACAGGGTTGGTGCTTTTCGACCAGACCATTTAATTGTAAAGAACTGGTCGGCCGTCAGGTCATAGAAACCATGGACAATCTTAAAAGTTTCAATGACGTCAGAAAGGGACAAAAGGCCCAGGCGCTTAAGGCGGTTAGGATAAGGGAGGGTATGCAAACCCGGGACAAGTTTCGTGGCTTTCCTCTGCACCCGTTCCAATCTATCAACGTCTTTAACAAGGTGAGGAGACCAAATGCTCGAGCAATAGTCGAGATGAGGACGGACATAAGCACTATACAAAATCTTAAACGATTTAGCACTAAAAAAAAGAAAAAGATCGCTTTAATAGATAAAGGGCTCTCATTCCCCGGGCTGAAGCAGCTTTGCTGTGAGTGTCCCCCAACATTCTGCCCAAGAGCATCACCCCCAAATAACGAATGATATTTTGAGATTCGATTAGTCTGCCACCAAGACGTTACTCCCACAATGCAAAACTAATGATTTGGTGTAGTTGAAACTCATACCGTTCGAGCCCACCCAATAATCTAATGCATTGATATATGATTGAAGTAAAAGAGCATCAGACACAGAGGTTATTCCACGGCCGACCTTGCTGTCATCAGCAAAAAGTTTCAAAAACGACTCCTTGACCACAAGGGGGAGATCATTGACAAAAATGACAAAAAGTGTGAGGCCCAAAACAGATCCCTGGGGAACACCACTAGTGACCGAGCACCAGGACGAGGTGACGCCATGAAAAACAACACGCTGAGACCTATTACTTAGGAAATCAGCAATCCAGTTAACAATGATTGGGGGAACCTCTAAGAGCTCCAATTTGCGAATAAGTAGGGAGTGGAGGACTGTGTCAAATGCTTTCCGTAGGTCTAAGTAGATAAGGTCAACGGCGTCCCCATTATCAAGACAGCGCGTGACAGCCTCCATAGTCGAGAGCAGATTCGTGAAGCAGGAGCGTCGGAGGAGAAAGCCATGTTGGTCATTAGAAAAGAACGACCGTTTTGAAAGGAAATAAACAAGAGTGTCACGAACATGTGTTTCGAGCTCTTTACTGGGGAGACAGGTCAAACTAATAGCTCGAAAATTGTCTACCGAGCAGGAATTGGGGGACTTTTTGATGGCAGTGACATTTGCCTGTTTCCAAATTAACGGCAGCCGACCCGACGCAATAGAGAGTGTAAATATCGATAACAGAGGGGATGCAAGAATGGCAGCGCCCTCTTTGAGAAGACGGGGATGAAGATCATCCGGCCCTGGGGATTTACTAATGGATTATCGATTAAGATAACGCTTGACAGTGGCATAAGAAAGACCAAAGTCTGTGGGGCAAGAAACTTCATAGACGAGAAAAAGTCTCCCAACAGGACCGCTTCAGGATGAGACTCAACTGAAAAAACAGATTGGGAGAAACTGTTCAGGGCCTCCACAATTTCAGACGGGTCACGGATGACTGTCCCAGCCAAGTTCTCAACCACTATTAGTGGTTTTTTAGGTTTAATGGAGCGTGCAATGTGAGCGTATAGGGCCTTAGGGCTGCTAGGGATGAAATTAACTAACTGAGCCTCGTACTGGAATTTAGAAGAACGAATGTGATTGGTAAGAAGGTTCCGTTCGGTCGCGAAAGCGTGCCTAGTCAAAACAGACGGGGAGAGACGAAATGCTCTAAACGCGGCACGCTTTTCCCTAATTAAATCATCGGTGTCCACTGTCCACCACGGTTCCCGACGAAGCCCTGAGCGCTTATGGGGTGACGGAGCCACTTTGGGGATACTATCGTCGCGAGCGACAAGGCGTAAAAAGGTAGACATCATATCATCGAGAGAGGGGGAATTATGAACTGCAGACCAGTCTTTCGTTAAAAGGGAAGCGCGAAAAAGGTCGAAATTCCCACAGTTGTAAACAAAACGTACAGGCAAGGTAGGAGAACTAGGGATTGTAGGGTTTACACGCAAAGAGAAGGACAGGACGTCGTGATCGCTTTTCCCTAAAGGAGCTAGGTAGGCCAAGACAAACTGTCGCAATTTGCAGGAAAGGGTAGTGTCAAGGAGACGTTTTTCAACCTATCGAAACCCTCTCGAGGTAGAGGCAGAGCTCCAATCAATACAGGGAGCGTTGAAGTCGCCCAAAATAATAACTCGATCGGTCAACATACTGCCTCTCTCAATTTTCCGCAGGAGTGTTTTAAGGAAGTCTAGGGAGGAAGAAGGACTACGGTAACAACAAAGTAAAAGCAGCAATTGACCATCCAGTTTAAGTTGGCAGACCAGTATGTTAGGGGAAGTGAGCGAGTGATTAAGAGAGGCAGCAAGGGAAGAACGGAAGTAAAGCGCACAACCCCCACGATTGGTAGTAGCACAGTCAGAGCGGAAAATGTCATAGCCCTCAATGGCGGAAAGTTCAGATGGAGTGTCCTTCTTCAACCAAGTTTCGGTAAGCGCAATGATGTCTGGAACACGGTCCCAAATCAAGAGTTTAAGTTCATAAAGTTTATTAAGTAGTGATTCCACATTAGTTAAGACGATGGAGAAAAAAACACACGTGGTTGAGAAGAATTCGGCCGCACAGGGATTGAGGGAGGAATGGAGAGGAGAAGATTGTCAGTGCCCCCGTTGAAAGTTAGGAGAGCCCAGGGGGAGATAATTGGGAGAAGCGTTAGCCCCCCCCCCGTGGGAGCTTGTAGGGGTTGAGGGGCACCCCACTGCCGGCTGGATTGAGAACGTTGGGGCATCGGATATCACGTGTAGGAATAAATGAGTGGAGGCCCCTGAAGGGCAGAGTGCCGAGAGTCTTGCGTTGAATGATCTGGCCCCTGGGAGCGCATGGGGGAGGATGGGCGGTTCGTAACTGCAGCAGTTATAGGCACTACTTTGTAGTTCCGGATGCCAAGACCACGTTCACCTGCAGTAAGTCGGGTCTGAAGTTCAACCACAGCTTTCTGGTAACGAGCTTGCTGGTTCCTAGTACTGTATGGACGCGTAACCAGCGTAAAATTTGGGTCCTGCCGCCGGTCAGAGATGTGCTTCAAAAATTCCCTTTTTTTGGGAATTGGTATGGAAGAGAATTTTGATTGGTCTAGGAAAACGCCCATGAGGCACAGGCAACGCCCTAGGAAGCTGAAAGAAAGATATACGCAGAGGGAGATTACTAAATTTCAGCAGATCCCGAACACACTGCTGACCAGAAACATCATCGGAGGTATAGTGTGATCTTCCGGCACATTCAGTAGGATAATATTATTACGTCGGAGGCTCTCCTGTTGGAAGTCCTCCAGCGCATCAACTTTGGAGTGCACCTTCTCCAAGTGAGTCTTGTCCCGTTGCTGCAGCATGGGTTCCATCCGTTCAAACACCATATTAGCAATTTTGGCTGCATCAACCTTGGTATCTAATAATACTGAATACTTGCTCTCCTGTCGTTGCAGGATCGGGTCAAGTTGCGCCAGAACATCAAACGCAACGGATGGAGCATGGTTATCAAATTTCTCATGAATGATTGTGTTACTGGAGGATAAATCTGTTCTAACGGCGGAGAGCTCAGATTTCAACAGATCGGTCATACAAACGAATTGAGCCCTATTTGAAAGTTCAGCTTGGTCAAATTTCTGTTCCAGTTTGAGAACACTGGCGTTAAACGTAGAAATGTCAGCCTTAGTCTGCTGAATAGTAACATCAATGCCATCGATTCGAGAGTTAACCGCACTGTTATCAATTCGCAAGGAGGCAGTGTCCCCGTGGAGAAGAGCAAGTTCATCTACAAGATCAGCCTGTGCCTTTAGAATACCACAAATACATGTGCAAAGGAGTAAATTTTTTGGGCTCGCGCTCTTGATATATTAGTAGATAATAGGTCAAAATTATTCGCTTACAACGGGACGAAAAGTCCATACTTTTTACGCTTTTGCAAATTATTCGCGTTCCAATTTTACTCAAAATACACTACACCGTAAACTATTGGTAGATTTTCGGTGTATTTGGTGCTACACTTTTTACCCCTCCTCGGTAGTAGGGGCAATCCGTGTACATAGGGTATCATTTGTCCAACTGCTCATTTCTCCAACTACCAAATGCCCATATCGCCATATGCTCATTTGTCCAACTAACCATTTGTCCAACTGCTCATTTCTCCAACTGTTCATTACACCAACTCCTCGTGTCTTGAGGAGTTTGTGTAACGAGCAGTTGGAGAAATGAGCAGCTCCTAACACCAACTTCTCATTTCTCCAACTCTAACTTTTTATAGAAATTTTGGGGTATAAAATACCAGAAATACAACTAAAAATTCTACCAACTAAGGGTTTGTTCAAATAGTTCAATATGTAAAAATTCATTCCAAAACAAATTGATATGACTGTGGAATATGAAAATGAGTTGCATAGTTTTAGTTTACACTAAGGTTTACAGTTGAAATTAAATTAACTTTTTAAATATCAGGCTAGTGGATAATTATGAAGAATTACTAGTATACATGAAATAAAATAAATGTTAACCTTTTAAATATCAGGCTAGTGGATAATTATGAAAAATTACTAGTATACATGAAAAAAGTAAATGTTGTTATAATAATAATAATAATCAGATAGGCTATTACCCAAGGCACCACCTTAGGCCCAATCATCTAGCGACTTATAATGCCGTTAAACAGGTGGCCGGGTTACAATGCGTAGGTGGGTGGTGGCAAGCCCTTCATGCCACGCGAGCCAACAGCTCCCTACACTAACTATTACCGTTAACCTCAACAGGTTTTATATGGAAAGATGAAACCGAAGACCTCGGGGGAAAACCCCTTTAGCCAGTGGGGAGAGAACTTGCAAACTCAACGCAAAAGGAGTATTTCCGAGTTTTCACCCAGTGCCACAAGTTGGGATCAAACCCGGCTCCTCTTGCTGCAAGGCGCAAGCGCTAACCACTCCGCCACTCACCTCCATTCCGTTTTTCTATGAAAAAACGTAAATTATGAAGATTAGCTTCTACTATTTGGGTCTATAATGGCATCCATTTAAGGGCAGAAAGTCTATCAGCACTACTAAGACACTGAAGAGCGAAATGAATTTTAGAGGCAAACACTGCTTTGTGGAACCACTATCTTATCTTCCTGGAAAACATAACCACCTGAGTACCAACAAAACTTTAATAGGTCCGTTTCTACCCTGGCGCCATTGCTATCTAAAAAACGAACTACAACTCGATTTTTTTTAAAAGGTTGGTGATATAGTTCCTTTAAGAGATTAGATCAGGTTCTGATATGATAAAGATAGATCAATAGCCATCACTCCCTTCACGATCAGTTTCTCTGAGTAAATATAAATAAATCTATGTTTACAATGATTCATCTGTATTTGGTATCGGGTGTATATTAGGTGCTTCATATCATTTAGAGTATAGATTTATTACCAAAACATAGTAATACCGTTTTCAGACGATAACATACTAAGCCAATTTCGGTATACTTTAATTCGATAAATGATACATTGACGAATATTGTTTTGCGGTTCAAAACGTTCAGCAATTTTACAATGAAATATTTGGAAATCCAAGAATAAGTAGCTGGTTTTGAATAAAACATTTATTTATAACTACTACTACTACTACTACTACAATATAAAAAAATCAACCTGATAAAACGTATAAAGAAAAAAAAATACGAAAACTAAGTCAAACTACAGCGGCGCTTCGAATAGAAGTTTGGCCGTGGTATCTCAAAGGAGTCAAAGTTCCTAAGAAATAAACGACTTCGAGAATGGCCGGCGCCGATGGGGACAAAGGAGAAGTTTACCGCAAATTTGGTTTTTACGGGGAAGCGTCCATCGTCGTTTCTCAGTGCCTTAGATTCATCAACAGACCATATAGCTTGACAAGTAAGTTTCAGTTAAAAGCGAAATCAAGCCGTCAAAGAAGATTATGCCGCGGGCGGGGAAGTCGGGTCAGCATTTTCCCGCGTCAGAATTAAAATATTCAAATATGAGAAACAAAATGTGGATAAATATCGGGCCCCCACCAGAAACAATAAACAAAGTACCCTTCCTAACTCATTCGAAGTTGCTTACAACATGGCGAACAAAATCATGTTAAACGAGGCAAATATACACAATTTTAAATTTAAATATAACGAACATACATGAACCAAAAATGGCTTTAATTTCAAAACTGTGCCAGCTTTCGGAGGCAAGCTCCCTTTTGAAATATACGAACTCGAAACAAATACTTAAGGGGAGTGTACCCGAGGTGTTAATCACCGATTTTTATGAAACTCGGGGGTATGTAGACCTTGGGGTAACATGGATTTTCACCAAGGGAAAAGTTACGCTGGGCTTCCGTTTTGCTATGGCAAACGAAAATATTTTTGACAACTTAAAATGAAAAAATCTACATTGAAAATCCCATTTCTCGAAAAATCAAAAAAAAATTCAAATACCAACTAAAATGCTAAATTTGAACTATTTTGGGTGAAATTCATCCAAATTTGGGTAAAATTGACAATTAATTTGATAAATAAAGGAATATTTGAAAAATTTTACCTAAATAGGATATTGTCAAATAATTTCTTTTGAAATCGTCAAAAATTGGATAAATTGACCACAATTGGGTGAAAAGACCAAAATTGGGCAAAATGATAAAATTTGGGTAAAATAATCGAAATTCGTCCAAATGACAAAAATTGGGTAAAATAGTGTTAAAACAACTAATATCGGCGACAATTGGGTAAAACAGCCAAAAACGTGGCTAAAAATTATAAAAATTGAATAAAATGAAAGAAATTTAGTTAAACAACCGGAATTTTGGTTAAATAAATGAAATAGACTAGAATCGTGTTGAATTAATTGTATTGACTAAAATGAACGGAATTGGATAAAAAGAGCAGTATTTACTTAAAATAAATAAGTTTCGACTACAATCGTCTTAAATCAATTGAAATTGCCTAAAATAAATCTGTCAAACTACCAAAAGTGATGAAGGACCAAAATAGATAAACTTAAGAAAACCTACAAAATAAGGTAAAGTAAAAAGTAAAAAGTTATCGATTTCGTTGTAATTATCGGCGTCAATTTTCGAACCGATGATTAAAGGGCCCCAGCGGCTTTTGAAATTCGTCAGTTTCCCGCGCGAATTACGGACATAGGGAAAGCTTCGACACGTCGTCTGCTACCTGATTTTCTGGGTGAATTTTTCAAACACCGATGGGGCCCTTTAAATAATCCTGGTTCTCTTCTGGACTTTCTGACCAAAACCACTAATTTTCTCTGAAAGAGGCATGCTTCACGTTTCCCGTTACTGATTCACTTTCATGTAGTCGTCCTATTTGTTCTAAAATTCGCTTTGTTACTGCCGACAAAAGTTTTATTTTCCATGTTATTACTACGATTATCACATTCATTTTCAATGATTAAACGTCCTGTGTTATTGAACCTGAATTCAAACCTTTTCAGTAATATAACACGTTAGTTTATTATTAAAATTACTTATAACTTCATCTTCACATTCTGGACATTTTTCGTGAAAATTTAAAAATATAGAAACCAAAATTTTAATTGAATATGTATACGTCTGTTTCTAATTTAGTAAAACTCTGCAACTATATGTTACTTAATTTATTTTGAATATACTTGATATTTAAATCTGTAAATATTTAGTTTAAATTATTCTATCTACCATATTTAATATAGTCGTTATGACTATACTAAATATTTTATTTTTATATCTTGGTTTTTTCAATTTGAGTTGTTTATGAAAAAGGTTTTTTTTAAGTATATTTTAAAAATTATACTTTACGAATAGCATTAAATATAATGCTCTGATTTATATTATTTTTTAGTCATTAATAAAATAAACTCGGTGATATTTAAATAATATTTATTTAAATAACAAATACTAAATGCTACTTTTATTCAACGAAATGCGTGGTTGTATATATATATATATATATAATTTTCCGATAAATAAATTTGGTGAAAATTAAGAACATATATAAAAATATATGTTCTTAATTTTCACCAAATTTATTTATCGGAAAATTCGTAAATAATGAATAATCAATTCCGAGTACTAATTTTAATATTCCTTTGGTCGCTTTATCCAATTTAATTCGTTTTCACCAATATCGTAAGCTAATAATTTTAATAAGATATACTCTCCCACAGAACTAATGTATTCAGCGATTTCTTCCACGACAAATTCACCTTCGGTATAGAGTAATTCCAGTGTGACGTAGGCCTACGTCACCCATGCTATAAACAGAATCCCAATCTTGAAATGACAATATGTTTAAAGAATATAATTGAATAAATATTCATTTGAGATTTTAATTAACAACGATTTTAAATACTTCATTTCACGAATTCACATACGGCGCCTTTATTTTACCCCTCTTACCATATCGTTGAACTTGGTACCATAGTGGATAACTTCCAGAACGAGCTTGATATTGAGATAATTTTAATTCCGACTTATTGCGTCCACCAGTTGTAAAAGGAAGACATATTAAAGAAGCGACCTCTGGTCTCCTTCAACTGATAAAAACTCCGACTCAAGTAACTCTCAAAACTGTAACTCTAATAGATCACATTTACGTCAGTCACCCAAATAAGATCTGTTATAGTTCAGTCATTCAAGTTGGTTTGTCAGACCACGATCTAATTTTATGCGTTCGAAAAACACAAAAATTAAAGAAAATCACGAAATTTATGAACACTCGTACGATTCGCAACTTTGATGCCGACTCTTTTACTGCCGCTCTTTTACAGACTTTTACTGTTATTCCAAATTGTTCGGTCGATGAATTATGTATCTTTATTAGAAACACTTTAATCACTTCTCTTGACAACTTTGCACCAATTGTTTCGCGTCGCTGCACACTGAATAACCCGCCGTGGCTTACTTCAATCATCCGCCGATTATGTCATCATCGAGATCATCATAGATCGCGTCGTACTGGTGTGAATGCAGAGTTTCACGTTATTCAGTATCGTCATTATCGAAATCTAGTAAACAATCATCTCAGATGTTCGAAAACCTCTTATATTAGGTGGGAAGTTGCACACTGTGATGGTAACTCGCGCCTCTTGTGGAAAACGTTTAAACGCCATCTCTCAACACCTCGACTACCAATTACCCAGATTTCTGTTGGAAACGATACTTTCGAAAACTCTTATGATATTGCTTGTGCTCTGAATACTCATTTTGTTGGTATTAGACCCTGGCCCAGCGTACTTCCTTTGGAAGATTTTAAGACTGACTTTACGTTTGAGCTACAATCAGTTACCGTTAAAGACGTTTTCGATCTAATAAAGAAAATTTCTCCTTATAAGGCGACTGGATCTGATGGAATTCCATCTAAAATTCTAAAGGGAACAGCTACTATCTTAGCGAGACCAATTACCCAGTTAATCAATATGAGTTTCTCAACTGGACACTTCCCGGAAGATTGGAAAGTTGCTCGAATCTGCCCTCTGTATAAGGGTAAAGGTGATAAGTCCGACCCTATATGTATCGCCAAATCGCGGTTCTTCAGGGGATTTCCAACGTAACTGAACGTTTAGTACAGAGACAAGCTATTCAATACTTAACCGATAATGACTTGCTTTATGAACTTCAATCGGGATTTCGGCCAAGACACTCAATTATAACGTGTATTTTTAATATTGTTGAAGAAATGCTCAGTGCTCTAGCAAATGGACTTTATGTTGGTGTAATATTTTTAGATGTGGCTAAAGCTTTTGACTCGGTGGACCACAAAATCCTACTGCATAACTTAAAGAAAATAGGTTTCTCCTCACGAGCGTTATTGTGGTTTGAGTTCTATTTAACTGAACGAAGCCAATTTGTAACGGTCAATGGTGAGTCTTCTGAAGTAGCTGATTCAACAGTTGTCGTACCCCAGGGTAGCGTTCTTGGACCATTTTTTATTCTCTCTACATGTTAATTATATTGCTCTAAAGCACAGTATTGCCCACCTTTTTGCCGATGACGACGCCACGTTACCGATCGCTAATTCTCCCGCTGAGTTAATCTAAAAAATGGATATGGATTTTCTGAATATGGAACGTGCATATGACGATTTGCACTTGTCTCTTCAGAAATCAAAATCAGTCTTTATGATGTTTGGCTCTTCCCATAGAGTTTCTCAATTTCTAAACATTCAAGCGCTACCTATAAGTGGTGTCACTCGTGTCCAGAATGTGAAATACTTAGGAATCTACCTTGATGAAGAACTTACTTTAGCAACTCACACCAATTACGTCTCGAAGAAAATTAATCAGCGTTTGTGGTGTTTAAGAACTCTGAAACCCACCTTGGACGTGAGATTATTGAATACCTTATACAAGTCTTTAGTGCAACCACGTTTTGACAACGGTGATATTTTTTATAATACCGCTTCGCATTACCACCTTCGCCCTCTTCAAGTACTACAAAATCGGGCTGCTAATATAGTTATTGGTGCAAAGAAAAGATCGTCGGCTTCTCTCGCTCGCTCTTCCGTGAAAAACAAAGTTAAAACAAAGATATCTCTTTCACCTTCTGATATTTATGTTCAAAGTTCATATTGGTCAAGTTCCGCCATATGTCTGTCGTCAACCATTTCAAGCGAATTTCCAGTGTGCATCTAGTTATTCATTGTCTCCTGCTTAAAAATAATACTAAAAGTCACCAACCGTTGGTGTCTAAAGACTACGGGCTGCGGAAAGGTCAAGCACTTAGTACTATAATGCTAAGAGAACTGCTAGGTGTCAATTCCGTATTTTATGTTAGGCTTAGACGCCCCGAAATTTATCTAGACCTTTATATACATGTCTTATATCTATGGGCCAGACTAACTAATGTAGTTCGGTATTCATGGTTGAAATGAATACATTCATGCTAATATGGCAGCGAATACGAAAAGTCCCAAAGTGAAAGCTGCATTGCCACGCAGAACGGCTATAGCGTTTCTTTAAAGTAAAAAATTAACGGAACGTGGCTCACCAATAGCTTCATGGAGGCTACGACCGATCGCATGAGCCAGAGCCAAACCGTCAACACAGATTAAAGAACCATCAGTTTTGATTCTCAAGACCGGAGCAGCGGCGGCGGAAGGAAAATATTTGTTGGGGTACAAAAGCAAAAATCTGTCGCAGCCCACAGCACTCCGTTAAAATGTTTTTTTTTTGTTAAGCCAAAAACGCTGATCATTTCAGTTTTTTGTTTGCTTATCTAAATTTGCATGGCATAGTTGCTATTGATTATCACGACAAAAGACTTTTCAATAAAACATCTTCAAGGAAATCGCCAAGAAGTAATATTTCCGAGAGCCAGGACCTGCAAATTACGGTTTATATAGTGCTTGTTGAAATAATGGAAACTTTTCACCTGTACGGTATATGCAACAACTGTTTCTTTTTAACTAGGTACCTTTTTTGACATGTTTAGGGCTGAAGATAAATTATTGAAGCGCCTATTACTCATGACTGGGTCTCACTTACTAGTCCCTCCACGAAGGCTACGAGTTTTATCCACATGGTCCTCCCCTCAAATTTCACACAAGTTGTTATAGAACTGACGCGAGAGTCTGATTCCGTTAGCAAAATTCTGTATTCTACCAGCTTGTTGCTAAGAAAGGTAAGATTTCTAGCGTTACGGACCTTCACTCGTCAGGTCAAAACTTTCTGGCGTACATTCCCACGATACACCTCTGATACCGTTCCAGTCCTCCCGTATCGTGCCCAGCGATGACCCCTATCGCATTCTCTGCACAGGGAATCCACAAGCTCGTGATGAAGCCTGAAGGTCAAGCCGTACAAAGCCCCTGGTCCTGATGGCATGGAATCTATTGTTCTCCGTCAATGCGCAGACCTGTTTCAGCTATCTTACGACTCGAGTGAAATTCCAGCGGACTATAGCACAGAAAATGTTACTAATGTCCCTTAAGGTGGCGACGCTCACGACCCTGCTGAGTACAACAGACCAATTGCATTATTGTCTCAAGTTCTCAAACTGGATGAACATATAGGTACTTGCAGTATAACCGTTACTAGCACGGGTTTCGCAGTGGCTTTAGTCCCGAGACTCAATTCCTTTGTTGTTTTGAGGACTGGACGACGAGCCTTGAGAGTGCGGGAGTGGTTGATATTGTGTTTCTGGATTTTCGTTAGGCTTTTGACTCCGTGCCTCAAGGTAAATACCGTTATCCATAAACAGTGTCTGATTCGAGTCGGGCCGATTTTTGCCAACTTGAAAATCTCTTGTTGAACCACCACTTTTGCAAATTTTTGCATAATGCTCATACCATAAGACTATCAAGGCGTCCCTAAGTTTGCAACGAATGGGATTTTAACAAGGATAATGACTGCTCCCAGTGCTTCATAGATGGCAAGAGGTAGTATAGGTGGTAGGGTTGAGAGGGTTTGTTCTTTTTCTCCGCCAAGTACCGTAGATACTATTTTTGAATTATCCCGCGCCGGTCTAGTGCTGAATACAGGGACCATTATTCTGAATTCAAAGTTAGGGGGGCCTTGATAGTCTTATGATCATACCTTAAAGGTAGTATGAACTTTCATGTTTATCGTGGATCAACGAATTTCGAATTTCTGCCTTCAGGTTTAACATAAGCTAGGGATGATTGGCGATAGTTACGTTAAAAATAAGTTGTAGCGCGTGTTAGGGGACGAGTTTTTGATTTAGTTCATACTCCCTTTAAACATCTATAACATCGACTAGGACCAACCACGAAAAGTATGAATTTTTCATGGGTTTTAGATGTTAAAATTTATTAATTGCACACCCCAAAAATTATTCCATCATCCTTTATGACATTATAGGGAAACTATGATTTTCTTACCGAAGATTAATGCTGGAGAATTTGCAGTAGTAACTTCTCTAATAATCGAATTGCTTTTAGTAATTCTTTGTTTTGGCAGACGCAAAGGTGATCAAGAAATTACTACTTTTTGACCCTAATGGTGCATATCAGCAATATATGTGGAGTTCCTTGGTTGATACCTCCATGAATTTCTTTGATCTTGTTTGATGCCCTTGTATTTATTTTTTTAAATTTTTCACAAAATATAACTTACTAAGTTTTCTTTAAAATGAAAAATTAATTTGAAACCAAAATAGAACAGTTGCATTTAAAAATTGAATTCTTTAACATATTAGATTCAAATAAAATTCTGTAAAGGCATTAGAAAGTTTTATTTCGGAAAAACTGAAACAAAAATGCCTCTTTGCTCACCTTAAAAATTTACAAACAATCTCATTTTTAGCTGCATTATGGATAATTTCTTTAAAATTTTAAAATATTACTATTTTACAAAATAGTATACAATGTTGAATCTATTTTTATGAGCGTTTTTAGAATAAGCTTGGAATATGTACTTTTTGTTGTGTTAATACGAAAAAATCAAGACATACATGTATATCATTGAATTTAGATATTGGATAAGTTGAGAGCACAAAGTAACGGGCTAAGAGTGTTAAAATGTTGAAAATAATTAATAACTGCCATTCTTTAGTTTATAAAACCAAATATCAGATCATAATACAGCTATTTATGGAGACAAAATCAGATAAACTAAAATACAAATTCTCAAGTTATAAAAATATCATATATTTCTTTAACATTTAATTATTCTTGTCACCCACTGAAATATTTCATTATCATGTTACTCAAAATTGAGCAAGATACATACATTTACAAAGAACTGAACCTTCAAACAATTTTTTCTATAAAACACTCTTTCTTAGCTTATGGTTCATTTTTTTACACTTTTTTACACAATATATTTATTATTTCACAAATTCACCAAAAAATGTTATCTGAAACTCAAGAATGGTTTGGTCAAACGTGAATGATGTACCAAAAAAGTAAATATCCTTTTAAGAATCTCAACTTCTCAGTATTTGTTTATTCCAAATATTCGGACCATGTGAAATTGGGGTAATTTTGGCAACAG
Source organism: Leiobunum rupestre (assembly GCF_980474605.1). Taxonomy (NCBI): domain Eukaryota; kingdom Metazoa; phylum Arthropoda; class Arachnida; order Opiliones; family Sclerosomatidae; genus Leiobunum; species Leiobunum rupestre. Next base: position 18,996,671 of record NC_143391.1, read on the forward strand.
TACTAAGACAAGTGAGGAAACATTAGCTAGAAAATGAAAATGGTCATATTTGGTGTAGAAACTGGCGAGAAAAAACCTGGAAAGACAACATTTTGAGTTGATTTTATGGCAATGGCATATTGAAAATGGTTAGGCCTTACAAAATAATTGGCACGACAGTCAGAAATTTCCGAGTGGCAGTAAATTGCTCGCCATTGTCTATTTGTTCCCAATGGGTTAGTAGGCGAACTTTTCCTTGGTCACCGGGTTCCCACGGGGTTCCTTTGAGGGTGTGCAAGAAAATAAACATGGCCTAAAAAGACAATCAAAACACACTTTCAGAATACTTGGCTGTAAGTGGGGCACAATGAACAATTAGTTATACCAAATTGTGGAAGACATTGGTTAAAGTCCAAACCCAAGCTACTGTCAAAAATGGAAAACTAAGAAGGACTAAGTGAAATGTCAAGACGCCAATACCATAGGTTAGCCACATTCCACGGCTATTTAACCATGAGCTATTTGGGTTCACCTCTCCTGGTGTACCCCCAAGCATCATTTAACTATAAATAAAGAATTGGTCAGATGCTGGATTTGGCTGACTTCACGCCGCCAAAACATTTTACTTTTAACCTTGGTTTTTTTTGTAGAAAATATTCTTGCGTATGATTTCAAGAGATCCAAAACCGTACGTCACGAGAAAACCCAACTCTTCACCACTTTGTAATCGCGATCTCTCTGGATTCTCGAGCGATTGTGACGATGTAGGGCTTTAGAAAATGAACGAACATATGAAGAGTTAGAAAATATTGTTATTTGTTGCTATAAAAACAAAATACATTATATTTTGAATTCTTATTGGATATCTCACCGCATTCATTTCTATATGTTGTCAGCTCTCCCCGCAGCTGCAGTGAATAAATTTTTCATTGTCAATCTTTGGCCAATGGCCACGTGATCGGATTCGACCAATCGCGAAAATTAAAATTATACGTCCATCGTGTTTTGGAGATATGACTAAGATATATTATGTAGAGCGACGACAGGAAAAAAATCTTCGAAAACACACGGCGACATTTTTAAAGACTACTTTAATCCCCTAGATATGGTTACGCTGTCGATAACCTACATTTATTTTGACATACAAAACACAAGCTAACTTGAAAGTTGTGAGCTCCAGATGTCAGCACCTTCCCGAAGAAGACACGATTTGGGGCCTTAAAAAAGCGCGTCCACTTTAAACCTGTAACAGTGGTTGAAGATGTTCTTTAGTTTGTGACAATTTCATTAATTTACAAAAGCAGAACTATATCATTTCCTGCTAATAATAATTAAAAATTTTATTTTTAACAGTTAATCATATATTATTACTTGTTTTATTTAATCGGGAAATAGAGGCTTCAATAAAACTGCCAAGAAGTAATATTTCCGAGAGCCAGGACACGCAAGTCACTGTTTATATAGTGTTTGTTAAAATAGTGGAAACTTTTCATCTATACATTATGTAACAAGTGTTCCCTTTTAACCTGGTAGCTTTTTTGGTATAATAAGGCTTAGCAAAAACACGAAAAGGTGAAAAGTTTCATTTATTTCAAGAAGCACTATATAAACAGTCCTTGCAGGTCCTGGCTCTCGGAAATTTTACTTTTGGGCGATTTCCTAGAAGGATGTTTTATTTAAGCGCCTATTGGCGAGTTCCATCTTGGACCGATATTTTGACACGGTAGGCGTGGCCTAAATCGGAAGGCTTACTGAGGTACATCAGCCGCTTTGAAGCGCCTCAAGAATTCTGTTCAACTATTACTACGATAATCTTAGTCGGGGCCATAGATATAAGAAATGTATATAAAGGTCTAGATAAATTTCGGGGCGTCTAAGCCTAACATAAAATACGGAATTGACAACTAGCAGACACCGAGGAAGGCACGTGACCAAGAGCGTGAGCTCTCTTAGCATTTTAGTACTAAGTGCTTGACCTTAGTATAATTTTTAAGCAGGAGACAATGGCTCTCGCGACGATAGCACGAGCTTTCTTACCGATAGATAGCGCCTTATAAGGATAGCCTGCAGAAATTACGTGTTTCTGCTAGCTGTCAACTCCGTATTCACTCCCTTTGAAATATTTTATCTAGACCTTTATATACGTTTCCTATATCTATGGTCGGGGCTTAGGCGGCAGTACGTGCGATAACGTTAGATTAGGCTTAGTTCATTAAATTATATAAGTTTAGAAATGAAATGGTATAAAGTGATTTTGATTAAAAAACTTCAGTCATATTCGGCTTACTTACAAACTTTTAAAGAATCAATTACAAAAACCAAAGGTCTAAAACTTACTAAGCCTAATCATTTATTCGTCAACAACGGCGCATTTTGTCAAAACAGTCAAAATTGACGTGAACGCTACAGCTTCTCTACGAAACTACGTCGGAAATCAACTTCAGCGACTCCAAGTTGGTCCACATTGAACTAAAATTAACCATGATTTTCCTATTCCCAGTATTAATGCGTGCTTTTTAAAGCCTGAACAGTGAGTCCCCTTAGATTCTCGGTCCATGGTTCAATTTAAACAAAGATAATATAGACATCGATCTCTCTAGTTTGGAAATCATTGCCGAGCGTAGTAAAAAATTACCAACTATTTGCGACCTAACTAGGATTTTAATTTGTACATTGGACATAATTATTTTGGTTTTACTTTCGATTTGCGAGATAAACAATGGACAAATAAAAAATTTCTATCCCATACCTTCGCCTGTACTAAGCTTTCCGCTTCCTCAACGTAACACTCTACTTGGGGTTGACAATATTGAAACCTCGAGAGCCCACTATTAATATAGAAGATCATGAACACTGCGCACAATAAGGTTAATTTTCATTATTGAAGTTCTTTTGAGGGCAGATTTAACATATTTTCTTTCTATACCAACAACCCTCTCTTTGGGCTTTTTACCTTTCTTTGAGGCTGAGGTACTTTGGATTGTAGTTTTGTTCACTGTGATCCTTTTTTTTTGGAAAACTATTACTAGAAGTACTTAAGTTTAGTTTGGGAATAATGCCATAAATATAAAATATTATTTTTAAAATGTATACCTCTTTCTAATGGAAGAGCTGCGTATAGAGTGCTAGCAGTTGATGCGTTTTTAAAAGTTAGTGACGTCACAGCCCTAGCTTCCGTAATGGTTGTCATGAAAACTCGCGTTTTTTCTCAATAGACGTTTAACATTGGTGACGTCGCAGGGTTTCAAGCTGTTGGCACTCTATTGGCTCTTCATCATCACTATGGGTGTAAGAAGACGCGAAAGGTTCATCCCAAGAATAGTAACAAAAAGTAACACTATCTGATTTTTCCGAGTTTAAAATTAAATGAAATATAAAATATTAATATTTACCTGACAAAACTATTAGTGGAGGTGGCGATATCCCTAAAGTCGCGTACGTTTGTAATCTAAACATTGTTCAACTTTTTTCAGCCATTAAAAAAAAACCCGTAGAAAGTCTATGACGTAACATGTACCCAAAGTTGTGACGTAGTTCCGCGTTTGCAACATTTTTTAAAAAGGGGCGCTAGTAGTCGAGAATTTTTATCTAGGAACCTTGTGCTACGTTGAGAAGACGCGTTTTTGAAGAGGATAGCTGTCCTGGCGAATCTTTTATTTGTCTAGGATAAACCGTCAACATTTCAGCGCTTTAGCCAGAAATTTATCTATATAGAAAGCACAATTTTTATTAAAGGGGAGTAATAAGTAAATAAAATAATAATCTGCTAAAGCGCCTAATGAATTCTTTTTAACGTAATTAGCGGTATTAAATCTGGTGGAAAAAATGTGAAATTCGTTGATCCACCTTAAAAATGGAACAGTATACTTACTATAAGTAATAATTAGCACTGATTGGCGAAGGACTTGTGGGAAGGTATTTCTTAACGATGGAAATCTACGTTAAAATAAACTTTTTTTTACATAAGGGATAAAATAAAATAACTTATTTAAATTCGCATACGTTTGAATTTATTATACCTAGAAAAATTAGGGGTCTAACATACACGTACGGCATTTCAATCTGCTTGGCAGATCATCATCATTTTAAATTCGATTTACGTTGTAAGCGATTATTCAAATTCTTTTTAGAAGGGTCAATCAGTTTTTGATGGAGGTTTGGAGAAATGTTTGGAAACTAATTTTGAACGTGAGGGGCTATAGTAGCTCCCCCCTCCCCCCTTCAATTGGACCTACCGACATCACGGAGAGCGAGAGTTATTCTTAGAACCAGACATATTTGTATATTTTTAGATTTTGCGCACCCGACAGATGTTTGGGAATTTTTGGTTTAGCACCAAAACGAATGAAATAACTTTGATAAAATGTAATACAAAATAAATAAACATAATCAACGAAAATGTCGAGATGAAATTTGTTGACTTTTACGAAGACTAAATTGTGTTATTGTTCAGACTCCAAAGACTTCTTTACCTAAATCTGATTATGAACTAGATGCTACTAAAATTTGAAACGTAATTTACGTAATCGTTCAGAGTTTGCTTTCGGATGGTAAAAGTTAAAAACATTCTGGCAGCTCTGGTTACAACCAGTGGTGAAATAACTACCAGCCCGCTTGGATGTAAATCTTCAATTATTATAAATGATACAAAAAACTTCAATGGGTATTCACTCGATAAGAGTTTCGGTAGTAACATCTGAGCCTGAACTGTCAATAATTTTTAGATACATGGTGTTAACTAAAAAACGATACAGGGCGAATAACTCAAAATGTGTTTCATCTAAGAATTTGAAATTTTCGGGACACATAGAACGTGCAGGGGATCACTTGACAACGGAAATTTCCATCACCTTGAACCATGTTTTCTATGTCATTTAAAATTTATCTCGAGAACCATTAGAGATACAAAGTTGGTTTCAATTAGAAAAGGTTCCCCGTCACATTTTAGGTGTAAATAGTTTTGATATCTCCTAATTTGACTAATAAAACGTTTAGGGAATTTAGACAAAGGTCGCGATGAAAATAATTAACCAGAGACCAGGTTGAAGTGCTATTAACTCTAAACGTACTCATGCTAGAGTATCAAAATTTACTTAGACATACTCATCTAGTAGGAAGTCTTTAGAATTTGCAAACTCGGATGACATTCAACTCGTGGTTTAAGGTCAATGGATTTAGAGAAATTGTTCCAATTTAAAAAGTGTGTAAATTGAAATTTTAAATCTAATTGTCTTTAACTCGATGCAAAAAACCATGATGAAAACCTTTAAAATTGGAACCATTTCTCTAAATCCATTGGTTCTAGAGATAAACTTTGAATGACCGTGAACCAAGAATGTATTTATTTATACTCAGGGAGAATGAATATGTCGAGACTATCGACGGACACGTTGAGCCCCTAACCCCGTCACGCTAAGGGGGGGGGGGGATGAAAAAGGAGGCGGTCTTATTTTTTGCGTCCTCGCAGCAGCGTTAATCGCGTCGAAAAACGTAATTTTTAAGAACCAATGAGATTGCAGTATTATTTGATTTTATTAAAGCGGAGGAGCATACCGGGGGGCCCAACGGGTGGAATTGGAGAAACGCTAAAAATAATCTCGACATATTCATTCTCCCTGAGTATAAATAAATACATTCTTGCGTGAACCGAGTCTGCAAATTATAAAGACGCCCTAACAGATGAGTATGACCAAAAAAAATTAATACTCTAGCATGAGTATTTTTACCTCTCCGAGGGGACAAAGTCCCCTAGGAGGGGTTATACAACGACCGTGTCTGTCTGTGGGTGGGTCTGTGGGTGGGTCTGTGGGTGGGTCTGTCTGTCAGGACTGCGAACGCGTTCGCATTTTCGGTGCAAAGTGTAATCACTGCGTACGCAGTTTCTCAAAGGGTTGGCAAAACCACCGTGTGACGGTGAGCGTTAACGGATGCATTTGCGGTTTGGTTTGGATGGTGTTTTTTCGCTCACCGTCGTGACGGTTTGGTGTATTACGTTTTTGTAATGTTTATGCGTAGGTTGTGAGTGTTGAATTTGTTGTGTTTGTGTTCTGATGGATGTGCATGTTGAGTCTGTTGTGTTTATATGGGCGTTTTCTCTCCAACTTCTTCTTAATGACTTTGGGACGGACCGAGTGCTGAGTGTAATGCTACCTCTCAACGTCCAATGGCAGGGTTTCCACCAGTTGTACACGGTATTCGTCTTAGTATCAATTTGCGATCGCACCGGGCGGGATTTGAACCCGAGACCTCCTGATTGACAGGCGGACGTTCTACCACAGAACCACCGACACTTGTTACACCTTATTGAAAATTAGACCTTCAGCTTTATCGGAAGCGTATTTAATAGAGTACGAAATTTTGGTTTAATTGAAATAGAATTGAAATTGAAATTATTGCATCGAAGAAATTCTAATTTAGCGTTTCTCTATTGATTAAAAACAAATGCGCCACCCAGGTTTCGAACCCAGACCATTCGGCTTGGCAGTCGAGCGCTCTACCACAGAACCACCGATAGCTGCTTAGATTCACTGAAATTAAGACAGGCATCGTAAGCATAATAGGTAATAAAGTCTTTTTTTATTAATGAATTTATGAAGGCCTAATCTGGTATTTTTTAAAGGTTAAATCTTGTTTTAGCGAAGTCAGCCGAGATTAGAGGGTTAAAGGGTAGACCCTGTGGGTGGTCCACTTTCTTAACGACCTATATATAGTTCTGTTAATTCAAAGGAGATAATTTAACGTTAATTTCTTTAAAAGCTGGCGGTTAGTCAAGTGGCTCTCTGTGCTTTGTTGATGGTAAGGTTTTTGCTTCTTGTAAATACATTTGGTGTGGATATTTGGATATCTACGATTTCTAACGCAGTCAATGATTTCTTGGGTGTGCGAGTCATTATATGATATTGGAAATTGGACGGCATTGGTCTTTTTCATGTGGTATGCGTCACAACGTCAACAGGAAGTGAACGAGTCGTCCACTACCAGATATCTACGGTATCTTCATCAAGGGCGAGTGTTGAAATAAAATGAGCGTTAAAGATGCGGCAAGTATTTCGTAAGCGAGTAATTCCAAAAAGCCTCTGTAGATATTTCATTAAAATTTGCTTCGTATTATATTTAACTGATAAACTTGTTCTGTAAAAGGGTTTAATTCAATTGTGCATTGTTATAGTACGTCCAACTTACTGTTGTAACTACTTAACTTATGATATTCTGAATAAATTAAAATTGGTCGTTTCGTCTCAATTATTTTAATTATAATTAAAATTTTATACCGGGCGGGATAGAAACGGGTTAATATTTTTAACAAATAACTCTAAATTGCGGAGATATATCTTTAAGGGTTATCTCGAGAAATTAATACCACTAGGGACAATTCTTCCGAGGAGAGGTATATTTTGGCTTGCCAACTTGTTCGAGTTGTTAGCCCTTCAACCTGGTCTCTGATACATTATTTTCATCACATCCTTCATAAATTTGTCTAAATTATTTCGACTTGTAACTGGTCAAATAAGGAAATTTCAAGGTTATTTACCCTTAAAGTAAGTTTCCCACTCGTAAACGTCCATTTTCCAAACAAATTGGTCGTTATAGAAGCCGTTGAAACTCCCGAAATCAGCGGTCCAGTGTTTTCTCATCCCAACGCTGAAACGCTATCCGAACTGATCAGATGTGGTAAGCAAGTTGCCGATCCTGCTGCCGTTCACGTCAAGGACCAATTATGTGTTGAAATCCTGATTGGTTCAGACTTCATCTGGGAAATTCTTTCGGGAGACTCCTTGAGACTCAATCAATCGCTTGTAGCCCTGAACTCAATTTTAGGATGGATTGTCAATGGCCCAACTAAGGCACCACCACTATCCGTAGGTGTCAATACCGTAGCAGTGATGAATATTGCCACACCAGAAGACACTCTCTTGTCTAACCAACTTCAATCCTTTTGGGAATTAGAGTCGATTTGAATTCGCGAAGGGACTAAAGACTACGAGGTCCTCCGAAACTTCGAAGAGTCCATAACCTTCAACCAAGGAAGATATCAGGTCTCCCTACCTTGGAAGCCCAATCGCAGTCAACTTGGACAAAATCTAGTCATTGCGACAAAACGAACTCGTAGCCTTCTTCAACGGCTAAGAGGCACACCTGAGCATTTCGCCGCTCCGTAATACAAGACCAATTAAAGGCAGGAGTCATTGAAGAGGTAGACCCGGCGTCACCAGTTCTCCCTTTCTCTTGGTAGGCACTATCCGCCACCATTTAAACGGTACGAAGCCGTAAAACCAGCAGCTTGTAAAGCACTTCGAAATGGTCTGTACGTCGATGACCAACTATCAGGGGCAACTGATGTCACCACAGCCTACCGCCTATCAATGGATTCAGCCGAAATCCTAAAGGACGCCGGGATGAATCTGCGGAAATTCAAAAGCAATTCACCCGAATTACGCCAGCTCTGGGGTTCTGAAGCTGGAAAAGATGCCCCACTCTCGTTCTCCAGCTCAACTGACGAGAAGGTCCTGGGCCTTTCTTGGAACACAGAAACTGACTCCTTATTTTTCAACATCAATGCCCTCGTGAAATTTTTAGTAGACCACCAAAACACTAAACGCTGGGTACTGAAAGCCGCAGCTCACATTTTTGATCCACTTGGGCTACTAGCCCCCTTTACAGTAAGAGCGAAGTTCCTTTTTCAAGAATTGTGGGAAGATAAGCGGGACAAAAAACCCAAATTTCATTGGGACTCGGAGCTACCCGAGGAGCTAGCTAAGCGTTTCAATACTTGGTGCAATGAGATTGCCAATATCCAAAACATCGCAGTCCCCCGGTTTTACTACCAAGAAGTGCGAGAAGAAGATGTCTCGTCAAAGGAGCTTCACTGCTTCGTCGATGCCAGCTGCAAAGCTTACGCCGCAGTAGCGTACATCCGCTACGAAACCAAAAACGGAAGAATATTAACCGCCTTAAGCCCCATTTTCGTGCTCGCTGGTAGCGGGTAAAAATCGACAAAATCCGCTTCCGCTACACACTTTTTCACTTTCCGCGTCGATCTGTTTCAAACAGATATTTTAGATTAATTTTCACGCTTGCGAGTGGCGGATGCGAATTTTGACGATTTTTATCCGCTACCAGCGAGCATGAAAATGGGCCTTAAGTCGCCTCCAAATCTCGCGTGGCTCCGCTTAAAACTCTAACCCTACCACGCTTAGAACTCATGGGTGCATTGCTGGGTGTCCGGTTAGTGAACCATTTATTGAAAACCCTGTCCATTCCTCCTACCAATGTCAAACTTTGGACTGACTCAACCATTGGATTTCACTGCATTCGCGGGAACGCCACACATTGGAAACCATTCGTCTCGAATCGCGTTCGCGAAATCCAGTCACTAACTAACCCTCAGGATTGGAGCCACTGTAAAGGGAAAGACAATCCAGCTGACCTTCCTATTAGAGGTAGAAAAGCCAACCAACTGGCAACCTGTATTTTGTGGTGGAGAGGCCCGGAATGGTTGTCTAAACCTCTACCGAAAGAATCCATTCATCTAAGTGACGAAGAACTTGAAGATGTAAACACCAATGAGCTTTACAGCGAATTGAGGAGCACTGTTCGAACAGTCAGCAATTGCTTAGGCGCAACTGTACCCGCTCCGGAACCTATACTGGACCTCAATCGGCAAAGCATTTTAAAGAAAGTTTACAGAATCACAGCTTGGATCCTACGCCGCACCTTTAATCTTCGAAATCCAAATGAAAAACGGCAGGGTCCGCTCACCGCCCAAGAAATAAACGAATCCGAAAAACTCTGGATCCAAAGGGCGCAACAAGATAGCTTTCCGGAAGAGGTTTTTGCCCTAAGCGAAGGTAAACCAATACCCAATAAGTCGAAAATACTAACTCTTAGCCCATTCTACGACGAAGACAAACTGCTCTCCGTGGGTGGACGACTGGTGGAATCTAATCTAACATATAAGGAACTTCATCCGCGGATTCTAGACTCGCAACATCGACTCTCCGAGCTCATAGCATTAGATCACCATCAGCGAATCATGTGTGCCATCCCCCCCGCCCCCCTCCAACTCCAGTTACCCGAGGATCCTAAACAATACCAATACTTTACGCGCCAAAAGTCTTCTCTCACCAGAAGGACTCTACTCCTTTCACGTACAGCATCTTTGCCAGCCATCTCCAAAAGTTGTGGCTGCCGCGACTGTACTATATTCCATTTTAATAATCTTTAAGCTCAATTAAAAGTTGTTTTGTTTTCAAATCCGTTTCCACTAATTTCGCGATATTAAAAGTCACGGTAGTCCCGCACCAGTTTACCCTTTAGGTATTTTTCATTCGGTACCCAAACCTATAATAGCTCTCCCAAGTTCATCTTTAACTTCTGAAATTTATTGCGGTACAACCTTCCTTTTTCTTTCCTCTCCAAAAATGCATTCTTTCAGCTTTTGGTTGTAAAAAACTAAATAACCACATATAAACAGCAAAGGTGGGCAATCCCGTATAAAATCTCGTCATCTCATCATTGTCTTTAATTTTATGGACACCCCAAGTCTTCTGTGCTATACGCTCCTCCAGGTCTTTCACTTTTGCCTTTAACACGCGATTTTCTACTTCCATATCGAAATACTCAGTTTGAGTACCCTGGGAATACGCTTGTTTACAATCAGAATGCTCCTTCGTTGATGTTGACAAACTAATATTTCCTGCAGCTGATGAAGTTAATGAAAGTGTGAAATTTTCCTGAACTGGTAATGGTGAGGTAATAGGATCTGTTACATCAATATTAGCCATTGTTTCCAATAGTGAATTAGTGTCAGTCATTGATGCTTCTGAAAAGGTGTCTGTCGTAAACTTGGAAACCGTAGCTTCGTTTATACTTATATCAGTACTGGCATAATCGTGGAATTTGAGAGATAGTATCAATATTTTCCTCTCCAGGTGTTTTTCTAAAAAACCTTCATATAACTTCTCCTGGTATTAAAAACAACCAAGGCTTAATTAGAAAATTAAAAAAAAAACTAAAATTTCTATATATACAAGATAAAAAAATCAAGTAAATTAAAGGTATATATGTCCCCTAGGAGGGGTTATACAATCACCGTGTCTGTGTGTCTGTGTGTCTGTCTGTCTGTCTGTCCGTGCAAAGCTTAATCATTGCGTACGCAGTTTCTCGAAATCTCTGCGTTCGCAGTTGCTAGGAGGGGTGGCAAAACCACCGTGCGACGGTGAGCGTTAGCGGATTAATTTGCCGTTGGGTTTGGTTTGGATATTTGTTTTCGTTAACGCTCACCGTCGCAACAGTTTTAACTCAGTTTGATTGAATATTTCGTTATTGTAATGTTTATGTGTAGGGTGTGAATGTTGAGTTTGTGTTATGACGGTTGTGGGTGTTGTGTTTGTGTTTGTTGTGTTAAGATGGTTGTGGGTGTTGAGTTTGTTGTGTTTGTTTTTGTTGTGTTTGTGTGTGTACGGGCGTTTTCTCTTCAACTTCTTCTTATTGACTTTTGGGCAGTAGCCCCGCCAGGGATTTTATGCACGTAGGCCCAGCCTGAATTAGAGGCCCCATCTATAATGTTTATTTAAAAAATTCCCGAGTTTCAAGGATTTTTTTTATTTAAATGTTTTAAATTTTGACATGATTTCTATTTTCCCATTGAATTTTTTAAAGGCATTTTAATCAAGGAATGACACTCTTCGATTAGTTTTTTTTCCAAATTCGTCGACTACTAACTTTGGGTTTTCTTTTAAACAATTCGACAAATCACGATTTATCGACAGTGTAGCCAGATTTGAAAGCCTAAATTCTCCCATAGTTGTCCGTAGACGTGTTTCAATTCTTTTGAGTGAACTGAAACTTCTTTCTGAGATTGTATTTGCCACAGGAATGCAAGAAACAATTTTGTAGTATTTCACTAGGTCGGGGAACCCATCTGCCATTTTAATTAAATAGTGGAAGCAGTCGATTACGCTGGTAAATTTCTTGGGGATAATTAAATTTCTGGCTATATTAATTTGGCTTTTTAACGAATTCAGGTCGAATTGAAACCGATTATAAGTGTTACAATGGGTTACGATATCGTTTTCGTTAAGAAAGTTTTCTGAGTTAGGGTCAGACGCCATTATACCTTTGAATAAGCCAGAGTTTTCCAATAGTCGAATTTTCATTTCTGAAATAAATTTATCAACTAATTCGAAATAGGTGGACCTCAACTGGTCAATCAGGGTTTTTGCTTCCGTTTCCCTGCTACCCGTTGTACTCGTTACCACACTATGTTTTAATCTCTTGTTAGGGATTATTTTACGTTTCCGTAAAGCTATCGGTTCGCTGTTACGATCAGGTATTGCAATAAAAGCAGATTCTGCGATTTTAGTAGCTTCTACCCAAATTAAATCAAAACGTTCCGAGTTCCTACATTCTTCTAAGGTCTTAACGGTAGCTTGGCAAATGGCAACGGCTTCCGTTAAAATAACTTTCGAACTTTGCAAGTATTCCGACAGGGAATTCGTTACGCCTAATACTTCGTCTAGTGCGACAATTAATATTAAGTTGTTAAAGTTATGTAATTGGGATATATACCCACGACACTCCTCTGGTTTTCCGTTTTCAATTAGATTCTCTAACGTTAAAACTACGGAATCGAGTCTATTTCTAAACTAACTAACACCTTTTTTTTTACTCCACCACCGAGTGTCGCAGCTTTGTGGCATTTATCTCATAGCCCAGATCTTTTTGGGAGTTTTCAAAATATTCGCTTCTAATAACCGAATTGCTTTGAAAATTGTATATGGCCTGAACCAAACCAAGTAGTTCCCTAACTGCCAATATTTTGGAGCAACAGTCAACTAAAACTAAATTTAAGCGGTGCGCGTAGCTATGCACGTACGGCCTACTGCCTCTTCTACTTTCACCCTCACTCCTTTTACGTGTCCGCTCATTACACTTGCCCCGTCATATGTCTGTCCAACGCAATTCTCCAGTTTTAAACCACCCTCTGTCAAAAGATTTATAATTGCCAAGCTGATATTCTCAGAATCGAACTTATGTAAATCAGTGAAACCTAGAAATCTTTCTACGACACCTATTTCTATTCTAGTATATCGAATACAAACGCTTAGCTGCTCCACCCCTCCATTGTCTCGGGTTTCATCGGCAATTACAGAGTAAAACCCACCGGATTCGATGACCTCTTCGACAATCATTTTCCTTACTAAATTTGCACAAATGTCAATTATTTCATTTTGTACAGTGCTGTGAATATATTTTGCATTATTGGGCATACTCTCGCATTTGGCTTTCAAATCAGGACATTTTCTTTTCAGAAGTTCTAAAATTTCAATAAAATTTTCTCTGTTTCCAATTTTATCGGCAGATGTATTCCCACGTGTGCAGATAATACCTCTCTATTTCTAATTACGTCAAGTCTATGGTGGCCATTAACCTGAGACGATATTGATCCACGAGATTTTAATTCAGTGTAGTCTAAATACATTCTATAGGCTAGTTGGTGGGAAGATTTATTCGAAGTGAAATGTTCTTCGAATTTTTTCGCCATATTTTTCCAATCCGAAAATCCGTTCACAAATCCAGTATTTCTACTGCCTAGAAAATGACGGCAACAAAAGCAGTAAACTGCATTTTTTGCAACTGAATACTCAAGCATTCGATATTTGTCGTACCAAGAAGAAATGAAACCACGATTTTTACCACCCATTAAAGTTTTAGGAAAAGGATTGAGTTTAGGCTGAACTGGAAGGCAATCTTTATCTAAACTAATATCCAATTCGTGTAAGCGCACTTCTGTTAAATTAGTTAAATCTTGCACATCGGCAGATATAGTAGGGTTTCTAATAATTTCGGCTTCATTACTTAGTGCAATGTCTAAAGCAGAACTGACGTTTGGAAGAACCTCAGAAATATTACCACCTTCGAATTCTAAACCCTCTTTATTTCCCAAGCTTTCCCCGGGACTATCATTATCAGTAGCGGCGCTAAGGGTGGGCTGAAGTGGGCTTTAGCCCCCCTGCATTTCTGAGAGGGGCCACATATTTATATTAATAGGGCCACATATTTATAATTAAGAGGCCACATATTGGAATTTATGAATTTTCTTTATCTCTAGGAATTTGCTTTATTTACCCAATAAGATATAAGACCATAAACGGATAGATTCGGGAGGAACGGAGCGGAAATTGAGAGAAATTTGAATGTACAATAGAAAGAAAAGAAAGGGAATTTAGGGAAATACCCCTGGTATGCAAGTGTCCTCTCCAGGTCGGATACAAGGTCATAGGGGGTCCAGTAAACGCGACGAGAGCTCCAACAATAAAACGACCTTGCTTTTCTCGCTTCCTGGAAAATGTATAAGGGGTTACTAAAATTTTAAGGGCCACAAAATTCTTAGGAGCCACAAAATAATTAGCCCACCTGTGAAAAAACCTTAGCGCCGCTGCTGATCATTATGACTCTTGCCTGACGATTTCAAAAAACGTTCCATTGCGCCTTTCTGACTACTAACAACACCATCTTCTCTCTTGCGTTTCTGGCGTTTTTGGGCCCCAGATAAAAACTTTCGGGTGCTCATATTTTAAAACTTAATTTAAAACCTATTCTAAACGAAGCTTGTAATAGCTTAGTAGTCTCGAAAAGACTGTTTGGATAAAGCAGAGCTATAGTATATGTAAATATAATAGCTAATTAGGTTTCAAAAAGGCAGTGGGAAAATCAGCTATAAATAGCAATTTAGCCTTGAAAAAGGCTGTTTGGAAAATTAAGCTACAATAGCTTATTAGCCTTGAAAAAGGCTGTTTGGAAAATTAAGCTACAATAGCTTATTAGCCTTGAAAAAGGCTGTTTGGAAAATTAAGCTACAAATAGTTTATTAGCCTTGAAAAAGGTTGTTTGGAAAATTAAGGTACAAATAGCTTATTAGCCTTGAAAAAGGCTGTTGAAAAATCAACTATTAAATCTAGTTAAATTCTGGCCAAAAGAGACTCAAAATTGAGAACTATCTTGCTCAGGAGACGAAAACGAAATGACGATTGACGAAACGCGAGGCCCTAATCACTGACGGACCCCGTTCGATGGTCACTGAAATCACGTGACTTCGCAAAAGAGGGAAAAGGGGAAACCCAAATTCCTCAATATTTGAAAGAATAACCCCTTCCTATTAAAGCAATAGGCTTGGGCTTTACCTCTGCTGGGATGAGAAAGAGTGAAATCCAGTTTTGGCAATCCCCCCCTCCGGTCCTCTTCACTGACGTCGTCAAATTCCAAGAAACTAAATGTCTTTGTTGTGTGTATTGTAGCTTCTCACTGACACCGAGGCAAAAAGACAGTTGTCCCTGCACTTTGCGGCCTAGCATGACGTATTTCCCCCTCCTGGCGTCACCATCTCTTATCAGTCAATTCAAAAGAAAAAGTTTTTTCAAGGGGAAAATCTATAATCACGGACAGCGTTGCCAACCGTACTCTAATTATAGTACATTTCGATAAAATTAACTTTCGATTTTCTTCGTTTCCAATCTGTTATATTACTCTCAGTAGGCTAAAAATGGAAATATCAAATCTTATTTTACAAACTAGTAACTAAAAATTTTGAGGGTTATAATAGGCACCGTTTCAAAAATTTAGAGGCCCCCAAAGTAGGCCTACACTTTTTCCACGTAGGCACGTGCCTACTTGTGCCTATTGCTGGCGGGGAGCCTGCTTTTGGGACGGACCGAGTGCTGAGTGTTATGGCAACCTCACAACTTCCAATGGCAGGGTTTCGTCCAGTGTTAGAGGAGGTTTTAAAGTGTATCAAACGCCTTTAACCTGTGCTACTGTTTCTACTTTTTTTTTAAATTTGCGGGCTGCTTTTTTATTTTTCTTTTCTAAAAACAAATTTATCGCCGTTGCAACAGTTTTGATTAAGCGTAGTTATAGTGTTGTAAGCCGAATAAATCCACTCCGAGGAGAGGTAATATTACGGTCTTGACCGACTTGTTTTTTAACACGTGAAACAGTATATTTAAGTTTACGATTCGCAACTGTAATTTTAAGAAAATAGTTCGTAGTTTTTGCATAATATATGTAAAATGAAAAGTTGTTTAAAATATAAGTTTTCTGAAGCAGGTTTTGTTTCAAACGAAAGTCACAAAGTAATTTATTGCTTATTGCTTATTGCTTATAATTTGAAGATAGAAATGGTAGTACGACAAAGGTAAAATTAAAATTGAGACAAAATATAAAATTTTCAATCAATTTTCTAATGAAAGTTCCGTCATATCTTGTGATCTATTTATTCCGCGGCGTTGTGGTTAGTATCGACTGAACTCGACCCGAAAATGTAAAATTTTGGGATTTTGTTTTCCATATTAGAGGTAAAAACACTTTATTCAGTACAAAATCGGTCATAACTCGACAAAGGTTTGTCAGATGGACCCGTGGATGGTCGCATTCTGCCTCCTCTTGCCCCCCTTGCCCCCCAAAAACTATGTTGTCCACCCCGCATCGCTGCGGACTCATCGGATCCTCAAAGTAGACACCAAAATGGAATTTTAAGGCCACATTGGAAGTTGGGACGAATTTTGGCGCTGGAGAGCTCTTTTTCGGTCTCTTTTAGCCGTACTAATTGTCTCTTATCCTATTAGATAAATAGAGAGCAATGCTTAATTTGTTTATCGATTTTCAGACATAGTTGTTCTTAAAAATGATTAGAGTACTAAAACTACGCTCTGAAATAGTATTAGCAACAGGTATACACAGAGTGGGGCATTATCAAACAAAACAATAAAAAATTAAAAAATACTAAAAGTTCCTAATTATAATATATTTAATATATTGATAAACGTGCTGGTTTTATCTAGATAATGTTTTTAGTTTTATTCAATGATAAGGTCTAATTTTTTTAAATTTAGTTTTGTAGAATTTAATTATTTAATCTTGATTGAAGTTTAGACGTTTAACTCAAATAACAGATAAATTAACGTCCGTGGCTATTGAATTAACCATTTGTCTTTTACTCCCCCGGCGTTTTATCTCTTTAACGTTAATAATAATAAAAAAACATTCTTCATCTTTATTAGCGACTTGCGAAACAATATTTTATTCTTCAAATATTTTACAAGTTATTTAAAACAAGTAACAAGTTGGCAAGCCAAAATATACCTCTCCTCGGAAGAATTGTCCCTAGTGGTCCCTAAAGATATTTCCGCAATTCAGAGTTATTTACTAAAAACTTAATCCCGGTTCAATCCCGCCCGGTATAAAAATTTTATTTTAATTAAAATAATTGAGACGAAACAACCGAGTTTAATTTATTCAGAATAATATAAATTAAGTAGTTACAACAGCGAGTTAGACGTACTAAAACAATGCACAATTGAATTTAACCCTTTTTACAGTACAAGTTTATCAGTTGAATATAATACGAAGCAAATTTTAATGAAATAAATATCTACAGAGGGTATTTGTATTTATCTCGCTTACGAAATAGTTGCCGCATCTTTAACGCTCGTTTTATTTCAACACTCGCCCTTGATGAAGATACCGTAGAATAGCTATATTCGACATCTGGTAGTGGACGACTCGTAGACTTCCAGTTGACGTTGTGACACATACCCAGGGTTCATACAATATTTCAAAAACCATTTTCCCTGATATTTCCAGGTTTTCCAGGGTAGTTTTGAATATTTTCCAGGTGTATTTATTAAAACAATTGGGGTCTCTAAAATGTTAAAAGCATTACTGTTACACTTTCTAATATAATATAGTCAAGATTAAACGTATGAATTTAATACTAAGTAATAATTTCAAAAATACTAAAACAAATTGCACATAATTTGGAGTTCTCATAATCATTTTCCCTGATTTTTCCGGAAAATTTTCATTTTCCCTGATATTTGCCTGACTTTTTGCTTTAAATAAATTTCACGGATATTTCCAGGTTTTCACTGATTTCCATGTTTGTATGAACCCTGATACCGCATGAAAAAGACCAATGCCGTCCAATTTCCAATATCATATAATGACTCGCACACCCAGGAAATCAATGATGTCCAAATACCCACACCAATAAAAAATGTATTAACCAGGAGCGAAAAACTTACCATTCACAAAGCACAGAAAGCCACTTGACCAAACGACAGCTCGTATATCAATAAATGACCGTAGGCGGAATAGTTAGGGCTCTTTTTAAATAAAAACAAACGAACCCACTTGATGAACTGTATTAAACATCTTTATCAGTTCGTGAAAACGTTTAAAATAAATTACGAAGTAATGACGACCCAGTTAAAAACCAGATCAACATAAGTGTAAGAGCATGATGTATACAACTCGATATTTTCTTCATAAATGAACTATTACGCTTGAAAACTAATACTCTAAACACTTAATAGATAAAAATATACGACTGAAAAACGAAATAAATTACAAAAAACTAACGGGTTCTACCCTTTAACCATCTTATCTGGTGACTGCGCTAAAACAAGATTTGACCTTTAAATTTTCATACGTAAAGATTTTAGACTTTAAAAACTATTAATATACTCTTCCGCTTAAGCTTAGCTTATAATTTTCTTTGAACCGTAACGTGTATCAGTGGTTCTGTGGTAGAACACTCGCCTGTCATGCAGGAGGGCTAGGTTTCGAATCCCGCCCGATGCGATCGCAAATTGATACTAAGACGAATACCGTAAACAATTGATGGAAACCCTGCCATTTGGACGTTGAGACGTTTATCGTAACCCACAGCACTCGGTCCGTCCCAAAAGTCCATAAGAAGAAGTTGGAGAGTAAAAACGCACACACAACAAACTCATCACCCACAACACGAACTAAACATTCCCACACTACACATTTACAAAAAACAAACTTTCCAATAAAACAGAGTTGAAACCGTCGCGACGGTGAGCGTTAACGAAAAAAACAACCGCACCCACTCCAAACGCAAAATCATCCGTTAACGCTCACCGTCACACGGTGGTTTTGCCTCCCTTTAAACTGCAAACACGGTTTTTGACTTTGCCCCGGTAACGCGTTTTGGACTTTGCCCCGGTAACGCATTCGCAGCACACACACAGACACACAGACCCACAGACAGACAGACAGACAGACAGACACACACACAGACAGACAGACACGGTGATTGTAAAACCCCTCCTAGAGGACATAGTCCTCTCGGAGAGGTAAAAAGAAATAATTCATTGTAAATGCTGTAAATAATATATTTTGATGTATTTGTGAAAGGCCCAATATCCTTTCTTTTGTATTTCATTTCGAAATTATTGTAACAAGCTTAGCAGGGGATGAAAATTGGTGACGTAGAATCCGGTGGTTCAGGCATGGAAATAACGCATCGGACTGCGTGCGCTTATAGTCCTACCCAGCTTGAGAGCCCCCCTCGAGGGGACTCATTAAAAAAGGGTCCACTCTCCGAAGGCGGACCAGAGAAACTGTAAATCGTCAACGGGTAAAGACCCAAAATAAAGAAACCAATTTGTGGTAGACAACTAGAAAAATGTTGTAGTCAATAATAGAATAGAGATAGTTATAGATCGGACGCGACCTGATAATCAACTAAAATTTCCCAGTAAAATAATTAAAATTCTTCAGTCTAATTAAATAAAGCGGGTCTTGTTATATAAACGGGAACAAACCCTAGAATTCTACAGGCAAATTTCAAATTTTGGAACAGATAAATACCACCATGTCCGAAAATATGATAACGAAATATATACATGTATTAGGAGTATAGGGTTACTTTATATAGATCAAGCTGGTTTTCGAATTCCTCCAAGCCCAGCCACTCGCTGGAGTCTTGACAAAAGGGGTACGGACCAGAGAGAGTGCCACAGAGTGGAATGCAAGACCGGGCCCTTCCCAAAATAATCCCTTTCGGTGAAATAGACCTAAAAAGTACTAATGGAGCTAAAGTATTTCGAATAAAGTAGCCATAGAGAAGATGTACCAAAATAATGGTTACATTTTTACGGGAATATCCTTAGTGAAAAGATTCAGAATAAGAAAAATTTTAAGATCGGAGAAAGGTTGTCAAGGAAATATCAATACGGGGCTTTTATTAGACTTTCTTTTTTATAAGAAAGAACCCGTCCATTATAACTTTCACTGAAATCGATTTGATAACATTGTCCAAACAGTTACTTTGTTTCTGTCCTCGTCTATCCTGTTTAGGGCAAAATAACTAAAATCGTTTAAATGGCTTTGTTCAAATATTTATTATTTTACATGGTTTTCGTGTTTATTCTTTTATCCAAATTTTCCAGAATTTTAATGTTTTTTGGAAAACTACACTAAAATGTGATTCATGTAAAATGTACTCCAGTACCTCCTATTCTGCCACAGGTAATTTTCCATATAAGTGATACTTTGCGATTTTCACCTTCATTTATTGCTTAAATTAGGTTTGATTGTTGTGAAAACTATATTTTTAGTTAGCTCTCGTCAGTATCATATTAAGTTTATATTTAAATTTTCAGTGTGATACTTGAATTTACTACCAATTAATCTCCAATATTGAAATCCTCAACGGTACAAGGGAAAATTATACTTTGTTCGATAGATGAGATCGTAGTCGTACTCTCGCGGCCACCGTCTTAATTTCGGTCCCTTGAGTGCAAGCATTGGGCATAATAATAATAATAATAATCAGCTAGGCTAATACCCAAGGAACCACCTTAGCTGTCCTTCTAACGGTTAGGGCTAGGAAGTAAAATGATACATCAATATATAAGGGATATCAGGCCCTTGTTGGGGTTATATATAGTTGGGAACTTGGAGGTCCACATCTTGTTTAATCGAGAAATCGTTATGAAAATTTCAAAATCAACTTAAAATCGCGAAAATCAGCCCAGATCTCAAAATAACCTCGAAAGATTTGTAAA
Source organism: Leiobunum rupestre (assembly GCF_980474605.1). Taxonomy (NCBI): domain Eukaryota; kingdom Metazoa; phylum Arthropoda; class Arachnida; order Opiliones; family Sclerosomatidae; genus Leiobunum; species Leiobunum rupestre. The sequence goes on from NC_143391.1 coordinate 19,017,529, forward strand.
TCTGAAAAACCACCTCAAGAAACTGAAAATAATTTTTAGAATTGGACTCATTAGATCGAAAATCTTAAAAATATTTTGAAATATCGGAAAATATAAGTAAACAGTAAGAAGTTTATGAAATTTAAATTGTGTTTTTTAAAGGAAAGCTTATTTTTCATACACATTTTAGAAGTAAAATGTTTACTGTCATTAACTAAATGGAGTCTTAACCAGGTTTATGACTGATGAGCCTCAAATAGAGTGGAACCGGAAATTATGGCTATTTTAATTACTTTTTAATTCGTTTTGACTCGAAGTCCGAGTTTCGCTTTTTTATTTAATTATCGAAGACCTATTCCTTATTCCCGATACGCGTGGTGAGGTATAGTGCCATTTGCGGACAAAATACAAAAATAACAAATTGTCATGTACATTGTGTTTCAAAAGTTTATGCAAAAATTTGAAGGAGTTGTAGGGGGTGAGTTGAGAAGTATGCCTGTTTTTTCCCCATTTTCCTACGATGAGTGCAAAGATCGCCAAAGAGCTTCAAAGTGTGGCCTACTAGCCCCTGGAAGTAGGCTGCAACGAGCGCAAAACCAAGAAGTGAACATTAAGGTTTGGGTTCGTGTCATAGTTAAAAAAAGGACTTTGTAAACAAATCGAGGTAGCCAGCGTAATAAAGTAAACTTGAACAGTATTTAAAGTCGTGATGGACCGCGATTTATCATCACTTTCAAACTGCAACAATGGAGTTCACTTTGAAAGAACTGGTGGATATTTATTACGTGTATGGACTAGTGAATGGCAATGCTTCGGCTGCTCAACGTTTCTACCAGGAAAGGTACCCGAACTGGCGCATCCCCGTCTCACGAACTTTTACCAATATCCATCGTTGATTACGTACATTCTGGGTACGTTACTTAATTTTTTAGTTGAACTTCTCCGCGACTGGTTCGTTACAAACTTATTGTTCGTTTTACAGAACAGGAACGAAGTAAGTCGACCACGGGTTGCCCGTAATGTTCAGTTAGTTATGTGCTTGTTGCAGAAGCATTCCAGGGGCTAGAAGGCCAAACTTTGAAACTCTCTGGCGCTCTTTTAAATTATCGTAGGAAAATGGGGAAAAAACAGGCATACTTCTCAACTCACCCCCTAAAACTCCTTAAAATTGTTGCATAACCTTATGAAACACCCTGTATAAGAGGTGTCATTTGCGGGCATATTATATTTACCTAATATATATCTAATGATTTTATTTGAAATGCGTTATTTTTTATAATTCAATCTAGTAATCTCTTTTATTCAAGTTTCGACTTTTTTATTTGAAGATAATTGTATAAGTTTTTTTTAAAATTTAGCTAATTTATGTATATATATAAATTTTCTTCGCTTTCGAAGTTTAGTTTAATCATGGAAATAGTAGAGACGACTAAAAAAGCCCTGAGGAATTCTGGATGGTTATCAGTATCGGAGACAAAGAATTAATAAGGCCGGTCGGTTAGCTGGAGTTGTATTAACGACCAAAATCAAGGTTGTAACGGTCGTATGAAAACCTCAGAAAAGTAATTGTTAAGCGTTTCGCAGCACAAATGTAAGCCTGATGTAGGTACAAAATTTGGGATTGGTAACTGATTATAATCTAAATGAAGATTATAAAATGCAAGTGAGAATGTGTGCGGCATTAGCTCATAATCCGTTAGAATAAGTGATTGATGGATGGCTCACACTACAGGAGGACACTCCACACCACCCAAAGCTAATTGAGTTTTACAACTACTTTGTTAGTCAGTGGCTTGAAAACCCAACAATAACACCTGAAATATGGAACTGCTTCATAGAACAAATAATTCCGTCGAAGGGTGGAACAAAAAATTGAACGATATAGTGCGAAAAGCTCAACCCAACGCCTACAGACTTATCAAATGTCTCAGCGAACTAGCTGAAGAAAGTGACATTCATATCGAACGTAAAGAGCTAAAATTGGAAGGAAAGCGACGAAAATTAAAGTGGATGAAACTGGATAAAAGGATTACCAATATCCTTGAAGAATTAATAAAATCCGGTGACGTTAAAAAATGTTTAAGAACAGTGGCTTTCGTACCAAAACTTGAATATTATTGATCAAAAAATAAAGATTTTCTTGGTTTAACCCATTTATATTTTTTACAATTTTAATATAGCTTCTGGGAGGCAGAATTTGTGGATGGCCGTGTGAGGACGATTATACCAATCCCCCAACGGGTGGTCGGAATACTTCCGCCACGGGTGTCCCCACCCCTGTCCCCACGTATCCCCCCCGTTGGCGTGGCCGTTACACATATCTCGCGAATCATGCGTGATAAAAAAAAACATGAGCTCGTGGCGCCGATAAAAACGTTTTTAATTTTTATCATTTTAGCCTAATATTCCGCCTATCTATCGGAAACCAGATATTTCGGCTTAGCGGAAGTCTCGCATATTTTAGACACTAGAGGGCTCTGTGCTGAGAAAACATCTTGATTACGCAATAACTATGCAATTCAGTTTAGTTGTAAATCTCGTTGATTGTCATACTTACTTTTATTATGTTACTTATATATTACCATTTGTTTTTTTAAGGTTGATTTTCCTTGATCAAACGCTATCATTAGCTTTCTGACCATTTTCTTCATATATTTAATTATAACATTTAAAGGTTAGTATTCATTGTAACTTGAATCCTAAAGCCATGGAAAATCTGTTAAAAAACGGGGAATAAAATGGTTAGAAAACTTAGTGTAGCGTTTGATCAACGGAAATTAACCTTAAAACGGCATAAAGAATTTATATATATTACTATGAGTTAAAACGAGTAAAAACCATTTATCTGCGATTTCACGGCGCCTTTCTGATCTAATAAGCCAAAGACTAATTAACCGATTCTGTAGCAGATAACACGATGTTTTTAAACACGTTAAGCCTTGCCGCGCGTATCGGGAACAAGGTGGATTCGTAAGTTTTGTAATAGGCGAAACTATAAAGTCCAGGGGGTTCTGAAAAGATGGTAGTCACGTGAGTTTGTGGAGAATGGCAACGCCATCTATCCTAAGAACTACGAACTATTATTTATTTTATTTTTCTAATGGCGGTTTAAATTTTGATAAATTCATCTAAAATATCTAACTATTATTATTATTTAGAACATTTTGTAATAGAAAAGTGGAAGTTATTTAGCTGTTTGCAATATCTGGAAGGAATAATTTTTTCTTTACCGTTGCACGGCCAACTATGAACACGAGTTACCGAATCGAAGTTGGCTGTGATATAGTAGTCACGTGATTTTGTTTTCCCATTTTAGCAAGTTGGTTAAGACCAAATTTACTTTATAGTTTCGCCTATTACTTTAAATTTGTTTAGGGTTTAGCTTTTTTTTTTGCCCTAATTTTTCTTTATGAACTTTTTTACCAAAATATGTCAATTTACATATTTGGAAAAAGATTAATATTTTCATTTAGATTAGTTAATTCTAAAGGATGTGTATATGAATTATGAGATTTAAATACTGGGGATTGAACGACCTTGCTAACAAAAGCGTTTATGTGGCCAACACATAGCGGAAATGTTTTCTCCATTCACACGGAGCAACTCGGTTTGCGGCTCGTGCTGGCCAAACAATGTTTTGCTAAAATGTTAATTCGCGCGAATAGACATTTAAATTTATAAATTGCGAAATAAATTTCCCTAATATTTCTGTCTATATACGGTATAGCGTATAAGACCGCGCAAAATTTACCCTAAAACCTTTACCTTACAAAACTTCGGGCCAAGTCGTTAAATTCAAAGTGAACTTGTAAGTCGGCGCATTTGCCTTCGAATTCCGCCGCCTTTTACGTCGCTTATTAAAAGAAGAAGGCCCAGAGAGCGCTTCTGTTTCGTACATTATATTTTCGCGGAAAATCTGCGCTAGGAATATTAATTCTCGTTCCACCATAAGCTCTATCTCTCTCTTTCTCTCACTTTCTTCCCCTTGTATACACTCGAGAAAAGCCACAAAGTTACGAGAAGCCCCGCCGACCACTCTCGCGTTCCCGTTTTACTATCATTCTTCCTTATCCCCGAAAGATGGTTAAATATTAAAGCTTCGAGCCACCTTTAAACCGTCGCCGATGTTTTAAACAATACTTTAAAACTCCCTAGGAAGTCAAATAAAACTTTACGATTTTCCACGAGCAGCCTCGATCGTAACCTCTCCCGGATGGGATCTCCAACTCGCCCTTATATTACCCCGGGTATGGATTTTACACTCCGGCCCTTTATTTAGATTCGGAACTACGCCAGTGACTCGAGTTTAGGCGTTGTACCTCCGGGTTCGTGACTTTCACTATTGATCTTTTACGAACGCGACCCTCCGTCGATGGGTTTGACCTACTCTTTTTTCTTTAATATTCTGGTACTTGAAACTCGAGTTCCTACCAACTTGAATGACCTCGGACGAAGTTGACCACCGAGCGAAGGAACTTCGCTCCGGAAGCTAGTCCGCGAGTGGCTGTCGCTTCCGCTTCCCGCCAAGGTCATTTCCGCTAGTTTTCCATCTCTGATTCCTCGCGTTTATTCCAGTCCGTCACTGTACTCGCTCGACTTCGTATCAGTTTTTTGAGACGGCGGACCCTCTTCTCTTCCGGTTCCCGTTTGAACTCAGTCGTCGTCGGTCAATATCTGACTGACCGTAATAATCGGACCGAGTAAACATTCTTCGGGTTTCCGCCTTTAGAGGCTATATTTGGTCCTTTTTCGGGTGATCTTTGATTCGTTCGTTCCGCGGCTCTTCTACCGAAATTTCTTTATATTAAAAATTAGGATATTTTATCGAAGTATGATTTACATAATTTCGAATCCCATTTCTGTATTAAAACGTGCAATTGAGAATGGAGACGACTGGCCGTTACGCGGTAAAGGGCACCGGAAGCTTGATTGTACGGGCTATCGCGTTGCCATGGAGACGATAGTATAGTACTTCCTGGAGCAACCGATAATTGAGTCTCGTAAAGACAGAAACTCATTCCTACCCTTGCCAATAGGCTAGCACTTCGATTGAGAGCTCGCGTAGGTTAGAGAAGGGGAGAGACTCTCGCTCTTCGGGGAACGAACCCTGATCTTTACAGATCTCCGCTTCTAACCGAACTTCCCTCACGTTGGGGCCCCGTGACAAATTTGGACAATTAAGTATCTCGAGCCGAGGACCATTAAAATTGACCGCGTCTGAAATAATTAAATTTTCTCTTTCTTAGTTAAACTCCAATTTTGGCCAATTGATTATGATAGTGCGGTTGTACTATACTTTTCGGATGTATCTTCGTGGAACAAAACGTAAACCATATATAAATAAAGGCTTAAGACGACAATGGCGATCAAATCGGAAGAGATACAGAAATCGGAAGGCTTAAATCCGCTTTTATTTTGTCAGTCCGTCGTCTAAGCAAGATCGGAGATTTCGTTTTTCCGTAGTTTCGTTTACGGTCTTACTGGCTGCAATTGTATATAGGGAGTCGTCTCACTGACACGCTGCATTTGGAAGGCTTTTAAGGAGAAAGAGAAGAGGTACGGCCCAATGACCCCTGGCTGCCTTTATAGGATTTCGTCGGGCTTAAGTAACGAGAACACCCTGTAACCGAGAGCTCCCCCATCTCCCCCCCCCCCCCCCACTTATAAGCCTAGAAACGCGGTTCTCCGCGCGGAGGCGAAGCCGGACAGCCGAGATACTTTTACGGGCGCGCGTGCCAAAAAACCGCTTAGCTCAGCTCCCAGTTATCAATCCGTCCCTGTAGGCGGCTTCAACTTGGACATTGGTACCGAAACCCCCCCCACACGTAGATTCCCCCATTTATATATATAAGATTCGATGGGGCTTTTTTCCGACTCTCACTCTTGGTACGTTACTTTGATCCTCATACAGTCGAGTTGTCTATGTCGCGCAGTTTCGCAGCGATGTACCCTCATCTTCTTACTCAAGTACCCAACACTATAGTTACGCACGTTATTGGAAAAAGTCTCATCTTTCCGTAGAGTTAAGAAGTGCAGCGAATCTTTTTGGATTTTAGCTGGTCATTCGCTGGAAATTTTGCTTTAACTACAGTTAGGTGCTTACGAAGTCAATTAACATATTATATTATAAATTTGTAAAAGTCATTTTCAACTATCCTCACATAGGTAAAACAATAGAAATAATTAAAAGCAGAATGGTCAAAAATACAAGTGGCTAGGTATACAAAATTATTATTATTTAAAAGATTTAAGATATTAGAAATTACTATAATATTATTAAGAATATTTAAAGAAATAAATCACTCGCACATCCGAATTTTGTTATAGATATACATAATTCTGTTTATGTTATGCCAATTTTTATTCGCAAAGTAAAATATATTTCTTTTTCTGGAGCGTACAGTGCCACAGTTGAAATTTAATGTTTGTAAAAGTGCTGGAGAATTTATTTTCTGGTTTATAAGACGATATATAAGTTTTATATCTAATGTAACTAAGGTTTGGTTAGTTTTGTATAACCGTATATAGTATTTTTAAATTAGTATCATAGTCTTTCGAAAGTCCACGATCGTTAAGAAGTTTATTAAATTTGATAAATTAAGAAAAATATGATCTAGTTTTTGAAGATTTGAGTGATATGATAAGATAGTTGATTTAACCAATGATTTAAACAAAATAATTCGGTGATATTTTGACTAGCTTCTTTTCTTATACGATTAACGTAGTCCCAGAAACCTTACGCGTTTCTCCCAACAGAGTCTAAAATCATTTTAGCTTGGGCGGATTTGTCACGCGGGCAATTCGTGTCTTTGTTAGCGCACGCTGGGACTATAAAGGATTCCTTTCTGACGTCAGTGGGGACGCGTTTTAATTTTCGGTGAAGATATTTTTTCTTCTTTGGGGCCTTGACCGTCTCTGCTGAGAACCAATTATGGTATTTTGGTGATGGTATGTTTTTATTCTTATAGAGTTTAAATCTTTATTTTTCCTTTTAGGGACGGCGTAGTCAAGAGCGGAAGTGAGAGCGTAGGTAAATAGTTCGACTGCGTCGGTCACATCTGAAGTAGAATACAGGGCAGACCATATGTTGGCGACTTGATGGTAGAAGTTCAAGTAATTACCCTCTTTATATCGATAGATAGTTTCTGAGGCCGAGGAGGTAAGTTCCAGACTACCTTGGTTTGCAACGCAAAACGAGGGATGCAGTTTATCTTCTTTTACGAGGAGACTAGGACTTCGAAAGGTAGTGATTTGGTTGTTTACGTGGCATAAATCTAAACAGTTGCCTTAATTTTGTTTAGGATGAAAAAAAGTTAAAAAGTAGATTAGTCCATTAAGAAAAGGGATAATAAAGCAAAACCCTAAACAAATTTGAAGAAATTTAAAAACTTACTAATAGCTCGTACCGATACGTCTTCGAGCAAACAAAAAGACGCGAAACTCGGACCAAATAGATCTTCGAGTGAAAAACTAAATAACTTATTTAGTGGCCAGAAGAAGACATCGATTTTATTTTAGTAGGTTTGAAATAGAAGTTTTGTGGACTTTTGAATACGGTAAAGTTCATGACAATTGTAGTAATGGTAATGTTTAATACAATTTATTTATTATTTATTTATTTTTATTTATTATTTAATTTCATTATTTGAACTTTGGAAAACACCATATTGTACTTGTTTTTGAACTGTTTGAAATCGTAAATGACAATTTACTATAAGTTGAAGACACCAAACGTAAATGTTCTATAGATTCTAAACATAATTTTTACTTTTATGATTAATTTCCTTATTCGCTAATTTTTTCATCCTTAACAATGCAGTCCATAGGTGGTTCCTTTTATCTTAATTTTTTTTAGATTATTGATTTAAGAGAGGCTATAATGATCGACAAAGTTGAATGTATGTTCGGCTTTAAATTTAACATAGTAGGAAAATCTAGTGGTCGTGTATTACGCCAGTTGACCCCAGCCAGGTTGAAGTCTCCCAAAAGTAGAATGTCGCCGTCATACGAGAGGAGTTTTGATTTAATATATATATTACTCATATATATATTACGCTTTCGACAAGGTATCTCACCCACGACTTGTCCAGAAATTGTCGGCCTATGGGCATGGAAGAAGGATGGCATGAGTATTGGTAGGACAGCTTAATAGACTCGGCCACCTGTTATTCAGATCTGGTACTACAAAATCATATAGAATAATTGTAATTTTTTGAATGGACGGAGACAGATTTAGGCTTTGAAATGGCGGACTCCATATCGCCGACGAAATTGAATACGCAAAGATGCGCGGCTCATTCTCGCGAAAATTCTAGAATTAATAATCCCCAATTATCCTTTTTTCACTTTCCTTAAGATTTACAAAGATAATTATAGCCAGTTTTGTGCTTAATTCATTTACCGATACAATTTATCCAATTGAAACACTAAGCCTTTGCCACTTTAAATGCCAAAAATGGATAGAAAATTCTGTGAGGACGGATTTGTTAGAGCGTTCTTCAAATTTATTCAAAACAAGTCTCGCTTTGTGTGCTATTCATTTTGATGAGAATTGTTTTATGAATTTAAATATGAGGTTAGTTTTATATGAACTTTCCAATAAAAATATTACTTAAAAAAAAGCCAATGTCAAGATTAATTATATTAAGTTGTATTGCTATGGTTTTACGTACAACGAATTATTCTCCCATAACGGAGCTTCCAATAGAGGGGTAAGTCACTCTCGAATGACTTGTACACCGAGTTGGCGTACTTTGTACTGTTAAAGGTACGGATTTTAAAGAGTTCACGAGCTCTTAGTAGCACAGTCAGAGGTACGACAGTGTACACCGAGTTCGCGGAGTGACCAACCCCTCGCTTCCAATTGACTAAAAAGTAAAAACTAGATAAATATACGAATTTAAAAATTAGATAACAATATACTCTTATTTGAAAGCCTCTCTTTTATTAACAAATCAGTATCTTTCCCGGGGACATTATAGTTTTGTAATTTAAAAATAGATGTAGTACAGTTAGAGACGAGATAAAATAGCTTATTATTTCTAGTTGAACTTGTTGAACAATTAAAAGTTACCAATTCTAAAATTTCGGAACAAACTATTTTATGGTTTAAAGTTCTATTTAAAATTTTAATATCACATTTAATCAAAGCTCCTTTTACTGAATCTAAGTTATATTGACATAAAAATTCTTCATAATTTATTTTTAAATTAGGGCTTGACAACGACTGAAATAAATGAAAATATTTTCTCTGTAGCTTTTCTAATTTAGACAAGTTAGTTTGGCAAGAATTTCTAAATTGAACACATCCGTACAGCAAAGAAGGCTTAACTAATGACACATACAACGCTCGAAGACTTTAACTGCCGTGAAATATTGTACGCGCAACCAAGAATTTTGTTACATTTCGCTAGGGTTTGATTAATATGAGAACCATAGTTGAGTTTACTCTCAAAGTATACTCCTAGGTCCTTGACTATACTTTCTCTTTTTAAAACTGAACCATTTAATTTATAATTGTATATATACATGTTAGTTTTACAGGTATACGAAACAACTACATTCCTTCGGCGATATGATGATTTTGGAAAGTTTATGGTCGTCGACCAGTTGAAGAAGTTTAGAGTGTTCGATAAGAGGTGGTATATCATATATATAAATATTAAAAAACAATGGCCCCAGTGACGACCCCTGGGGAACTCCACAGGAAACACCATATGATACGTTAGTTTTCGTGTTGTTACACTTTATATAATTCACGCGTGCGGAGAGATAGTTTGCACACCATCGAAGTAATGAACCGGACAGGCCGTGAAAAGCGAGCTTAGAAATCAAGCGATGGTGTGATACCCTATCAAATGCTTTAGAGAGATCTATGTATATCGTGTCAACTTGTCCTCGGTTGGATAGCACCGGCTCTACATAATTTGTGAATGATAAAAGATTCGTTTCTACCGATCGCCCTTTAACAAAGCCACGCTGAGTTTCTGGCATGAAAAGTTTAAACCAGTTGTAAAAGTGCGCTTGTGTTACAAAATCGAATACCATGCCTAACTAGTTAAGAACCGAAATAGGTCTAAAGTTTGCGGGATCTCCACTAAATCCACTTTTAAAAACAGGAGTGATCATTGCCGACTTCCAACTTGAAGGGAAAATTCCAGATTGATAATACAGGTTGAATATATACAGGGTGTTACGGATAAGAGTACCGAAACTTTCTATATGCATTATATGGGTCTCTATGAGTAAAAAATGCCTAATAAACATGGGTCCTAAAGTGTTTCGTTTCAGAGATATGGGCTACCAAAAAACTACCCCAAAAAACCGGACAAGCCTTGAATCTGGCAATTAATATTCTTCCTTGAACCAAATTGTTTTCATTAAACTATGAATTGTTTTTTATCCGTGAGGCGAGAAACTTTAATCACAAGTGGCAAAAGGGAATTAATGTCCTTTTAGAAGTAAAATGAGTTTGAAGACGAATACAAGCCATTTAAATTTATTGATACGATTTTAATTATTTAATCTAAAGATACAAATGTCATAAAAATTCTAAAGGAATGGTTTTTAATTTGTCTAATATTGTAGCTAATATTGCTGTAGATAGACGGCTAAGTCTGTAGATAGACGGCTAAGAGAAATACAAGAAATTTGTATCTTTAAAATTAATAATTAAAATTGTATCAATAAATTAAAATGGCTTGTATTTGTCTTCAAACCCATTTTACTTCTAAAAGGACATTAATGAACTTTTGCCACTGGTTATTAAAGTTTCTCGCCTCACGGATAAAAAACAATTCATAGTTTAATGAAAACAATTTGGTTCAAGGAAGCATATTAATTGCCAGATTTAAGGCTGCACTTGTCCGGTTTTTTGGGAGCCCATATCTCTGAAACGAAGCACTTTAGGACCCATGTTTACTAGACATTTGTTACTGATAGAGACCCATAGAATGCATATAGAAAGTTTCGGTACTCTTATTCGTAACACCCTGTATATAAGTGGCTCGATGAGAATGTCTCGATAACCTTTTAGAAATAAATTAGGAATTCCGTCGGTGCCTGCTGTTGTAGTTGATTTTAATTTATTTATGGCGTCAATTACATCATATATATATGAGTAATATATATATATATATATATATATATATATATATATATATATATATATATAATTATGAGTAAAATATATACATGTATATATGTATATGAGTAATAGAATAGAATATATTTTTATTGTGTGACGACACAGTTTACAGCAAACCAGCGGGTTGCTATACAACATTGACACTGAAATCCTACTTCTTCTTATGATATCTTGCTTTTCGTTTTCATAAAAATTCATTGCACAGACGTTTATATTTAATAGTAGGTTTTTGTAAAATCGTGGGCATAAGCGCTTGTTTTCGTATAATTTGAAAATATAAATATATTTAGTTATAAAACAAAAAATTTCAATACAAAATTAAAACCAGTAGTCATACATAATAATAAAAAACATGTAATCTATTTAAAATATGATATTTAGAAGCCTAATCTGGTTAAAAATGTTGTTCGTTGACCCATATTTATAAGTTATATCATGCGCTTCATTGGGGCAGCGGTATGAATATTATAATAAAAGAGATTGCTATGCCGGGAGTAGTGGCGTACTCTTGTAATACCAAGCGTCTGGGTGGCAGACATTGTGGATGGCCGTGTAAGGGCGACCACGAATCCCCCAACGGGTGGTCGGAATACTTCCGCCACGGGTGTCTTCACCCCTGTCCCCACGTATCCCCCCGTTGGCGTGGCCGTTACACGTATCTCGCCCTGATTAATCAGATGGACGAGCGGACTGAATTTGTCCAACACGTCACACTCACTCCTCAAATTCTTCGCCGGGCTCGCGGTCTTCTCAGACTCAATCAGCCCTTGTTTCTTCCTTCTTTGAAAAAAAAAGAGATTTATATTTTTCGAAATATAATTACTACAATTGAACACCAAAAGATCTTCGTGTGAATAATTAAATAAAATAAAATAAAATAGCCAGAAAATCCAACGGTAGACCGGTTTCGTCCTATTTGGGCTCGTCAGTACCTTTGTTTGCTCGAAGACCTATCGGTACGAGCTATTAGTAAGTTTTTAAATTTCTTCAAATTTATTTAGGGTTTAGCTTTATTATCCCTTTTCATTTTGGACTTATCTACTTATTCACCAATTTTATCATCCTTTACAATGCTGTCCATAGGTGGTTCCTTTTAACTTAAAATTACGTATATACTAATCTCCACCACTCTCCCCCTATTCGGCTTTCCGTTGCTATGCAACTCGTTTTTAAATTTTTAATATTTAGGCTTAGTTTCTCTATTCGGTGTTATAGTCGCAAGCCAGATTTCCGATAGAATTTTGCCGTCAGTGACTAAACTAATTGAGTGGTACGTAGATTTCCGATTTTTGTTAATAAACGACCAAAACTGTTTTAAGAGAGTCGGTCACCGTAGAGAGATAAGCCGACTTGTCTCGTTTGATTAAGCGTTTCGCCAAGGAACGTTGTTCATGGTACGTCGTCCAGTTTTGGTACGAAGTTATTATTATTATTATTATTGATGAAGGGGTGAAGGGCTTTGGAAATGCCCGTTCGCGCACGTCGACCAGAGGTCCATTGTGCAAAACCCGAACCTTAAGACTTAAAAAGTCCAATATCCGACACAAAACGGAGAATCCTCTTGGCCGGCATATTATAGAAATCAGAAGTTTCCAGTTGATGCATACCAAGATGCTCGAATCTTTGGGCCGCGTAGTAATCGCACCTACAAAGCACATGAGAGGCGGTTTCCTCCTCAGCCTGACATGCCCTACAGATTGGATCATCACTGATTCCAATCAGGTGAAGATGTCTGTTAAGGAGACAGTGACCTGTTAGTAGGCCAATGACCAACCTGATATTAGATTTGGAAAGCGAGAGCAGCTCCTTAGCTCTCTGCCTAGAGGGGCCCGAGATAAACTCTTTAGCCTGCCTTTGGCCATCCATCTCAAGCCAAAGCTTGAGTTGACGGTCAGTCATGGAGTTAGAGATAAGGCCGCGAACTATGCTAGAGGGGATAGGAACGGCAGGTTCAGGACCAAAGAACCCAGCCTCTGCCCCCTTCTTGGCTAAGACATCGGCCCTCTCATTACCATAGTACCCCCGATGGCCAGGAACCCAATAGAGCTGAACTTTATTATTGGTGCCTAGCTCCGAGAGGAGGTTCAAACAGCTGTAAACCCGTTTTGAAGAGACCTGAAACTGGTTGAGAGCCTTGAGGGCTGCTTGACTATCCGAATAAATTTGGATAACCTTGCCATGAAGCTTCTTCTTAAGACAAAAATCAACACAGAAGCAGATAGCGGCAATTTCCGCCTGGAAAACACTAGCATAGACACCAAGGCTTTCAAAGAAGCCGAGATTGCTAGTAAGGCAATACATCCCCGAACCTGAGCCAGAGCGGGTCTTAGACCCATCGGTAAACCAGACGATTTCTCCTCTGGCCCCGAGGGTACTATGATTGGCCCACTCTGTACGGCTCGGAAAATAAGTATTGAAGGACTTACTAAAATGCAGCTTCGTAGTCATCAAATCAGAACCCATGAGATATACAGGTAACTGACATGAAATTTCCCGAAAGATCTTGGTGTGGCTATTATCCCAAGTATTCGCCTTCCACCAACCATTCTGGTTGAGCCTATAGGCTCCCATAGCAGCAGCTTCCTCTATAAAAAGATGAAGAGGAAGAATGTTCAGGAGAATTTCTAGAGAAGCACTTGGGGCTGTTCTCATAGCTCCTGTGATGCTGACACAAGCCAGCCTTTGTAGGGTGCGCAGATCGCTCTGCACAGTCTTAATTCGGACTCTTGGCCACCAGACCACTGCAGCATAAGAGAGCAGTGGTCTGATGATTATGGTGTACAGCCAGAAGGCCACTTTAGGGCTAAGCCCCCATGACCTGCTAACTGCACTCCTAGTCCTCCAAAGTAACATCTTGGCCTTCTTAACTACACAGTCAAGGTGAGGCTTCCACGTTAGTTTGTTGTCAAGAATAACACCAAGGTACTTCACCTCCGTGCTTTCCCTCAAAATAGTCCCAAATAAGGAGATATCATTAAAAGAGTTTTGCAGCCTTTTACGAGTAAAAGGAACAAGTACCGTTTTACTAGGATTAACCGTAAGACCAACTTCCCTGCACCATTTTTCCACTGATGCAAGAGCCCTTCTCACTAAATCGCTAGTAGTGTTGGGGAATTTTCCCGTAAAGATGATGGCGATATCGTCGGCATAGCCGAAGCAGCGGCACCCATCCCTGTCTAGCCTCACCAAAAGCTCATCCACAACCAGGCACCACAGCAGAGGTGATAGAACACCACCTTGCGGGCAACCACGGCTGGTGGAGATCATAAGGGATTCACCGAGCAGGGAGGATACCACCACACGATTCGTCAGCATAGCTTTGAGCCAGAGACACAGAGTGTCATTAATGCCAAAGCGCTTAGCAGCCTTCATGATGACTGCGCTGGACACCTTATCAAAGGCGCCCTCAATATCAAGGAACACAGCTAATGCTATTTCCTTAAAGTTAATAGCCCTTTCAATGCAATTGGTTATGCCATGAAGGGCAGTCTCAGTAGATTTGCCTTTTTGGTAGGCATACTGAGCCGTCGAGAGAGGTGTATGAGAAATAACCTCTCCCCTAATATAGTTGTCTACCAATTTCTCCAAAATCTTTAGAAAAAAAGAAGTCAAACTGATTGGTCTAAAAGCCTTAGCCTCGAGATAGTTAGATTTCCCTGGCTTCGGAATAAAGATCACCCTAGAAAGCTTCCAGGTGCTAGGAATATATCCAAGGGCAATACAAGCCCTATAGATTCTACTCAGCATTGGGCAGACAACGTCAATGCCCTCCTGCAACAGAATGGGAAATATCCCATCCGGCCCCGGAGACTTATAGGACTTAAAAGACTTTATAGCCCAAATAAGTCTCGAGTGCGTGACAATTTTATTCGCCACCGCCCAGTCCTCCCTTTTGGTACGTGCAATCCTAATAGGAAGGGGGTCAGAATCAGTACTGTTTGTAATTCTGGAGTCGGGAAAGTGTACATCTAACATATGAGTTAGAGTCTCCTTACCCGACGAAGAATGACTGCCATCTTTCAACTTGATAGTGTCAAGATGTTTAGTCTTATCGTTGGCCATAATTTTCATTAACTTTGCCGTACTAGGAATATCAGAGATATTCTCACAGAAATTCCTCCACGAGTCCCTCTTGGCCTCGCGGATGGCCTTATGGTACGCAGTGAGGGTTTGCTTGTAGGCAACCCAGTCACCCGACCTCTTAGCTTTGTTAAAGAGCCTCCTAGACTCTTTGCGAAGCCTGCCAATCTCAAGGTTCCACCAAGGAACTAGCCTTGGCTGGTTGGCAGACTTCACCGGACAGTTACGGTGGTAGGAGTCGATAATGGCATGTTGCATGCGATCAACAGCCAAATCAAAATCCAGCACCGATGACAGCCTAGGCTTATCATCCTTCAGATGAAGATTTAGATCATCCCTAAAACCAGGTCAATTAGTTCGCCTGGGATTACGAAGTTCGGTACAAACCTGAACCACTTTCATCCTGACTGTATAGCAAATGTGTCTGTGATCCGACAGTGATGGTTCACTAGACACATGCCAGTCATTAATAAGAGCTGCGACATTTTCTGTGCACAGCGTGAGATCAATGACCTCACTTCTGTTACGAGTAACAAAAGTTGGTTCATTGTTCCTATTAAGAATATGGAGTTTCGTACTAACCACATATTCCATTAGTTTATCACCACGATCGTTGCAGTTACTGCTGCCCCAGATAACATGGTGAGCGTTTGCATCACAACCTATAATGAGTTTCTTTCCCGACCGCTCACAGTGGTTGACCAGATTGGTCACCTCCTGTGATGGTGGGGGCAGAGCATCATCGTAGGGAAAGTAAGCAGAAGCCAGCGTGAGTTCATCATTCCCATCAGCAGAAGGGGAAATGATTTTAACCACAGCAGTGTCCCTAGAGTGATAGATTGAGAGCGGAAGGGCATGAATGTCCTTGCGTACCAAAATACAAGCTCTAGGAGAAACGGAATTATGGTCATAATAGATATTACCTGCACTATTAAGACCAAGGATTTTACCCCTGGCAATCCAAGGCTCCTGAATAAGAGCAACATCAATTTGCTCCTTAGCAAGCCTTCGACAAAGTACAGCGGAGGCTGCCTTGCAGTGATGAAGATTTATCTGCACCACCTTAATGCTCATGGCGACGGGCCTAGATTGGAGGTTGACCAGTGACACCGCCCCCTCCAGTGGGGGGTGTGGAAACCACACCACTCCCGCTGGTTACTTTTTTTAAATATTTTTTCCGTTTAAGCTCTTTGAGTAAATCGCTGGAGAACCAATCAGGAAAGCACGTTTTATTTTTTCTGAAGGCCGAAATCTTTTCCGAACGACGCTTGGGAATATAGGTTTCCATACCGTTAGTGATGACATCAGAAATATAACTGGCAGTTTTAACGCTCAGTTTTACTCAGCTGGTGCCGCTCTTCGCAAACGTTTCACGGGACCTCGCCTAGGCGGATCATCGGTGGTCAAGATGACCCGCGCTGTACCTTACCGTGAATCAGTGTAGGATCTCTTTCTCGCCCATCACCAGGAACTTCGCCTCTTCATCATCACCGGTCGTAAGAAATGCATAAACTTTATTCGCATAAGTTAGGAGTCATCCCCAAGGTATATATAGGTAACTAGACTTTTAACATTAAACTCGATTAAACTCGATGCCTTCACGCTATGGGAAAGTTAACTTAAAAAGTATAGACATTTTGGGGGCTGAGGTACCGTTCTGATGTACCCATAAGTATAAGTAACTTTTAGATACTTGTACAGGTAAAACGGCTTGGTTTGCACAGCCTCCCTGGCTTCGAGTTCGGTGTTTGTTTGTCTAGTTACATGTCTATGGTACTTCTATTCCTTTTATTATTTCTATGAATGGAACGCGCGGATCTTCCTCGGATTGGAAATCAGCGAGCGAATGGAACGTAAATATCAGTCAGTTGCATGACGAATATTTTTACGGGTGTTCTGATCGAGGGGTAAGACATTCTCAGATAATCTGTACACCGAGTTCGTGCATTTAACACTGTTAAAGGTACATATTTTCAAGAGTTCGCGAGTTATATTTAGCACTGTCAAAGGTACGGCAGTGTACATGTACACCGAGTTCGCAGAGTGTCTTACCCCTCGGTTCTGATATGGAGACGTCAGGGCCGGATTAACCAATAGGCCGAATAGGCCTGGGCCTATGGCACCAAGCCTACAAGGGGCACCAAGAGGGTTCGAAAAAAATAAAAGTACAAAACTTTAATCATTTGCTTTTCACATATTTTCCGGAGTAATTTTAGTAAATGCGTCCACCCCTATGAACCAAAAACGTTTGATTGTCACATTCTCTGACGGACTGCCGTCTAGCCCCTGACGTCCTTCCATTTCTCAATTATAAATTGAC
Organism: Leiobunum rupestre; assembly: GCF_980474605.1. Taxonomy (NCBI): domain Eukaryota; kingdom Metazoa; phylum Arthropoda; class Arachnida; order Opiliones; family Sclerosomatidae; genus Leiobunum; species Leiobunum rupestre. The sequence goes on from NC_143391.1 coordinate 19,035,054, forward strand.
GAAGCGCCTAGCTCGCTTCGCTCGCTATTGAAAGGGGGGCACCAAAATTAACTTGGGCCTAGGGCCTCATAAAGTCTTAATCCGGCCCTGGAAGACGTTTAAGGTTGCTTAGAAGATTGTCTGAATTGGAACAAAGAGAGTTATTTGGTCACTATTCCATTTATCCTGTAAACGGAAAAAATCCGAGGGGAATTTTGGATGTGAAGAAAATTGCAGAAAGTGGATTAAGAATTTGGCGAAAAAACCTCGATTTATTGTGTTTTCCTGATTTGTACCAAACTGGTGATTTTGGCAAATACTCGGAAAGACCTTTTACTCAGTAGTCTGAAGCAAAATTTTGGCTTCAGAGGATATTAAACAAAGATAGGAGGTTTTCTAAAAATGAACAATACCTTTTTCACCTTCTTTATGATAGTGAAATCCAAGGGTTGTCGAATAGCATAAATGTTATGTTACGTATGACTGCGAGTAACTCTTTTCCTGTTCATTTTTAAGTTAATGATGTGAATCAAATGGAAGGTAATGACAAAGAACTAGAAGCTAGTTGGTTTGCTTACATACAAAGTATGCGTGGTATCCAGGAATTTTGGTATAAACGTTTTGGCGAAGTTTAAAGTATGTGTTTTCAGTATGGGCCTTCTACGTGGTTTGCTAGGTTCATGATCATTTGCGATCTTTTTACCCGTTGAAAGAAAAATCTTTAAAAATTCCAGTTAGTGAATTATGCAATAACAATCCTGTTGCTGCAACACGACATTACCATAACCGATTTCAAGCCGTTTGGAAGAAACTTATAATGGATAAAGAAAACTTTGTTTTAGGGCAAGTGGTGCACTATTTCTGGAGGGTAGAATATCAGAGTCATGGTGCACCTAATCTCCATTTTATTTTATAGATTTAAGACGCACCAGAAATTGGGATGGTAAAAGATAAGGAAGTATTGGATTTAATTCAAAAGTATGTCACATGTGCTTTACCAGATAAGAATAAAAATCCAACATTATATGATTTAGTATTAAAATACCAGTGGCACAAATGCAACGCAACTTGCCGGAGGAAGAAGAAAAAAATGAGATAAATTCATGACATATGTTGTCGATTCCAGTTTCCCAGAGATGTTACTGATACGGCTATTCTTAACGCAGTTGATACTACTATTAAGCAACATGCCGCTGAAAATCCGGGAGCAAGCTTTACTTGCTACCTAGATCCAAAGCCGAAACGCACATCAATGATTACAACCCTTTTTTGCTTTTTGCTTTTAAAGGAAACATGGACATTCAGTTTGTATCTGACTCGAAAATGGCTATTGCACGCTATAATTTACCTCGTATATTACAAAAAAGAAAAATCAGATAAGGAGAGTTTTTGGAATTATTTAGGAAATAAAGATTTACGCAGCCGTTTGTGGTCAGTAGGTTTAAAAGCTATTTCACATCGTGAAATTGGTAGCTACGAGGCAGCTGATCGCTTAACGCAGCAGCATCTTTATGGGAAATCGGATTCCATTGTTTTTGTTAATACTTCCCCTAAAGAACATAAGCGATTACTTAAGCAGTACAAAGATTTGAAATCTCTGAAAGAGACTGATCCTGAGAGCACAGATATATTCATGAAACAGTTAGTTGATGATATATATCCAAATCGCCCTGATAGTCGAGAAGACACTTGTTTGTATGATTGGGCGAGATTCTACTATCGGGTTTCAACAAAGCCTACAAAAGGACCTTCTGAATTACTGGAACTAAAAAATGGAGCTGGTTTTGTAAAGATGAGGGTTAAGCCTTTACTGGTTCAGCACCCAAATCATGATCCAAATAAATCTGAATCAGAGTCTGAAATTTTTATCATGGGTTGTTGATGTTATTTTTACCTTGGAGAGAAGAAAGTTCTATACTAGGGAATCATGAAACTTTTAAAGAATCTTTTGAGAGTAATTTACCAAGGTTAAAGGATATGATGCTTTACTAGAGACAGAAAAGGAACTGCAACAAGCTTTAACTAAAGATACACCAGCTGCCAATCAGAATAATTTTGTGGTAGCTAGCACTGATAATCTTATTGACCGAAGAGAGTTGGGAGAAGCCGAAAGTGCAGTGAATGAAGTGAACGCAGCTCTTAATGAAAATTTAATTTCAACTCCTGACAGCTTAGCTTGTGCGCTTGTATATTTGGAAACAGATCAGAGGAGCATCTTTGATAAAATCGCTAGTCATTTTTGCAGTTCAAACTCTTCTGACGAAGCACTGCATATGTTTATTAGTGGATATGGAGGAACTGGGAAAAGTTTCCTAATTATTGATTTAAATAATTCTAGAGACGGATGCTTCGTGGTAATGTTTTTTGAGCTTTCGGGCCTTGACCCCTCTTCAGGCTAACATAATAAAACTAATTACTACTACGCGTTACAAATTTATTCAATTACATTTCTTTTTTAGTAAATAATCTACCCCAATTTATTACCGGTGCATTTCCAGGTTCAAGATTCATGAGAAGAAATCTTGATATGGATAAAGGATTTGTAAATGGAGCCATGGGTACTGTGAAAGGGTTTAAAAAGAACGTAAATGGAATTGTTTCACAGTTATTGGTTTTATTTGATAATCAAACCACTAAAGAGAAAATTGAAAGAGTTACAGTCAAGTTTGAAATTGTGACAAACATTTATTTTTCAAAAAGTGGTTGGCTTATGTGGTTTGATATATATTGGACCAAGTTTTTTTCAAAGTGGGATGGCATACGTTGCTCTTTCGAGCGTAACATCTTTGGATGGCCTTCATTTGCTTATTTTGATGCGTCGAAAATATTGCTAAGCGATATTCGAGTATAATCGACTAAGAAAAGAATTTAGGCCTGATTTGCCTTAAATAGCCTTTTTTCCAAAAATAAAAAATAAAAAAACAAAAACAACTTCTGCAGTGTCGCTAATGCGATTTGAGCAAACAGTGGATGGAATCGATATGGGTGTAAAAGCTAGTTCAGGTAATGAAGCTGGTCCCTTCAATACTAGAGTGCCAAAAAAAACTGTAAGTGGTAATATTCCTAAAGATAATTCACCTTTGGTAATAAAAGGGTTTTTGAATAATGTTAACTCATTTTGCAAGCTCTTTTCCAAATTCCAGAATTTGTCAGAAGCATCCGAGGAAAAGTTATTTCTCCAGGACCAGCAACTGTTCCTAATATTTCACTTTTGAAAACCTCTACTGTCAGATGTATGCTTGACGTACGATTTCATGGAAATGATCAACAGGATCCAGTTGAATTTTTGATGAATCTGTTTCAAAAATTTGAAGGTGAAAATGTTCTTATTGATAATTTATTGTCATTTCGTATTCAGTATCAATGAGAGAGTTTGTAATCAGCAACCTCAAGATGGAAAAGTTTTCATCGTTAATGTACTGGTTGATAGAAAAAAATTAAGTTTTAATGAATTGTTGGACTACTGGGAGCTGTTTGAAAACCATTGCTTTCAGTGCCAAAATGAAATGAAGGAACATCGAACGATTTTGAATTCTTCTAGTAAATATCTAATTTTGAATTTGGCCAGGTTTACTTACCAGGGGCTGAACGAATTAAAATTCACACTCCAATTAAAGAGTTTAGTACTGATAGAGTAAAAGTTAATGATTTATTGTTCAAAACAAAAGCTGCGATAGTTCATATTGGAAAAGACTGCGCAGCGGGGCATTACATAGCTGCTCTAAAGAATCCTGGATCTGGAACAGGGTGGACACTTTGCAATGACAGCGACATTAGTCAAAGAAAAAGGTTTTTTAACAATTTGACTGATGTCTATTGTTTATTTTTAGAGAAAGTATAATTTTATAAATGGCTGCTTGTATTGCAAATTACACTCGGTCGAGGAACTTCCGTAAGGCCTAAGAACTTCGATCAAAAAGTTGGATTTCCTTGACATTCAGAAGTTGCTGATGGTAAAGCAGAATTCACAAAAAAAAATTTAGTGAAATTCATGGGTGGTATTAGTTAATTTCTAATAAATAGTGTGCACAATTGTGTAAGTAATATATAGCTCACATTAGTTTGTTGTCTTATAGATAGAGCTGTTTTTTTAGTTATGAACTGGAATATGAGCGATGCATGAGACAAACACCGCAATCATTTATTCTTTTTAGGAAATGAAATTTATCATATTGGAAGAATTTATCAAAAATTGGTAATTTAATGACCTAAATTAAGTACTAGAGTATTAGGCTTATGTTTTACGTATAATTTTTTACTTTTACTATTTGTTTTTTTTTAATGTAGTTTCTTATAATGCAGTTAGGTTTTTAGTTTTACACGAGCCTAGTATAGGCTAGAGTAAAACTCCCGTAGCCGCTACAGTCCCCGCCGCCGCCCCCACCGCCGCCGCCGTTCGCAAGCACGCCGTTCTCTTACGCCACGGTAGAATCCTCCTACGCTCGCGTTTTAAACCAGAGAGGGAAAGGCCGTAGAAAGCTAGCCATTTTCGTCCCTAAAATTCACGCGCGTTCGACAACCAACAACCTAGCAAGTCGGGCAATCGGGTTTCGGCGATCATCTGGCGTTTCCGTCTCTGGCGTTTTGGCGTTTTCGTTCGCACACGGTTTCCGCAACAGCGCTTGCCTCTGGCTTCCATTCGGGTGGGGGGGGGAGGGGGTAAGATATGGCGGCTCTCCCACCGAGCGCTCCTTTCTATTGTTGGCCAAGGTTGGTAAAAGTTGGCGACTCTTCGGTGCCCAGCCATTCTGTGGAATTTGGGAACTATCACCTTCCCAGAGCCCCAAGGTGTGTAGGGAGGGGAGGGGGCGGCATGGGTTTTCGTAAGTGCATCTCTAAACGTGGTGAAATCGCTTCTGATTGTTTTTTAACCCTTTAGCCCAACCACTATGCGTAATTTTTGAAATTGTCACCCCTATATTTCCCACAAACGTATTTCGAGCGGTTCCCATATTTCCCGCAAAAATATTTCGATCGGTTTTTCTCCACCGTTTATTTTATCTGTCCATGTTTCCGTTACCGGTTATACTACTATTCGTTGTGTTCGTAAAGCTTGGCTCGTGTGAAACTATTATTTGGGACTGCCGGGCCCACTTGTTAATAATGTATTAGTTTTATAAATTTCCAAATTATCTTAAATTATGTTGATAGTCTACAACTAGTCTGTAGGACTGCGAGATGCTGATAAACGTTTGGCTTGCTTTGACTAGACAACGATATTTCACTGTCCAAATACTGCCAAATATTCGTCTACTATATGCTACTGAAACAATCAAGAAAGAAAAAGGTTTCGTACTGCGACATTACTGGATTTACAATGAAAAACAGCTGTCATTGGACTAGTGCCATATATTTGTCTAACCCATGCGACTGTGGGGACCGGATAATATAAGCGACCTTGTAAAAACATTCTCTTGGTCGGAGTAGGGGCGTACTTCTTTGATATTAAGTGGCTGGAGACCATTTTATTTCAAGTCAGTCAGTCCTCGATAATTAACTGTCCAAATATTCGTCTACTATATACTATTGTCAAAATCGAGACAGAAAAAGGTTTCGTACTGTGACATAAATGGAATGGATATACAATGAAAAGCAGATGTCATTGGACTAGCGCCGTATATTCGTCTAATTCATTCGATTGTGGGATGATATCAATTGGCTGCAGAGAGCGGTTTATTTGAACTCAGTCAGTCGTTAATAATTCACTGTGCAAATACTGCCAAATATTCGTCTACTTTACACCAGTTGAGAAAAAGGGGTTATATAGGTAACCCTGGGTATTTTACTGAGGCTAAGAAGGGACAGCTATTAGAGAAGATAGTACCAATTGAAAACGCCCTAACTGGCATCGTACGTATTGACATCCTATTAAGTCTTAAAGTTTGTCCTTTTTTCTATAACTATAAGTCTTAAAGTTGGTCCTTTTATCTATAACTATAAGTCTTAAAGTGTGTCCTTTTATTTATTTATTTGTATGTCATGTTCTTAAAAACTCGAAAACGGTTAGCTCTAGAGCTTTGAAATTTTAACTCAATGTTCATTGCCTAATTCCAAATACCTGACATGTTTATTAATCTAATTAAATTTTACTCACAATTCAATTTTATTTTACTCGACCCCTTTGCTTCCCTTATCTCCGCTCTTGAGTTCCTTGTGCCAGTCCCGACCTTTAAACTTTTCAACGGGTTAGTGTGAAATTCGTAGAAGGGGAGTTAGTGCGAAAGAAAGGGAAGGTTTAGTTGGGAGTTATAAGTAGTTCAGGACTTTTTGCTACGCATGTTACGTGTGTTACGTTTTTGCTACAGCGTTTACCTTTCTTACGTACAAATCAGATCTAATTCATTAAAACTAAGACCCCGGGCGAAGCCACTTATTAAAGCTGGTATATTTATACGCGAGCATTGCGGTGAAGAATAGGGATCGTCCAAGGCGTTATATATATAATAATAATAATATTATATATATATATATATATATAACGCCGCTGCCCCTTCGACGATCCCTAGGCTTCACCGCAATGCTCGCGTACATTGTGTGTTGGTGCGATACGGTATACTCGTAGGGGCAAACGTGCTGACTAGACGAGGCAGCGCAGCGCAAAGAGAGGCAGCGTGCTCTGTTGGCTGCCAATTGTCTGATTTATTTGTATGTTGCAGAAAATAATCAAATTAGATTTGTCAGAAGTTCGACTAAAATTAAATAAACAAAAGTAAAAAAATATGAATGTGAATGAATATGCATACGAATATGAATTTATGAAATAAATTATACTGAGGGCAAATTAATTTTTCCCAAAATATAAATTAAATTTGTCGTTATTTTAATATTAATTCGTCTTTCATTTAACATGTTTCATTCATTTCATAACTTAACTCTTAGTATTTTAGTTTTACGAAGTCTCGTATTTACGCATATATACATGCATGCATATATATATATTTTACGCATGCCTATATATATATATATATATATACTAGCTGTATAATTATATATATATATACTAGCTGTATAATTATATATATATATACTAGCTGTATAATTATATATATATATACTAGCTGTATAATTATATATATATATACTAGCTGTATAATTATATATATATATACTAGCTGTATAATTATATATGTATTATAAGGTGTAGCTGGGGTACCCAGTATATCCCGGGGAAATAGACCTATTTGTATTTAGAGGTGTGGTTGGGAAATATGTCTAATTGTTATATAAGGTGTAGTATCTCTTCTTTTAAGTGCAGCCCAGAGTAGTACAGTTCTGTGAAGAACTAAGACATACCATGGATTACCCGCCAGTTATGAAACTCCGACATATTCAATACGAAAATCGAACGCTGCAATAATTGTCTCCACGCATGGCACCGTACCCAATATAATCAACTGGTTAATGACAATATTAACCAATTATACGCTTATTACATAATAATTTGTCTTTTTATACGGTCTAGTGTCTATAGAAGAAGACTTTAAAAACAAATGGCAAAAAAATTCAGTTTTTTCCTATAGCGGACTAACATATATACACAATGTTAAGTTAAAAGGAACCACCACATGGACTGCATTGCATTTTTCGGTAAACATATATACAAACAAACAAACACTCATCTTTATATATTATATATATTACGCATACATATATATATTACGCATACATATATATATATATTACGCATACATATATATATATATATATATATATATTACGCATACACACACACACACACACATATATATATATATATATATATATATGTATCGCATTCGGAATGGATATTAGTAGCTTTTGGTGTATTTTGGGGCATCCCTAATGAGCCTTTAGGAGGATCCTGATGTATATCTCTCCGCTTAATTGGAATCAATGACCATCTAAAAATACGTCATTATAAGGGTTTCCAAATGCTAAACCGAAATTTATCGACTAGCTACCTGACCCACTACAGAGAGTAACTAACGCTTAATAGGAAGGTTCAACGTCTGATATTTGAAATTTCGCGTGATAAATACGGAACGATATTCTCGCGGTATTTTTGTTAAATTAACTTAAGTTACGAATGCCTTCGTTTTAGAATAGAAACAATTGAATAAAAAACTTATAAGAAAGATCCAGTACAATGATTTTATTCGCGTATTTTTACATTTTCTGATACTCATTATACTTTAAAATCGTCTCACTCTTTCCGTAATATATTCGTTTGCGTTTTTTGGAACGATTTTATTTTACATTCGTTTGAGCAAAGAGATATGGTTCTAGAAATGGTGACGACGAGTTGTTATACAAACATTGGCACCCTCTATATTTGGTACTTTACAAACGAGACTGATAAAATATCGCGGGAATCTCGTACAATTGTCACAATTTCACAAACTTGGAAGATTTCGCGGCGGAATCGAGTTCCGTACGTATTCACTCGCGTGAAACTTACATTTGGTAGGCGACAACGCGCTTGTTTCTTTTTTTTGTGCCGGAGAAGACGTAAAGAAGAGAATTCAATTCCCTGGTTTTCCGCCGTTATCGTGTCCCTGTCGAATGTTTTATTTATCAATTTCGATTATGGAAAAATCTGGCAAATAGGACACGGAAAAGTGAGATTTCTATAGCGGTCCTTCTTGCCCGTCCTTTTTGTCCTTCCATATCGTCTGCCTCGAACCTTTCCGCGGAGGCGACATTTTCCATTCTAAATCACTAAAAATAGTCGCAATGCCATTTTGAATAGTCTAGATTCTTCGTTTCTTTCCGTCGAACATTCGTCAGCCTGTTTCGAGGCCCATTTTTGGTCTATTTTCAAACGACTGTTCCTCATATTCACGTTCGAATTTTTATTTCTCTAAACTTAGAAAAGGCAATTTAAAAATCTTCGTATTTAAAAAACGTCGAAACAAAAGGGTCCCGGTTAGAGTGTTATAAAACGAAATCGTGCCCGCAATTATAATGACATTTTTTTAGACATTTGAGCCACTTTTGGCAGACCGCGCCGAGCTTTCGTTGATGGCATCCCTCAGAGAGGAAAAAGACGCGCGTCAAGATTTTTGTTCGTTGCAGCGCGAGAAAATAGGCGTCGTTTAGCCTAATCGGCTATTTCGAAGATCATTCTTCGCCTCCCCCCCCTCGCAAATATGCCTAGCGACGTATAGTTAAAATGGAGTTTTTGTATGGAAAAACGTTTTGGCCAAACTGGCGTTTTTTGGGCCGCGAGAAGAAAAGATAAAGGGGGGGGGGGTAGGCGAGGGGACCCGTTTTCGCCCCATATTTTATAAGTTCACGTTGTATTTCCGAAATTACCCGCGTACACGTTTTTCGACGCCCTCACCCTAGCTTAGGGCAGGCGCTCGTCGCGTTTACCAAACTTATATATGCCTTTTATTTTTCCCAGGTTAGCTTCCCGTTTGAAATCTCGCCGAAGTCGCGGACGACGTCGAACTTTAACTGTAGAATTTGGCGCTTTACTGGCGCGGTTCTACGGCAAAAGGCCATGCATACAAAACCGATTTCTCGCGACGGATAAAAAGTGAACCTTTTTCAGACTGCTGTTGGTGAAAACGTTCGACGGCGGCTTACGTCAGTCGCTTTTTTCGTTCGTCTTAACGTAATGTCGCTTTTCTCCTACGCTATAGTAGCGAAGGTTGGCTCCGGACTGGGTCTGCTTGTTTGGAAATCTCTTTCAAGAAGGCGCGCGGGGTCTCCGCTTTCGTTGGAATGATGGGATGAAGAAACGGGCTAAAGATGGTAAGCTTTGAAAAACGCTCCGGATTTTGTGTAGGCCATTTTTCTTTCTCTTAAGTACCCGTGTTTGTGAGAGCCGAAATAAAAAAACTGCGAGTTAGAAGAAAAAACTTTGCGGTAAAGCAATTTTCATCCGTTTTCGTTCTTTTGGCCGAGAAAATTTCCGACTCGTAAAATCTCCAAATATTCAGGTACTCCTTCGCGTGTGCTCGTCTAACGCTGACTCCAAACTTTCTTAAGTCTGGCGTTCAACTTATTCCGCTTTCGCTTTTTCCTTTCTACCTATATTTAAAGGCCATAAAACTGTTTACTTTTAGAACGGGTTTTGGAAGATTCAGCTCCCATCTTCTCCATTTTTAATTCGTGTAGGCGAAACTAAAAAGCGGTAGGGAAATCTCGGACTTGGATTGGATAGCGCCACGAGGTATTTCAGCGGAAAACTATTTCTTTTTTGGAGATCCCCTCATTCTTATTTAAAGGGGTTTCAATAAAATGTGTACTGCGCCGAGGTTAAACGTAGATTTTTTCTTTTGGAGTCTTTAATAAGGCTAAACTAAATAGGTAAGTGTCTAAAGATTATAAGGGTGTCTGCATTTGATCGGCCCAGCCATTTTTCTCATAAACTATTCTTTCTAGAATTGTGAAATTTTCAGTATGTACTCTCTCGGGGGAGATCGTTGTTATTTGTAAATTTCAGAAAAATCGTGAAATGTTTCACGGCTTTAGAAGTGTTAGTTTTTGAACGCTACGTGGTAGACGAAAAGTTTCAAGAAGCAAGTTGTAGAGCATACTCGAAAACCTTCAATGGAATTATTATGGTGGAAATCGGACATTTCGTCACTGAAATAATTGGTCATGAAAAACAAACAAAATTGAAACTTTTCGTCTACCACGTAGCGTTCAAAAACTAACACATTGTTAACGCTGGAAAATTTATAAGATTTTAATGCTTATTTGGCATTATCAAAAAAGCCTACACTTTTTTAACCCAGAAGCCTCCGGAAGAAACCCAAAGTGGGGTGGCGGAGTGGTTAGCACTTTCACCTCGCAGCAAGAGGAGCCGGCTTTGGTCCCAGGTTGTACTAGCACAGCACTGGGTGAAAAATCAGAATAACTCCTTCTGCGTAGAGTTTGCAAGTTTTCCCCCTAGTTCTTCGGTTTCCCCTTCCCTTAAAAACTTCAAAATATTTTATTGTGCTCTGATTTTTTTAAACATCACAGGTATTAAGGGCTAAGTCAGCAGTGACTTATTATAGCCCTTTATATTAAATTTACATATAAGTTTTAACAAATTTCCAAAAATGAAATGAGAAATTATAAACAAATTACTAAAAATTAACAATGGCAAAAAATATAAAATGCGATAACAACAATACTAATTTAAGTTTTTACTTTATAGGAATATTTAAAAAATTAGTCTTATTTAATTACTATTGAAATAACTAATTACCCTTTTTTGCCATATTTCACTCAAGTTCTTAATGGCATTATCAATTAAAAGTTTTTTTTCAAATAACGTTTAAGGGCTGAGTAAGAGGTGATATCTTTAATTTGAGCATAATTTCTATTGAATTGTTTAGTAGTTAATTTTATAAAATCTATTCTCCTCGCGACTGTAGTGCGCGCTCGTAGTAAAAGTCCATACGCTACTTTATAAACGCTAGGAGCAACAAACACAAGGAGAACGCAACTAGCCTTTAAACACGCTAACGAAGGGTTGTGTACGAATTTCATTGGACGAGCGTCACGAGCCTTTACGATGAACGTTTTACACAATTTCCTAATTTTCCCCTTCCGACGGCAGCAGGCGCCAAAGCGTCTAGCCAATGAAAAATGTACGCAAGAAAATCCACGACTTTTGACGGGTTGCGTTCTCCTTGTGTGGGGTGTTGTGTTTGTTGCTCCTAGATAAATGTAACTATTCCTGAATAAAATACCGATAGCAATTCACTTGTAGTGGTTAACGGTAATTGTGAGTGTGGTTTGAAGGGTAGCCACCACCATCCTACGCAATCTAACCCGACCACCCGAATTAAAGGCAAAAAAGTCGCAAGATTACTTTTCTGATTATTATTAGTACATTTTTATTCTTGAGTTCATTTCGAAAAATGTCAAACACATTGGAAGCTAGAATTACGTGGTCAGTTCAAGAACTTTCTCCTTATTTACTTCGGGTGCGCGTTCAACTAAAAAAATTTCTTCTTTGAATTAGGGCATACAAAGGTCTTAGTGCCCAGACACTGGGTAAAATGGTAATTTTCTGACCAAATTCCGGGTCAAAAGGTCTACAAATTTACCAAGCCAACGTCATCGTATTCGGACAGACAAAGACAGCGAAAACGAAACGGGTCTTTAAATAGCGTATGCCCTCTATACTAGAACACGTACATAAGGCCCGAAAAAATTTATTCGTCGGTATTTGAGGAACGCGTCGCCTCGCCTCTACGTATAGTTAATTACCCGCGGATTAACAATTTAAACGATTCGTAATTATTCGCGTAAAGGCCAGAAACTATTTTAAAAAATCGGCCATTCTCCCGTAGGTGTTCCCAACTCGGAATGAATAGCTGGAGCGAAAGGGGGCGTTAGTTAATCCTAATTGGTAAAGAAGATGAGCCCTACCTCACCTCCTCAGCTTTTTTCCCCTTCCTCGACTATTGATTGGAATCGATCGCGTCGAAGGCATAAGTTGGGCCGGCTCCCCTGGATGTTCTTTATTCGTTTGCTCATCTTCAATTCCGAATGGAGTTCGCCGGCCTTCAACGTGCTCCGATATCGGATACGCCGCTGCTCGGCTTAAATTGGCGCTCTAGAAGCCGGCGTCTATAAGGAAGAAGGGATTAACCCGCGCTTCGTAATGGCCAACTGCCAACTTTAATTTGTAGGAGGGAGAGAGAGAGAGTACGCGTGATTAGCCTAAATTGGAATATTCCGAAAGTAGTCGATGTTTGGCCGGAGTTGGCCCGATCAGGTCTCGTCGGGAACGAAGGGAATCCCCTCTTTAACCCTCGGCTTAAGCGATCTTCGCGTATTCCGGGAGGCTTCTCTCGGGTTTACGTAATTTCGAAGGTGGAGGCTCCTCGAATTTAGCCGTTGTTTGTGCAGGAAGCTTAAACTTCGCGTATGTTTGATCGCAATTATCCGAGTTAGCGTCTTAAGTAATCAGCTAGCCTTTTCCAGAACGTTAAACTTTGAGTAAACATTGGTTAGGCTGGCACTCTACCGCGGGATAACTGGCGCTCGAGCGGAAAGAAAAGCGACTCGTTTCCCGCTCCTTCTTGGCGCTAAAATATGCGGACAAATTGTCAAACAAACTAGACTGAGGCCAAACTGCGAAAGGGTTCATATTCATTTCGGAAATTTTCCTCGGTACGCTGTAGAATCCTAATCTCTCCGATTCCGTATAGTCTCGAGCAAATAGCGTTACTGGGATAAATTGTAAATTTCTACCAAAAATATTCACACTGTTATAATTTTAAATTTATACCGAATTACGTTTCCGAATATCAAGGCGGGAAAAAATACCTATAGATCGGGTTAACGTAGTTACGCCAGTGTAGTCTATAACTTGATTCTAGTGGGATTCCCGTCTTATTAAAATATTTGATTGGCCGACTACGTCCCCACCCATTTTTCGCCGCAGTTTCTCCCCGAAAAAAATCTTACCACGAAAAACTCGGATCGCGAAACCCGGAAGTTACTCCTCGCCTCCCCTCTCGAATTCTCCGGAGGAGCGCGAATTTATATCGGGGTGAGGGGGTAGTCCCGAATTGAAAAGAGGATAAAAACACGATCCTGGATTTTCGTCAATTTCGCTTCTAATAGTGCGATGGGGGGGGGGGGAGACATTCTCCAGTGGGTAGGCGAATTTGCATGGCTGATATTTTTCTTGAAGCGTTTTCGGAAAAGAAAAGTTTCGTTCAACTGCTAACTTAATTTCTAACAGTGAAATAGAAAAAGGCGGTGGATAGGAGAAAAAACCCTCGAAAGCCGGAGCTTTTTGAATTCCTAATTTTCAGAAGGAACGAACGCTCCAATCAAATCGATCCTCTATGAAACGTCTACGTAGACGCGATTGCGAGCCACCAACGTACAAACCCAATTTCTGCTCTTTCGATTTTGTTACACGCGTAAAAAAAAATAAGGAATCGGGAAAAAAATGTTGGAAAAAATATTGGGATAAATTTAATGATTTTTGGTCGTTTTCCGATGAACGGGACTCATACCAGGGGGCGTTAGAATCCAGGCGAGCTAAGAATTTTATTCAATTATTTCCCTTCCCGATAAATTGGAATAGAAAAAAAAATGGTGAAAGTTCAATTAGGTACCCTTTCTTCCTTGGAATAATGATTAAAGACTAATTTAATACATAGGTATTTAAGAATAAAAATACGAAACCTTTAATCCGATATACACAATTTTTCCATCAGTCTATTATTGGCCTACTAACCCCTGTCAAAGTGCTCTAGTAGCAATACGCCGGACGGTATTACGGGATTAGCCGACACTTAGGGTAATGCGTCATATTTCTATATACGAAAGGCAACGACGACTTTTACTCGCTCTTAGCCCCGGAATACGGACGCGTGGGGAGGGCCCGAAATTAGCGGCTATCTGGAAATGGTTCCCCGTTAAGCATTGATTTATCGCAATTTCATCGTTCTTGGTTGGGGGGGAAGGGGGGGCTTAGGAAGGAATCCTATATATCGCGCCCCCATCCCATTAGAACCCCCCCCCCCCCCCTCCTAGTCTGGACGGGGTTGGGGGCTGAAAGAAGGCCAATCTCAACCGATCTTTTTCATCTATCTTTTTTGTTTTTCTCGTACTTCTCTTTCGGATGGGGATGAGGCAAACTCTCGAACTAGTGGCGCTATAAGGATGAGGATGGAGATCCCCTGGATCTGGAAACTCTGGCGCGGTATAAAACTCGCGTTTCATATATATCGGGGATAAGTCATCCCCGGCTCTCCTTATTTATTAGTTTTACCCTTCTACCATTATAAATCAGTTGTTTCCACCAACTTTTCTCTCTTATAGCGTTATTTCTGCCTCCGGTATTACATTAGTTATGGTATACTTCTTTTTCTCGCGGTTGCGCTTGATTTATAATGGCGGAACTAGCTGGAATTCCACGCGGAGCTAAATATTTCGTTTTCTTCTCTTAGCTTATTTTGTTAGACTTTCTCTTGCCCTAATACAAATGTTACAAATATACATTCCCCATATCCCATCGGGAAATAGTTGCGGCCCGAAATACCGCCGTAATCACGGCTGTAACTTATATAGCAATTTGTTCCATTTGTTTCATCTCTTCGTTCGACTATCATAATCGTAATATTTTTATTTTTTCTTGCTTTTAATACATAATTCAGCAGCGGATGGCCGCTACCGAAAATAAATAGTATTACGCACAATGCAATATTTATTAATAGAATGTTGAGATAAAATGAAAAAAATAAATATAACACGTTGCTCTTACATCAGAAGACCGAGCTTTGTTACCATAGTCCTGACACATTCTCTAGACTCTAGAGAATCCGAAATTTCTGGCGATTTTGAGGGTTTTTCAGGCGTTACTGAGGCCTTTGCGACATAATACCAAGAGAGCCACGCAGCTTTATAGAAAGACGTATTTTGCCGAAATCTAATTCCTTCTGCGGTGGGCGTTCTTCATTTTTTGGAAGTTCCCCTATAGGTTAATTATTTCCAGGCCGTACTAAGAACGCTTTGCCAGCCATTGGTCGCGTAAATGACTTCATTAAATGAATTTAAATCCCCAGAAAAATATGGATATTTAGTTTTAACTACGGAATGTCGTTGAAGGCCGCGAACGTTCGTCGATATTTAATCCGGAATCCGACGACGTTCCAAATGAAATAACCGTTATGAGTGAATGCCCGTTTTCGTACGACATCGAATATATATAATACATATATGTTAAAGCGAGAGAAAAAGAAAAGCTTTTAATCTTCCAGCGCCTTCTGCTGGATAACAGGTAAAATAGGATTTCACTTTTTTTTCTCCTCTTCGTAAAAAAGAGAACCAAAGAAAGGAACAGTTTGCGTAAGAGAGTATTTTTCTCTCTTTTGAATTACCCAAAGTCCTCTCTTTCACTGTAACCACTCTCTTTTTCTATCTATAATCGCGTTTACGTTGGTAAAAAGTTCCGCATTATATATACGCCCGTGCCTTTTAAATAAAGCCTATTTGGCCGTAATGTTTACGCTTTTGCCTCCGTTAGTCGCGGCGAGATGGCTCCACTATCGCTTCCTTATCTCGGGCATTATCGCTGCTATTTGGCCGCGCGTTTTCAAGCGGCTATATCCGCGTGTTTGGGGGGTTGGAATCTAGCGTAGCATAGGGCGGGGGAACCAGAGAAAAAATGATTTATAACTGGGGTTTTTCATGAGCGCCAAAAACATTAAGGACAATCCTTCTTTGACGGGGTTATGGAAGAGGAGGGAGAGTTAGAACGCGCCCTCTGGCTGTGTATCGACGAAGCTCGAGATCAGCATTTTATTCCACTTCCCTAAAAAGGTCCCGAGAACCGCGACTCCTTCTAAGCCTATCGGAAGATGGATGCGACTTTTTGAAAAATAATATAACTTTCCGTATTTTTTCCGACACAAATATCCCATCGACTTTGGCAAAGTCCCAAGTCGTTTCTAACGGGAAATGCGTAATTAGGGATGTATTTCACTCGAATTTATGTTTTTTTTTCCCACTGAATATAATAGACCGGTTAATCCCCGTGGCAGAAAAATTGTTTCTTATTTACATTTTAAAAGATGGGGACTTAATTCAATGTTTCAATTTTGTTTGCCTTTTTTTGATATAATATTTAGGCAAACCATTTATTTTCTTTGCACTAGTTTTTTTTAATAACGCCAGAAGTGAGAAGTGTATAATATATCTATTACGAGAGAAGTCTTAATCTGCCCATACTGTTTTATTTCTTCGTCTGAAACATGTACCTTAGAAGGCTCACTTTGATAATGGCGCCGCTAATATTTTTAAGCACACAGGCTGATAAATTTGAGACCCGACCCCAGTTTTAAATTTAAAAATAGAGTCGGATACTTATAATTCATTTTGCAAATGTTTTTGGTCCAATAGATGCTTCAATAAAACATCTTCAAGGAAATGGCAAAAAAGTAATATTTCCGAGAGCCAGGACCTGTAAGTCACTGTTTATATAGTGCTTGTTAAAATAATGGAAATTTTTCACCTATAAGGTATGCAACAAGTGTTCCCTTTTAACCCGGTAGCTTTTTTTGACATAACAAGGCTTAGCAAAAATATTACGTCCTGTTTACACGCGAAAAGTTTCCATTATTATCTACAAGCTATCTAGCTATCAATCGAAAATATTACTTCTTGGCGATTTCCTTGAAGAATGTTTTATTTAAGCGCCTATTTAGAATTTTTGTTATGATATTTTTATGATATTTTTAGGACATTTTGAGGGAATTTGAAGGATTTTTGATAATTTTAGGATATTTTAGGTTATTCTTAGGCCATGGTTAGGCAATTTTTAGGATATGTTGAGGACATTTTGAGAACATTTTAAGCAGTGGCGTAACTGGGCCAATGCCCTCCTAATTTATAGTGGCCCGTTCAGCTGCTAGTTGTTTGTTGCAAACGCTCAAACACCACAAAAAATACTTCCAAATATGGCCACAAATAGTGGGAAACTCTTCGGATCGCGCAGCGTTAAACGTTCCCGACCTTTGAAACTGAAACAAAAACAGCCGTAGAGAGTGGTAAGTTCAAGATGCCGCAACCTACATTTGAAAACGTCAGCCCGAAACAATTAAAGGGTAAAGTTCTGATTCTGGGTTCGAGTGAAGGCGAAATAAAATGACGATCGTCAAAACAAAATAAGGATAGCAAGAATAATTTTAAGTTTTGCTACTAATTCCGGCGGGTTAAATGAAAAATTAACGTTTAGCGAGGTTGTGCGTTTGTAGGGAGGAAGGTTGTAGTCGTTGCAGTAGCGTATCTACCCGGCCGCACATTTACAGGGGCGCGATTTTTGTGCCCTTTTAATTTTTCGGTATTACTAAAAATTTGGGCTAAAGGTTATATTCCACCATATTCAATTAAATTAAATAATATCTGTAATATATCGATATTTCTATCTATAGTTTCTTTTCGTGGGTAATTTAATTGCATCTATTGCAAAGCGGTAAGTAACATTCGAATTTTTGAAACAAAACATAACCTTGTGAGCTTGAGCAGTGGCAGTTCTTTAGGTATGGTTTTGTTCAATCATTTGATTTTCATGGTCGTATAAATATCTAACAACGTGAAGGTGCTACTAGCTATTAAAAATTAATTTGTAAATAATTGTAGTTGAAAGTTTTACGCCATCGTCAGTAGGCTCTGAGATTTAAACGGTTTTGCAATTCAATTCGAATCCCGTCCGATGCAATCGCAAATTGACACTAAGACGAATACCGTAAACATTAGGTGGAAACCCTGCCATTTAGATTTTGAGACGTTTACCGTAACCCTCAGCACTCGGTCACGTCCCAAAAGTCAATAAAAAGCAGTTGGGGTGAAAACACCCATACATACAAAACTCAAACACAACAAACTCAACCGCCATTTTATTAAAAGGTGGGTAAAAATGTCGACCCTCGCAGCAATATTTGAATTTATATAAAAACGAATTTCCTGTCTTGCGTAGTTTCGTGTTTTCGGTTTAAAATCGTCTGCGTTTCAGACGTCGTGTAACGAAATAGCAGTTTCTTATTGGTCTTTCACATAAACTCAAATTTTGCTGGGAGGGTCGCCATTTTTACCAACCTTTTAATAAAGGCCTATAACACAATTTCCAATAAAACTGAATTGAAACCGTCGCGACGGTCAGCATTAACGAAAAAAACAACCATACCCAACCCAACTGCAAAATTTATCCGTTAACGATCACAGTCACACGGTAGTTTTGCCAACCTTTAAATTGCAAACATGGTTTTTCGACTTTGCTCCGGTAACGCGTTTGGGACTTTGCCCCGGTAACGCGTTCGCAGCACACACACAGACAGAGAGACAGACAGACAGACACACAGACAGACACGGTTATTGTAAAACCCCTCCTAGGGGACTTAGTCCCCTCGGAGAGGTACAAATGGTGATTATTAACATATAGGTTTCTTTTGTAATTCGTTTGGAAACGTATTGCTACCTACTAAGAACTTGTTTTTTATCATGACCTAATATCTGTAACGTTTTTCTGGTAAGAAGGCCAATACTACCCTCTGACCAGCGTAGTCGATAACGTTAATAGTTAGTTCTAGTGAAATGAATAGTTATTAAGGGAAATTAGAACGCAAGAGATTCAGAATTAAGATAAGATATTTAATATTTAACACACGTTATTTATTTACACACAATTAAGATTAAATCCTACTAAGCTAGATGGCCAATTTCCCTATCATTATTTTGCAGCTAACTTAAATACTAATTAATCACTTTAGACTACAATATTAATTAAAACTAGTAAACACTAATACAATTTCGTAAACAAAAGTAACTTAATAAATGGCTCGGTGGTGACGATTAACTAAACGCACGATTTCTGGTGGTTAAATTACAACACGGGGGTACCCCACTATTTAGCACTATGCGCGGTTGGTGCGGAGACGAACTCCTCAATTAAGTAGACTAACGACGAAGTTCGGTGCCAACGAATGGCTTAATGACCGCTTGCAATTTGGGATGATCCCCGAAATGATTGTACTTATCTACGTTGGCTCATTGAGCATCGGCTCCGGCGTCCAATGACGGCGAGGTCCGGTTGGTCCAGCGGAGTGTACGGACGACTTGATCGGCAGACTTCCACGGAGAGCGTAGCTACATTTTACGGTCGACTGGTTTTAGCTATGCTAAACTAAAGTTTCACGACTGTGACGAGCAGAGTTTCTGGCTGCTTAACGTGGCTGACCTCTGACGACGGGCGTAGTTTCCGGTAGCTTGTCCAAAGTACGAGTAATATTGTTTCGCGCCCTTTTGGTCCCTTTTATAGGAGAGCCTCAAGGTTTCAAAACTCTTGACCGACACTTTCATTTTAGTACGTCACCACCTACGTCACTACCTTCGCGTTATTTCCCTGACCTACCAAGCCATTTCTAAAAATAAATACCAACGAACTATCTGCTGCGTTCTATTGTTGAAGCGGGGAGGGGGAATTCTCGAGTTTGCACCCAGCCGGCCAGGAGCGGATATTGGCGACCTTTCCCACATTCCTACTTTTCTTCACAACTAAATGCATATGCCTAGTTAATCCTAAAAATATCATCACATATCTCCGTGAAAAGTAGGCATTTTTCGACCGAAACAACTTCATTTTAAATTTGTGATTCCGACTTGCAACTTTTTTATTGAAAGTTTTCGTCTACGATTTTTCTAAAATTTACAAATTGCAAAGATCTCTCCCAAATTTCACATTTCGAGAATATATATGTTTTGAGTAAAATGCCTGGGGAAATCAAATCAAAACACCCTTTATAGGATATTTTGAGGTAATTTTTATGAAATAGTCCTTTTTATAAAGTAGCATTGGCCTTCTCGTTTGACGTATCGATGACGTTTCACTACGGAAAGCCCTGGCAAATTCGGGAGGAAGGTAGCGGAAATTGAGAGAAAGTTGAAAAGAAAGGGGCTTATGGGAATTTAGGGAAATATCCCAGGCATGAACGTGTTCCCTCCAGGTCAGATACAAGGTCAGTAGGGGCTCCAGAAAACGCGACGAGAGCCGCAACAATAAAACGACCTTGCTCTTCTCGCTTCCTGGAAAATTTTGGCCACAAAATTCTTATGGGCCACAAAATAATTAGCCCACCTGTGAAAAAACCTTAGCGCCGCTACTTGTGTGTGTGTGTGTGTCACGGTGTTCGCAGTGGGCAAGTTTGCGTTTTCCAGAGACGTAGAAAAGGTAACTTTCATTACCTCTCCAATTCAAGTCTCCGTGGCAGGGGCGTGTTCAACCATTGAACCAGCGAAACTTATCACTTGATAAATTCAATGTATTAGAATACTTTCGTGTTGGACAGGAATCGTACCCAGTTCTATTGAATGGTAGACAACTGTTTTACGACAAAGCCTCTGACGCTTCGCCAATTTATAATAATTTCAGGAATATGTAATAAAATCGAATTTTTTTTTTAGATAAGACCGCAATGGATCGGCCGAAAATAAAATTTATTGGCATAAAAACGAATTTAATATAAGCGGAAAAAATCTTAATCTTGGGTGGAAAAGAACACCTTTGTGCCGGACTCTAATTTATGATCCCCGGCATTCATCTATTAAATCAATACTGTAGTGCAGCCAATAATAGGCCTAAAGTACAAAGAGAGCTTTCGTCAGTAGAAGGAAAGTGAGGTCGACACTCCGATCCCGGGATCGGGATCGTCGGGATCGTCGGGATCCGGGATTTAAGGGGTGAAATGGGGGTAAAATCGTCGAAAAGTCAATGTATTTAGGGTATTTCTCGCGACGATTTGTTTTCCCGTATATCAACATATTGTGTCCAGGCCAACTTGTTCATTTATCTACGCTTATCTCGAAAGATACTTGAACGTATATCTTATCAAGTTTTATCGTACGGAATAAGTTGAAATGATGTAAAAATTGATAACCTAGGCGACGCGTGCGCAGATTACCCCGGGGGACGCGGTTAATTTGAATTGAAGTGTTTTGACGTCATGGAATATTCGTTGTTAAAGTAGAATGGAAATATTTTTAAACTTCATTTTAATATCATTGTAGTATGCTTGACACTTGAACCAATCTCACGAGTATTTCTTAAAACGAATATCTCGATCGCGTTTTATCGTACGAAATAAGTAGAAATTATGTAAGTTGTATGATTAATAACCTAGGCAGGAAGATAGCGCGCGCGTGCGTGGATTACCTGGGAGGCGCGGATTGCCCGGGCGCGCGGTTAATTTGAATTTAAAACATGGATTCCCTCTCCGAAATAATTCATGTACCCAAAATTGGACCGCAAGTTTTTTTTCTTTTAGGGGAATCTCTATGGGAGTTTAACATTACAATAAAGCTAATAGGTCCAGTTTGGGGTACTTTTGGTCCGAAATGGGGTACATAGGGCCGAAAATGGTGACTTTGGTCGTTTTAAGGGTACTTTTGTTCTATTTTGGTCCATTTTTGGGTACATCAGAAAAGCAGTTGGAAAAACGAAGAGCCTTATTTTTTTTTTCCCACCCATCTCCAAACTCCAAAAATTTATTGCTTTAATTTATTTATCGCTTCCGTAGGTATAAAATAAGATAAAAACCACTTACCTATATTTTAATTACGGTAAATTAAAAATACTTAATTAGTGTACTAAGTTACGTTTAAAAGAACCTTTTGTAACAATTCCAATATGTAAATATAGGTATAAGGATTGAAAAAATACTTAAAGTGGTTTTACTGATAAACTCTAAAGGAATTTAACTTTAAAGGGTATCTTAGATTATTGTTTTTAATTTTATTCAAGTTGAAAACGTATTAAGAGTCCTTCAAAGTACTATAAAAGGATTTTATTTACGAACTTAATTCATATTTTCTTCAAACTTTCAATTCGCTTTTATTACTATTTAAATATGGTAAAATATAATTCTTATACACAAATATAGTCAGAAAGATACTATAAAACACTAAAATTAAAATTAAATTAAATTTGTGTGGATAAGATTTGTAAATATCATTTTGAAACTAATAACTTTCACGCTTTATTTAAGTCAAGCCAATAAAAACAATTACCTATATTTTAAATACGGTAAAATATAAATACATTTCCGATATGTAAATAGGTAGAATAACACTATGAAAAGTTCCTTTTTCTTCTTTTAATACGACAACACACAACTCTGATACGCAAATATATAAAGAAAATATAAAAAAAAATTTACTCTACGTTCGATACGTTAAAATACATTTCCGATACACAAATATAGATAAAGAAATAATATAAAATGTAAAAAGGTAGAAAAATACTACACATTAACCATTATGAATTTAAGCTTACAACATCCTTCACGTATAGAGCATAACATATATGTTCAGAGTTAACTTGTTTCCTCGTTATCTTTATCGCATGTGTTTTAAATAGCGTATGGAATAAGTTAAGAATGTACTGAAATGGTGTATGTTTAAACCTCGTAGAATAAAGAGTAAAACATATGTTCAGAGTCGGCTTGATTACTAAAGCGAATAACACAGAGACGTTTCCGGTGTAGTCACGTAGGAAGAAAAATACTACAACACTCTCTATACTCTACATTCAACACGTTAAAATATACTTCCGAAATGCCAATATAGGTAGTAAAATACTACAAAATCTCTATACTTTACCTTCAATACGTTAAATTACATTCCAATATGTAAATATAGGAGGAAAAATACTACAAAAGCCTCTTTTCTTGGCGTTCAATATGTTAAAATAGATTTCTGAAATGCAAATGTAGGTAGTAAATACTACAAAATCTCTATACTCTACCTTCAATACGTTAAATTACATTCCAATATGTAAATATAGGTAGTAAATACTACAAAAGCCTCTTTTCTTGGCGTTCAATATGTTAAAATAGATTTCTGAAATGCAAATATAGGTAGTAAATACTACAAAAGCCTCTTTTCTTGGCGTTCAATATGTTAAAATAGATTTCTGAAATGCAAATATAGGTAGTAATTACTACAATTTAAAAAACGTTGGTAAAAAGAATATCATTTTAACTTATGTAATTGTGTTTTTTACCCAACCAAGCATTTATTTGAATAAAAGTGGTATTTATTTAAATAACCAATATATATATATATATATATATATATATATATATATATATATATATATATATATATTGGAATTGTTACAAAAGGTTCTTTTAAACGTAACTTAGTACATTAATTTATTTTGGAAGTTCAAAACGTATTAAGAGCCCTTCAGAGTACTATAAAAGGATTTCATTTACAAACTAAATTAATATTTTCTTCAAACTTTCAATTCGTTATAATTCGAATTTAAATGAAAACATCATGGATTATAGGTGCGTAATCTACTATTAGACCGAACGGATTAAAAAATACTTAAAGTAAGTGGTTTTACTGATAAACTAAAGGAATTTAACTTTAAAGGGTATCTTAGATTATTGTTTTTAATATTATTCAAATTCAAAAAGTATAAAGAGTCCTTCAAAGTAATTTAAAAGAATTTTATTTACGAACTAAATCCATATTTTAGAAGTTAGTTTGTATGAAATACTTACTAATACCTGAAAAATGGACTTTAGAGTTGATAAGATTTGTAAATATCATTTGAAACTAATAATTTTCACGCTTTATTTAAGTCAAGCAATTACATTTTTAAAAATGAAAGAAGTTAAACAATATAAAAATTTGTAAATATTGTAAATATTTTTAGGTAATAAAGAAATTAAGAAATGTTTTAATTAAAATATCTTTCATTTTCTACTACATTTTTAAAAATGAAAGAAGTTTAACAATATAATTATTCTAATATAATTTCAAAATCAGGTATTATTTAAAGTACAAATGCATAATTTAGTGAAGCAATTCTTATTTAAATACTTTTATTTAATTAATTTGTGTATCTGAAATGTATCAATTGAAAAATAAGTGGGTTTTACTATTTATCACGGTTTTTTATATATATACATATATATTGGAATTGTTACAAAAGGTTCTTTTAAACGTAACTTAGTACATTAATTTATTTTGGAAGTTCAAAACGTATTAAGAGCCCTTCAGAGTACTATAAAAGGATTTCATTTACAAACTAAATTAATATTTTCTTCAAACTTTCAATTCGTTATAATTTGAATTTAAATGAAAACATCATGGATTATAGGTGCGTAATCTACTATTAGACCGAACTAATTAAAAAAATACTTAAAGTAAGTGGTTTTACTGATAAACTCTAAAGGAATTTTAGAATTTTCTAGAAGTAAAACTAAAACGTAAACCAAGTTTAAAACGAAACTAATAACTGGGAGAAAGGTTGAAGTAAGTAATTTTTTTGATTTTTCGTTTTTTAATTTTTGAGTTCCCTATATTATTATAAACTAAATTAAATATAATTTATGAAAATTTGTGATAAAAGATCTGCTCCTTCGTGTTTTACATATATTTAAAAACTCGAGATTTTAATTAATTGTTTTCAAAGCATGAAAAATATAGCAGATCCTTTGATTTTAATTGTAGTTAGTAGTTACTTAAAAAAAAAGTCGCTAGCTGACTTGGAGCTGGTGTAGTTAAATTTTAAAAATGTGTATTTTAAATTTTGTTTGTAAAAGTTTTTTTTGAAAAAGTTTAGTATTATAGTTTAAATTTATTAAATAAAATAAAATATAAATTATACATTTGGTTTAGTATTTTACTATTGCAAGTAAAATTAATAGTAATTTCAATTACTTTTTTAGTTTTTTTTGACAAATATGCAAACTATTTAGTTATTTCAAAAACAAATACGTCGAATTATTTGGTATTCGAAATACTATTGGTTAGTTTTTATATCTTTAATTTTATTTTTCAGAACAATTTCTCTTTGTCTAGCTTCTTCTAACTTTAATTTAGATGGCCTTAAAGCCAAGTATTTAACAAATTTTGTAACCAAGTAGATGGAGCTTTAAACAATTTTTCTGTCATGTAGTCAAGGAAATGTTCAAATATACGTGTATTTGGTCATTTTGATGGTCAAATAGCCCAGTATGGAACTGCGAGATGATAGTCAGACATTGAGACGCGGGTGGCGCCCGTGCCCCAGCGTCCGCGCCAGCCCCGTCGGTGCCCCATTTCACATTTCAGACGTCGACGGAGGCTCGGGGCACCATCAGGGCGAGGGCGTGGACGCTGGGGCACGGGCGCCACCCGCGTCTCAATGTCTGACTATCATCTCGCAGTTTAATTTAGTTTATAATAATATAGGGAACTCAAAAATTAAAAAACGAAAAATCAAAAAAATTACTTACTTCAACCTTTCTCCCAGTTATTAGTTTCGTTTTAAACTTGGTTTACGTTTTAGTTTTACTTCTAGAAAATTCTAAAATTCCTTTAGAGTTTATCAGTAAAACCACTTACTTTAAGTATTTTTTTAATTAGTTCGGTCTAATAGTAGATTACGCACCTATAATCCATGATGTTTTCATTTAAATTCAAATTATAACGAATTGAAAGTTTGAAGAAAATATTAATTTAGTTTGTAAATGAAATCCTTTTATAGTACTCTGAAGGGCTCTTAATACGTTTTGAACTTCCAAAATAAATTAATGTACTAAGTTACGTTTAAAAGAACCTTTTGTAACAATTCCAATATATATGTATATATATAAACAAGTTGGCAAGCCAAAATATACCTCTCCTCGGTAGAATTGTCCCTAGTGGTATTAATTTCTCGAGATAACCCTTAAAGATATATCTCCGCAATTTAGAGTTATTTGTTAAAAATATTAACCCATTTCTATCCCGCCCGGTATAAAATTTTAATTATAATTAAAATAATTGAGACGAAACGACCAATTTTAATTTATTCAGAATATCATAAGTTAAGTAGTTACAACAGTAAGTTAGACGTACTATAACAATGCACAATTGAATTAAACCCTTTTACAGAACAAGTTTATCAGTTAAATATAATACGAAGCAAATTTTAATGAAAGAAATATCTACAGAGGCTTTTTGGAATTACTCGCTTACGAAATACTTGCCGCATCTTTAACGCTCATTTTATTTCAACACTCGCCCTTGATGAAGATACCGTAGATATCTGGTAGTGGACGACTCGTTCACTTCCTGTTGACGTTGTGACGCATACCACATGAAAAAGACCAATGCCGTCCAATTTCCAATATCATATAATGACTCGCACACCCAAGAAATCATTGACTGCGTTAGAAATCGTAGATATCCAAATATCCACACCAAATGTATTTACAAGAAGCAAAAACCTTACCATCAACAAAGCACAGAGAGCCACTTGACTAACCGCCACCTCTTAAAGCAATTAACGTTAAATTATCTCCTTTGAATTAACAGAACTATATATAGGTCGTTAAGAAAGTGGACCACCCACAGGGTCTACCCTTTAACCCTCTAATCTCGGCTGACTGCGCTAAAACAAGATTTAACCTTTAAAAAATACCAGATTAGGCCTTCATAAATTCATTAATAAAAAAAGACTTTATTACCTATTATGCTTACGATGCCTGTCTTAATTTCAGTGAGTCTAAGCAGCTATCGGTGGTTCTGTGGTAGAGCGCTCGACTGCCAAGCCGAATGGTCTGGGTTCGAAACTTGGGTGGCGCATTTGTTTTTAATCAATAGAGAAACGCTAAATTAGAATTTCTTCGATGCAATAATTTCAATTTCAATTCTATTTCAATTAAACCAAAATTTCGTACTCTATTAAATACGCTTCCGATAAAGCTGAAGGTCTAATTTTCAATAAGGCGTAACAAGTGTCGGTGGTTCTGTGGTAGAACGTCCGCCTGTCAATCAGGAGGTCTCGGGTTCAAATCCCGCCCGATGCGATCGCAAATTGATACTAAGACGAATACCGTGTACAACTGGTGGAAACCCTGCCATTGGACGTTGAGAGGTAGCATTACACTCAGCACTCGGTCCGTCCCAAAGTCATTAAGAAGAAGTTGGAGAGAAAACGCCCATATAAACACAACAGACTCAACATGCACATCCATCAGAACACAAACACAACAAATTCAACACTCACAACCTACGCATAAACATTACAAAAACCGTAATACACCAAACCGTCACGACGGTGAGCGAAAAAACACCATCCAAACCAAACCGCAAATGCATCCGTTAACGCTCACCGTCACACGGTGGTTTTGCCAACCCTTTGAGAAACTGCGTACGCAGTGATTACACTTTGCACCGAAAATGCGAACGCGTTCGCAGTCCTGACAGACAGACACACCCACAGACCCACCCACAGACCCACCCACAGACCCACCCACAGACCCACCCACAGACCCACCCACAGACCCACCCACAGACAGACACGGTCGTTGTATAACCCCTCCTAGGGGACTTTGTCCCCTCGGAGAGGTAAAAACCGTGATAAATAGTAAAACCCACTTATTTTTCAATTAATACATTTCAGATACACAAATTAATTAAATAAAAGTATTTAAATAAGAATTGCTTCACTAAATTATGCATTTGTACTTTAAATAATACCTGATTTTGAAATTATATTAGAATAATTATATTGTTAAACTTCTTTCATTTTTAAAAATGTAGTAGAAAATGAAAGATATTTTAATTAAAACATTTCTTAATTTCTTTATTACCTAAAAATATTTACAATATTTACAAATTTTTATATTGTTTAACTTCTTTCATTTTTAAAAATGTAATTGCTTGACTTAAATAAAGCGTGAAAATTATTAGTTTCAAATGATATTTACAAATCTTATCAACTCTAAAGTCCATTTTTCAGGTATTAGTAAGTATTTCATACAAACTAACTTCTAAAATATGGATTTAGTTCGTAAATAAAATTCTTTTAAATTACTTTGAAGGACTCTTTATACTTTTTGAATTTGAATAATATTAAAAACAATAATCTAAGATACCCTTTAAAGTTAAATTCCTTTAGTTTATCAGTAAAACCACTTACTTTAAGTATTTTTTAATCCGTTCGGTCTAATAGTAGATTACGCACCTATAATCCATGATGTTTTCATTTAAATTCGAATTATAACGAATTGAAAGTTTGAAGAAAATATTAATTTAGTTTGTAAATGAAATCCTTTTATAGTACTCTGAAGGGCTCTTAATACGTTTTGAACTTCCAAAATAAATTAATGTACTAAGTTACGTTTAAAAGAACCTTTTGTAACAATTCCAATATATATATATATATATATATATATATATATATATATATATATTGGTTATTTAAATAAATACCACTTTTATTCAAATAAATGCTTGGTTGGGTAAAAAACACAATTACATAAGTTAAAATGATATTCTTTTTACCAACGTTTTTTAAATTGTAGTAATTACTACCTATATTTGCATTTCAGAAATCTATTTTAACATATTGAACGCCAAGAAAAGAGGCTTTTGTAGTATTTACTACCTATATTTGCATTTCAGAAATCTATTTTAACATATTGAACGCCAAGAAAAGAGGCTTTTGTAGTATTTACTACCTATATTTACATATTGGAATGTAATTTAACGTATTGAAGGTAGAGTATAGAGATTTTGTAGTATTTACTACCCAGGTAGCAAAAGCACGTGTGCATTTCGTGGATATTTGGTATTTATGGTTGATATAACGTGTTGAAATATTTATATACGTATTAGTCACGTATAATATTGGTACATCAAACACTTGGCAAATCAAGTGTTAAATGACACGCTTGTATTACGTACATATTTGGGCTATGAAACATCTACATAGGGGTACTGTTAAATCACACGTGTTGTGCACGTATAAATATCATACATAAAATCTAGTTGGAATCTAGTGTGTATCTGTATGTACATTGCACGGATATAAATAAGATATGAAACACTAGATTGTAGTAGTGTTTAATCACACGTTATTTGCACGTATGAATATCATACATAAAAACCTAGTTATATTCTAGTGTTAATATAGATGTACTTTGCACGTATATACATGGGATATGAAACACTAGATTGGGGTAGTGTTAAATCACCCGTATTTTGCACGTACGAATATCATACATAAAATCTAGTTTGAATCTGGTGTTTATCTGAATGTACATTGCACGTATATAAATAAGATATGAAACATTAGATTGGAGTAGTGTTTAATCACACGTTATTTGCACGTATGAATATCATACATAAAAACCTAGTTATATTCTAGTGTTAATATACATGTACTTTGCACGTATATACATGGGATATGAAACACTAGATTGGGGTAGTGTTAAATCACCCGTATTTTGCACGTACGAATATCATACATAAAATCTAGTTTGAATCTGGTGTTTATCTGAATGTACATTGCACGTATATAAATAAGATATGAAACATTAGATTGGAGTAGTGTTTAATCACACGTTATTTGCACGTATGAATATCATACATAAAAACCTAGTTATATTCTAGTGTTAATATACATGTACTTTGCACGTATATATGTGGGATATGAAACACTAGATTGGGGTAGTGTTAAATCACCCGTATTTTGCACGTACGAATATCATACATAAAATCTAGTTTGAATCTGGTGTTTATCTGAATGTACATTGCACGTATATAAATAAGATATGAAACACTAGATTGGAGTAGTGTTTAATCACACGTTATTTGCACGTATGAATATCATACATAAAAGCCTAGTTGTATTCTAGTGTTAATATACATGTACTTTGTACGTATATATATGGGATATGAAACACGTGTAGAAACTATACATAAAAATATATTTGAAATCAAGTGAAATTCTGCATGTACTTTGCACATATAGATTCCGAATATGACACACTATATTTCCAATTTGTTAAATTTTTCTTCTTTGCATCTTACCTAAAAACTTGTTGGGTTCATTTAGTCGAAATGTATTTGGCGCTTATATGTCCTAGCCCTTATTGTGCTGAATGAAAATGGTCGTGAAAGTGACGTCACGGTGTTATTTTAATATGAAGTTTATTCTCGAAATCACTATTACCTGGGACAGTAAATGGTCCGCATTTCAAAATAATACACATGCACGGAACATTAACTGATCGGAAGATGGCGATAATCGACCATAGTTGTTTTAGCCGAGCTACGTTTAAATAATCGCACCCACGCAACAACGAAAGTATGGACTTTGCACTCAGGCTCGTACAGGAAAATCAGCGAGTTAATTAACATAGAAAATTAAAGATTTTCTATCCAGTCGCTAGTCTTTTGTAACGTATTATTTTGATATAGTCCCGCCATGTCGGTATAAGCGAAGAAACCGTTGTTACGACAAATGACAATCGTCGAGAAGATGAGGTCACCGTGTTACTTTAAATTAGAATTTTAGGTACGAAAATGTATTTATTTAAATAGTAAATATTTTACATTTGTAGCTCAATTTGGTGTCAATCAATATCTGAAACTTTACTCTAAACTAAACTTTCTAAAGAGCAATCGCTTTCTTTGGGGGATTATATTTCCGACGGACGTAGAAAAAAAAGGTAGTGTACCCAGGTCACAGTAATGTCGAGTATAGTTTCGAAACTTTATTAAATAGCGGACTATTTGTACATTATTTATTTTTACATTTCGAGTATTTGTGTATCAAATTATATATTTAACTTCACTGTACCTAAAATTACTTCAGAGAGACAGCTTTAACAAATGGAGCGGATGTCAAAAAATGTCTACCTTTGATTGCGTTCTCAGGTAACCGCGTTTTAGATTATAGTCTTACATCTCTCTCCGTAGCGTGCGACTCAAAAAATTGCAGGGGTCCTTTGCGAGGTACATGTACTTTAATTAGTGTAGAATTGTATTATCTAACAAGGTCGCCCTCTACCGTTGTCCGGAGCTTATACCATGTGACCGGGGTTTTCCGTCTGTTGTTTTAGCCCTCGTAAACTTTAGACTTTCGGACCGACGAAAAAAGTGTTGCTGGTTATTTTGCGAGAAGCGTACGTGTAAAGTACGGGAAGAAAGTTCGTTCAAACTTTGTGCTATTAAGGATTAAGTTGTTAGAAGCTCTTCCATTAAATTATTACCGAATAGTCAATGAAGAAATTAGAGGTATGTAGAAGTTTCAACAATTATTTTATAAATCAATCAATAACCTTTGGTTAAAATTGTAGGAATTAAGACTTGACACCACAGAACTATGTCTACGGTGCTACAAGTTCCCAGCACGTGCTTAGGCTTTTGCTAAAAATATTTAGGCGCAGAGTTAACCGAAAAAGTAGGCGTATATTGCCCTGTCTTTCCCGAAACATTTTTGAATTGCACCCAAATTCATTCTTAAATCAGATGGTAATGCAAATTATTTATATTACGAGGTGTAATATAAATAATTTACATATTTTCGTAATCAAAATTGACTGTATATGATTTGGGCTTTTTAAACCCATCTTAAGTCGCTTTTATACATACTGGTTTATTAAGAAAACTAGTAGAAATATCTAATATCAATAAAAAAAACAAGCAACATTTCCGTTTTACGACTCCCGAGTCATCCTCTTTGAGGGGAGCGGAAAGAAAAAACATATTCACAGCGCGGAAGGCTAGAAGAAATTACCGGTTTAATCAGAGTAGATACATAGTGAGTAATCTGACAAACCAAACAGCGGTTATTTAAAGAATGTCTTTAATATTTATTTCCGAGCCAATTTATTTAATGCATAAAATATGTAAAGAAAAAATATAAGAAGTTGGAACTTTATTTTGTTATTAATTTTTTATAATTGTATATTTTTAAAAAAGAGTTCAAATCAGTCAGGATAATAAAACGTCTCATTTCATTTTACCACCTGGTGGAAAGATCATAACCGCTGAAAAGACGTTGTAATTTATAATAGGTTATGTTTAGAAATTGTATTTTGTGACGCTACACAAGATGTATTTTAGTTAAGACTATCGGCACTTATACATAACCCCGATTTCACAGTGGCGTCGTTCGGGGGGGGGGGGTGGAGGGGGTGGACCGCCCCGGGTGACACTCCGCTACCTTTTAAGTATCTGACGACATAATAAAAACGACCTTTCATCCATTTGAAAAAAAAAATATATATATATATATATATATATATATATATA
The DNA here is from genome assembly GCF_980474605.1 of Leiobunum rupestre. NCBI lineage: Eukaryota > Metazoa > Arthropoda > Arachnida > Opiliones > Sclerosomatidae > Leiobunum > Leiobunum rupestre. Next base: position 19,067,562 of record NC_143391.1, read on the forward strand.
TATATATATATATATATATCGCTCGCTCAATGTGCAGGGGTGACAGTCTTAATTTCCGCCCTGGGTGACACTTACCTTAGCTACGCCACTGCGATTTCGCCCTCGAATGGGTTAACGAAACAAGTCGCCTTGTTTTTATTATATTTTTAATAAATATAATATACACAGTGTATTTTACCGATTTATTATGAGATGTATTTTATGTTATTAAACCCATAATCTTTTATAAAATAAGAGGGATTCAGCAAACGTGTACGAATTTTTACGACCTTTCTTAAAGCGTCGGAAAAATTCGTACACTTTCGCGTAATTGATTCAGATTTCCGTGGTGAAAACGAATTTAGTGCGGCTAAATACACCTTAAGCCTAAAAATGACTGTTTTCAAGCCTATGGGGATATCACGTTCCCGGAAGTTGGGTTAGATTAGTTCATGCCGCCGCTACCAAGTGGCGCTATTTCAAAATGTTTTAATGTCACTGTGAAGAAATGATGCAGTTAAACATTTTCTCAATGACACAGTTAGGGGTATTATGTTACTTATGGTAGAAGGGAATGTAAGGTAGGAGTTGGACTCATTGACATCAATTTCCGTTTCAGTATATATTGTGGCGTCATCTAAGACTATTTTTAAAGCATTTACTATTTAAAATTTGAAGTAGAGTGGAAGATAAAGTATCGCATTGTTCACACCTTCCCTTACTTCTCTTTCTTTCGCATAAAGTCATGCGGCCTTGCAAGTTGTAACTTGCTGAGGTTAACGGTAATAGTTAGTGTTGGCAGCTGACGGTGAGCTTGCGTGGCATGAAGGGCTTGCCACCACCCTCCTACCCGGCCACTCATATATAAGGCAATAAAAAGGTCGCTTGCGACTTGGTCCTATGGTGGTGCTTAGGGTATAACCTAGCTAATTATTATTTTTATTATTATTATTATTATTATTATTATTATTATTATTATTATTATTATTATTATTATTATTATTATTATAACTCTTTCCTTCTTAATGAAGACGATGCATTATCGGGCTGGGCCTCAAGTATTTAAAATCGCGACCGTTGAGTCAATAAAAGAAGAGCGCGAGTTAAAGCTCTTTTCAAATTGGTTTTGCCGATATCTCTTTAGGTGGCGCTTTTAGGGAATATTATTATTATTATTTCTTTATTTTATTAAAAATGAACCGCTTTATATATTTTAGTGCGGTTTAGGCCATATATTTTAGTTTTTAACGGGCTATAAGACTATCTAACTGGTTAAAGCTTGGCCGTCCCCCATTAAAATACAATCATGTATACTACTAAAAATTAAATAACATGTTTAGTTCTAATTTGCGTATTATTAATTTGATTGGTTTTTACAATACATAAATATACTTTGGTGAAGTTCTACAACGTATAAATTTTTTCTTAGATGGCACATGTATAATAACAATGTATAAAGTTTCTAAACGCCAACGAATTAGGAACGTTTCAGCAGCTGTACGACATCATATGTCTGATATTTTTGTTAACGACAATAGCAATCAAAGAGAAAATACATTGGTTGATGTCAACATACCGGTGCCAGAAGTCCCTTTAGTTATTGAAGAGCCGCAAAATAATGACCTTGAGTATTTGAATGAAATAGTAGATGACCGAGGATTCGTCGCTCAAAATGTTTACAGTGACACAAATTCCGATTCGGAGGAAAGTTCAAATCATGATACATATGTAGAGTACATGTTCAATAGAGACACTAGCTCGGGTAGTTCAGATGAACAATACAAGGTTGGCTTACTTGAACAACTTGTTCAATGGTCACTTAAATTTAATATTAGCCACCAATCTCTAAATGGACTTCTAAAAATCCTAAAACCATATCACGGTTATCTTCCGTTGGACTCAAGAACGGTTTTAAATACGAATAAAAGAGAAGAGGTAACAATAGACAGTTTAGAAAACGGGAATTATTGTCATATCGGTCTGTTGGACGGGCTTAATCAAAAGCTTAGATCAGGTTTACCGACATTAGACGCAAAGGTGTTAAACGTTTCATTTAACGTTGACGGAATACCGGTTCACAAGAGCACCAAAGGAGAGCTTTGGCCAATATTAGCAAGGTGTGAACAAACTAATGACAAATCGCCCTTTGTAGTAGGGTTATTTTATGGAATGGGTAAACCAAAACCATTAGACCGATATTTAGATAGATTTTTGGCAGACTGCTTAAAACTTCTTGAAAATGGATTACCGTTTGAAGAAGAATATTACAGAATTAAATTGGGACCTTTTATTTGTGATGCCCCAGCTAAAGCCTATTTACTGAGTGTGAAATCACACTGTGGTTATTTTTCGTGTATTTTTTGTGAAGAAAAAGGAGTATGGAAGGAAAAAGTGATTTTTACTCAATTTGATGCCCCACTAAGAACTGATTCTAGTTTTCGAAATCAAACACAAAAAGAGCACCATTTACCGAATGCAATTTCCCCACTCACCGCTTTACCAATTGATATGATAAATGATTTTCCAAATGACTACATGCATTTAATTTGTATTGGTTGTGTAAAAAGAATACTAAACCAACTTATGAGGCCAAAATCAAGAGTAAAACAGAAGAGAAACGTATTAACTCAAATATCAGAAAGAATGCTTAATCTTTCTAAGTACACGCCAGTGGAATTTTCAAGAAAACCTCGAAGCTTTTCCGAGGTGGATAAGTGGAAGGCCACAGAATGTCGCCAGTTTGTTTTATACACAGGATTTTATGTATTTCAAGACTTATTACCCAAGTCATTTATTAAGCACTTTCAATTGCTCCATTGCGCGATATACTTATTATGCGATGAGAAGCCACAAGAACAAATTATCGATTACGCTGAATCAATTCTTAGAATATTCGTAGAAAGTGCAAAAGACATTTACGGAAAGGGAATTTTAGTTTATAACATCCACAATTTACTTCATCTTTCTAGTCATGTTAGGCGTTTTGGAAGTTTAGACTCTTTTTCAGCATTCGCTTTTGAATCGTATCTAGGACAACTTAAAAAACTGATTCGTAGTCCAAACAAACCCTTACAACAAATTGTTAACAGGCTATCTGAGCTCAAATATTCCGAAAATTATCGTGATTCGACAAATAATCTTATACCGAAAGTGAAATACGAGCACGACGAAGGGCCTATTTTAGATATTATTCCTGGAATTCAATACAGGAAACTGGAAATCAAGGGGTTTACTTTGACAAGCAATATTGGAGATAACTGTTGTAAAATGAAAAATGGAGAAGTGGTTATGATAAAGAACTTCATAAAAGAGCAATCTGGAATTATATATATAGTTGGATGTAACTACAGAGACATAACAGACGCGTATACCTATCCTTGCAATTCTAGTCGGCTCGGAATTTTAAAAATATCGCAATTATCTGCTTTAAAAGCATGGCCCGTAGATTCATTTGATAAAAAATGTTATTTTTTGCCCGATTTTAATTGTAATTAATCTGGTATTTCTGTTCCTTTAATTCATAATTGGTAAATAAAATTATAATAACAAAGATGTTTTAAAACTTAGCTTGAAATTACAATATTGACCAAAATTTTAATTACTTTCTGTTGATGTTTAATTCTTTAATTTTGTTTTGTAAAACAATCCATATTATTATAAAAAGTAGTAGCTCCTAAAATAAAGCCTCGGTCACAAATACACCTCGAAATCGCTTCAAAGCGCTTTAAAGCGGTTTGTTACTGATTTTCACTGTGTTCACACTTTCCGGAAATAGCTTCAAGTGGTTTCGAGGTGTAAGTATGAACGCGATTTTATAGATCGATTCCTAAAGTCAGTAGGTGAAAATTTCATCCACTTCGGAAGTAAAAACTCACTTTGTAACGTCATAACGTCGTCTATTCCGTCGTCTTCCTTCCCATTGACCTAAGCTTAAGACTACGGAACTGACGACGTTATCAGTGGCGTAGCTAGCTCTTTTGCCACCCGGGGCGGTACCTTAGTTTGCCGCCCCCTTAATACATATTTAACACTTTTCAAAGCTAGTTTAAAATGACGTATTGACCGTCGCTTCAGTTACCATGCAGCGAAAAATGCAGCCCCAAAAATGTGCCGCCCGGGGCCGGCCGCCCCTCCCGCCCCTCCCTAGCTACGTTACTGGACGTTATGATTGGGGGAAATAAGGGCCTGTTGCAAAAGCCCTAGCCAAAGAGCTAGCCCATTGAATTTAACATGTGAGACCCTAGCAAAGCAGACTTCGTAGGGGGATGAAATTTTCGCCCACTGACTTTCAGGATCGACCCAATATTTAGCTTTAAAATGTATAAAAATGATCTCTATTTTAGTAAAACTTCTAAAACAAAATTCAAAACAATTTTTTGATAGAACTTAAACGGTTAAAATGTATATGGTTCTGGAATTTTTTGACGTAACAAATGAAGGAATTCAAGAGTGCGGAGTTGTGCACAAAAACTGGATTAATGAGAACACACAAGAATGCTTCTGGCCGCCTTATTTAACGAACCAGAGAATGCTTAAAGCTCTTGCAGATTCGGAGAAGCCTGGTGAGAAATGGAAAATGTTCAAATATAATAACATTTTATATAAAACAGGTAAAAATTACAAATATTGTGAAGTTATAAACATTAATGTTTCTATTATTTTTAGATGACTTAAAAAAAGCAAAGGCCAAAGAAATAGAGGGAGAAAAATACACTGATATAGGGTCAACCACTGAAATCGACGCACGAGATCATAACGAGCCAAAGACAAAGAAAACGAGAACTAAAGTTTTCGAGTGCAGTAGCAGTTCAAGTGACGATGGTAATTATTGTAAAAACCGCAAGTTTATAACGTAACTCTAGGAGAAAATCTCCCGGTTGTGGCAGAAAATTAGTGCCCAAGCATTAATTCGCTACTCTCCAAGCTGCAATCTACAATTTATGTGTTAGATATGTAGATATGTATTATATACCTCTGATTAAACCAATACAAATTTGTTATGGTTCCACAGAAAGTCGTTCTCGAAATGTATTTTTACCAAAGGCGCCTTCGTTTCCAGAATTAGAAATATTGAATAACAGTACTAAAGACAAATCAAATGATATTCCAGGTTAGGTTTTTTTTTTCTAAATGTTTAATGTCTATATATTTTTTTATTTTTTTTTGCTATTTTTTTCAATAGAGAAAAGTAATTCTAATTCAGTTGCGATACAAAATTATCAACAACATTCCATAGGTGCGGTCATCTTAACATTTGTATTGTTTAATTTTTAATAGTAATTATCAATATCTATTCCTTAGATCACGTTAATCAATTGAACTCTTCTAATGTATCAAACAAAAGTAGCTCCATTATAAATTAAATATTTGGTAGCTTTTTTCATAACTGATTTCTTTTTAGATATTGAAAATAATCTCGATAAAGAGAAGCTTTGTGATTCCCGTCAATGCCAGTGTCAATTATCAGTTTTGTTTAAAAATTGTAGGCCTATATTCCTGTAACCTTTCGCTCTTAGAATTTAAAAGTGATAAGATATTGTTCACTTATAGTTGCTGAAAAACATTTTCGAGAGATGGAAAATTTAAAAGTTCAAATGTCAACAAATGCAAGAATGCTTAACCGTTTGTTAAGTGAAAAGGAAGCTTCACACACAAGATTTGAAGTTGAACATCTAAACCTTCCAATTAATTCTCTAGAAGGTTTGGAGAACCTAGAGAAGTTCTTAACTGAAAAAAATAATCAAATAACATTGGTGTGTATACTGAAGCGAAATATTAGTATTTGATTTGAATAATACACTATTATTGACGAAAATATTTAGATTTCATACTTAGGTGGTCTTGGAGGAAAGAGTGTCGGGGACGCAACTAGACGAGTTCTAGCTAATTTAGTACAGGACTGCGTTGCTCAACAATTCAATTGGGCTGGAACAAAAAAACAGTCCTTCAAAGTTTTAAAATTGAAAGATATGGTTATTTGTATGTTCTTTAACTCTTAGGGAAATTTCAAGGACGAAACAAAAATACAATTTTTTTTAAGGTGCGGTTAGAGAAAGCCAATTTTATAAAAATGTTCCAGAAAAGGTCATCGAAGATATAATCAAAGAATGGTTGAAGCAGGCCGCAGCTAGAATTTCTCAGAAACAAAAAGGGAAAAAAAGGGGCGCTGAGAGTAAAAGTTCAACGCAAGAAGTAAATGGCGAAGTCTCTGGCAACCACTAAAAACATAATACAATCATTTTTGTTTTGTGTAATTTCTGAAAATACAATGAAAAATATTACAATATTGTTCACACAATAAAACTTTTTATTTTCAAAAACTGTTTATTTATATTCATTGGTAATATTCAAAACAAACAGGTGGTGTGATAAAAATATCGAAAACCTAAATACACGGTAATATACAAGAGGTATTACGTTATTATAGACGGCGTACTATAGTATTATAGACGGCGTACTATAGTATTATAGACGGCGTACTATAGTATTATAGACGGCGTACTATAGTATTATAGACGGCGTACTATAGTATTATACACGGCGTACTATAGTATTATAGACGGCGAAATATCGTCCTATATACGGCGTAATATAGTAATATATATGGCGTAATATAGTAATATATACGGCGTAATATAGTAATATACACGGCTAAATATATTAATATATACGGCGTAATATAGTAATATAAACGGCGTAATATTGTAATATATACGGCGTAATATAGTACTAAACACGGCGAAATATAGTAATATACACGGCTAAATATATTAATATACACGGCGAAATATATTCATATACACGGCGAAATATATTAATATACACGACGTAATTTAGTATTATACTATTATGTTATACTATTATATTTAGTATTATTATACTATATACGGCGCAATATCGTCCTATACGCGGCGAAATATAATCTAAACGGGCAAACGGATAAATATAGAATTAGACACGGCGAAGTATAGTATTAGACACGGCTAAATATAGTATTAGACACGCGTAAATATAGTATTATATACGGCGACATAAAGTCCTATACGCGATGAAATTGAGTGTTGTATACGGCGAAATATACCGCTATACACGGCGAAATATACTACTATACAAGGCGATATATAGTACTAAACACGGAGAAATATAGTGTCATACATGGCGATATATAGTACTAAACATGGCGAAATATAGTACAATACACGAAGAAATGTAGTGATATACGGCGAAATATAGTACTATACGTGGCGAAATATAGTGATATACATGTTGAAATATAGTGATCTACACGGCGATATATAGTGATCTACACGGCAAAATATAGTGATCTACACCGCGAAATATAGTGATATACACGTCGTACTATAGTGACATACACGTCGTACTATAGTGATATACAAGTCGTACTATAGTATTATAGACGGCTTACTACAGTATTATAACGGCAAAATATCGACTTATACATGGTAAAATATCGTCATATACACGGCGTAATATAGTATTATACACGGTGAAATATAGTAATATATACGGCGTAATTTAGCGATATACACGGCTAAATATAGTGATATACACGGCTAAATATAGTGATATACACGGCGAAATATAGTACTACACACATCAATATATAGTACTATAAATGGCGATATATAGTACTATACACGGCATACTATACACTAGTACTATACACGGCGAAATATAGTACTACACACGGCGAAATATAGTATTATACACGGCGAAATATAGTATTATACATGGCGAAATATAGTATTATACGCGGCGAAATATCGTACTGTACGCGGCGAAATATCGTACTGTACGCGGCGAAGTATCGTACTGTACGCAGCGTACTATAGTACTTTACACTACAAAATATAGTTTTATACACTACGGAATATAGTACTACACACGATGAAATACAGTACTATACGCGGCGTAATATAGTTCTATATACCAATACCACACGTGCTGAGCAACGTGCACAGTGGTGACACCATCGTCGTGTTTTACACTTTGACATATATTCGTGATATATTCGTGATATTGCTACCTGGGTACCTACATTTGCATTTCAGAAATCTATTTTAACATATTGAACGCCAAGAAAAGAGGCTTTTGTAGTATTTTTCCTCCTATATTTACATATTGGAATGTAATTTAACGTATTGAAGGTAAAGTATAGAGATTTTGTAGTATTTTACTACCTATATTGGCATTTCGGAAGTATATTTTAACGTGTTGAATGTAGAGTATAGAGAGTGTTGTAGTATTTTTCTTCCTACGTGACTACACCGGAAACGTCTCTGTGTTATTCGCTTTAGTAATCAAGCCGACTCTGAACATATGTTTTACTCTTTATTCTACGAGGTTTAAACATACACCATTTCAGTACATTCTTAACTTATTCCATACGCTATTTAAAACACATGCGATAAAGATAACGAGGAAACAAGTTAACTCTGAACATATATGTTATGCTCTATACGTGAAGGATGTTGTAAGCTTAAATTCATAATGGTTAATGTGTAGTATTTTTCTACCTTTTTACATTTTATATTATTTCTTTATCTATATTTGTGTATCGGAAATGTATTTTAACGTATCGAACGTAGAGTAAATTTTTTTTTATATTTTCTTTATATATTTGCGTATCAGAGTTGTGTGTTGTCGTATTAAAAGAAGAAAAAGGAACTTTTCATAGTGTTATTCTACCTATTTACATATCGGAAATGTATTTATATTTTACCGTATTTAAAATATAGGTAATTGTTTTTATTGGCTTGACTTAAATAAAGCGTGAAAGTTATTAGTTTCAAAATGATATTTACAAATCTTATCCACACAAATTTAATTTAATTTTAATTTTAGTGTTTTATAGTATCTTTCTGACTATATTTGTGTATAAGAATTATATTTTACCGTATTTAAATAGTAATAAAAGCGAATTGAAAGTTTGAAGAAAATATGAATTAAGTTCGTAAATAAAATCCTTTTATAGTACTTTGAAGGACTCTTAATACGTTTTCAACTTGAATAAAATTAAAAACAATAATCTAAGATACCCTTTAAAGTTAAATTCCTTTAGAGTTTATCAGTAAAACCACTTTAAGTATTTTTTCAATCCTTATACCTATATTTACATATTGGAATTGTTACAAAAGGTTCTTTTAAACGTAACTTAGTACACTAATTAAGTATTTTTAATTTACCGTAATTAAAATATAGGTAAGTGGTTTTTATCTTATTTTATACCTACGGAAGCGATAAATAAATTAAAGCAATAAATTTTTGGAGTTTGGAGATGGGTGGGAAAAAAAAATAAGGCTCTTCGTTTTTCCAACTGCTTTTCTGATGTACCCAAAAATGGACCAAAATAGAACAAAAGTACCCTTAAAACGACCAAAGTCACCATTTTCGGCCCTATGTACCCCATTTCGGACCAAAAGTACCCCAAACTGGACCTATTAGCTTTATTGTAATGTTAAACTCCCATAGAGATTCCCCTAAAAGAAAAAAAACTTGCGGTCCAATTTTGGGTACATGAATTATTTCGGAGAGGGAATCCATGTTTTAAATTCAAATTAACCGCGCGCCCGGGCAATCCGCGCCTCCCAGGTAATCCACGCACGCGCGCGCTATCTTCCTGCCTAGGTTATTAATCATACAACTTACATAATTTCTACTTATTTCGTACGATAAAACGCGATCGAGATATTCGTTTTAAGAAATACTCGTGAGATTGGTTCAAGTGTCAAGCATACTACAATGATATTAAAATGAAGTTTAAAAATATTTCCATTCTACTTTAACAACGAATATTCCATGACGTCAAAACACTTCAATTCAAATTAACCGCGTCCCCCGGGGTAATCTGCGCACGCGTCGCCTAGGTTATCAATTTTTACATCATTTCAACTTATTCCGTACGATAAAACTTGATAAGATATACGTTCAAGTATCTTTCGAGATAAGCGTAGATAAATGAACAAGTTGGCCTGGACACAATATGTTGATATACGGGAAAACAAATCGTCGCGAGAAATACCCTAAATACATTGACTTTTCGACGATTTTACCCCCATTTCACCCCTTAAATCCCGGATCCCGACGATCCCGACGATCCCGATCCCGGGATCGGAGTGTCGACCTCACTTTCCTTCTACTTTCGTCTATTTTAAATATAAAAACATTTATGGTAGGCCTAAGCTCTCGGGGATGACCCTTCGCGTAATGGGCTCCAGATGCTCGAATCCAAGGTGCTGTTCGCCGAGTGACAGTTTATGGGCCTAGGTTCAGCTGCGAGTTTAAGGCCAAGGTTCTCCCTGGACCCCCACATGTTGATGTTTGTGAAGCCGCCACTACTTTAGGAGATATCGAACGCTTTGTGAGATATCGAACGCTTTGGGAGACAGTGGCGTAACTAAGGTCCTCGCCACCCCCCCGCGAAACTCTTTTTGGGGCCCCCTTATGCGACTCTTTTTGCGATACTTTTGTTTACTACTAATAAATAATGGCGTATTTAAGGAGGGTTTTGGGGATTTAGCACTTTCAAAGCTATGCTTCCACCACCTTTCCTTTTCTCCCAACCTTCCCGAATAGCGAAAACCGCAACGAAATTTGATTCGTAGATGCCCCCTAGGTATGAAAATGTAACTCAGGGCAGGAGTCACTGGCTATGTATTTAAACAGAATAAAATTGGTTGCACGAGTTTGAATTTTCGGTATAGAGAATAACTATAAAGGGTTTCAAATTATATTCTTCCAACATATTTTAGGTAGAAACTTAGAATAAGTAAGAATTAAAACGGCTTATATACGTGGTGTTTTGAATTGCTCTGACTGGGCATTGTTTTCTGAAACTGCAAGAGATAGAGTTGCGAAATCTTCAGGGTATTATTTCTAGTGTAGGATCGCTTTAAATCCTAAATTTCAGAAAAATCGGAAATAAATTCGGGTTTTTGTAAAATTTTTTCACCGGTAGGTGCTAGAAAAAACGTTTCAATGATAAAGTTGTAGAGTGCTGTCGAAAATGTTCAAAGAACTTGGTTTCATTGGAAAATAACACTTTCACGAAAAAAACAAACAAAAAAACAATCTATCCATAGTGGCCAATAGCCTTCGAATTTTTGTACGTAAATGAAAGAAATGTCTGAAAGATTTAATTGAACATTTTATTCGAATAAACATAAGAATTTTACAAGTGGGGTTCTATGATACCTCCGTTTGCCGCGATATATGTTTGGGCATGATGAAGCATGTTTTGAAACGAGCGTCTGATCATATCTGGAGTGACAAGTTCGAAGGCTGCAATGATTCGGTGACGCAAATCTTCGATATTCTCAACGGGCGTCCTGTAAACTTGTGCTTCGATGAACTCCCACAAGAAAAAGTCCATCGGAGTTAGGTCCGGAGACCTCGCAGGCCATCGAACGTGACCGTTCCTGCCAACCAAACACTGAGGAAACTCGTTGTTAAGATGCTCCACTATACATCAGGTACGTGGGGTGGTGCGCCGTCATGTTGGTAACACATCTGTCTGTAAGCTTCCAGCGGAATATCTTCTAAAGTGTCTGCTATTTCATTCTGCAAAAGCGCCAAGTAGCGTTGTCCATTAAGACGAGCTGGGAGGAAAAATGGGCCAATAACTCGATCCCCGATCAAACCCGCCTAAACATTCAGTGGGAGTTGTTGTTGATGATGGTGAGGAGAACCCCAGTGAGGATTTTCTTCACACCACATGTGAGCGTTTTGATGGTTGAAAGGCCCATCTCTCCCAAAGGAACACTCGTCGGTCACCAGCATTTGATTGATGTAATGTAAAGATGGGTTCTCATCAGACATGGTTATTAACCAGTTTCAGAAATCAAATGTACGTTCCATATCTCCTTCGTGAAGAGCTTGCCATGGTGGAGGGTCGCTTCATACGGATGGAAGTAATGATTGTGAAGAGTGGTCCACACGTAATTCGTCGATAACCCGAGATCGTCGCTTGTACCTCCGACGCTTGCTCGCGGATACGCAACAAAATAGGCTAGAACGGTGTCTTCCATGTTGATGTCTTGACGACCTGGTCCACGAAATCTGGGATTGACGTTTCCGTAAGTCTGAAACTGAAAGTCACGAACAGCTCCAAGAACCGTGTTGTGGCTTGGTCTTCTATCTGGATATCGAACGGTGAACAATTCATTAACCCTTTGCGCGTTACGATTGGCTTCACCATAAAATAACTAGACAATAAAAGCACGCAGATCACGAGAAAAATTTAGTGGCATGTTGATTAGACTCAATAAACGTTAGAGAATGGTTGAAATCAAAAGGTTTCACATTTAATACTAATTGAAAACGTGCGTAGTTGGCCTACTGATACGTTTATAGGTCTATTGTAGGCCTAAATTGGCGTTTTGGTAAATTACATGTACTTTTTTTAAGGAATTTAATCTTTTAACGTGATTTCTTTCATTTACGTATAAAAATGCGAAGGCTATTGGCCCCTATGGACAGCTTGTTTTTTTCATCTGCTCATATCTTCGTGAAAAAGTGTTCTTTCTTTGAACATTTTCGACAGCACTCTACATCTTTCTCATCGAAACGTTTTTTCTAGCACCTACCTGTGAAAAAATATTTTTTACAAAAACCCGAAATTATTTTCGATTTTTCTGAAATTAAGGATTTAAATTCCCACACTAGAAATAATACCCTGAAAATTTCGCAACTCTATCTCCTTCAGTTTCTGAAAAAAATGCCCAGTCAGAGCAATTCAAAACACCCTGTATAACGGTATATTAGTATTACCATAAGTGTATAATATTGTTCCATAAGTGTGACAATTCCTATTCTTCACATGCTAGAAGTGAACAGAAGCACATTGTGAAAAACTAATTGAAAAGAGACTTAAAACGGTTTTAAAATTCACAATTTATTTATTTAAAAAATCCTACGTTTCGGAGGAGCTGTTCATCCTTCTTCAGGGATTTTTACAAGTCTGACAGTATAATGGTAAAACTTTGGGACGAAAAAACATTTATGAGCTTTATACATATAGTGGCTACTGTTCTATAGCCGCGAGCGTTTTTTCCCGAAGTCGAGTCGACCGTCGAAGAGATATAGGAACAACGGGCACGATATCTTCGTTCGCGCGCGAGACTACTATTGCCGGAATGGGGGATTCTGCGAGAGGAGGAATTGGTTTGTTGTGTGGGAGAGGGTGAGGACCATAAAAACATTTAAAAAGTGGAGATAACGTGGATAAGTTAAAGGGACCATCGTCATGGTTTAAACATTGCGCAGATTTATTTTTAAAAATTTCGATAGATTCGCGTACTTTAAGATGAGTTTTATGTAATTTTGGTTGAGCTAGTATGTCTATTGAGTCCAAACTAGCATTATGGCCAAAAACACGAAGGTGTTCGCTAAGGGGAGAATTATTGTACGGGTTGTTTATATTTTTGTGTTCTTTAAGCCTTTGATGAAATGGGCGACGACATTGCCCAATGTAATAATCACCACATTCACGGGAGATTTTTATAAATGATGGCCTTGTCGAGGAGGGCAGTTGGTTCTTTGTTATTACATAATAAAGCGGACAATTTGGGTGGTGGGAGATAAATAGGACCGAGACCTACTGATTTAAGATTTTTGGCTATTTTTTGAGAGAAGCCAGGATAAAAGGGGATACTTGCTGGGATGAAAGATTTTTTACGTTCTGAAACTTCAGGAGCTAGAGTTGTTTGGAAACTGACGGTATTAGAGAATTTTTTGATATTTTTATTATTATTTGATCTATTTGGGATTTTGAAAAAGAATGATTTAAAGCTGTGGATTTAACTAATTTTAATTCGGAGGAGAGGAAGGAAGAATTGGAGGAAATGGTGAAAGCGCGGTGAATTAATGTTGAGAGAGCACTTATTTTTTGGGAAGGATGGTGGCATGATTTCGCGTTTAAATAAGATAAGGCATTGCAAGGCTTACGATAAACTGATGTTTCGAATTGGAGGGTGGCCTGGTTGTTATGTATAAGAATGTCTAGGAAGGGCTGTTTGCTGTTTCGTTCAGTTTCTATGGTAAATTGAATGGCTGGATTGATTGAGTTTAAATGATTGTGGAATTCAGAAAGACAAGCTAAGCTATGGGGCCAAACACAAAAGGTATCGTCGTAAAAAAATCGAAAAAAACATTTAGGTTTTTTGGGGGCAGAACTGAGGGCAAGTAATTCAAAATTTTCCATAAAGGAATTACATAATAATGGACTTAAAGGTGAACCCATGGCCATGCCATCGATTTGTTTATAATACTCATTTTGAAATGAGAAAAAAGTGTTATTTACGCATAAACGTATTAAACTAATATAGTCCGAAATTTCACAATCGGAATATAATTTGGAAGTAATTAATTGGACTCTAACATGCTAGAGTTTACTGAGAGCTATTCACAAGACAGACTGCATTACAGGCTTCATCACCGTTTTGCGTCCGCTTGCTAACGCGTCACACGTAGTCTTTCACAGCACCTCGCTAGAGAGAGTTTTTACTTGTGATGACGTCACTCCGTTACTAGCTCTCAGTAAAATATTCCCCAAAGTGACAAACTTATGAAACAATAATATAGACTTATGGTATTACATAAACAAATATTATGTCGTCTTGTGTGGTCGTGCACACTACTACATCATAAAAACTATGGACTGAAAAGCTCGTGCCGTGATAGAACAAAAGCAAGGTAATAAAACGAACTAAAAAGGGCCCCCCTGGAACTCTGGCGTAAATAGGGCCCCCGAAACCCCTTGGGGGGGGGGGTCCACTGTGGTATGGGAGATATCGAACGCTTTGGGAGATATCGATCGCTTAAGACATCAAAAAGTGCACCAACAGTTTCAGTAATGACAAAATAGTGCTACTATAATTAAAGTGGTACCGGACACGCAATAAATATAAGCCATGTACAAAATCGTGGTTTGGCGAGAAATTCGCGCCTATTTCTAACTGCCTCCAACCTTCAAAGGTACCGGTTTCATTTTAACGTCCTAGATACTTTTCTCCTAAGAGGTATATTATAAACGTCTGATAATACACATCGCTTATCTATACTTGCACTGATTTGATTTAGTTTTGGCTATTTTCACGCGACTCTTATCACTTTCGTATACTGTATGAAACGTAACAAGTTGGCAAGCCAAAATATACCTCTCCTCGGAAGAATGGTCCCTAGTGGTATTAATTTCTCGACACGAACCCCAAAGATATCTCCGCAATTCAGAGTTATTTACGAAAAACGTATTCTCGGTTCAAACCCTGCCCGGTATAAAATTTTAATTTTAATTTAAATAATTGAGACGAAACAATCGAGTTTAATTTATTCAGAATATTATAAATTAAGTAGTTACAACAGCGAGTTAGATTCACTAAAACAATGCACAATTGAATTTAACCCTTTTTACAGTACATGTTTATCAGTTGAATATAATACTAAGCAAATTTTAATGAAAGAAATATCTACAGATGGTATTTGTATTTTTCTCGCTTACGAAATACTTGCCGCATCTTTAACGCTCATTTTATTTCAACGCTCGTAGACTTCCAGTTGACGTTGTGACACATACCGCATGAAAAAGACCAATGCCGTCCAATTTCCAATATCATATAATGACTCGCACACCCAGGAAATCATTGACTGCGTTAGAAATCGTAGATATCCAAATATCCACACCAAATATATTTACAAGAAGCAAAAACCTTACCATCAACAAAGCACAGAGAGCCACTTGACTAACCGCCAGCTCTTAAAGCAATTAACGTTGAATTATCTCCTTTGAATTAACTATATATATAGGTCGTAAAAATACCCGTAAATAAATAACAAAAAAACTAACAAAGTGGACCACCCACAGGGTCTACCCTTTAACCCTCTTATCTCGGCTGACTGCGCTAAAACAAGATTTAACCTTTAAAAAAACCAGATTAGGCCTTCATAAATTCAATAATAAAAAAATACTTTATTACCTATTATGCTTACGATGCGTGTCTTAATTTCAGTGAACCTAAGGAGCTATCGGTGGTTCTGTGGTAGAGCGCTCGACTGCCAAGCCGAATGGTCTGGGTTCGAAACCTGGGTGGCGCATTTGTTTTTAATCAATAGAGAAACGCTAAATTAGAATTTCTTCGATGCAATAATTTCAATTTCAATTCTATTTCAATTAAACCAAAATTTCGTACTCTATTAAATACGCTTCCGATAAAGCTGAAGGTCTAATTTTCAATAAGGCGGAACAAGTGTCGGTGGTTCTGTGGTAGAACGTCCGCCTGTCAAGCAGGAGGTCTCGGGTTCAAATCCCGCCCGATGCGATCGCAAATTGATACTAAGACGAATACCGTGTACAACTGGTGGAAACCCTGCCATTGGACGTTGAGAGGTAGCATTACACTCAGCACTCGGTCCGTCCCAAAGTCATTAAGAAGAAGTTGGAGAGAAAACGCCCACATAAACACAACAGACTCAACATGCACAACCATCAGAACACAAATACAACAAATTCAACACTCACAACCTACGTATAAACACTACAAAAACGTAAAACACCAAACCGTCACGACGGTGAGCGAAAAAACACCATCCAAACCAAAACGCAAATGAATCCGCTAACGCTCACCGTCACACGGTGGTTTTGCCAACCCTTCGAGAAACTGCGTACGCAGTGATTACACTTTGCACCGAAAATGCGAACGCGTTCGCAGGCCTGACAGACCCACAGACCTACAGACCCACAGACAGACACGGTGGTTGTATAACCCCTCCTAGGGGACTTTGTCCCCTCGGAGAGGTAAAAATCAGGTAACTAGCGACAATTTGAAGCGACTAGGAAGTCCTACACCAGACCCCGTCGGTGATAATATCAACACCTGTTACTTGGTTGCAGCTTTTTAACAGCTTATACGATATAAAAAGGCCAATAAATCGGCCATGTGGAGATAATTCCGCGTTACATTTCCCTGGCGGTATTAGCGTAATTAACTTTTATCTTTATTGTCCAATATATTTAAGGAGTGAAGGAGTGAGACGGGCCTGCCGAATTTCAGTGCCCGGGGCTTTTTTTCGTTCGGGGGGGGGGAGGGGGGAAAAGGGGCAAATTTAACAACGTCGTAAATACGGAAAATCCAGATTCGTCTTTTTGGTGTCCGTTGTTTCCTAATAAGCAAATGAGCACCGTCCTTTCGAGACACGCTCCGAGCGGGGGCGGGCGCGCTAAAAACCCTAATCTTCCGAAAGCCCTCCATGACGATAAAAACGATATTCGCGAGTATCCGATAGGGTTTATTTTTTATAGCGCTACGTCCAAAGTAATGACTTTATTAAAAAAATGCTTAACCGTGGTTTGAACGTATTATAAAGACACTTTTACTTTTTTTTTATTATCATACGTGCATTTTTAGTTACGGCACTTTTTTCGGTTGTTGCGTCTCTGGCCTGCGTCAGAAACGCGCTGTATCGGGGACACTTTAATTAAATGGGGCTTAACTTAAGCCTTAACCTCGGTTTTTTTCCTCTAATTAGTTTTAAACAATTACTGTCATTTCGGGACAATGGTATGCACGAAAACTATTAAAATAATTATAATATTAATAATAGTTTTTATTTCGCCAAGAAAATAAACCTTTGCTGGTAATCACTGAGGCATAGCATATTCGGGGTGTTTAGCGAAAGTACACCAACGCAAATAATTTATGATTATCACTTGTTCGTTTTATTTAATTCATTTTAAAATGATGATTGCCATATTTAAATAAAACCGATTGAGAATTATCGACTAATCGGCCGATACTAGATTAACAATCACGAGTATTACGAGAATCTGTTCCTGGAATCGAAGACTGAAACTTCGTAACGGCAGTAGGCTAAGTGAAAAACGCGAGAGCACTCTAGCTATGAGAAGCTATAGCGAAGGGCTATCGGTATATACGCGTATAGCTTTGAAAGGGAAAATGACGTAAAAAGTACAAATGTCTCCTACAGAAAAGATCCGCGAGTAATGTCCATTGAGGTGATGGCGCGCAGAGGCTTTCTCGAATTGCCTGCGATTCTTATACGCTGAATCCGGCGCGTTGGCCGTAAAGAATGGGCCCTCATAGACATACGTACTCTATCCCGAAATAAAAAGAGGTTTTTTAATACATGTATATGAAAAGGGATAAAGAGTGGACGCGCTGGAGAGAAAGAAAGAGGATTCAATCTCGGTAAAAGTGTTGGACGATTTTAGAAGCTATATTTTTGGACGGTTCCTGTTACCCGCCATGAAAAGAACCGAGTTTCCACTTTCCAGAACCCCTATTTTTAGGAGATTTTTTCCCCAGATGTACGGCACTGGGCGCGCGCGACGTAACCTCGCTACAGTTAAATATATCCTTAGAAGCTTACAAGTTTTGGCGCTTTTTAGTACACTTTCCTTTTTCAGTCGGGTGCTCCTGGCGAACGCGAAGAAAACGTCCCCGCAATGCGCCAAACATTTTTACAATAGCTTACAATATAGGCTTAAATTGGGTAGACCTTCATCTCGAAAATTTTGCCCGAAACTTTTCCAACATTTTTATTATTATTATTTATTCCGTTAGCCTCATAGATTTTATTATTCTCTCGCGTGTTTTTTTTTTACGACCGCGGACGTAAATCATATTTTTTTGGGAGATTGGAGCCCGTATGTATATATTACGTGATTTTTCTCGAAAGCGCGTGGGGGGGGGGGGGGGCGTTTGCATAATGCTTAACCTAGTTTGGTTCATCTCTATTCTTCTCTCTCCCGGCTCGGCTCTATCGTATATAGCAACCCAATAAATTCGAACATATTTCAAAGCTCTCTTACTTTTACGAATAATCCTTTGGAAAATGCGCTGGTGGCTCTCTTGGGAGCGATTTGTTGTCTGTATATTATTCGGGATCGCGTTAATATTTTAGTTTTATACGCGGATTCTACGACAATCTACGGGATTCGAGGAGAAATTGATTAAGTTTAGGAGATAATTTATATCTGAATCGGACCATTTTTTATTAATTTATCCGTGTTTTTCTCAATGACCAAATTGACATTTCTACTTTAAAAGTGACTTTTGTTACGCTAGGTATACGCGAATTACGTTACTATTATACAAATTTTCCCATTGAGATTGACACTATAGATTAGACTAATTATAACCCGGCCACCTGAATTAAAGGCTTCAAAAGTCGCTTGATGACTTAGGCCTAAGGTGGTGCCTTGGGTATTAGCCTAGCTGATTATTAAATATAGATTTCAATTCAATTTTGATAAAATCCATTTGGGTTATTGGTTTCACTAAAATATCCCTTCAAATTCCAAAAGCAAATACTAAAAATGTACCTGTTACTCCAATGATGTAACTCCCGCTAAACTCGATTACCTGACAATTGTGCCTATGGTTAAAGTGGGTAGATTAGAGGAATCCCCAGCGTCTCATCTCCACTAGCGGGTAAGTGCGGGAGATGAAAATATACGGCAGGTGGTTTTTGCGAAAGCGAATTCAGGCGGCCTACTATAGACTGTTATTTTCGTAAGAGGAAGTTGGCGTAGCGTAAACAAACTCGCCAAGTGAGAAAGGAGAGATGGCGTTACCGTCGTTAAATTGCTTCTTCGGAAAAGTAGAACCCCCCCCCCCACCCTCCCTCCCTTTTTCAAAATATCAGATATCCGATATAAAAAGCGCGCGAAAGGAGAAACATCCTTGATAAAGTAAACTTGGCCGGTCGCCGCTGAGATGAGGCCAAAACCTAATAAGCTTTCAATATAGTAGAACCCATCTTTACGAAGTTATTCCTACAAAGCCGGTCGTGATAAATCCCACGCGTACAGCATTTGGAAAGAACTATTTACCGAAGGTTATCTCTACTATAGTTACTTTACGCTTGCTAGTACACAATATTTCCCATTGTAAACACGCTGGTACCAACGATCTTTTTTCCAAGCAATATTTTTCTTCACTTCTCTCTCGAATAATATCTTCACTTTCTCCGTGGGTGTAATTTGGCTCTCTTGGTTTAGTCGACCGAAAGCCGTATCCTTTACAATACGATTAGACCTGTATGATCGCAAGTTTGGCTCGTCCTTTGCGAAAGAGAGACGTGGCATTTTCCAGGAACAAACAGCGGCGACAGTCAACATCGTAAAATTCTCATAAAACATCTTGTTTTCATCCGTTTCCAAATCTCATTTCTATACGAAATATAACTTGACTTTGGTATATAAGGCTCCGCAACGACCATTTTATTAACTTGGTTTTTGCGGCTACGGTAGTTTAGGGCAATTTTTTATCATTTTAACCCAAAGTACACGGCCCTGGATTATCCCAGGAACACCCTGTAGATCGGTTAAGTGCCCTGGAAATCCCCTCTTAGAAGCTACCCTTTCCCATCTATTTCCTCGTATATTTCAAAGATGAAAGCATTTAGGGATATCTCCGCGCACTTTCGAGAACGAATTTGCGTCGAGAATGTCGGGCCTCTTCCAGTGACTATTTTCAGAAGCTGAAGGCCGCCATTTTTGGTCCATTTAGGCGGTGCGAAGGATGGTTCGGCTAAGAATGGAAAAGGTCTGCAGAGGAAAGGCGATGATAAACGTCCCGAGCGCTGATTCGGAGTATCCTATTCCCCTTTATCGGCACGGCTACGGCGCTGGAAGGCGGATACGAACGCGGTTTAGCTTCTTCTTTTTCGTCATAGCCTTCGGACATACGGCGACCAGCGCAGCGACATTCTACCGCAACGTAATGGCGAATCTAATCCTTATCTTTTTAAAGCCCCGAAGGCTCGCTCTCCCGGAGGAAGAGGATTTAAGCCGGGTGCGTCTTATCTTTTCTTCTCGCGAAGAAAACTATAACCTATCATCTATTGCCATTTCGACAAGGCTCACGCTGGTAAGAACTATTTTCCAGATAGTTTTTGTTGGTTTTGACTTTTTTTCTTTCATTTCGAAGTCCGACTCTATAGTCGAGATACTGGAATAGTTTATATAATGTCTCGACTCTGGAAAGAGACCTATTACGGTTGGCCGCAACCTGTCAGAGCCCGAGGGTCACTTCGGTGGTCAGCGAAACACCGAATCGCCACTCCGAATGGACAACCGTATCCCACCATCAAGAAGAGAACTGACGTTCGATGGCTCGTCCTCTGTTCTAACGACCACGCTGACCGCTCAACCGATTGCCCGTTTTTTTACGCCGCGTTAAGACAATGAAAACGAACGAAGTTATATAGCGTTAACTAAGATGCTTCGACGCGTAATTGATGGATCCGATGACGCGGGTTGTTCTCTACAGAAGAGACAAATAATCTTTCTAATTCCTATAATTTTCCCGAGAGACAGAAATCTTCTAAAAAATGATGACACGGACCATTTATTAATTTTGGACAGTAATGTTAGTTTATTTCGGCTGTTAAAGAAAAATGCAATAACGAAAACGGGCATTGATTATCAGAGATAAGGGAGTGCGTATGCCGATAAGGGGGCACCTGCGGGCGGGGGAAACGGGGGTGAAACGGGCCCCTATAGGGGCCCCTTTTGCGGCAATATTCGGCGGGGTCAAAAGGTTAGCTGATTTACGATGTTAGGTCAATAGGTTATCTGCCCCTATGGACACGATGCAAACAGCCGTTAAATAAGGGTGAAACGGGCCCCTATAGGGCCCCCATTTTGCGTACATTTTCGGCGGGGGTCAAAAGGTTAGCTGATTTACGATGTTAGGTCAATAGGTTATCTGCCCCTATGGACACGATGCAAACAGCCGTTAAATAGGTGTGAAACGGACCCCCTATAGGGGCCCCCATTTTGCGTACATTTTCGGCAGGTCAATAGGGCAATAGCTGGAGGCACCCCATTTTAGGGTCAATAGATGATTTACGAGGTTGATTTACGATGTTAGGTCAATAGGTTATCTGCCCCTATGGTGGTGACACGATGTTATGCAAACAGCCGGCCAGTCATAGTTAATAGCTGGAGGCACCCCCATTTTAGGTCAAAAGGCTAGATGATTTACGATGTTATAGCCCATAAAACCCAGGTGCTAACCCATTTTAGGTCAATAGGTTATCTGCCCCTATGGCGGTGAAACGATGTTATGCAAACAGCCTACCCGTCATAGTGAATGTCGAGTTGGTTGGTTTTCGCCGACAAACACTTTCGGGCCCCTAAGGGTAGCGTAAAATAGCAGGCGGTCATCGGTAAAAGTGTTTTGGGAAAAAAAGAGAAGAGTGTATTCAAATTATAAGGTTTTATTATTGCTCCCAATCGCTAGAAATTGGCTTTTTTTTCCCATTCACTATAAATCGCAGCAGTTTGCCAGAATTAGGTTTATCTCTCCGAAATAATTAATGTACCCAAAATTGGACCGCCAGTTTATTATTCTTTTTAGGGGGATCTCTATGGGCGTTTAACATTACAATAAAGCTAAAAGGTCCAGTTTGGGGTACATTTGGTCCGAAATGGGGTACATAGGGGCGAAAATGGTGACTTTGGTCGTTTTTAGGGTACATTTGGTCCATTTGGGTCCATTTTTGGGTACATCCGAATTGCAATTGGAAAAACGAAGAGCCGTAATTTGTTCCACCCATCCCTAAACTCCTTAAATTTATTGCTATAATTTATTTATCGCTGGCGAACCCTAGAATATAATTAATAAGGACAAGTTATTTAAATTTAATTTAGAACTTTTGTTTACATGATTACGACTAATCCGATATGATATATAATCCGTTTAAATCGTAATTTATCTATATAATTGTAATTAATTCGACATTTTAAAGGGTTGAAACGAACTACCTTCTGCGAGATCCTCGTGACTAGCCATCCCGATTCTATTTGAGCTACGGAATAATATTTCTGGGTCTAAACCCCAAAATGACGTAATCTATAAAAATGACGTAATCTATAAAAATGACGTAATCTATAAAAATGACTCACTAAAGATGACGTAATCTACACCATGAAACGTAAAGATTACGTAGATGCGTTGTGGTTTTCATAAGCCAGCCGCTATGGGAAAGAGGAAGATGTCTCCGCTTAGAGTACCGAAGAAATGCTGGATATGCGCGGAAATATACCGGTCCGTGAGAGGTTTCAAACAACATTTAATGACACATTTATCGTGTAATACAATGAAAGAAGATTCGGATCTGGCGTGTGATTGTGATGCGAGTGAATCGCTCCATTACACGGAGGCCGAGGAAATGTCAGATGATAAAATTATCGATTATCTTAACGAACTTATTGTGGCATGTAAAAAGCGCGGTGCCACAATGGAATCAACCGAACCAACTACATCTAACCTGCCAGCCGAATTAAAAATGCCGACTGAAAAGGAAATGGCTGCTCTGATTTATTTTCAAGAATATTGTAAAACTAATCAAAGTCATAATATTAAAACCGCTGTAAAGAAAATGTGAATAAACGTTTTTATATTGAATACATTGTTATTTTTAAAGGTGACCGTATAAAGTAATTTTTACATGGGTAAATTGACACTTAATATTTTTAAAATACGTTTATAATATTTTTCCAACGTGGGCGAATGAATGGACACAATGAACTATTAATTACGTAATCTAAAAAATGACGCGCTGACATGATGTTATGCAAACAGCCAGTAGCTATAAATAAATCCAAATAGTTTAATGGGTCGAGCCTTTTGTGTTTTCGCCGACAAACACTTTCCCCCGTGTAACATTATTTTCAAACACTTTCACGATGCGCAAAGCTACCCGTCTTACGGAATATCGGCCCTAGGGGGGTAAAGGGTAGCTAGAGAATGGCCCTTACCCTCAGCGCGTAAAATAGACACAGCGGGTGTCCCCTCTCGCTAGCTAAAAGTGTCGTTTTGGTAAAAAAGAGCCGAGTGTATTATAAAAACGGTTTATTATTCTACGACATTCTATGATTTGTAGAGACCATGGCGAATAAATTGAAAAAGTGGCCCCCAACTTTTTACATCAGGTGTGGATTCTTAGCGCTAAAATCGTTATAACAAACGAGTGGTCCCACCAAAAATGTTTTTTTGGCGCGTAGAATTTTATGGGGGCCCATAAACTAGTAGCGGGAATAGAACCTCTTAACTATTTCAGTTTAAACTACGAGGGATTCTCATAGATTGTTGTTTTTACATCCCAAATGGCCCCTACGTAGGGGGTGCCCCCCTCAAAGTGTGTATTTGGGGGTCCTTTTCGGTATAAAAACCCAGGGATTGGGTCCCTAAGACATCACAACTCTGGTCTTTTTTGTATCCAACCAAGTCCACTAGAAATCCATCTCCGCTGTTCTCGGATGAGGACGTAGCCATGTAAGTTTTTATCAATTTTTATATTTTTAGCTTGGTGATCTATTCCAAAATTAAATGGTAACCCTGTATGCGTAACAATTTCAATATGCATTATACTCGAGAATGGTAAAATAGTCTATATTTAAAGATAAAGTGCGAAAACTATATTTGTATAGTCGAAATGTATTTTAACGTATTAAAAGCAGATTTCACCTTTCTGACAAGAGTCTTACCCATCATACATACACCATCTAATCTGGAATCTATGTTTAACAATTGGATGAATTCATGTTTACGAAAGGTTCTTTTTAAACGTAACTTAGTATTAAAAGTAGAGTTAAGATGCTTTTATAGTATTTTCGATGTATTTGCATATCTGAACTGGCGGTTCAATTTTGGGTACACGGACCACTTACACGCTAATGATATTAAAATGAAGTTTAAAAATATTTCCATTTAAACGAGTCCCTCTTTTTATATCCGCAAAGTACTGAACGATTCTATCTTATGGATTTAAATAGTTCTAACAATAGTACAATTACAACATTTGAGAAAGACACTTTTCCCATTGTGAAAGTGGAATCCAAAATAAGAATCACTGTAAATTTAAATATAGACTATTTTACCCTTCTCGAGTAACTCTTTTTTTCTTTAAAAGCTGAAGAAATATTAGCAACGACATCAGTGATCAATTAATTGTTTCCGAGTATGACAGACGATTTTTGATATTAAAGAGTCATTTCTCAAAAGTAAGATTGTTTTAGGTTATTTTTTTAAAGCTACCTTAGAAATCACATTATTTTTATATATAATTATTTAGTTGTAATGTTAATTCTTAATGACTGGTAGCCTTCCCTAGAAACTATTATACGAAATATATATGAATTTATAACCAAGCGTGTATTTACCACTAGTGAATGCAATATCAGTCGAAGAATTGAAGAAAGACGGAATCACGTCATTATTAAGAACTGGTGACTACTTCTGTATATATTGTGACGGTTCAGTTTTTCATGTTCCAACTGTCGGAGGGCTAGCATGGTACTGTGACGGATACTCAATCTGTTTGAAGTACCGTAAAGCTGTTTATTTCCAATCTAAAAGAATTCTAAGTATAAGAATTCCACCAGGTGTATTAAAAGCGTTACCACACATATATTTGTGTTTAAATTGTGATATGTTAGGGACTAAGAGAGCAGCCAATTTGTCATATTGCGAAGTAACTGGTGGATGTTGTGTATTTCCAAAAATTAAAAAATAATAATAGTATGTTTGTTTTCTATTATTTTTCCACCTATATTTGGCGTATTGAAAGCTATTTTAACGTATTGAACGTAGAGTCAGGGGTTTTTATAGTATTTTACTACCTATATTTACATTTTGGAAAGCTATTTAAACGTATTGAACGTAAAGAGTATTTTTGCAATATTTATAAAGGGTAATTATTGTAGAAAATAAAAGATATTTTAATTAAAACATTTCGGTGATCTATTCCAAAATTAAATCGCACCCCTGTATGCGTAACAATTTCAATATGCAAGATACTCGAGAATGGTAAAATAGTCAATATTTAAAGTTAAAATGCGAAAACTACATTTGTAGTGTTCAATTTAAAAGAAAATTACTTCAGCTTTTAAATAAGATTTTTTTTTGTATCTACCCTATATCATTTACATATTATTTTTTTTATTCTAATTTAACAATCACTTTAAAAACTTAGCACGTCTGAATAGCTGTGTAGAGTACTATTAACAGAGATAAATATTTCTGGGTTCAGTTAATGTGATGATTCGAGCGAAAAATTTGCATATGTTAAAGTAATTGGATTGAAGGAAACTTCAGTGTTTTCAGAGTGATAATTAAGGGAAGTTGCATTACAATATAGTTGAAAATTATCTTTTTAAGTCTGTGTCCACCCATTGATTATGTTAGGAAGTGAAAAAATTTCATTTAGCAAGCTTTTCTGAAATTTCGGTATCCACCCTGTATCATTTAAAAGCTCAACCATTGTTTTTATCAAGTTAATTTTAAACTTATCTTAAAACAAGCTTCCCTAAGTCTGACTAGCTTTGTATGGGTAATAATAAAATAGCTAAATATTTTTTGGGTTTAATAATTGTGCTTCTTAGTGAAAATTTTGCATATATTACAGTATTAGGTTGGGTAATTATTTTTTTCACCTGCTACCATTCTCAACGGGTGAACATAGAATAACAAAGATAATTTTCCACTATATTTAAAGCCAACTTTCCTTACATTTCACTATGAAAACACTGAAGCTTCTTTCAATGCGATAACTTTATTACATGCAATTTGTTCCACCCCAGAATTACATTTATTGAATCGAAAAAAATATGTAACCCCCCTTAGAATTAACCAACACAGGTATTCAGAAGAGATGGTGTTCAATTCAAAAACGGACGGGAAGACTACAACAGCCTAGGAGCCATCGCGAATTATATAAAAGAACAAGGGTTAAAGTTTTTTTTGGAAAGGTTTAGTAAAGGCCAAAGTTTTATCGGATTTCATAGGAGTTAACGTCAAGAACGTCGAGGATTTTGACTGTCCTAAATTATCTACCATTCTTTGTATAAGTGCTCCTAAACATTGTCATTTTCACCGTGACCCTAATAATTTCGCCGTTGTGAAATCTCACAAAATCGCTGTGTGGTACCGAAAAATCGTGTGTAAGAAAATATAAGTCGTTTTAAGATTATTTTTGCTACTTTTTCATCACATTGGTTTTACGTTATGTCTGTTTTCTAAAATTACGTTTCTTAAATAGCGTAACGTATTAAAGTTGAATAAAGAGTTTTTCATTTAATTTTAATTTTAGTGTTTTTATAATATCTTTCTGACTACATGTGTATTGTTTAATTTCTTTCATTTTTAAAAATGTAATTACTTGATTTAAATAAAGCGTGAAAATTATTAGTTTCGAAATGATATTTACAAATCTTATCCAATCTAAAGTCCATCGTTCGGGTATTAGTAAGTATTTCATACAAACTAACTTAATTAAGTATTTTTAGAAGTGAAGAGAAAACACATTGTGAAAAACCAAATGAAAAGAGACTTTAAACGGTTTTAAAAATCTTAATATATATATTTAAAAAATCCAACGTTTCGGCAGTGTAGCATATGAAAGTATTAAGTTTCAAAAAGTGCATTTAAATTGAAGTGAGGCCTATTTTGGGATTCCCCTTGTTCCTCCTTCTTTCATCTCAGCATGTTTCCCCTTTTATCATGTTTTCTCTCCAAAAAATAGCCAAAAATCTTAAATCAGTAGGTCTCGATCCTATTTATCACCCACCGCCCAAATTGTCAGCTTTATTATGTAATAACAAAGAACCAACAAGGCCCTCATTTATAAAATCTCCCGTGATTGTGGTGATTATTACATGGGGGGGGGGGGGGCAATGCCGTAGCCCATTTCTTCAAGGGCGTAAAAGCCCCAAAAATATAAACAACCCGTACAATAATTCTCCCCTTAACGAACACCTTCGTGTTTTTGGTGCCATAATGCAAGATGGGACTCAATAGACATACTAGCTCAACCCAAAATTACATAAAACTCATTTCAATGTACGCGAATCCATCGAAATTTAAAAAAATAAATCTGCGCAATGTTTAAACCGTGACGATGGTTCCCTTTAACGTAGCCCCGTTTTCTCCACTTTTTAAATGTTTTATGGACCTCACCCCCTCACACAGACAACAAACCAATTCCTCCTCTCGCAGAATCCACCCATTCAGACCATAGTAGCCTCGAGCGCGAACGAAGATATCGAGCCCATATAACACTTCGACGGGGGTCGACTCGCCTTTGAGAAAAAAAAAACGCTCGCGGCTAAAGAACAGTGGCATCCACTATATGTATGCATAAATATTTTTTCGTCCCAAAGTTTTACCATCGTACTGTCAGACTTGTAAAAATCCCATGAAGAAGGAGGAACAGTTCCTCCGAAACGTTCGATTTTTTAAATAAATATATTGTGAATTTTAAAAACGGTTAAAGTCTCTTTTCACTAAGTATTTTATATAGTTGAATATCGGAATTGTATTTCGTTGCGTTAAAAGTAGAGTTTAGATGTATAGTCTTTTTAAGTAATACTCGTGATATAGGGTCAAGTACCAAGCATATTTAAGTACTACAATGATATTAAATTAAAGTTTAAAAATATTTCCATTCTACGTTACTTTAACAACGAATATTCTATGACGTCAAAACACTCAAATCCATGTTTCAAATTCAAATTAACCGCGCAAAACACTTAAATCTATGTTTTCATTTGATTTTTAAATTAACCGCGACGCGCCCCCAGACCGCGTCCCCCCGAGAAATCCGCGCCCCAGACCGCGCCCCCCAGGGGAAATCAGCGCACGCGCGCCGCCCCTGGCTACGGCGAGGTGGGGAGGGCTTCGTATATCAACATATTGTGTTCAGGCCAACTTGTTCACTATGTTATATTGTTTTACTAATTTACGCGCACTGTGATTTTCGCAACTTACCATTAATATATTAGCATCTCTGTATAATGTATATAAACAAGGTATTTAACAATGCGTCGGTTAACGCCATGCAGTTACATTAACATCGCTGCAAAATATCGCGTTAATCATTCAATCAATCAGCTAAAGCACATATCGTGATGACTACATGTAAGTCGTTCCGGCTTCGTAGGTATGTCTCTTAAATAAATAACTAAATAAATAAATAAATCTAACCGTCATAAGAACATTTGTACCTACACATATTGCACTTTCATTACTTGAAACTTCAGATTAGTTAGATTGTATCGCTAATTAATCCACTGAATATTTTAGTATCCCGTTTTTGTGAATAATTCCAAACCGAGTTAGTTTTGTTTGAAGTTACGAGCAGACCTGTTTCAATAAAGTTTTAAAACGGAATTTATTTTTCCTGAGTGGCAGAGAAAAGATTCGTTCATACCAAAAAAAAGGTAACGTCGTCCATCGTAAGTTAATGTGAACTTGTCGTATTGTCGAAAACGTATACCGTTAAATTGTTAAAGCTCTCGTGGAGGTTTACGATAATAATATGTAATGACTAACGTAGCTAAACGATAATAGTAAGTTATGACTAACGTAGTTTATTGATAATAGTAAGTAATGACTAAACGCAAAATTTAACCATGGTTAATTTAAACTAGTAAATAGTAAGTAATATACTATAGAGACAGATACTTCATGGTTTAAAATACACTTTTATTAAAAAGAATATTGGGGAAGCTTTTTCGAGCCCACTCGTTCCTTTTCAACCCTGATAGAAATGGCTAAAAAATCCAAATACAAACAGATAGAGCGCGTAAAAAGTCATAACCTGAGCGGTGCGCGTAATCGGATAATACAGAAATATAAATTACTTGATCAAAAAATTTTACGAATAATTTTGAGAGCTTTATCTAGTGAATAAAAGTTAACCATCCCCGACCTCAAGGGTGGTATCGACTTAGATAGAAGACCCTATATGTTCGCGAATTCCGACAACGACCCTAATTTCAACCTATGTTTTTTATATTTTTTATTTCTTTCTTTTATTTTGTTTAATTATATATATTTAAAAATGAAGCTGAAACAAATTTTAAAATGACTTTGGTTTCCCATAAGACATGCTGAACACATATCAGTCGACTATAGCTATCTCAACAAGCTATACAGATGTTTCAACTCACACAGTTAACGTAACTTCAAGGCGGTGCGCGTGCGCTGATTTCCCCTGGGGGGCGCGGTCTGGGGCGCGGATTTCTCGGGGGGACGCGGTCTGGGGGCGCGTCGCGGTTAATTTAAAAATCAAATGAAAACATAGATTTAAGTGTTTTGCGCGGTTAATTTGAATTTGAAACATGGATTTGAGTGTTTTGACGTCATAGAATATTCGTTGTTAAAGTAACGTAGAATGGAAATATTTTTAAACTTTAATTTAATATCATTGTAGTACTTAAATATGCTTGGTACTTGACCCTATATCACGAGTATTACTTAAAAAGACTATACATCTAAACTCTACTTTTAACGCAACGAAATACAATTCCGATATTCAACTATATAAAATACTTAGTGAAAAGAGACTTTAACCGTTTTTAAAATTCACAATATATTTATTTAAAAAATCGAACGTTTCGGAGGAACTGTTCCTCCTTCTTCATGGGATTTTTACAAGTCTGACAGTACGATGGTAAAACTTTGGGACGAAAAAATATTTATGCATACATATAGTGGATGCCACTGTTCTTTAGCCGCGAGCGTTTTTTTTTTCTCAAAGGCGAGTCGACCCCCGTCGAAGTGTTATATGGGCTCGATATCTTCGTTCGCGCTCGAGGCTACTATGGTCTGAATGGGTGGATTCTGCGAGAGGAGGAATTGGTTTGTTGTCTGTGTGAGGGGGTGAGGTCCATAAAACATTTAAAAAGTGGAGAAAACGGGGCTACGTTAAAGGGAACCATCGTCACGGTTTAAACATTGCGCAGATTTATTTTTTTAAATTTCGATGGATTCGCGTACATTGAAATGAGTTTTATGTAATTTTGGGTTGAGCTAGTATGTCTATTGAGTCCCATCTTGCATTATGGCACCAAAAACACGAAGGTGTTCGTTAAGGGGAGAATTATTGTACGGGTCGTTTATATTTTTGGGGCTTTTACGCCCTTGAAGAAATGGGCTACGGCATTGCCCCCCCCCCCCCCCCATGTAATAATCACCACAATCACGGGAGATTTTATAAATGAGGGCCTTGTTGGTTCTTTGTTATTACATAATAAAGCTGACAATTTGGGCGGTGGGTGATAAATAGGATCGAGACCTACTGATTTAAGATTTTTGGCTATTTTTTGGAGAGAAAACATGATAAAAGGGGAAACATGCTGAGATGAAAGAAGGAGGAACAAGGGGAATCCCAAAATAGGCCTCACTTCAATTTAAATGCACTTTTTGAAACTTAATACTTTCATATGCTACACTGCCGAAACGTTGGATTTTTTAAATATATATATTAAGATTTTTAAAACCGTTTAAAGTCTCTTTTCATTTGGTTTTTCACAATGTGTTTTCTCTTCACTTCTAAAAATACTTAATTAAGTTAGTTTGTATGAAATACTTACTAATACCCGAACGATGGACTTTAGATTGGATAAGATTTGTAAATATCATTTCGAAACTAATAATTTTCACGCTTTATTTAAATCAAGTAATTACATTTTTAAAAATGAAAGAAATTAAACAATACACATGTAGTCAGAAAGATATTATAAAAACACTAAAATTAAAATTAAATGAAAAACTCTTTATTCAACTTTAATACGTTACGCTATTTAAGAAACGTAATTTTAGAAAACAGACATAACGTAAAACCAATGTGATGAAAAAGTAGCAAAAATAATCTTAAAACGACTTATATTTTCTTACACACGATTTTTCGGTACCACACAGCGATTTTGTGAGATTTCACAACGGCGAAATTATTAGGGTCACGGTGAAAATGACAATGTTTAGGAGCACTTATACAAAGAATGGTAGATAATTTAGGACAGTCAAAATCCTCGACGTTCTTGACGTTAACTCCTATGAAATCCGATAAAACTTTGGCCTTTACTAAACCTTTCCAAAAAAAACTTTAACCCTTGTTCTTTTATATAATTCGCGATGGCTCCTAGGCTGTTGTAGTCTTCCCGTCCGTTTTTGAATTGAACACCATCTCTTCTGAATACCTGTGTTGGTTAATTCTAAGGGGGGTTACATATTTTTTTCGATTCAATAAATGTAATTCTGGGGTGGAACAAATTGCATGTAATAAAGTTATCGCATTGAAAGAAGCTTCAGTGTTTTCATAGTGAAATGTAAGGAAAGTTGGCTTTAAATATAGTGGAAAATTATCTTTGTTATTCTATGTTCACCCGTTGAGAATGGTAGCAGGTGAAAAAAATAATTACCCAACCTAATACTGTAATATATGCAAAATTTTCACTAAGAAGCACAATTATTAAACCCAAAACATATTTAGCTATTTTATTATTACCCATACAAAGCTAGTCAGACTTAGGGAAGCTTGTTTTAAGATAAGTTTAAAATTAACTTGATAAAAACAATGGTTGAGCTTTTAAATGATACAGGGTGGATACCGAAATTTCAGAAAAGCTTGCTAAATGAAATTTTTTCACTTCCTAACATAATCAATGGGTGGACACAGACTTAAAAAGATAATTTTCAACTATATTGTAATGCAACTTCCCTTAATTATCACTCTGAAAACACTGAAGTTTCCTTCAATCCAATTACTTTAACATATGCAAATTTTTCGCTCGAATCATCACATTAACTGAACCCAGAAATATTTATCTCTGTTAATAGTACTCTACACAGCTATTCAGACGTGCTAAGTTTTTAAAGTGATTGTTAAATTAGAATAAAAAAAATAATATGTAAATGATATAGGGTAGATACAAAAAAAAATCTTATTTAAAAGCTGAAGTAATTTTCTTTTAAATTGAACACTACAAATGTAGTTTTCGCATTTTAACTTTAAATATTGACTATTTTACCATTCTCGAGTATCTTGCATATTGAAATTGTTACGCATACAGGGGTGCGATTTAATTTTGGAATAGATCACCGAAATGTTTTAATTAAAATATCTTTTATTTTCTACAATAATTACCCTTTATAAATATTGCAAAAATACTCTTTACGTTCAATACGTTTAAATAGCTTTCCAAAATGTAAATATAGGTAGTAAAATACTATAAAAACCCCTGACTCTACGTTCAATACGTTAAAATAGCTTTCAATACGCCAAATATAGGTGGAAAAATAATAGAAAACAAACATACTATTATTATTTTTTAATTTTTGGAAATACACAACATCCACCAGTTACTTCGCAATATGACAAATTGGCTGCTCTCTTAGTCCCTAACATATCACAATTTAAACACAAATATATGTGTGGTAACGCTTTTAATACACCTGGTGGAATTCTTATACTTAGAATTCTTTTAGATTGGAAATAAACAGCTTTACGGTACTTCAAACAGATTGAGTATCCGTCACAGTACCATGCTAGCCCTCCGACAGTTGGAACATGAAAAACTGAACCGTCACAATATATACAGAAGTAGTCACCAGTTCTTAATAATGACGTGATTCCGTCTTTCTTCAATTCTTCGACTGATATTGCATTCACTAGTGGTAAATACACGCTTGGTTATAAATTCATATATATTTCGTATAATAGTTTCTAGGGAAGGCTACCAGTCATTAAGAATTAACATTACAACTAAATAATTATATATAAAAATAATGTGATTTCTAAGGTAGCTTTAAAAAAATAACCTAAAACAATCTTACTTTTGAGAAATGACTCTTTAATATCAAAAATCGTCTGTCATACTCGGAAACAATTAATTGATCACTGATGTCGTTTCTAATATTTCTTCAGCTTTTAAAGAAAAAAAGAGTTACTCGAGAAGGGTAAAATAGTCTATATTTAAATTTACAGTGATTCTTATTTTGGATTCCACTTTCACAATGGGAAAAGTGTCTTTCTCAAATGTTGTAATTGTACTATTGTTAGAACTATTTAAATCCATAAGATAGAATCGTTCAGTACTTTGCGGATATAAAAAGAGGGACTCGTTTAAATGGAAATATTTTTAAACTTCATTTTAATATCATTAGCGTGTAAGTGGTCCGTGTACCCAAAATTGAACCGCCAGTTCAGATATGCAAATACATCGAAAATACTATAAAAGCATCTTAACTCTACTTTTAATACTAAGTTACGTTTAAAAAGAACCTTTCGTAAACATGAATTCATCCAATTGTTAAACATAGATTCCAGATTAGATGGTGTATGTATGATGGGTAAGACTCTTGTCAGAAAGGTGAAATCTGCTTTTAATACGTTAAAATACATTTCGACTATACAAATATAGTTTTCGCACTTTATCTTTAAATATAGACTATTTTACCATTCTCGAGTATAATGCATATTGAAATTGTTACGCATACAGGGTTACCATTTAATTTTGGAATAGATCACCAAGCTAAAAATATAAAAATTGATAAAAACTTACATGGCTACGTCCTCATCCGAGAACAGCGGAGATGGATTTCTAGTGGACTTGGTTGGATACAAAAAAGACCAGAGTTGTGATGTCTTAGGGACCCAATCCCTGGGTTTTTATACCGAAAAGGACCCCCAAATACACACTTTGAGGGGGGCACCCCCTACGTAGGGGCCATTTGGGATGTAAAAACAACAATCTATGAGAATCCCTCGTAGTTTAAACTGAAATAGTTAAGAGGTTCTATTCCCGCTACTAGTTTATGGGCCCCCATAAAATTCTACGCGCCAAAAAAACATTTTTGGTGGGACCACTCGTTTGTTATAACGATTTTAGCGCTAAGAATCCACACCTGATGTAAAAAGTTGGGGGCCACTTTTTCAATTTATTCGCCATGGTCTCTACAAATCATAGAATGTCGTAGAATAATAAACCGTTTTTATAATACACTCGGCTCTTTTTTACCAAAACGACACTTTTAGCTAGCGAGAGGGGACACCCGCTGTGTCTATTTTACGCGCTGAGGGTAAGGGCCATTCTCTAGCTACCCTTTACCCCCCTAGGGCCGATATTCCGTAAGACGGGTAGCTTTGCGCATCGTGAAAGTGTTTGAAAATAATGTTACACGGGGGAAAGTGTTTGTCGGCGAAAACACAAAAGGCTCGACCCATTAAACTATTTGGATTTATTTATAGCTACTGGCTGTTTGCATAACATCATGTCAGCGCGTCATTTTTTAGATTACGTAATTAATAGTTCATTGTGTCCATTCATTCGCCCACGTTGGAAAAATATTATAAACGTATTTTAAAAATATTAAGTGTCAATTTACCCATGTAAAAATTACTTTATACGGTCACCTTTAAAAATAACAATGTATTCAATATAAAAACGTTTATTCACATTTTCTTTACAGCGGTTTTAATATTATGACTTTGATTAGTTTTACAATATTCTTGAAAATAAATCAGAGCAGCCATTTCCTTTTCAGTCGGCATTTTTAATTCGGCTGGCAGGTTAGATGTAGTTGGTTCGGTTGATTCCATTGTGGCACCGCGCTTTTTACATGCCACAATAAGTTCGTTAAGATAATCGATAATTTTATCATCTGACATTTCCTCGGCCTCCGTGTAATGGAGCGATTCACTCGCATCACAATCACACGCCAGATCCGAATCTTCTTTCATTGTATTACACGATAAATGTGTCATTAAATGTTGTTTGAAACCTCTCACGGACCGGTATATTTCCGCGCATATCCAGCATTTCTTCGGTACTCTAAGCGGAGACATCTTCCTCTTTCCCATAGCGGCTGGCTTATGAAAACCACAACGCATCTACGTAATCTTTACGTTTCATGGTGTAGATTACGTCATCTTTAGTGAGTCATTTTTATAGATTACGTCATTTTTATAGATTACGTCATTTTTATAGATTACGTCATTTTGGGGTTTAGACCCAGAAATATTATTCCGTAGCTCAAATAGAATCGGGATGGCTAGTCACGAGGATCTCGCAGAAGGTAGTTCGTTTCAACCCTTTAAAATGTCGAATTAATTACAATTATATAGATAAATTACGATTTAAACGGATTATATATCATATCGGATTAGTCGTAATCATGTAAACAAAAGTTCTAAATTAAATTTAAATAACTTGTCCTTATTAATTATATTCTAGGGTTCGCCAGCGATAAATAAATTATAGCAATAAATTTAAGGAGTTTAGGGATGGGTGGAACAAATTACGGCTCTTCGTTTTTCCAATTGCAATTCGGATGTACCCAAAAATGGACCCAAATGGACCAAATGTACCCTAAAAACGACCAAAGTCACCATTTTCGCCCCTATGTACCCCATTTCGGACCAAATGTACCCCAAACTGGACCTTTTAGCTTTATTGTAATGTTAAACGCCCATAGAGATCCCCCTAAAAAGAATAATAAACTGGCGGTCCAATTTTGGGTACATTAATTATTTCGGAGAGATAAACCTAATTCTGGCAAACTGCTGCGATTTATAGTGAATGGGAAAAAAAAGCCAATTTCTAGCGATTGGGAGCAATAATAAAACCTTATAATTTGAATACACTCTTCTCTTTTTTTCCCAAAACACTTTTACCGATGACCGCCTGCTATTTTACGCTACCCTTAGGGGCCCGAAAGTGTTTGTCGGCGAAAACCAACCAACTCGACATTCACTATGACGGGTAGGCTGTTTGCATAACATCGTTTCACCGCCATAGGGGCAGATAACCTATTGACCTAAAATGGGTTAGCACCTGGGTTTTATGGGCTATAACATCGTAAATCATCTAGCCTTTTGACCTAAAATGGGGGTGCCTCCAGCTATTAACTATGACTGGCCGGCTGTTTGCATAACATCGTGTCACCACCATAGGGGCAGATAACCTATTGACCTAACATCGTAAATCAACCTCGTAAATCATCTATTGACCCTAAAATGGGGTGCCTCCAGCTATTGCCCTATTGACCTGCCGAAAATGTACGCAAAATGGGGGCCCCTATAGGGGGTCCGTTTCACACCTATTTAACGGCTGTTTGCATCGTGTCCATAGGGGCAGATAACCTATTGACCTAACATCGTAAATCAGCTAACCTTTTGACCCCCGCCGAAAATGTACGCAAAATGGGGGCCCTATAGGGGCCCGTTTCACCCTTATTTAACGGCTGTTTGCATCGTGTCCATAGGGGCAGATAACCTATTGACCTAACATCGTAAATCAGCTAACCTTTTGACCCCGCCGAATATTGCCGCAAAAGGGGCCCCTATAGGGGCCCGTTTCACCCCCGTTTCCCCCGCCCGCAGGTGCCCCCTTATCGGCATACGCACTCCCTTATCTCTATTATCGTTTGTTAAATACACTCTTTTTCGGTGTTTTCAACATTTATCACGTTGAAGATATTCGCTAAATATTGTAACTAGCGCGGGAATGACGTATTACGTCACATATTTTTTAATGACCTTGTGGCAGAGCTCCGTGAACCCAATGGAATCTACGAAAGAAAGTTGTCTCGTTAGTTTCTCCATTAGTAAGCGAGTTATCAAGCGTTGCGCAGTTTTTACCGTACCAGTGGCTTTAATAAGGATTAGCAGACGGACCCTATTAACTCGGGAGAGTAATAAGAATGCCCGGGTTGAAAAATCGCCCTCTCGTTTCGCTAGTTTTAGCACCATTACTGGGCGTATAGAGCATCCGCCGAGGTTTTCACTATTTAGGGAAACTCCCCGGAGTCTTAAAGACGAGCCGGACAATGTCGGTTACGCGCGCGCCATCTAGAAGCGTGGAAGTACGCTTTTCGCGCGATTAAAGAACGAATTCCAAAGAAATGCCCAACCAGGGAGTCCGAAAAGATATATTTGGAAACTTTTCCATCTAGATCCCCCTCTCTCAGTCCGCTCCGATATAGCTCCTCTTCCGGTTGGCCATCCTCGGTCCGCCGACGGTGTTCACCCCGCTGGCAGGAGAAGGAATTCGACGCTATAACTTTTCTCGCTCCGAGCAAAGACAAAAGTCTGGCACGCGACGCAATTAGGGATCGTCCACGGTGAAGGATGAGATTCTTTCAAAAATGTTCGCAAATCTTTTAGAGAGAGAGAGAGAGAGAGAAAGGGGGGGGGGGCGCACCCCAGCGTTAGGAGGCAATAGGATAATAAAAAAAGAGAGAGAGGGAGATGAACCACCGAAACGAGTCACCTAGCAACGGCATGAGTCTTCTTCGGAACTCTCTGACCCTTAAAAAGAGGGAGAGTCCCCTGATGCACTACGCGAACCATCTCGTCCTCCGCCATCCTCCTCCGGGGAGACAATGGAACGGTAGTCTGTAGTGAATGGAAATGCAAGATACATCGATTTGATACAAATCACGACTCTCTTTGTACCGATTCTTTCAGGCATTAATCCTTCACTTTTTCTTATGTCTTACCTCAAACCACGCTATTCGCCGTTTCGCTATTGCGAAATTGAACGAGTGTAGCGTAGAATTACGTAAAGCTAAATTTAGCGTTTTTAGACGTCATTACGGCACGTAGACATTTCCACGAGTACAGAACGTGATAAAACAATCGGTAAGCTTATGGAGCACCGGTGACGTCACCTATAGTCGTTAGCACTTTCGCCTCGCAGCAAGCGGAGCCGGGTTTGATCCCGGATTGTGGTACTGGTTGAGTTTGTAAGTTATCTCACCACAGGGAATTATTCGGTTTCCCCTTTTCATAAAACCTTGTTTAGGTTAACAGTAATATAGTGAGTGTAGGGAGCTGTTGCCTCTCGTGGTACGAAGGGCTTGTCACCACCCTCCTACGCGTCGTAACCCGGCCACCTAAATTAACGCGTTAAAATTCGATAGCTGACTTGGGTCTAAGGCGGGGCCTTTACCAAAAAGCCCTTCTTTTATTCTTAGCCTTTAATTATCAGATCGAAGCGTAAGAAATTATTACATATTTTAGATACCGGAATGTTCCGGTGTAAGAGGTTATATCTAAAGCGGACCCAAACGTGGAACCCTGGCGACGCCACTGGCCTTGGGTATTAGCCTAGCTGATTATTATTGATTATTGATTATTGAGAACTACTGGACAAAGGCTACTAGGCGTAAGTGCGGCGAAAACGTTAATGCTCCACCGGTTATTAGGCAACCTTTTTTACAGGGTTTTTGGCTGAACTTTTTAGGTCCGCACTATAAGATCAGT
Organism: Leiobunum rupestre; assembly: GCF_980474605.1. NCBI lineage: Eukaryota > Metazoa > Arthropoda > Arachnida > Opiliones > Sclerosomatidae > Leiobunum > Leiobunum rupestre. Next base: position 19,106,634 of record NC_143391.1, read on the forward strand.
GGGCGTAGGTAAAAACCGCAATCCTGGCTACTCCAATGCTTCATTAATGCTCTTTTCTTGAAATTTAATATCAAATAATACCCAATCATTACTCTAAGCCTTGGGTTTTATTTGTAGACCATTATATTTCAAATCTATTCGCGTAAGCTTTAAACGCGTCCACTGTATATTCCGAGCGAGAATGGATCTCCCTCTTCGGCAATTTGCTTTTTGAAACCCACCATTCTCTATATTCTATAAAACGATTCCGACTTATATAAAAGAGAGGCTTTTTTTTAAATACGATGAAAATATTTATAGATTATATTATATGTCTCTTTTAAGTTTTCGCCCGGCGCGGAAGTTTCGTTCCATTTTTAAAAATCCATTTACTTCTGCTTCGCGAATTTGAAAAGGATTTCCATTCATAAATTTAAATTATTTCTATTTCCCTTCTCTCGCTGCTATAAGACTTCTTGCCTATCTATGTCGAATTTCATATTCCCCTTTCTCAAAAATACCTTGCCAAAACCCGAATAAGGAGGGGGGAGATATCAAAAGAGGAATAGATTTTTACAAATTTTCCTCCTTAAATCCGCGGGTACCGAAACTTTCGCTACGATAACCCGCGAGGCCCGGCCTCTCATCGCGGAGAATGGCCGGCTTTTTCTCTCTTTTCTGGAAGATCTTTTCCAATTTTAATGCCCGCGACCGTCGCTCGAAGGAGCTCTCTGCCCAAATAAATTTATTGAATAAAATGGAAATCTCTCTCTCAGGTCAATTCCGGGGACCTCCGAAAAGGACCCTCCCCGCGACGCTTCTTTTCGGCTTAGAGATATTGGGGTGGCCTGTCGGGCGGGCCCGAAGAATAAGACTTTATTTCTTTTCAGTAAAGCCTATCGCTTCTCGAAATGAAATTCAATTTTTACAACTTTTATGTCTTTTTTTTTATGAAAAGAAAGGATTTTACGCCTATAGGCTAACCCTAACAACGAGATTGTGAAAATAAATCGAAATTGAAAATCTCCCGGGCATTTATTTCTGTATAAACAGGACAACGGAAATTTTTTTTATCACGTTTTGGAAAATGTTCCTCTTCTTTTACTTGTTTTCGCGCGGGAAGCAACGCTGAGATTCAACCGATCGTTGAAATTACAGACTCGATTTATTTGTTATTTAATCTCGGTACTAATTAAACATAATTTTCTTTAACTTATTTCAGCTCCACGATAGATGATTTGGATTTCAATCGCCTCCGTCGACTATCAGATGGCGCTACTTTCGACTCTTTGTAAAGAAACTTCGCCGCTCCGGCGCTTGGGGCCGCCACCGCTACGAGATTGGCTTCCCTCCGTTTTTGCGCCAAGACGACGGCGTCGTTAGGATGTTTTGTTCGGAAACAGACTGCGTTTTTCTCGTGGCCGCTTTGGAATGCGGTAGCTGCCCGCGTCTCTTCGCGTAAAAGGGGCGGTTTATTAACACGTGCGATACTATTATGTCTTCTTTTTTGACACTCTATTCGCCGTTGTATTTCGACACGTCGTCGACCAGAAATTAAAGAAGAATCCCCGGGTCTAAACACTTCCTAAGGTGAGTCAATTGTTGAATTTCGTTCTTCGATTTTCGCGTCCCAATGATAAATAATAAATAAGCCTACTCGGTCGGTACACGAATCTCGCGTTTTGCTTGACGGTTTCCCCTTTGCGCCGAGCGCGCTGCCGGCGGTCCCAGTTTCGCTTTTGCTAGACTTTCGAGAGGTCCACGCCCGTCTCTCGATTAATTTATTAATATTCTAATTTAATTCCCGTACGAAGTGGCTACTGCCGTTTTTGGAGCGTTCGTATTGAGCTTAGCCTTTCGAGAGCTCCTTTTTTGACAGCCGTTATTGGGAATCCCGGTTTAGTCTCCATTTTTCGCGTTGGGACGCAAAATTTGTCTGCCCGTTTTTCACCCACTATTTCTACGCGAACTAACGGTGGTGGGAGAAAATGGAGTAGGCCTCTCTCCCGATGTAGGAAGAGAGGTTGGGTGCCCCAGGAGGTTTTTTTTTAAAGAATTTCCCAAATTTTTAAAGGAAATGGGCTGCGTTTTTTTTTGTGCCATACAAATATACAACCACTTTTAGAAAATACATCTATACGCTTAGACGGATATTAGATTACGGGATGTGTTAGTTTTGCGTCTATCATTTATGTACAGCTCCAAGGAAAGAATCTACGCGAAAACCCCGGGTTTTAACAGTTGCCAGATTAGATAACGGTTTTTTTATTGCGTGTATTATTTCTGTACTAAGCTGATAGCGATACATTTTGTAAGGTCGTTCTTACTGTACCGGTAATATAATTTGGTAGTGATTCCGTGCGATTAACATGTAATAAAAATCGTCAATATATTTTTTTCGAGATATTATTTTGTATAAATAGTAATACTTCCTTACTCACGAATGTAATTCTCTTTTTAACAATCGTAAAATTGGCCAACCGTGTTGAAACGTTTTTCTGCTAAGATAACATTTTGTTTTTGTAAGTAACTTATAGCTTAATTTATTTGACTCGTTGGTTTAAAGAGTTGATATTTTGCCATTAGGAACTGATGGTGTCTTTAGTAACTTGATACGCTTGATTTCAAAGCGTTTAGTCCGTTGATGATGAGCTAATTTCAATAAATGTTGAAATGTTAGGTAAGAGACCTAATTCGAGGCAATTGTGAGATTAAGCTCCAGGCGTTAGACCCAAATCTTATTTAACGGATTGCGGCAACGTGTAGACAAAAAAACGTGGAAGGGTACACGTCGTCTTTCAACACGATCGGCTTACTATCTGTACTTGTCAAGCTAGTATTTATTGTACGCAAAAGGCAGGTGTTACCACTAAACTTTATTGTTCGTTGATTCGAGTATAGATGTTGCGTGGCACGCGAAAGCGACTTCAATTATTACACGCTGTTTGTGTTACTCTTTTAAGGACAATTTGTACGAAAACTACGAATTAAGAGTATTTCGCGTTCAAAGGGTGTGACACGTGTGTGGTTGATATCTAAAACATTTAAATAGCTGATAACCTTCGGATTGGGTATAATGTTGAAGGATTATTTTAAAAAAGTATAAAGCTACCTCTAATTTTAATGTATTACTTTACAGTATTACACGTACATAGGCAAAAGTGCATTAAACAAAAAATGCGGAATTTGAACCGTGGAAACTCAAATTAACTTCCTTTTGTTTTCGTTGGTATCGATAAATTTCCGTTCTGAAAAAAAAAAATACTATATACCTATGGATTCTCTGTTATCATTAAGCAAGCCGAAAATTCCTTAAAAGCCTTTTTAGATCACGGGAATTGAGTGATTTCCCCCCACCCTCATGGTAGCGACGCAAATATGATCCCGTTGAAAAATCAACGTCACGATATTATTTTTAACGAGAGAAAAGTGAAGTTCGCCCTCTCTCTTTTTCGCTGCGACGTGTAAAGTTTCTTTCCATTTTTCTCACCCTCCCTCCGCTCTTGTCTCAGATTTTTTAATGGCCTATACGTGTCCTTTTTTTATTCCCCGAGGATTGGGGGTGGTTGGGGTGGGGAGACGGTAAATGTTTCGTGCATCGGCGTTTTAATACGCGGCGCACACACACCGTGCTACTAATCTTGATGGGTCCTAGCTGGTGGTACCGCTATCGGGACTCGGAACTGCCCTGTCACTTCTGTCACTTTCGCCCGCGCTTTGATCTACGCTACCGCCGACTCTAAAACGTAATACGATTCTAAGTAAAGAAATGGGCTATGACCCTAATCAAAATGAAAAGTTCCCGACGTACTGAGTCAATGAAGGGTGACCTAGAGTAGAAGGGGGGGGGGGTGCTAATTATTTTAAAGAGGATGCCGCCGCGCTAGTTCCATTTCTTATTTCAACTTTTTTTTCTTAATTTCGCCGATGCGTTTCTTAAAGACAATAGCGTTTGTTTCTTTAGAAAAGGGTTGACGCGTGTATCGTTGTCGCTGCTAAATACGTGTGTGGGTGTTTCGTACGTTAGCTGACACCCTTTTTAAGGATGTTTTTTTTTTAACTTTCAGACTTTACCCTCGAGTTAACTTTGCGGAATGCTAAAATTTGACGTTTCAAATTAACACGTCAAACGAAACGAACGCCTAAATTTGCATAAAGAACAGGATGTTAAAAATAGCTTATTTTATATCGCTTTTTAAACCTTATAGGTGTTCACTTTCTTGGAAATGGAGGAATAAAATATGGCCAAAATTGGGTTTAAAACCTTTCCTGAGCTCCTACCTAAAAGACCCCTTATTTTTATGGAAGGTCCCTAATCTGTCCAAAAATCGATATTCGGTCCCTAAAGTCCTCTATTTTCAGTAAATTCTGGGAAAAAGCCCCATCGGCTTAAACATTTTTATACTTTTTGTTTAAGAACAGTTTACCAAAATAATGAAAGCTTAAATGTATCGATACGCAATAGTTACGAGTATTGCTTACAACGGCCAACTGTTCGGTTTATCCAGCTCGTAATTTTCTGACATCTGAAGATAACGAAGTCTCTCTTTTATATCCCGCCAGCAATCGGATTCAATATCCTAAGTAACCGAACTGACTGATTCACTTTAATTCATCTCACCAAATTCAGTTAGCTATCAGACTTCTACGATTATTAGATGTATAGTCTTGTGGAAGCAAATCAAATAAGTGATTAAAATTTCAAAATCAATTTAATCGGGGGGTTATATTAAATCGATAATTGTTACGTTTTTGAAATCTACTCAATGAATTCTGATCAGGTTTGAATTTTCAGGGTTCATACAAACATGGAAATCAGTGAAAACCTGGAAATATCAGTGAAATTTATTTAAAGCAAAAAAGTCAGGGAAATATCAGGAAAAATAAATTTTTTTCTGGGAAATCAGGGAAAATGATTATGAGAACTCCAAATGATGTGCAATTTGTTTTAGTATTCCTGAAATTATTACTTAGTATTGAATTCATACGTTCAATCTTGACTATATTATATTAGAAAGTGTAACAGTAATGCTTTTAACATTTTAGAGACCCGCTATTGTTTTAAAAATTATACCTGGAAAATATTCAAAATTACTCTGAAAAACCTGGAAATATCAGGGAAAATGGTTTTTGAAATATTGTATGAATCCATAATTTTAACCCATTTCAACTGATCTGATAATACCCAAACATAATTGCAGATGATTTATCACAATTATTTTATCGGTTCAGATATCACAACTGTCACGAGAATGTTACGTTACAATTTTAGTACACTAGTCAATTTTATGGGCAATTAAAAACTAAATCGGTTTTTGAGACCCTCTAATTTGAAATTAAAGGGGCGTTCAGATTGTAGAACTTTTAAAGGCCAATTAGCTTGGCTAACAAATTTGTCCAACTAATTCGAACTAATTGGCAGCTAAGAGCTACAAACACAAGGAGAACGCAGCTAGCCTTTAAACACTAACGCCGTGTTGTGTAGCAATTTAATTGGACGAAAACGTGGGGGGGGGGACAATTTCCGAATGTTTCCCTTCCGACGGCAGCAGGCGCTATAGTTCCTAACCAATGAAAAATGTACACAAGAAAATGCACGACTTTTGACGGGTTGCGTTCTTGTGTGATGGGGTGCTGTTGCTCCTGAATTGCAGTGAATTACGCAAACTAATATATCAAACTAAATTTAATTAAGATGTCATGTACTTTTAGTTTATTTAACCAATAGAAGCGAATCATCCACCAATTAAAGCTATTAAATGTTTAAAAATCATTAAAAATTGAAATACAATTTAAGTAAAAAATAGATTTTTATAATTTGAAAAAAGTGGTAACCCTGCGGAATAGTATCCTTGTATCGCGGATATGATAACGTAATAGTAGCCTACCTTGATAGTGAGCGCGTGTATAGAGAGTCGAGATTGGCCGTGTCCCCGAACGCCAATCGATGGCTATATAGGTCTGCGGAGCCTAATCTGGAGTAGTGAATCAAGGGCGCGCGCAAAAGGGCGTTTTCTAATGGCTAGACATTGACCCGCGCTAATTAAGCATTCCCACAACGCCGTCTTGGATAACGGTCATCCGGGGCCGTTTTCGTCCAACGCTTGACCTAATCGACGAACGAGCCACCCACTCGAAAGCCTCGCTTAGAGTCGTAAATATTACCCTTTTTTGGCTATTGGGGGTTGGGGGTTGTAATAACTTCCCAACCTGTTGGTTTAGTAATAATTTGGGAAGATGCCCGTTTGCAATACCGTATATCATTCACGAGAAAGTAGCGAACTCTCTTTGATCTCCGCTATTTGGTTGTTGTTTGACCGGTATGGCATCAGGTAGTGACCTAAATATTTGAAATGCAGGGTTCCCTTTATACGAGTAATACCACTTTCTATCGTCCGTCTCTCGACGGGTGGTTGAGAGTTACGTCGAATATAACACTAACCTACTAAATAAAAAATGCATGCTGGCACCCGCGGTCTTTTAAGTGTCATTTAACCTTTCAGGCCGACACACTAACCCTAAATTGTCGTCGTAAAAATGGCCTTTTGTGTATCCGCGTAGACCGTAATGGCGGATGTCATGTCTCAGTTTATAGACGAGAAGAAGCGCTTCCCTTTCGACCGGACGCGACCCCTTTTTCAAAGGAGCTAAATGCCGTTTCTGGAACAAAAGTTGTTCGTCATTTTTCCCCCTTCCCCGGGGGGTTTCTTTCGAACGCGCGGGATTCGTTGAACTTCGAGCGCTTTTTACCGGAATTTATCGGCTATTTTTTACCCTTTTCTTAGTTGGTTTGTATAATTGGGACGTTTAAGATTATATAATTTTTAAGGAATACTTACACGAACGACCTTGCATTTTAAAAATAGCCTGGGAATTGCCATTTGGTCGTTTGCAGGTAGTGTCAGGTGGGAATTGTCTAAACGGTGGGTGGTAATAAGCCCACGTGTTGCAATTATTTGGGAGATTTCCGATTCCGCGTTCTTGCCCTTTTAACTATCGGCAATTAAACCTTTTCCACATTCCGCTATTTGTGAAAAAAATATTCCAAATTGAGAATTTTATGTAAATTATTGGCCAGATCGTGTTTTGATCAACGCCATGTTGATTTACCCGAGAGTTATAGGCGATAAATCGGGCTGTTTTTATTGGCTCGCGTAGGTTACTGGTCCCTTTGGGACTCGTGATTCTAACCCGGCCGTTCACTTATACTTTACATACCTGCATAATAATTAAATTCGTCGGGTGAGCGTCGAAATTTACGACCAATCGTAACTTTAATACTTTATACCTCCGCATTTCTGGTTTACGCGGAACCTTGACTTAAGCTTGTTTTACAATTTTCCTAATTTCGCTTGAATTTTAAACCCATAGCTAAAAAACCTTAACATAAATTATAGTATCGCTAATGTATCTGATGCTTCTACGCCTTTTATTAATTCTTAATTTTCCGATAAAATATAATCTAAGCGGTCTATTAATTACATCGGTGAAAAATGTCGTTATGGCCAAATGATGGTATATTTGTACGCCGCTGTCCTCGACTGTACAGTCGCGTATTTAGCGCGGCAATGTAGTTGGCGGGGCGAGCGCGGTCTACCGCGTTCTGTCATTGTAAATGACTGAGATAATTAGCTGGAGGTGTAATGTACGAGCCGGACCTTAGGACCTCTGTTACGTATACGCTTATTTTACAGTTCCTATACTACTATAGTCTAAAACAATTTGAAATTTGGTCGATAGGAACGGAGTTTGGCGATGGAGAGGGCAGTCTAGGCGGGGGGAGGGGGGGAGGAAGCGGGGGCATACCTAACGAGCTGTCTTATTAACAGAATAGATTGCGGGGGGAGGCGGCTCTTCCGTCCCCTTACATCCCTTTGTTTGCGCTCGGCCATTAACACCAAGGTTCGGGTCAATAAATGGGATATTCCATGACCGCCTAATAGCTAGGATGAGGCGAACTTCCAGCCCCCTCGCCGCCGAAGTGACGGCCCGCCACGCAGACCGTACCTCCGCCCCCGTTGCCGCCTTTCTTAGAAATTGGCCGGCATTGTTTCACGTCATAAGCCCGTCGGTTCCTTTTGTACGAAGAGCGAGCCATCGCCGCCACGTGAAGATAATAACTCTCATCGTATTGATCGCGTTGACTAGAGTAAATTTAGGCATTCGCGTCAAAACCCAGCAATACGGCATCTCCGTTTTCTCGACGTTAATTATTCTCGCGCTTTGGGGAAATTTTAAACAGTCACTATAACTAATCTCCGGCAGAGAACGCGTGGGCCGTATTTGATATTCATCGATTCCGCGGTTTCTCGTATATGCCCCCGTATAGCTACACCGCCATCAACATTAGTCAGTTCGTTTCGGGGGTTGTATTAGTTTTGGCCAGGTTTAATTAAGGAAGACTTTAAATTATCATCCACTACGTTTTGGGAGTTTCTAATTATTTGGGGAAACACGGCCTCGCGACTGCCGACTCCTCCTGGCTAATTTAATACGAGTTTAACTAGTTATTACCGCGCAACGGGGCCTAGAAACTTATCTCTCCTCCATTTCCCTGCCTGTTTCGTAATCAAATTAACGGCGTAAAATTATAACTAGAGTTTGTCAACGTCCTTTAACCCAGGGATCAATCTCGCGCTGCCCTCGGATGAAAACTGTTTCAATCGATCGACGGCTAATTCGCGGTTTTTTTTACTTTCGAAATCGGTTATTCCTATTTTATGAAAGTGTACAACGGGGAGAATTTCGTAGGAGGGACGGCTAATATAACCATAATTACCGGGAAAAGTCCCTTAATTTTCCATTATAGAAGTCAAGGCTCCGGCGAGCTTTTGATTAAAACCGGTATGGAACTCGCGCCTTCTTTGTCTCGCACTCTCCCCTTGTGCTTTGCCTGTACCCGTCGCGTTCTTGTATTACGGTCTGAAAATCATTAGCCTAATAACTTACCCGCTTCCTTTATAGCGTCGCTTGTAAAGCCTGTTTAAGATTACCCCCCCACCCTTCGTTTTTTTTTGTCTTTTAAAATTACGCAATTTTTAATAAAAGAATCCCGATGGAACTTTTACGAATGGGATGCTAAGGAGTCCGAGAGGAGGAATCAAATTCATTTTTGACGTCTTGGGGGTAGGGCGATCGACTTTGGCAACAAGTGAGCCTGGAGTCGTCGCTATGAATTTTTCATCACGTTGCTCGCTTTGTTTTTGCCTCCGACAGGGACGTGAACGGTCGTTCTTTTTCACTGTTTTCTGATATTTCGAGGGAGGGAAAAAACTGGAATGAGAAATCCTTCCACGCGCTGTTTTACTTTTTTCGGAGCAGGGGAGGATAAATGACCGACTTATTTTTGTTTTGTTGCTACTCTATGTATTTTTACATTATTTTCGTTACGCTGCTGACCGGTTTTACGAGTCTATGGTTTTTATTTAAATTTGTTAAAAGTTTCGCGTTTGTGACGTAGCCGAGCTAGTAATTAAATAAAGCGTAGAAGACTTACTGCTACTTCATATTTAAAATTTTAAACACCAAGTCTAAACATGAAAAAGTAACGTACTAATTTTCTGTAAGGGTTAATTATTTAAATCAGGTAATAGGTTTTTCGCGTTTGTGACGTAGCCTAGCTAGTGATTAAATAAAGCGTAGAAGATTTAATTCTACTTCATATAACTTTTTGGATTAAGATAACGTTTAAAATTTTAAATACCAAATGTGATTAAATTTTAATTACTTTCGCTTAGCCAAACTTTTCCCCTCAAAATCCATCCACTGCCGTATAGAATTTTATTTCGTAACGCGTACTTAGGGTAAATCCCCGTTCTAAAATTCTTATCCCTTCACGGACGTTTACTTCATCGGCTGCGAGGAAATGTTGGAGGGGGAGGGAGGAGATGGGGATTTACTGAGGTCCCCTTTTGACTCATTCCTTCCCGCCTCTTTCAGCATTTTTGCTCAAAGAGCTCCAGGAAAAAAAAGTTGAGAGCGATAGAGAGAGGATGAGTATTTCGAGAATATCCCGTTTTTTCACTCGTTTTTATATATATATATATATATATATATATATATATATATATATATATATATATATATATATATATATATATATATATATATATATATATATATATATATATATATATATATATATATATATATATATATATATATATATATATATATATATATATATATATATATATATATATATAAAACAAGAAATTCAATGACGAAAAATCACGAATTCATCAGCTTTCGAGTTTTCTTTTCCTGAATCCGCCTTCTTTAGAAACACACACGCTTTAAAAGAAAAGAAACTTTTTAAGTGTTCGTAATTTTTGGAGAGACGGTGGAAGAAAGAGGGACTCAACTGAAGAAGGAAGAAAAAACGAGTTACTTGTTCTTACGTTTCCACTTTTTTCCCAACTAGAATATGCAAAGGAATAGGGTTATCTACAAAGGCTTAACTCTTTCTGCCTTATTTGATTTCTTCTTTTGGTCTCTAAAAAATAGCGTGTATATTTAAAGATGAAGGGAGCGGGATAACAAGAAATCGATTAGAGAAGTGTATAGAAAACTGCCGTCGTCCGAAATAGAATCACTTTATTTCTCATAAGAGAGCCCCCTTCCTTATCGGATAGGTTTTCTTAAATTTACTATTGGGGTACAGTCTCAGTCTGTACCGTCGCGATCTCGATTCGATTCGTAGTCTTTTTTTTTTCGTTTAGGTTTAAATTGGTTACCTGTTAGTTTAGGCATAGGCGTGGCGCGATAACGCTCTCTCGTAGGAAGACCTGCCAGGTGACTAGGCTTTCTAATGGAAAGAAATGGAGTTTGAGAGAGAAAAAACATCCGCGTTTTCTTCCTTTTGAGAAAAGTGATTCGACAGGGAACTTTTTGGGTGTGTACGCGCGAATGAAAGTGGTAAGCGGGAATCCAAGCAGGTGTGTTTAAAAAAAAAAAATTAAAAGCGAAACTCGCGACTAGATCTATTTGATAGATCCCTCCGGCAACAATCGATGACGGTTTTTTGCATTAAGTTCGACGCTACGCGAGAGGAAATCGCGCGATCTGACACAACCATCATCTATTCTTCGCCTTTCAACTGATAGTTCCCCTTATTCTTTTTTATAACATAACACGAAACGTCGTTTTGACGTTTTTCGCGGCAACGTAAATATGTCACTGGGGGAAGACTGACAATTCAATGCCGGGAATTATTAGGGGGGAAATTTACGGCTTAATTCCCCTCGTTTAATACGTCACGCTGCCTGATTTAAATCCCCGGAACCGCCTCCTTTTAATAAGAACGCGTATTTCGGAGAAAGTTAATTTCAATTTTTCGATTGAACGAGCACGTTTTTAATTTTCAATCGCTTTAACGCTCGAGTAAGAAATATTTCCCCCCCTCCCCACCGCGTTCGGGTCCACTCTCACGCGGCCTATTACGCTATTAACCCCGTCTACTCGTACATCGCGCGTAGGTTATAAATTCTCCCTGGGTGTTCTAATCTTTTGTTTTGAACGCGGCCGAATTTATAAGAAAATAATATACGTTCGCCAGGCTATATTTGGGAGCTATAGAATCATCCTCACCCGGAAAAACGAGTTTCCCGGCTCGTCCGACTCCAAGTAGAGGTGGGGGGGGGGGTAGGAAGGGATTGCGCATCCCGCATGCAGTGTACCCCCCATGCAGCGCATCCCCCCCCTCTCTTCCATTTTATTCTGGCCGCTTTCTCTTCCCTAGTCTCGGACTCTCGCCATTCCGATTTCGGAGGATAAGAATTTGATGGAAGAGATACGCCTTTATATCTCGCATCTTGTTTGCGCCCCCACCAGTTTTCCCTTTCCATTTTTCTCACATTTTTCTCTTTTTATTTCAAGACTACCGTGTACACTCGTGTTTTCTGCACGGCTTGAAATATTCCCAAAAGAAGCGTTGAGCAAATGTTTGGTAGTTTTCTGTTTTTCACGATTTATTCACGTATATTTGGAGAACAGTTTGGGCAGTGGCGGATTAACCAATAGCCTGAGTAAGCGTGAGCCAGGGGGCCCGCAAATATTCCAAAAGGTAGAGGGCCCGAGACGAAGCTAGGGAAAGATCAGCGAGCTTAAGCCTTGGGGCCCGGAACCTTGCGAAAGGTTAGAGGGCCGGAGACTAAGCTAAGGAAAGATCAGCAAGCTTGAGCCTCTGGGCCCAAGACGAAATTAGGGAGAGATCAACGAGCTTAAGCCTTGGGTCCCGCATCTTTGCCAAAAGGTAGGGGCCCCGAAACGAAGTTAGGGAAAGATCAGTGAATCCCTAATAAAGCTTAAGCCTACGGGCCCGGGACTTTTTCAAAAGGTAGGGGCCCCGAGATGAAGCTAAGGAAAGATCAGCGAGGCCCCTAGTAAAGCTCATGAATAGGGACCCGCGTTGTGTTTAATAAGCCACTGGTTCGGGGAATAACGCGAAGAATTTAATCGTGGCACCATAGAATTATGGCTATATCGATAGGAACCTACTTAGCCGGGGTCGCGATTTGATTTTGCCATTAGCCCGGTTTTTGAAGTTAATGGCGAAGGAATTTGGCGATAACGAGATGGAAGTTTCGAGTTAAGAGCCGAGCCTACGACTGAACGCTCCTGCTTTTGAAACTATTAAATCGGCCTTTGGGACACGAACTACGTCCGCTTTCAGGTCAGGTTTAATACGCGGGGAGCTTCCGTGAACCGAAACCGACACTGATTGCGTTCCACCAAGATCGTGTCGGCTTTAAAAATGCGAATTACTCAACGGCCAGCCAACTCTTTTTCTCTCTCTTCGCTGTAAAGTTTTTATTCGTAGAAACGCTAGTCATCCCGGGTCCGGATTGCGGTTTAATTTTTAACGCGAGCTTGAAACAAGACAGTCAATACCGTATTAAGATCGCTACTCGTTCGCGCCTGCGATAAGCGTTTAAGAACAGACGCACGGACTGGGCAACGTCGGTTCGTATTATTAGTTTCCTTATCCTCGGAATTAGTCGTGGGTAGAAATGTGGAATAATTTGAACGTGAATATTCTCATCACGACTTCAGGCTCGCGTCATTTTTTCTCCGCGATATGTACATCCGTAAAAAAAACCAACACAATACTAGCCTCTCCTCCGTCCACCCAACGTAATTCCGCAACTTAGTAACCCGTACGGTGCGGCCTTTTCCGGGAGACTTTCGCGGTAAAGGCGACACCTAGGTTAAGAAGTTGACGAGAGAGTGGTTGGGCCGGCATTATGGGCTCATCGCCAAGATGGTCGCAAAACTAACAGTAAAGATTCTCCCGTTCCATTAACGGCCCCTTCTACAGTCTCTCATTCCTGAATGGTCCAGTGATTTACACAGTAAGCATTTCTAATTCGGTTTTCATTTCTTCGGCGTCCGTCTCGGCGGTTTTTCTTTTGTCGCTGGATGGTTCGGGGGAGGAGGTTCAGTCGTGCGAGCCACCAGAAGCCCATTTAATGCCTTCGACTTTTTAAATAAGGCTGCCTCTAAAAAAAATCATAAGAACTTGGCCAAAAAAGAATAGAAAGGGGGCCAAAAAATTCCGGTTTCTTCGGGTATTCCTTATTTTTTTAGGATGAGGTTGGAGGGGGCGGAACCCGTCCGCTTGTAGCGACACCTTTTGTTCGAATTTAGCAGCGCCTTTTCGTGTCATTAGTTACGCTAAATTGCCCGAGAATGTTTTTCAAAACCCATACTTATACGGTATAGGCGAAAATACCCGTTTCTACGCGGATTCGTTACTCGCGAAGTTTAAAATTAGTTTCGTGGATTTACTCGTTAGAGCGTCTCTGTACGCACCTTCGCTCGTCCTCGATAAATCTTCTTCCGTTTGACTTTTTTCTCGCGTTTCTTAGTTATTCAGCGAAATCGCCCGAATTTAGTTTTAACGCCAGTGGTTTTCTTCCCATTCTTTTGACTGCTTTGATTTGAGACCTGTTTATTTCGCGGTTCGTTTCTGTTACTCATTAACTTGGTAAAAGAAAACAATTACCCCGTTCTCTATTTTCGTTACTTTTCTTTTCTGGCGTGAGCTGGTATTGGAATTGATTTTGCGTTTCGAGTTACAACGACCTAGTTTAAGACTGATTGCTCTTTTTATTTGAATTTGTCATCGCATCTTCCATTTTTTAAGGGGGGCGGGGCTTTTCGGATATTCTTTCGGCGTATCTACTTTCATTATATTTATTGTCCTAATTTTATTTTTGAAGGATAAAAATATACTTTGACATACAACTCGCGGATTATCTTAAATTTATAAAGTTATAAATACACTTTACGAGTACTTTCCACGAATAATTATAACGGATTATAAATTTTATACATTAAACTATAATATATCAAAATTATGGCTGACGTAAAACTCAATTTAATTTATAAAGACTTAAGTACGTAAACATTGTAGACGCGTTAGATAAAACGTATCCTATATATATGAGGCAACCTATTTTATTACAAAAGTTGAACCGAGTTTTAACGGCTTAAATTGGCGTGGAGGGTGATAGGAAGCGTTGGTACTATTTCGACGTTTGAAAGCTATTGCTTTTGCGTGATAAACTTCCAGTGAATTAAAAATATTTTAATAGACGAGGCTTACGTCCTAGTACAGGGTTAGTACACGACCTGGAATACCTGGAAAACCTGGAAAAGTCAGGGAATTTGAAAATGTTTCCAAAAGGTCAGGGAAAAGTCAGGGAATTTGAAAATGATTCCCAATGGTCAGGGAATAGTCAGGGAAATTTTAAATGGTCCGAAATAGTAAGGGAATTTTAAAATGACGCCAAAAATAAATCCGGAAAATAAATTTTTGAAAAATGTCTTAAAAATACAAAATTAACATTTTTCAAGATTTTACCTCAAAACATAAATTTATTCTACAAAAATGGTCAGGGAAATTTGGCAATTTAGTCAGGGAAAACCTGGAAATGTCAGGGAATTTTATTCCGGAAATTTTGTACGAACCCTGTAGTAGTAGCCAGAGATGAAATTCCTCAATTTTCTAGGCGATCTTGAAAATGGCTCGCGCGTCGCCGATGTAATCTGCCCGCTATCTAGAATGCAACTGTTTGTTTGTGTAAACAACAAGCGGAGCAGAACGGCTCCCTGCATCATCAGATCCCAATTTTTGATCGGGAACGAGGCCGCCCCGTTGATTTCTTAATTGCGAGGGAGGGAGGGAGGGAGGGGGTATCTCGACTAATACTCAATTTGCAGGCAGATGGCGTTTGAGGTCGGCTAAACGACCTTTAGACGTAATCCCGGAAACGATTCTTTCTCCGTGCATTCGAGACTGTGGTGTGTTGTTCGCGTGGGTGCCAACCGACGAGAGAGTATCCCTTCTGTCGGGAACGCGCCTTGCCCGTCTCCGAAATTAGACGGTGACGTCCCCAAATTGTTGGCTCTCGCGAGGTAATTTCCACCGCCGCATCGCGTTATTTTAGGAATTACGAAATTGATACCTGGAACGGTTGGACAGTTCATACTGCGAAAATGTTAGTTTGAGATTCCTTCGCGAATATTCGGCTGTCCCATGGCAAAACCTTTTAACCACCACGATCGTAATTTTGAGATATTTGACTTTTTCAAAGCCTAAGTTATAAGGTTTTAACGTGGTTTTTAATGCGAAAATTATAAAATCCAAAACCATTTTTTAAGCCATAAATAGTTAAATATTTATGACTTTTACCTGCAACTTTTACAGTACTTTCGTACATGCCTTAGTAAAACTGAAGCGTAAAAATCTAATTTTTCAAAAATTTGGTGGTTATAAGGTTTTGCCATGGGGCAGCCGAATTGTTCCTAGTTACGGGTGTATATTGTAAGCTTAGTTCCTACTAATTTTTTATTTACTTAAAAGTTTTTTATTTATTAAAAAGTTTTTTATTTACGCGCGTGAAACGTTTGCGCGCTCCTAAGCTTTTCCTCGTTTACATACGCGACACTAGATCCGTAACTAATAACCGTGGTTCCGAGTCCTGACCAAGCTCTACCGACTGAGTTATTTTAATTCAACGCTTGCAGGCAGGCGGGGGAAATGTTTGGGTACTCTGAAAGCGATAGTTAAATGTCTCGAAGGACCTTGAATTTTAAGCGCGCCTATACGGATTTTCATCAAACAAATATAAAATCTCGATTTCTATTCAGAAAAGTGGCCTTCCACTTTTTTCCCTTTTATTTGTTCGTTAAGCGTACAGGGGGGTAGGTTTACGTAATTATTAGCTCACATTTCCGCGGGCATTCTGTCGGAGATTGTATTATCACGCGAAGAAAGAAGGGTTTATATTCTCAAAGATTCAAGGTTAAGAGAAGTTTGCCAAAGCCAACCGCAAAAAAGTCGAACGAAATTGTTTAAAGGTCTTTTTTACCCGTTTCTCAAACATAAAGAGAAAAGAGAGCCGAGAAGAATTCCGGTTTGCATGGTCACACTCAAAAGAGAATGCGCGCGCTCACTAGCTTGTGTGTGTGTGCTTAGAGGCTCAATTTTTGGCACAAACCTGTTGATGTGTATACTTTACGGCCTGCTCGCCGGAATTTTTTGTATATATTGCTTAGTCGCTTTAGTCGATTCGCGTTACCAAGTGTATCATTTTACATTATGCGATGCCCTTTTTTTTCCAGAATTTACGATATTTTTTTTTACTATTTGGCGTTCGTGTAACCGACGTTGGACTTGGTGTAGTTTGCTCCCGCGATTATGGTTTTTCGTGGTATTTTACAACTAGTTTTTTGCCGGTAATTTTGCATAATTTTCATTAAATTGGTTTTGCGTGACTGAATTTTCAATCGGAGAAATTTAAGCCCTATAACAAAACGGGATTTCTAAAACGTGTATTTCATGCGAATGGAAAATATTCAAAACTACCCTGGGAAAATGGTTTTTAAATATTGTATGAACCCTGTTAAAGCCTTTATTTCAGGTGGCCGGGTTACAATGCGTAGGAGGGTGGTGGCAAGCCCTGCAAGCCACGCGAGCCAACAGCTCCCTACACTAACTATTACCGTTAACTCAAATACTTCGTCAAATTATTTAAGCGTAATTATTCCGGAATGAATTTCTAGCCAGCCGTGTTCCCTATATTCGCGTAATGTTATCCGTTGTCGTGAGTGGCATTTTCCACACGCGAGTCTCGCTTGAGAAGAGCGTAACTTCTTGTAATGATATTCTCCGATTTGCGTGGTCTCCTTTGGGTTGAATAGGTGCTGGTGGCCGCCATTTTCTCGCTTGGCTGCCATTGGGAGACTTTCACTCATTCCGTCCCTTATCACGCGTCGCCCTGATACCGTCGCGCGCCTGGCTCACCGGCAACCCTTACCCGAAATTAAATCGTACACTGAACGTAAACGCTTGATAAAGAAGTATTTGAGAACTGTAGTCGAACTCGCAATTTGTCAGTGAAAACGTTGAATTTTCAATGAACTCTTTTCGGATTCTGAATCACGTCCATTTCTAAGAAGCACTCGGCTTAAAGACGATTTTTTTAGAGCGTCTCGATTCGCCTTCAAGGCTTTAAAGGTAAACAAAATCGTTTGAAAAAAATCGGGTCGAATTTAAGGTAGCTCCTCCCCTTCCGCCAGGCGTACCTTCCCGCTTCTCAAAACGTGATTCCGTAGTCCCAACCTCGGTAATTGAACGATTTTGTGGCCCTTTAGTGTTATATCGTTGGGGCTCGTCTCGAGCTTGTACCGCCCTCATCTATAACCGTAAAATTGTACATGGAACTAGTCTTATCGTCGAAATCACTATCGTCATAGGCACTAAACAAATAGGTGACGTGCAAAATTCGCGGGAAATAATTATACACTATCATCCCTCGTTGAAGTCTCAAGAAAATATTTTAAGTTGAATGGTATCTTTGACACCCAAAGATTTAACTTTGATTTTTTGATCAAGTGAGGAACACTTTGTTGAAACGAAAAAATATTAATGAGACGTAAAATAAGTTTATATTGTGAATTTTAAACAGTTTTTACGATCATTATAAATTTGTGATTTTGGGAAATAAATTCACCGTAGATAAACTTGCAATGGACCAGGCCCATAAGTGAAAGTTAAGAAAATAAGCTAAATATTTTTGTGTCAGTTCGAACTCAAGCTATTGATTTGAGTGAAAACAAAATATCCCATCTGGAGCTCACGAAGAGGTCATTATCCATGTTTAATTTGATTTTTTTCGGGAAAAAAATGTAAACAAAGAAATTTACTGGTTAATATTTCGGAAAATGATTAAAAAACATGTATTATTCGTAAATTTTGAGCAATTTATCGAAAAAAACGTCGTTTTTATCAAAAAATTAATCGGATAATACAGAAATATAAATTACTTGATCAAAACATTTTACGAATAATTTTGAGAGCTTTATCTATTGAATAAAAGTTAACCATCCCAGACCTCTAAGCTCACGTACATAGAAGTTGGTCTCAAACAAACGTTTGTTCTCAAACAGACGTTGGTTCTCAAATTTGAGACGGGCCCGGGCAGCTACGCGGAGCGATTCGAAAGCGGAACGAAGAGCTTCGCAACGATGACAAGGCGCTTATTTCTCCAGACAGGTAACGCTCTGTGTTATTGTCAATTTACAATATATCGTAATTGATGTATCGGCCACTGTTCCCCATTTTTCTCGGTTCATTTATTATATTTCCATATTTTTAATTTACGATGTTTATCATTTTATTAACAAATCCCCGAAATTATTCGTGACAGAATTTAAAGCCGAAAGTGGGCGTGGGATTTAAATATATTTATCTCAAAGAGCGAAATTAATCTAAAAATCCTCGTTCGTGGTGAAACGAAACTTTTATCTAGTAGAAAGGGTTCGAAATAAGTATTAATCATTTTAGCGGCGGCCTCTTATCCCTTTCGGTATTTCGCGGCTCGATGGGAATAATCAAACCGTTCCATCCAGGCTCGTAACTCAATCGGCTAATTTGTTTACTTTCCCGAACTATCTTCGTGAATAAATCATTTGTATTATTAGGCCTTATTTTAATTAGTTTCGTAGAAGTAAAGCGCATCGTCTGGCTCTCTTCGGAATCTCGTTTAAAGTGGCAGTCTGAGTGAGCGCCTGCGCTCGGCCCTTTTCTTAAGTATACGAATTGGTCACGATCTCGGCGTTTAGACGCGCTGGGAGGCCCGCCAGTAGCGGCTCATTTAAATGCGCCTTTCATTTAAATTCACGTCAACAGGGCCGCTCTCAAAGTTCCTCCGTTCTTCGCGTCCCTGGCTCTCGAGTGGCCGCGCTGCAAGTTGCTCGTAAAAATACTCTTATCTAACGCCTTGTTTTACGACTTTTTTGCGTAGACGCTTTGAAAAGTCCCGATTTTCTTTTTGCCCAGTTATTTTATTATTCGCGAAGATTTTTGACAATGGCCGCCATCCCCCTCCCCCCTTCGTCATCTTTGTTTTAATAAAGCCAATTACGACGATGAAACTTTTGGAGGACTGGGTAATGCTTCCAAATTGAATTTTAAAGGACCTCTAGCGACTGGTTTTATTTGAAATTTTAATGTTAAGAGCTTTTTAATTATTTCGTTTTATTTCGCCGCTCCGTTAAGCGTTTTAATATGTAATTTCTAATTCATTCTCGAGTTTTTAGTGTTTAGGTTTTTAACCCATTTCTACGGAGCTCTGGAAATTACCGTGGGAGTACGTAATTGCGGGACACGACCTTCCGAAAAGATCGAGATAATCATGTTAGAATTATTAAGAAATTAAATTACTCGAAATGGATCCGTTCGTATTGAATTTCGATTTCTAAAAATGTTTCGGGTCATGGAACTTAAAAAATTTATTTAAACGCGAATTTTGTCTCCCATTATTTATAAAATAACTCCGTAATAGTAGCCGAAAGCTTGGGTAATAATTTTGAGCCCGTCAGTATGTAATTTCCAATACCCTATTGTTTACCCTCCCAATTCTGGAATTTTTTTTTAACAACTTGGGCCGCAACTTGGAAAAAGATGAAGTCGACCCTGGGCTAGTTAGAACAGGAGGTCTTACGTAGCCGTTACACCAGTGGCTAGTTTACGAACCACTGTTGAAACTGTACCTCATCCGTTTAGTAAAGATCGGTGTCTGGTGACGTGATTTTTCTACTTCACAATATGATATGGAGGGAAATGAGAATCTTTATTTTGCGAGAGAGGATGAAGGGGGAGGGGAAAACAATCATTAAAAGACGATCATAAACTTGTTTCGATCTTTTTACTTTTTGGTTAACCCGCGTAGATAGTCCCCCCCCCCCCTCCCGGTTGTCTCAACCGTGAGTGTAGCAGATCCATATTGCGTATACGTGTAAGCGAGGGAAGTCCAAATGAGGTCGAACTTCTTCTTTCAACGTAAATTTTTCTCAGTTTCTTCACGGGCGATTTCTTCGGGGGGAACAGGGCACGAATACGATTAATCCGGTTTGGCGCGGGGGTGGGGCACTCGGCAGGGGACCTCGGCGGAATCTGGCCAGGGTGGCCTCCGCAACGCTAGTACCAAACCGGATCCCAAACCGTAAATATTCCAGCAACGTGAATTTGCGGTTTCGGATGTCCTCGTTCGAATGGCTTTGTTTAGAGAAGATTCTTTATCCAACTTTTACTACATTAGGTATACAATTAATGAGAGAGGATTGGGTTGACGGATAATGTGAAAGAAATAACGCGCTAAGTCGTTGCGGGCGGCTGAGAGAGTAGTAGAACCACTCTTTACTGTTTTTATCGCGTTTTCTTTCTTTTTTTGACCCAGAAGCGCACTAAAAACAAAAGATTGAGGGTACGAGAAAAGGGAATCCTTTCTATTTTATACAAGTTTTCATTTATCGTTCCGAGTAGTTTATTTTCTTATAAACGGTTTTTACACACGATCCCTAAGGGATATGTCTGTACTAAGATCACGTACTGAGTAGCCGCCGCCGCCGACTCTTGCATAACTCTTCAACTATTAGGTCTAGAAGGGTCAATGATATGTCAATCGACAGAAATTATCAGATCCTCAATAGCCCAATATTTATTTTGACGCTAGGTGGCCCACAAGTTGGTCATTTGCCCATTTTATTTAATTTTGACGATATTCAATCTACACACTTTTTTAAATTAAGACAGACTTGGTTGAAAATTATATTTTAGTTAGTTGGGGTTGGATTTAAGGTTTTTATTAGTAGTCAGCCTGACTAGTGAGCCTTTTTGTCTTAATTTATATTAGTAGTCACTGACTAGTGGGGGTAAAAATGGGGTTTAATAAGAAGCCAACATTTTTCTTTATCCGTCAGAATTTAAATAGGAGTTCATTATCACTTGAGTTACATGTCTTTGGCCGATCACAATTTTTTCACGGCTTAGAGTCGTGACTAGTTTAAAATATGTTCATTGATAATATCATCAAATGACGCGTTATTTTGAGATAGACATTCTGAATCAGAACTTGTATGAGGTGCAGTAGACTCTCTGAACTCTTCATTTTCTACAAGCTCTACTATCATGTTGTCATTTTTTTAAATAACATGGAATTGATGAATGATGAATTTCTGATACGCGACATTCGCCATTGTATATGAATATTTAGGTAAAATTTTCACTAGTCAAATTGAATATTAAGCCCCCGATTTCGATGAATTTTAGTAGTCAGAACATTTATTTTAGTCGTAAAATGCCGTGAGTAGTTCCTTATGTCCAACCCTGGTGCTGATCATTTTGGAACTACGTTTACGTGTTGCATTAAGAAATTTGAATTTTAAGTTGTGATATTTGAATTTCGTACCAATTGATACAAGCGCCATCTAACTCCAAAAAAAACATCTGGCTTGAAAATTAATTTAAATTAACTTGTTCGCCTTTCACTACCTTATTTCCAAAACCAGGTAACTCGAAAAACTCATTTTCGATAAAATTCCTCTTGGGTTTATTTAATTTCTAAAGACGAAGGCAAGAGCGGCCCGAGCTGCAAACGGTGGTGTTCCACACCAAATACCCGAGGTTATATTCCCTTTAAAATTTTAAACAAATTTCCCCGAAATACTATTTTTAAATTCAAAGCGTTTTTATTGGGTATTCGCTCTCGCACGAATGATGACGTCAGCCGTAAAACTGACAGCTGGTCCTTGTGGGAATTGGGAGCAGTTTCGAAGCAGTCCAAAGAAAAGCGACAGAAGCTTAGACGCAATAGCTTGTACACATTATATTTTAATTTAAATACTTTGTCTTTCCGTCAAAGGCGTCGGTGGTAAATCAATGATGTAGTTTTCAAAGTGATAAATATTTACTCAGACGGCGTAAAACTTCCATCGTTTTCTTATTTTCGACCCATTTTTTTGAACGAAGACAGTTCGATGAAAGATTCAACCATATCCGATTTAAACAAATTTTGTATCCTTCGGAATAATTTAACTCGCTTGTCGGCTTCTATTCCACAGATTATCTGTAATATGTAACGCGTAGATCTCGACGGGAAAGCCTATAAAATTCTCATTCGCGTAAAATGCATTTCAAATTTGCAGCGATAACAATAGACCTCTTTGTATAAAGGCGCAACGACAATAGCCGAAAATATATTTAAATTTGAGATTCTCGACTGCTCTCCCCTCCGCCCAACTAGAAAGCCGTTATCGAAAATTTGCATCCTTACTGCCCCCTCCCCTCTTTAAAGAATATTTAAATTCGATTTATATAAGATCTGCTGGCCAAAATCCCGATTGTTCCGTGTCATTTCTTCGGGGGTTTCCGGCCCCCGGATTTGAATTATGTAACAGTTTTTATTGATATTTATTCGCGCCATTATGTATATAGCGAAGAAAGTGAAATGCGGACTATATATCTCTATTCCCTCTATTTACATTTTAAAAAAATATAAATTTTTCTCTCTGGATAAATTTAAAAGTTCCCTTTCGCTAAGCGTCGGCGTTCTATATTGGAAATGGGTTAAAGTGGCCAAAGTCATCAATTTTAGCCGGTTTGATCTCGACGGATGAACGTGTTGCGTCAGCAAATTAAAATATTTAATATCCATCTTCGATTCCGACCCTCGCAGACTGTACCGCTTTCCCGCTATTGGTCGCGCTATTTAGCGAACTTTGTTTGAACTAAAAGAGGGTCGCGCTAAATTCCCAATATTATTAGCATTGCTAATACTTGAACCCGAGCGAA
Source organism: Leiobunum rupestre (assembly GCF_980474605.1). NCBI lineage: Eukaryota > Metazoa > Arthropoda > Arachnida > Opiliones > Sclerosomatidae > Leiobunum > Leiobunum rupestre. The sequence goes on from NC_143391.1 coordinate 19,129,753, forward strand.
AACTGGAAGTTATAATACCCGCTATACACGTTGATTTTAATCTTTTCAAAAGTGTCGTATAGCTCAATATGGGGCGCCTATTGATACTAAACGAACTACCGTTATATACAGGCTTTTCAAAGTTTCTAATTTGCATATTGGCGACATTCGTGAATGACGGGGCTTTCGGTACTCCCACTTATTATTTCTTACATGTTTTTGTATTTTGAGTTTCCTCTAAAACTTCAACTAGCTTAAATATACGATCCCTGCTGTATTTAAGGATGTACGCAGACCGTGAACTCGACCCGGAAAGTTGGGAATCCACGGGTTTTCATCAGAAATCCTTTCTGAATGGTCAATTCCCGAATAGTTTGTAAAAAAACTCTGGGTTTTTCCCAAAATTAAACATACCTTTTTTTCTTTCTATTAAACCGTAACTGGTAAAAAACGAATTAGAAAATGGCAAAAAATTTCAACTCTTGAAATTTCTGAGCAAAATTTTTTATTTTAAATTTCTGAGCAAAATTTTTTATTTTAAATTTCTGAGCAAAATTTTTTATTTTAAATTTCTGAGCAAAATTTTTTATTTTAAATTTCTGAGCAAAATTTTTTATTTTAAATTTCTGAGCAAAATTTTTTATTTTAAATTTCTGAGCAAAATTTTTTATTTTAAATTTCTGAGCAAAATTTTTTATTTTAAATTTCTGAGCAAAATTTTTTATTTTAAATTTCTGAGCAAAATTTTTTATTTTAAATTTCTGAGCAAAATTTTTTATTTTAAATTTCTGAGCAAAATTTTTTATTTTAAATTTCTGAGCAAAATTTTTTATTTTAAATTTCTGAGCAAAATTTTTTATTTTAAATTTCTGAGCAAAATTTTTTATTTTAAATTTCTGAGCAAAATTTTTTATTTTAAATTTCTGAGCAAAATTTTTTATTTTAAATTTCTGAGCAAAATTTTTTATTTTAAATTTCTGAGCAAAATTTTTTATTTTAAATTTCTGAGCAAAATTTTTTATTTTAAATTTCTGAGCAAAATTTTTTATTTTAAATTTCTGAGCAAAATTTTTTATTTTAAATTTCTGAGCAAAATTTTTTATTTTAAATTTCTGAGCAAAATTTTTTATTTTAAATTTCTGAGCAAAATTTTTTATTTTAAATTTCTGAGCAAAATTTTTTATTTTAAATTTCTGAGCAAAATTTTTTATTTTAAATTTCTGAGCAAAATTTTTTATTTTAAATTTCTGAGCAAAATTTTTTATTTTAAATTTCTGAGCAAAATTTTTTATTTGAAGTACAAGTGATGGTTTTAGTAGAGAATATTTAAAATTTAAATTTTAAATTTTTAATACGCATTTAATAAACCCCGTACCCTCTCTAAAATACAGGTTTATCCCATTAAGAGTTAATTAACGGTTCGTCTCGAAAGACTCTGTTGAGAAACCGATAATTAACAATTTCTTTAAATTTCACGTTTAAGTCGATCTGTACAATTTTATATAACTTTCCAATTTTTCCGAATGAGATAACAAAACGCGAATAGATAAAACCCACTTCTACTGAAACAGAAATCGAGTTTGAGATAGCGTTAGTGTTAAGGATATGCCGGGGAATCTTTAAAAATATTTTTTTTTCATTCGAGTTCTATATAAAGAACTGGAAATGTTTCTGGCGTTCTCATAAGCGAGGTAGAAGATGGAAACACCTTTTTAATGTGTAAACTTTAGTTTTTTTTCTCTCGCTCTCCTCGAAGATGAAACCGGGAGGTCGACAAACTTGCTTAATTTCTCTCGTCAACTTTGAAAAAGTGACGCTGACGTTGCGAATTTAATACTGACTATAGCGGGTATGCCAGTCGTGTCTGTACCTTTCCCGTTTCGTACGAGTTTTTTATAACGATTTTTTATTACTATTTCGCCGCACGGGGGGGGGGGGGATTCATGATAGTTGAAAACATAACGACCTATCATTTGGTTTCGAATTTAGAAAACTGCTGAAAAAGCAATGACTTCGGTCATTTTACGTTCGACTTAGGTTACTGTTTTTTATTACCAAATGGCTATGTAACTTAGACGTGACTCGTCAATTTTGTCTGAAATCTATGGCGAGTTTCATATAATTATTCATTTAGTTTGGGGTAATTAAAACAACTGCGATAATGAAATTTTAGTTGCGATACTTTTATACGTCGACATTTGATTTAAATAAGGATTGTTTAATATAAACTGTCAAATGTATATCAATATTTTGACACCAAACAAGAACGGTTTTGTACGTCAAGTCCAGGAGGCTTAAACAAATGATCAAGATGTCTTGAGAACCTGTTACCGCCCTTGAACCCGCTTCCCATTGTTTGCTTAATGAGGGGTTATTACGGAGCCCGAAAATTCTATTTCTGCCAGAGAGAAACTTAATCAAAGATAAACCTTTCTGGTCTCTGGCGGCGTTTTGACTTTCCTCGATCTTCGGACGTACGTGTCTCGGCGACTGCCTTCTTTTATTTAAAGATTTTTTCATTAGCGATGTCCGGATGTCGTTTCTGATTGCCCCCATCGTTCGTTTGCCTTCTTAATAAAATATTCGCCTTTAATTTATTTCCGTCACGCGATAACCTTTGACCCGCCGAAAGCCCGTCCCTGACACGTTTCGCCATTCTTCCCAAAACTGCGTGACCGTTTTTTCCTCACCTCGCCGTCCTCGAGACAACAAGGATGACAGGGATGAGAAAACGTCCTTGGCCAAAATGTCTTAAAACAATCGGTTTTAATTGAGTTTTTCTTCTAAGTAGTGTAAAATTAATATAACGCTCTACGCTTTTAATCGCCATTTAGTGTTTAATTTCGGTATACTTTTTCATTCGTAGTGTACTTCAGCGAGGTGTCAGTTCAGCCAGTATCAGTCCGGAGTCCGTAAGCCTTTGTCGTACCAACTAATGTAAGCTAATTTTCCGTTGTATTTAAGCGAAGTACGTATTCGTACGAGGGCCAGTAGTGACAATGCTCTTTCGGCGTCTTTCCCCGATTCCATTGCCCCGGGCCTTTATTTTATATCTGGTTTTCTAATAACTAGAAACGAATGTAGAGGTATAGCTTCGCGGGTGGAATGCTATTCGCGGCGAATCTCGCTCGTAGGTTTAATGCTTTGAACCTTGTTGACTGATGGGTTGCGAAATTTTTAAATTATTTTACCGGCTATAGAGATACTCATTTTCTCGGTTTGGTTGATTGGGCTTTAATCGGCGAAGTTAGTTGGAACATTTATTGTTCGTGTAGTGGCGATTGCGAGAGGGGCCGTCTGCTCTTTATCAACGGCGTTTTGAAGGTGTCTTCGCTCAAACGTGAAATCTTTCTTGGCAAAATGCGTGGCGTGTTCGCAACCAGTTCGCTATCGCGACAAGCGCTTTGAAATACGAGTACCTCTTTTCCCACCCGAAGTAATCGGATAGCGGCCAAATATACCTTCAAACTTTTTTCGAATATTTTTTAACGAGACGAAAAGCGCCTTTTCGAACATTGACATCGAACGCTTTGACGCTGGCAATAACTTCGCTTCGTTATCGTCAATGAAAGCGTCTCTGTTTTCCCCTCTCTCTCTCTCTCGAATCAATTAGGTGTTTCGCGGATCGAATAATTTCTCCTCAGAAGCGTGCTGCTTTCCCCCGAGCGTTCCCCGCCACCGAGGTACGGACATGGCGAAAGAGTTGCGCGGTGGCTTTGACCTCTTTCGTTTACGGATTTGCGGGGGTCTACCTTTTCTTCCTAGTTTCGCCCTCCCCTCCCTTCGACTGAATGAATGATAAGCGAATTTAAATGGAAACTTTCTTATTAACCCCCGGGAGGTAGTATCGCGTCTTCCTCGGCTGTACTTGGCGCGGACTCGTCGTCTTGTCGGGCTCGTTGCCCTGCCCGCGCCTGCAATGCAAATCTGCAGGAAGCGATATTCCCGGGATGTCTTCCTTGGCTCCTTCATCCGTTTGCCCTTGGATCAGGGTTGCCAGATAACAAGCGCTGGATTATCGTATAGAGTTTCGATTTGGATCTTACTAGATTAAGAAGGATCGTACGGTCTAAAACAAGTCACTTTAGCCCAAAAGATATCTAAAGATAAAAAAAGTTTCTTAAACCTATTATGTCGTATAATTTAAGTAACTTTTTGTACGAAAAATCACGCGAGAAAATATTTTCGATTCATGGCGACCACTACCACGCCCCCCCATGAAACCGCAAGAGCGGGTAAAAAATTGGAATTCGGGAATTTGGGAGATAACTTTTGCTAAAGATGCAATATTTAGAGATTTCTAAAGATTTCCGCTCTAAAGAAAACAGTTTTTAAACGGATAGTACTTTAGATCGTATTTTATCGTAAGATCGTATTTTTGCCGTACGATCCAGCCTTTGGATCGTATACCGTACCGCGTGTTCAATTATCGTACAAATACGATCCAGATCGTACATCTGGCAACTCTGCCTTGGATTTCGCGACTGGTCTCGCGTATTTCGGAAGCATCCGTCACACCCCTGCAGCTGATAGCGTTGGTTCTCAATTTCCAGCTACATTTTCCAAGTGATACTACGGAGGGCTTTAGCTTTTTAAGTCTTTACTGGAGACTCGTATGAATTTGCCTTCGACGTTATATTTGTCAAATGTTTTGAAATATCAAAATGTTTCAATTTTACTATATAATAATTCGTTAAATATTTTAAAGCTCTACGCTCTTTTAACCGTAGAAACGAAAGCTATTATGATTAACTATGATCCAGATAGATAGTGTTAGTTTAAATTATAAAATATATTTTAATAAAATAATAAATTTTACGATAGGGGCCCATCGCCTAGCTCTTCACCAGGTTGCCCCTCCTTGAAAATTTCAGTTAGAAAGTCCCATGACCACGTAATTTGCCCGAAACGTCCCTGCGCGGCTCTTATTAGTGCGCACTAGACTATAGTCACCCAACTCCAATCTAATATTACTTCAGAGTGACTACTTACAGGGTAAAGTCAGGGAATTTGTATTTGGGTAAAATAATCAGGGAAAAGTAAGGGAATTTTAAATTTAGTCTACAAATCAGGGAAATGTCAGGGAATTCAACTTCTGTTGCAAATAGGAGGCAAACTTTTCTAAAATATAGGCTATCTTGGCTCAATAAGTATGGGAAAATATCCGGAGATGGTCAGGGAAAACCTGGATAAGTCGAATTTGATTGTGAAAAAACTTAGGCAACCCTGACTAACTATATAATTGTTTACGTTACCATATTTGTTAAATATACAAAAAAAAATTAACTGGCTGTTTACGTTTTCGACGGCCGTTTTTTTGATGACGTCAAACTGGAACGACATCGTTCTATTTCCGTTATCGCGAAAGATCTGGTTATAGAAGTAGCTTATACATACGATTACTCGAAAGCGAGCTCCGCCCTGTTCTATAAAACTTAGTTATAGGCTAGTCGTCGGCGTTGAAAAACGAAAGCTTATCGTCCACCCTTTTCGTATTCCGCGCGTCTCCGAATGTTTCTACGTTCGTGATTGAATCCGCATTCCAAAATGAGAAGTCTCCCTTCTAATTGAAGTGTTATTCTAATGAGGACGAGGGGAAACCGAGGACGACGATCATGGTTCCGTTAGATAATATTTTCTAACGCGCCATTTGTTGGCTAAAACACTCACGCAGCCTGTTGAAGGGGCTGTCCGCGACGCTTCGTGAGAAGCACCCTAACGTTGTTATCCCGCCACGAGATAGCGAGGAAGGACGACGAATACTCTCGATTGGCGCTTTCGTCCGAGCCAGGCGTACGGGTCAAGTCTTCGCGTCCTAAAGCCGCGATTAAACTGTCCGGTGATCGTATAATCCGACGGTGAAGGCATTGGGGTTGAGAGATTTTAGGCGCAACCTTTTACCCAGATTGTCTCGATGCTTGGCCCACAAAACATAATATATAGGAGAGGGCTAAGACCCCGACGCAAAGTTCGCAATAATAAAATGCCCGGTAATGGCCTCCCTTAAATTGATAGCGAGGTAGGCTCTGTGTTTAGAGAAAGGGGGTACCGTTTGGGGGTAAGCCAGACACCGCCCCTGTTGTGACCTTTAGAGTAATGGTTAACGACACGCCCTCTGACGGTTGAAGATAGCGAAAACCTTATTATAACCTACCATATAGTTTAGAGCCTATTACCTAACAGCGCCTTTTATATCTATCGAACGCCTTTCTGGTCTCGGACGAGAGTGTCCGGTGGCTGCGGCGATGGAAGGGCCGAGGGTTTATTATATCGCCGCCGCAACTACCGTCTCTAAAGTGAATCTGCCAGCCTTGTTTGGCTCTCTGCGAAGCGGGTGTGGGACAAATGGAGATATCTGTTGCCTCCGCCGTCGACGTCCGTTCGATAAAACGTTGAAGGTGCCGCTCGTTTATTTATTAAAGATCTTGAGTAATGACTTTTCCCTCAGTTCCGGGGGGGACCGTTCGAAATTCATTTTTTCCTTCATACATATAGGGATATTTTTGGGGACCCCGCTCGTTCGAAATGCCTTTTTGGTTATAAATTGAGTTCTTTGGGTCCTATTTTTCATCCACGCTTAGTGTAGCCACGCGTATTGCTATATAAAGCGACGGGCATCATTTCCCCTTAAGGATACTCGACACCACACCGTTCATAGTATATTTTTTTTTTATCAATTCTGAATTAAATACTTGGTAATACGTTCGTTAAATTGCCCTTTATTGGCGGCAATGTACAAGTTCATTTCCAAGCGACAATCGTCAAAAAGTATTGCTTTTAATCGATTTTGTTTTAAATATTAATGGCTTACTTAGCCCTGAGAAAGTCCTAGAAATGGGTTTGTCTGACGTCATAGAACTTGTTTTCGCAACACTGAATCAGCACTGCCCTCTAGGGAGCTTTCAGACAGATATGTTTCGTTACTCGCCGTATTAAAATCGCGGCGATATGGGAGCAATTTAAAGTTTTTATTTTAGTTCGGGTTTGTAGAGCGGATAGAGGCGCTAATAACTTGGGTCCCTGGCAATTCCTTATTAATTCCACGCTAGACGGGGAAGTATAGCCTTTCCGTGGTAGGTGGTTCCGGGTTTAATTTTCGGCCAGGCGGGGCATAAAAGGTACGCTTCCTCGCGTTGTCGATCGACGAGGGCCACCGCTATAGCGGCGAAAACTTTTAACGACTGGATAGTTCCTGGCGGATTACCGATACGGCGGTAGAAGTTTCTATTGTATCGAGCGCGACCCGGGATGCGCCGATAGCTTAAAAAGAATTTATCAGGCCGCGTTGCCCCGCGGCGACTAATATTCGCCTGAATTATTTGTTGCGTTATTCTCGCGTCTTTTCAAGTCCTCGGGTCCTTTTCTATCCCTGGACGCTTTTATGGACCACGAGGAGCTGGTTCCGCACCCCCACCCCCCTTCCTCCGAGCGCCCTACCCGTACACTCCGCTACGCCAATTTTTTGGTTCCATGGTAATGGGGAAAATGAATAGTGTATAATGCGAACGGATCCCGTTTTTAAGCTTGCGCTTTTCTTCAAAGCGATTGTGGATGGTGTTCGGCTTACCACCAATACGTAACTTCTCGGCGTTTTCGACTACTACTGGTGCCAGAACGGTTCCATTAAAGAGATAGTGACAGCTTGGAGTAAAGTTAAATTTACTGAATTAATAACCTTCATTGGATAGAGTAGAATGCCGTGAATCCGAAAATATATATGTTATACCACTTTAAATTAGTATTTATTTATGAAAATTTACTTTAAAATATTTGTGAAATGTTCTCTTCCCCGCAAACTCAACTACAAACTACGTCATATTTGGTCGAGAAGTCGAGCCGGTTTACGTGGAGGGGGGATAACATTTTAGAAGATAATACCCGCGAATGACGTCAGCAATATGAGACGCGGCGCTTGCGGAGAAGCTGACCCTCCCATCTAAAATCTTAAATTTAATAGTTATTATTTTTTTACAATTTTTTTATTACCACTATATTTACCATGGTCTTTTTATATATTTTATGTAAAAATATGATATACAAAAAAAATCTGTCACTATCTCTTTAAGTTAGCGCCCTCAAGCGACCGATTTTAAAATTATTTTTGGCACCTTATTGCACCCTTCATGCACCATAGTGCACCGCTAAAGGCGGGAAATAAAAAAGGGGTCTAAGTTAAGGACAGCACCCCCACATATGATATCGATAAAATAACGTTCCTAATAGCTTTCACCACAGATCTTTTATTGCACCGTTGGTGCAATCGATAAGGCATTTATTTCCTATATCGAATATTTATCTTTACAGCCGAATGTTTTTAAAATTTTCAGCCTTTTTGTGACTGTGCAATGGCTATCATGCACCATTGGTGCAGTCGATTGGACATGTTTTTAGTAATATCGAATATTGGATATTTTACCAATTTTTATTTTAAATATCCCGCCTTTCAATGACGGTGCAATCGATTAGGCATGTTATTATTATCGATATCAAATTAATATGACAGTGCTGTTGTTAACTTAGCCCCCCCTTTGTTTTTTGAATTTCCCGCCTTCTCTAGATGGCATAACAAAAATTTTCAGTGGTGTGTGCATGAAGGGTGCAATAAGGTGCAGAAAGTAATTTAAAATCGGTCGCTTGGTGGCGCTAACTTAATGGACCCTGGAAGAACTAAGTTTGTTCCACGGTAAAAGTCAAACAAATTCTTAGTACTATCAAAGCTAGATTCCTTCGCAAGTAATTAAATTTTAGATGCTTACTAATTCTACGGGACAGCCGAATGTGTAAGATGGATTTTCGTGGCCGCAGTTCTTAAAGGAAGTTGGTTATTTCTTTTCAGTTTCTCGATTTGTAGTTTTATCTCCCTCGTTGTTAAAAGTAGGTATACGAGAAATAACAAACCCCTATCGAGTGTCTTCATTATTTAAGTTACGGTTGTTTTTTAGGGGGAGGGGGCGTTTACGTCGATAAATGGCCCGGAGCGTCGTAATTTCTCGGCTCTTATTCCGACGAGAGTGCGCGCGGCCTATTTGTGTTTGGATTGTACTGACTGAATAGACTCTCGCTTCTGCTCGATTCCCACGCCCAATGTCTACGTTGCAATCCCCGCATATTTTTTATCGTTTTCTTACTCCCGCTCCGCTTTCTTATATCGGCGTGGCTACCGTATAAGCTTCGTCCACGCGGGATCCCGGAGATGTTGTCCGAACATCTTCGGGATGACTCTTATTACCTCGGGGCCCTTTCGCTCGTATCTCTGAAATGTGGAATAAGTAGTCTACCGGACCCTGGCGCTCGTCGTAACTTCGTAACGTTTCGGCCCCGTTTTCTAAGAGGCTTTAGCGCCGTAACTGGATGAAGTATATCGAAGCCAGTGACGGAGATGCTATATTCAGAGTCTGCCCGACCTTTTTCTTAAATAGGTTTACCTTATAAAGAAGGGAATGCGTATTCTTATTGAAAACGAGCGCGGCCTTGAGCGAATTGCTTATTACGCCATCCGGTGGCGGCATTCATCCATTGTCCACTCTTCGGGATTTTCTCGACGTAGCGGCCACGGCGGACTCTTAGAGCAAACAATATTTTTTTCGGAGAAGGTTTTTTCGTGCCTTCTCTCTTGGTACGGACCAAAAATAAATCGAAAATGACTTGGTTTTTGTTATTTTTGGTGTTTCCCCTGTAGATGGTTTGTATGATAAACACACAACGTAATTAACTGCTCACCCACTCTGTTTGATTTGGGAATTCCCAGCCTCGGGTTAGTGGTCTTATAATTAGTTTATGCAGTAATGCTCGTTCCCACCCTCCCTTTTTTGTGGCAGATTTGCGATTACAACTATATTTCTAAATTATGACTCGTTCCATTTTTATTACATTTTGGTCTATAGTCTAGTCTAAACTTACTTCGAATGTCGGTCTAAGCGAGGATTGAAGCTTCGCCTTCCCTGTCCCCTATGGTACATTAAATTTACCTACGCCCGCTGTCGAATTTTCCATAAATCTAATAACATCGAATTGAAGTTACATAGGCGTCGGTCCCTTGACTGTAAAAAAATCTCCTTTTTTGTAAAAGCTTTTGGGGGGAGGGGCGGGGGAAGTTGGTCGGTTAGAATCCAAATCGTATTTCACTCGTAGAGCTCTGGGACATTACTAAAAATAAAGACTAGGGAAGGGTCTTATAAAAGCCAATAAATTCTGGAATCGTCGGCAGTTGTTAAAATCCTTCCGTTTTCGCCGAATATTTGGGATTAAAAAGACAGATTAACCCGGCGGCAATCTATCCAGCGCCAGTCGACAAAAGCTGAAAATTGGATCAATCCCATTTCAGTGTCCATCCTCCCTCACCCTCCTACTTATTCTCCCAAGAGAGAGCGCGAGAGAGATGAACCCCAGCCCGACTGGTTATTCCAGCTTATCGAGGGTACTGTATTGTCGCGAGGGTGGCTTCCGCAACACACCTACGAGGAATGGAAGAGAAAAGATGTGAAAAGCGGATGAGCTTGGGAAAATGGCAAAACAAAGTTAGTCGCCAAAATCCCTCGACTATTGCTCTCGGCGGCAGTCGCCTTCGGCCTTTTAAAAAGCCCGGGAATAGAGAGAGGGGGGTGGCAGCGAAGTAGCAGTTGGCCTCCCCTCCGGCGTACTTTCCTTTTCCCGCTTTCTTGGCAGTTAACTCTGGCCGGCTCTCGTCCATTTCTCCCCGCTAAGCTATATCTATGACCCTTTGGAAGGTGTATTTGAATTGTCTAGCCCCTGGAGTACACTCCCTTCTTATCAAGCTCTCGGAGACCCGGCCGCCATTTGTCACCCCATTTGCAGGTCCGCTCTCTTTTTGGGACTTGGGGGCTCGTCCCAGTTGGGAATTCGACGCCCCCCCCCTCTCATCCCGAGCCTCTCCTTCCGCGCTCCGTAACGCGGAGGTGACTGCGCCAGCTCTTCGCGTTGTTGGGCCAAACTGACTTCCCGTGATATAAAACCGGCCGGTGTAACAACGCTATATAAAATGTTTCGCTTGTCTTTTTCTCAACTTTCTCTCCTTTTTTTCGAGACGAAAAATAAAAGGACAGAAATCCGCGCTTTCTCCTTCGGGACCGCGACTCATATTTTTGATTACCGAGAGCTATGACTTTTAAAAATCCCCGGCCATAGAAATACGTTTATAAATATTTATTTTTCAGCCTATTTTTAGAGCGTCGCATCCAGATATTCGTTTTAACCGCTGAAACGTTTCCTAACGGATAGCGTCCGGTATTTATTTTATTATTTAATATTATAGCCTTCTCGGAAATTATTACAATGGCAAAAATTATACAGTCTACAAGATCGTTTTACTATTCTACAATGTATAAGAACAAAAGCGGCTGCTTTATTTAAAATATATTTCGGGATAATAAAATACGGCGTTCAATTTCGGCCGTTTTCCATCACTATAAAAGCGATAAAGAGAGAGTGAGAATAGCCAACGCCTACCGAAATGGCTCTGGAAAATACGCTCTCAATATTAACTGAAAATTTCTACCGCCATATATCATTCCAATATTTTGAGCGCTCTCCTCGTTTATCGAATAAAAGTCGTTGGCACACCTCCGACCCCTTATAGCCTACTTCCGCGCATTTCCCCTTTTTTTTTCGCCGGCCCAAAATATTCGATTCGTTATTTCCTTTTCAACGGTCTCGTATAGCCCAGTCCCTCGAAATGAGAAAACCGGGAAAGATCCGTTCTCTTTTCCTAGAGATTTTTTCTTCTCTATATGCCGAGTCATATACATGTGTTTTATATCAAACTTGCAGCGGTGGTCGCCTCTTTTTTCCCGCTCTCCATTCGGTGGCCGGGAACATTTTTAAGGTCGTTAGGAAGTTTCTATCTGTCCATCGATTTTTTTCCTCTCTAAAAACCTTTTTCTTCTCCTATCTCGTTATTGTCTCTTATAGACAGGTTTCGGATGGCTGGAATATAACTTTCCAATAGTCCGGGACCCTTTTTTCGTCCGATTTAAAGATGTCACCCTATATTTTTTTGTACCCGGTTTTTAAGCCAGTAATGTTCGGAGGTCCGCTTCAATGCCTAGTCAGCGGATACTTCTTTCGGATATTTTTTTTCGGTGGGTAGGTGTGGGACGCGTCAGCTGTAAAGTTTCGGGTTACGTTCGAGTTCACTCGAGGGTCAATCAGTGTTAAAGCCCAGAGTTCTGGGTCGTATTAGTCAGTTTTCAGTTCCTTTATTATTTCACCGACCAACAGGCTCGGATAAATTTAAGTTAATAAGAACCACCTGTGGACTGCATTGCAAATAGTGATAAAATGCGTGAAGAGGTAGAATAGTCCACAATAAAAAGGGACAAAAAAGCTAAACCCTAATCAAATTTGAAGAAATTAAAAACTTGCTCCGAGATTCGTGTCTTTGTTTGCTCGGAGACCCATTGGTTTTCTTAAAATTTGTTTAGGGTTACCTTTTTTATCCCATTTTATTATGGACTATTCTACCTATTCGCGTATTTTATCACGGATGAAGTTAGTTTATCTCATTGCGAAATTTTGGAGAAATCTGGAGCTGATCATTTTACTATATTTAGGTTGACCCAAGAACAATTGAATGGAGGAACTAAGTTTGAAATTGTTTCCAAAATTTCTTTTTCTGGCGGAATTTGTAGCGAAAATACATTCGCGAAACCTGTTTACCTTTTTAGTTTTCTCATCGTAGTCTAACTTGATGGAGTCTTTGGGGAAATTCGTCGCACTTGTGGCTCTCTAAATAGCGTAACTTAAACCCCACCCCCCACAAATCCATTTTTATCGCGAAATGTTTTCTGATTTAATAAGAGAACATTGGAAATCCCCTTCGCATCGGAAAGGAAAATATAAAAAACAATGGCCGCCGAATAGGAAATTGTAAAAGGTCCCCGGGGGACAGAAGATATTTGGACCTCTCCCTCCCTCTCCATCTTGTATTTTCTTTTACGATTGAATTTGGCCTACGATTTGACAAAGAAAAAAATTAAAGTTCCCTCTCGTCTCGTGCAGGCAATATCGCCACGGCTTTCAAGAAGCTCCAGATACAAGCGAACTGTATCCTTGCTATTTAATATTTAGTTTCGTATTTTTTCACTGTACTTAAAAATGTACAATATAAATAAAATGCATGATGGATCGCCTCGTGTCGGATACTGCGTGGTTAAAACAAGGATTTTCATTTTATTTACGTTTACAAATTCACCGTGATAACAATTGCGATTTTTTTTTATTTATTATTAAAAATGTATACCGTAAAATTACTTGCACCGAATGAAAATTTGTTTAAAATTACCAGTAATGTTATCAGAGTACGTATATTTGAAATTGTATAAATATTTCGCCATGTTTCTAAATTGCACCCCACTTAACTCGCTCACAAAGGAAAAAAATATATTTATAGCCTTTGAGTTGATAAAATACAGAGCTGTTTATACAAAGATTAGAAAATGTCCAGGTATGTCGAAAAACGTCAAACATTTCTCCAAAATAAGGTATTTTGTATATAATATAAATTGGCCAATTTGTCAAAAACACATTTTGATTATCAGTAATGAAATTTTAATTTAAAAAATTGAAATATTTCAAAATTACGATATGTTCATAAATAAAAGTGGTTTAAAGAGCTTCAAAACGAGTCGTAACGCATTTCCACAGATAGAACCAAAAATGAAATACTTTATTTTGATTAATTTGTAAAATTTTCGATTGATCCATAACTTTCCCAAGATGTTATTTTAGACGGTCTTCATTTAGTCTTAGGCGCAATCTTGCTAGTTCCCCAATTGCGATCAAAATCCATTTCTTGAGTAGTTTGGGCCTTGTTGATTTGACCCCGATCCTCTTGTACGGAAAGTCGCTCTATATTTAATGTTTCTGGCAGTCAACTTGTTCCAAGTCTTTGGAAGGAGCAGTTACACCTGGCAGAACCTTCCTTTTTACTTCATTAAAGTTGGCCCGTCCCGCCTTCCACTTCGCGAGCGGAGTCGATAAAGGCGCTCGAAAGCGCCGGCTCACGAAACAATTTGAAGTTTCGCGGGAAATCCGTCAGATAGCGTGAGAGTCGAGCTTAAATAAACACTCGAGGCGGCCTACAGCCACTGAAGTCTGCCAGCCGAGTTGTTTGGTAACGCACTTGACCGGACGCGTGTCCCTCGCGCCCCAAATTAACCGAAATAGCGTTTACACTCGAACTAAGGCTGCCCAAACTCTCGTAGGTGGCGGACAATGTCTACGCCTTTAAGCTTCTATTTGGTCGCGAATTGTTCCGATACAGATACCGAGGCGCTATAGCGTGATATCCCACTTTCTTTCCATCGACGTAATGTCTTTCGAATGAAGGATCTCCCCTCGCTGTAGCTAAAATCTGGCTTATTCGTGTTTCCGAGCCATTTGTGGCGCTCACGAATGAGCGCTAAGAAGAAGAATAGTAACAAGTTTGACGGGCTTCACCTGCTCTTTCCCCCTCGAAGTTACGGCTATCGTGCTAAACTTCCCTTTCTGATAAAATTAATTAGGATCTGCCATTCTCCGGCGAAAACTTATTGGTGGTTTATCTTTTCTTAAGGGTTGGTCTCCGCCATTTTCCATAACTTTATGGAAACTCTCACTTTTCCGAAGCGTGGCGCTCTATTCCTTTCTTCAACATTTATACAGGGTGTTTCAAAAGGTTATGCAAAAATTTTGAGGAGTTGTAGGGGGTGAGTTGAGAAGTATGCCAGTTTTTTCCCCATTTTCCTACGATGAGTTAAAAGAGCGCTAGAGAGCTTCAAAATGTGGACTACTAGCCCCTGGAAGTAGGCTGCAACTAGCGCAAAACCAAGCAGCGGGGACTTTAAATACTGTTCAAGTTTACTTTTTTACGCTGGGGACCTCGTTTTGTTTTCAAAGACCTTTTTTACCTATAGCACGAACCCAAACCTTAATGTCCGCGTTTCCCTGCTGCTTTTTTGCGCTTGTTGCAGCCTACTTCCAGGGGCTAGTAGGACACACTTTGAAGCTCTCTGGCGCTCTTTTAACTCGTCGTAGGAAAATGGGGAAAAACAGGCATACTTCTCAACTCGCCCCCTACAACTCCTTAAATTTTTGCATAACCTTTTGAAACACCCTGTATAATATAGAACTTACACGTTAGTATGTCCTATAGTTGTACGTTTCTGGAAAAATACGAGAGAATGCGCGAAAGAGAACTTGTAAATTCAGAGCGTCCCTTTCGCGCTCCTCACACTGGCGTATCGCTGGAATATATTTAGAGCATGATTTGAGAGTACGCGCCAGTTTCGGGATGCTCGACTCCCACTCCAGGCTTAATTCCGCGGTAGCAGACTTTACCCTCGCTTCTCCTCGTCCACTTATTGTTCGGTCACCTTCAATTCCGCGCGTGTCTGTATAAGAAACTCGAAAGGTTTTACAGGTTTCTTTCGTTTTCTCCTTCGTACTAGTCCCGATATCTGACTTTTTGACTGGAATTTGTTTCGGTATAATAAACGAGCTTCCTCAAGTGACGCAACGGCTGGAATGGCGTGGAAAATAGGGGACGCTACTGGAGTATATCTTTTTTTGTCAGTATTGGATTTTTAGCCTCGATATCCGAATGCTTCGGAAAATGCAAAATATTCAATTTTTGTTTCTCTAATATCTTACCTTGACCCCGTTGTTTTGCGAAATAACCTGGAGTCTATAATTATGAATTTTGAAAGCCGATATTGAATAGAGTACCGTAATTAACCCCATTTTTAAAATGAATCCTTTTTCTAAAATCTTTCAGCGTATTACGAAATGCTGTTGATGTTTATCTAATTTTGCAAAACTTTAACTCTTCTATTTGTACATAATTTAATGTGGTATAGGATTGTCGAGGGGATTGCGTCGAGTGTTTGACATCATATTTAGAGAGCTTTTTAGTTCATACTCTTTAAAATGTTTTGTTGACGCTATTTATACCGAATCCTAAGTAGTTTTCTCTTCAAACTTTCAGAACACGAAATAAGAAGTCATCCTAGGAATGATCTAATCCGTGGAGCGCGCACTTTCTCTCTTTTCGGTAAGTGCTGACATTTTATTCGAAAGCGACGGACTTCTAGAAACAGCGACGCGAATGAAAGGCGCTTATCTGACCCGGAATTCGGTGTTTTTAATTCTTCGAACTTGGCAAATGTGTCCGAAGCAATTTCTCAGTCGTTCCTTTATATTTCTGTTTCCTCTCTTTTCTCCGATTCCCCGGGTCTATTCGGGTAATGAATTTCAGCCCGTCAGCGCGGGATCCCCCGTTCGTAAAAAGTCAAATTAGTTTTCTTTGGCCGCGCGCCGATTGTTTTCTTTCTCCTAGTGTCTCATTCCGCCCGTCCTAGCCTTTCTCGCACCCGGAAGTAGTAATTCACTGGAATGGGCTTTAATTTCCGGTCGTTTCACTAGTGACTAAACTCTCGTTTATTGCGCCTCCTTTTTCTGGCATCGGACTCTGACCAAGTCCGCGCGAACCCCGAACCCCATTCCCGAGACGCCACTGAGAGACTGAGAACGACAGCCGTAATTATTCCGGCCTTTTTTTTGTCTTAATCAAACAAACCATTCATTCTTAACCTCCCTAAATCATGAACCTCGCGAAACCGCGCTCAACTTCCCAAGGCATTTTATTTAAAATTATAACGCTAGGTTAAAGAGACTTACTTTGCGGTAGACGAAATTTCTGGCGAGCAAAATTTATTGCCATTTCATACCTTCCATTGACAAAGAACCTTTTCAGAGACGAATTAGACGCGATGACCCTTAAAGACAAAATATAGGTCTATACGGTTGAGTAACGTTAATTTAAATCGGCAATTTGTTCCTCGAGAGTGAACGGCGAGGGATGGCCGGTCCGCGGGAGATGGCAAATCCTTTCTTTCTCTCTATCGAGGCGAAAGTCCAAATTCGGGCGAATCACGCTTCAATGGAGATCTAAGGTTTGTAGTTCATCTTCGGAGGAGGAGAATCGAACCTTTAGTGGCGGCGATTCCTGGAGAAACGAGCGAAATATTTCGCTAATCCCCTTTCGCCGTCGTGGAAATTGAGAATATCCTTAACCTTTCTGGCTCCTTATATACGCGCTTTCCTTGCGGGTATGACGGGCGGCTCAAAAGCGCGATTTATGATGGCGCCGAATGCGCTATATTCGTATACCCGACGCGAGCTTATAATTTGGGGTCGGACGGGAATTGAAGTTGGCGACCTCCCTAATTTGACTTTCTTCTGGCTATTCGAGATCAGTCGCTCGTTATAATAATTGTGCTTTCCAAAAGTGGCCTCGACAAAGACACTGAACGTCCTCCGCTAGTGGCGGTGGTCGCTTCACCGTTTCTAAGATGTGGGCGCTGGCCTGCCCCTAATCAAATGCGGAATTTCTACATTACTCGTCGCGCGTATAGAGTTGCTTTATTATTGTTATACGGTGGTTGCTTCGCGGTGTAATTAGCGGTAATTGTCCTTTAATTACGAGCAAATTTGAAGAGGTGAGTGGAGTTGATCGAAATACACGCTTGCGCGCCGCGTCTGCCACAGCGTAGTATCTTCCGAATTTGTAGGTCCGGTGACAAGCGGCCTTTTTACACTTTCAAGCCGAGCTTGTCTTTTGGACCAAATACTCAAAGTCCCATTTTTCTCAACCCCCCCCCCCCCATCTCCGTAATATATGTCAATGGCGCTGATGGGGTCTTTCCTATAATAAGTTAAGGCCTCTACTTATACGATAATTCCTGGCCAATCGTTAGGGCTTTAGTCGTTAAAAGCCGATCGGAGAAGCCATCCATCATTTCGTCCGCCACATGAATCTGATTAATAGGTGCGGCTACCGGCACTCCAAATCTGGAGGACCCTCTTTTGCAGATCCTATATAGTCGGTGTCACCACTCGATAATTAAACCCTTTGTCAAGCCGAGCGAGTCCCGCCTTCGTTCGCGATGTCAACTTGATTATTTCATCCGTAACCCTAAAATTTGTTCACCCACTGAACGTTTAAACCCGACTTTAACTCTATCGTCGCGGGTATCGCGATATCGTATTTACGCGTATAGGCCTTCTAAAAGTCACGTCCTACCGAGAATGGATATTTCGTTAACCAGGACATCGCGTTATTTTTGGTTCTTTTTGCGTATTATTCCCGTTCCTACTATTTGTTTGGCCGCTTTGGGTTCGTTTTGATAGGAGATTCTAACAATGAACGACAGAAACACCATTGTTTCTCTCGTAAATAAACGCTGTGGGGAAAGCGACTGGCCGCTAATATAACGTTGGCAGCTTCGGTGGCCGGGTTACGTTGGCACTAGCGAGCAGCTGCTCCTACACACACGCGCACAATGGCCGGAAAGTGTCGGAGTGGCTCCGTGTGTTCCTTCGATTTCTCTATAGGGCGAGTCGGGAGCACGTTCTCTTGACAGTTCCCGTCCAAATAAAATCTCGCACCCCCCCCCCTTCGGCCTATGAATGTGTTGTTTTAATTTTCATTGTACGTAACAACGAATGTTTAAGGGCTTCTAGAAAGGAATGAGGAATACGCGACAAAATATGCACGGAGCTTTGGTCAGCTGTTTCTCCCGTTTCTTTCATGAATTTCCCGCCGATTTCCCGTTTCAATTTTCCGGTTCCCGGTTTTTACGCCACTTTTGTTTGGTTGTTTTGGGAAGCTCTCCGCGCTGTTGGAAATATTATTCCTTTTAAAAATCGTGGTGGCTTTTGGCGGAATTTAAAAGAGGTAGTAGGTGAGAAATAGACTATCGGAGTTTGCAATTTGTAAATACGTCGCCAACATTCGGGCAATTTATCGGTTTCGAGGAAATGTTTTCCTCGACTTGTTTAATTAATGTAAGCCTTTAAGCGCCGCGCGCCGAGTCAAAATTCGAACCTCATTTTCTTCTTTAAAACGGATTCCGGGACCGAGTGGTCTCGTAAAATCGTTGGCGCTTGTTTGCTATATATAAGAGGCTTTGCGACCCGCCACCAAGATAAAGGAAACCGCTTTGACACGAGAGACCGAGAGAGGAAGATCGGGACGGTCTCTCTTTTACTCTCGAGAAGCCAGATAGTGGAGGACATCCCCCCCCCCCCCCCGTGCGCGATTTGGATCGCGGCTCATTGTCTTCTCTTCTCTTTGATACGTGACCCGACGACCCGAGAATATTTTAAGGATTGCCCTTTTCTCTCGGAACTATTTAACGCGGACTTTACCTTTTCTCAGACCCTCGATCTGAACTGTTAGGTCGGACATTTACACTCTATTCGAGTCAATGTATAGGATAGTGTCGCGTACTTCGTAAACTCCGTTATATAGTATAAAGACAAGAGGTATGGCGGTATTATTTTTCCTATCGTTTCGCGGATGTCGCCTTTGTTCTTATTGACTGGGCAGGTGGCAATATAGAATGATATTTTTCCGGGGTTTCCTCTGCTTCTTGAAATCGTTCTTTCTTTGCGGAGTTTCTGCTTTGACGAATAGCGGCTTCTTCGTCCCGGTTCTTAAGGCGTTCTTCGCAATTTCGTGGACGTTGCTATGATCGAAAATACTATTGCTGGGTTACGGTGAGGATTTGTGAGCGACTCCTCTTGTCATGTCTTCGGGAAACCAGTAGTTGCTGCTCTTAAAGAAAACCTAGAGTGGCTTACCTAATGTATGGTTCTTGTTTTTACCCAAGCGCGTAGGGATTTGTACGTACTGTTTTCACCTGGTACGTAGCCGACGCCGTATCGAACACAACTCCTATTGTAGGCCTAAAATGGTGAATTATCAGTGATGGGCGCTATACGCTCATTTTAGAGCGCGTCGGAGCGTTGTGAGTCAGAATGAGCGATAATTGCGGAGCTACAATGATATTTAGCTATTAATGAGTAAGTGTCGATAATTCACTTTTTAGTAGCGAAATCTATATTTTTCTTGAGCAGCGAATGAGGTGAGCCATAGGTAATCACGTTTCATATGAGTTTATATGCGAGAGAGACGGAGAAAGCGCGCTACGTTATCTGAACTATTCTTTAGAAGAGCCAGAGAGAGAAATGTCTGGTTAGCATAAGTGGCTTGTGAGCTGAGTATCAATTTTTGGAAAATGCCCATCACTGTTAAATGGTACGTCAAAATACAGAACATAGACCCTCCCTAATATTTGTTTCGGAGGTCGGGGTTCAGTGATTTTCAATTGTTGGTACCGTACGAATATTATTGTTTATTAACATTTTCGGTGATTTTGGGCGATTTTTGCCTTGAAATCTACATACATTATTAAAAATAAGTTGATTGGAAAAATATTTTTCGTTAGGCCTTGTCAATTTCCAACCACGTTTGTAGTTTCGTCAAGAAATTTGAATATCAAAACATACGCGCCATCTATCTCCCAAATATTTCATATCTGACCTTGAAATCTCCAACAGTATGTTAGTTTGGCAGACGTCGCCAATTTGAGGGCTCGGGGCCCAGCTATAGAAAGGAAAACAATTACCAGATGTTGGGCATTTGCAGCCTCTCGCACCGTTAGGGATAGAAAAGAAAATGTTACATCAATCCATAGGTGATATCGTGCCCTGACGGTCGCTGTCCCAATTTTGATCACTATGAGACCGGGAATTTGCCCTTGGAAATAGAATGGAAAATGGTATATCAATCAATTGATATTATGCTGTCGCTTTAAGGGGGAAGAATACAGTAAAAGCCTCTTTTTCGTTCAAGCTGAACGTTTCTGTTTTAACAATTACATAATTGAATTATATTTTTCTTATTAGGCTGAACCTTCCTCTAGTGCTTAAAATAATTTTGATTATTATAATATTAATAGTTAACGAGATAAAAGGTCCTAACTAAAGGGTAGTTTGGGCGCTTGCCCAACTTGTTTAGCTCCGGGGGTCCGAATTAAAACGTAATAACTTAATTACTTTTAAATTTAAAATTGTCAAAATTATTTTAAGCACTAAACAAGAGGCTGTTCTACACTTAAATATTAATTTTATAAGTTAAAATACAAGATTAAAAGAGTTTAGCTTGAAATAGCGCGAAAGTAAACAATGGCCACTGTAGTCTTCCCCCTTAATTAGTTATATTTCTACTTACTACCATTACCAACGGTGTGTATCGGTGATTTAAACGTGGTTTTCAATGACGCTTAGTTTTTAGTTTCACATCGAAATTTTGGAGTGGAACTATAGATAAGTATTCTCATGACGTCAGCATTATTATAGTGAAAGGATAGTGGTATACCATATCCCCTCTTCACATCTTGCCTTAGAGCCATCGCCGCCATCTTGTATAATTTTACTATCAATACTACCTATTATAATGGCCGAAATGTAGTTAAGTTTCGCGTCGTCGTCGTTACCGATCGTCGTGGTTGATGTTATCTACTAGTTGTTGTCGTCGTTGTTTGCACTGCGCTAGTGCACCCTCGAAAATATTTTACTTTGATAGTAATTTTCGGTTGGTTTTTCGAAGTGCGTATGTCGTCTCCTGAAACTACGTAATTCAACGAGTTGGTAAGCTTAAATATACCTCTCCTGGTAAGAGTTTTCCCGTGACACTTCTTATGAAGCGGTAAATAATCTGCCTAGTGTTGTAAGTCGGAAAATATTAAAAACGTTTTCATTCCATGATTCGTCTAGTATATTGTTTGCAAATTTAAATAAAGCGGCATTTTCACCTCATTTTTTCTAATCTAAAAGTAAAACTAAACCTATAGACTAGTTTAAACTGGTTAACAATGTAACACTATTAATGTTTTGTAGTATGTTTACTGATATTAGTCATTTTAAATCGATAAAAAGTTCAAAACATTAAAAACCCTTGAAAAGTAATTTATATTTAAATTTTTAATTTTTCCGATTTGCGGAAAATTTTCCGGGAAATTTTCTGGAAATTTTTCCGCATTTTATTTTTCCGGAAAATTAACAACCCTAAATCTGCCTGTTAAAAATATGACTTGGGTTCGTTTCCAGGCCACGACCGTATTTTATATTAAAATAATTAATTTTAATCTAATTTATAAATATTATAGAAAATATTGACGTTAATACGTTTATAAAAGCGTAAAGGGAAACGGACTTTCGTCAAAGCTGTTTTTCTAAATATCGTTGTAGCGTAATGTGTCGGTGGTTCTGTGGTAGAACACTCGCCTGCCACGCAGGAGGGCTCGGTCTCAAATCCCGATCACCGGTGTGGTTTTTATTCAATAGACATTTGAGTTTCTTCTACGCAATAATTTCAATCGAGCACGAAATCTCGTTATATTTAAATATGAACCAAAACATAAAACATTATTAATATACGCTTTTGCTTCAACTGAATTTCTAACTTTCAGTGAAGCGTAATAAGTGTCGGTGGTTCTATGGTAGACCACTCGCCTGCCACGCAGGAGGGCCCGGGTTCAAATCCCGCCCGACGGTATTATGAACATTTGGTTTAAACCCTGCCATTTGGATGCTAAGATGTTTAACGTAACCCTTAGCGCTCGGTCCGTCCCAAATTCAATGATTAGTATGTGACGTATTTAATTCTAAAATGTAGTAAGCCTAAATTGGGAAAAATACATTAGTAGGCTTATAGTTAATTACGTCAATATCTGATCTAGTCCGGACCCGGGTAACTCGCTTAACTTCACTATTGGTGTTAGCGAGGGCATGACTCATTTTAAAGGTGTCTAGTGGAAATCTAAGTTTATATTTAATACTAAATCAGAAGAGAACGATTGAGAATTGCCAAATAATTTATTTAGTATAATTATTTTAAATTCAAGTTTCATATAAGATTATTTTGTCCGAAGGACACAAGATTTAAGTTAACAGAAGTGGTCGCCAGAAGGCAAAAGTTATTTTAAGAATACTTATGTGGCATGAAAGTCAAGAGTCCAGTAGTTCCAACGGATGGACGGTGAAAACGAAGTTGAAATGCGCCAACTAATTGTTGAATGAAGAGAGAGAACTAGTGGATCATTCGGATCTCTTTTGATTTACATCTTTTATTAAGTTTTACGATCCGCGCACAAATTTCGAATTAGCCGCCGAAGCC
The DNA here is from genome assembly GCF_980474605.1 of Leiobunum rupestre. Taxonomy (NCBI): domain Eukaryota; kingdom Metazoa; phylum Arthropoda; class Arachnida; order Opiliones; family Sclerosomatidae; genus Leiobunum; species Leiobunum rupestre. The sequence goes on from NC_143391.1 coordinate 19,152,752, forward strand.
GCACATCTGTGTATTCAGAGCAATATTTTTGTGAGTTGCTAACCCAAGGAGGGCATGTAGGATCGCTGTTTGAATTTTGACGAACTCTTGGTTTTTAAAAAAAAGTCAGATGATGGTTCTTCATCCGGGTCGCTGGTGATGTCAAGGGGACCCAATCACGCCTTGGCGTCCCTTTGACTTAAGCCAATCGGCCACGTGGGGTTGGACCTAGTGTTTATGACACTGCAGGGGTGACCCCCTTTCGGTCAAAGGTTAAACACCAAGCACTTTTGGACAACATTTCACTGACAGTCATAAATTATCCTTAACCCTTGGGTTAAAGACATCTAATATTTCATTCCTAAAATTTAAGGGGGTTCCGCGGATTTCAATTCTGGTAGCGAAGGGTTCCGTGGAAAACGAAGGTTGAAAACTATTGTTTTACGGCATATATTTAAATACCGAAATAAATGATAATTTTTATTAAATGATTTACGACTAGGCAATTGTAACTGACTTAACACGAATAATATCGGATATGAATCGCTTTATTTTATTTTCTTGATATATTTTTTGGTCCCAACCGCGCCGAGAGCGATGAAGATAAATGGCTTGTCTCCTCGTATGTGGGAGCGGTGCAGGCTGATTTTGTTATTTTTTCACTCTAGTTATCCTTTGTCAGGAATCCCTATTGATTGGCGGGCAGTATCTCCCCCCTCCCTGTCTTCCCCTTTCCTCGGCTCGGCCTTTTTTTCTCCCCCGCCACACCCACCCTCTAACACGTACGATTCCTTCTCCGAGAAGAACAAACATTGCTAAGGGCCAAGCCAGCATCTTTCTTCATCCTCATCCTTTCTCTCTTGACGATGTACTTCTACCCTTTCCGCCAACCTTGTCTCCCAGTCTAGTGTCCACAAGGATGGAATGGAGTGAAGTACACACATACGCGATTCGCCATGCTAATGTATTCGTTATTGTCAAAATTTATTCCGTGAACTACCCGAATTCCCTTTTAGGCCCCTCTTATACTCTTTCTTCGATATCCCAATGTAACTCGAGACCAAATGTTTGTACGGCGCTGCTCTCGCGTAGACAAAGGCAGATATTGCTTTTGCCTCCCCGAATGGAAAACCCTAAACTCTCTCGCAACACGGTCTATTCTGGCCTTTATTGTACTACTTTAGTTACTTCGGAGGTTTTACTTTTCGCTGCAGTTTCCGTTGGTTGGATGATCTTAGCGGCGCCTAATTATAAGGCTTTAAAAGACACTCAAATGATTTAAAGTGCTTCGTTATTTTGGCTTCCAAGTTATTAAACTTCCAAGATTAGGTGTTTTATTATCAGTTATGATCATTTTAGTCTAATCCTATATCTTAAAAATTTTCACCGTAACTTTAATTAAAATTGAAATAAATTGGTATTTTTTAATTTATTTCAAAACTTTTAAAGAAGCAATAACAATAACAAATTGGGTCAATAATAGTAAAATATGTATTAAATGCTGGAGTTGAAATTTAAAGGTCTTTAAACATATAAGAAACATGTAAAGAAATTTTAACGCGTACAAATAACTTTTTAACAACTATTTATCTAGACTAGTCGCTTGGAAAGGGGATGAAATATTTATCAATTTATTTCCATTTTAAATCAAATTTAGGCTAGTTTACATTGGCACAAATCGCGTGAAAATTTCATGTGGCACAATTGGAATGTGTACCCTTCCACGAAAACATACTACCAGGAATCCATTCCACTACTTGGAATGCTTATCGCGACAGATTTTCGTCTCGATGGGGCTGACGGTTTTTTTCGATGTCTCTATCTTAACTTAATAAACAACAACGTGAGAGGGGAGCGCGCGCATAGGGTATTTTTTCTATTGTAGGCGGGGCCAAAGCCGTCAGAGTGGTCTTACCATACGCGATACGGCAGGATAAGTATTCCAAGTGGAGGTATGGATTCCTGGTAGTATAGATAACTATGTTTTCGTGGAAGGGTACACATTCCAATTGTGCCACATGAATTTTCACGCGATTTGTGCCAATGTAAGCAGTTAGTACTTAGTATACTAAGTACTAACTGCTCTCAAAATTTCGGGACCCCGTTAAGGGCGGGCGGAACACGGTACTTTTCACAACGAAACACGCAGACTTTTCGTGCGATTTTGGTCAAATCGAAAACAACAGGGTTCGTACACGACCTGGAAAAGTCAGGGAATTTGAAAATGTTTACAAAAGGTCAGGGAAAAGTCAGGGAATTTGAAAATGATTCCAAAATGTCAGGGAAAGTCAGGGAATTTGAAAATGATTCCAAAAGGTCAGGGAAAAGTCGAGGAATTTGAAAATGATTCCAAAAGGTCAGGGAAAAGTCAAGGTATTTGAAAATGGTCCCGAAAAGTGAGGGAATTTCAGAATGATTGCCCGAAAAAAAATCCGGCAAAATAAGTTTTTGAAAGGAAATATTTTTCAAGATTTTTACCTCAAATCATTCATTTATTCTACAAAAATTGTCAGGGAATATTTGACAATTTGGTCAGGGAAAACCTGGAAATGTCAGGGAATTTAATTCCGGAAATTTTGTACGAACCCTGAACAAGCCTTTACACTGCGGAAATTATTCTTTCTCGAAATCCGAATTGAGCACCAATGAAAACAACGCCTTCTACCGACATTTTGTAATTCTTATCGTATGGACGATGTTTGTAACGAATATGGCGTAGACAGGCGGTAAATTATTCTTCAATTCTCTCTTGGTGGTAATTAATGTAGCAGTCTAATTAGTGCTCGTAACTCGCCAACTGGCACGCTATGAAAGAGAATCCTCTACTTATCGCATTCTCTACCCCGCATACTGGCACACATGTATAGTTGAACGACTAAATGATTAGTTTGGGTCATTATCCTGCTGCGTGCTAGCTAAGCCTTTTCTTAATTTTATTCTTTATAGACCTAGTTTGTCAACAGCTGCACCTAAATATTTGTTGATTTCCTTAGACATGTTTTAAAATTTATCCAAGCATTTATACCGCTTATACGTAGTATACGAATCAAGCACGTATATAAGGGGGGGTTAGGGGGTTCAACCTCCCCCCCCTTAGGAGTCGATTCCTTTCTTACGAAAGGAGCGCAACATTAAATGTATTAAAAAAACTTCGTTTGATACACGTTCGGAAATGTCATTGTCACTCGTCCCGAGTCTAGCCAGTACTTTAAATATGCGTTATTGCAAACGAAAAATTTCGCGCTCGTTGCGCTTGCGATTTCATCTGGTTGTCTTATAACCCGTCCCCGCCTTAGACTTCCTATATCTATGTGCTTGATACGAATCGTGATTTTCTGAACCACTTTTCTCGGGTTATTATATTATTTAAAGTTTAAGAACAAATTTTGCTTAATACGAATTCTAGGAAAATTCCTTCAAAATGACTATAGTTTCGTTTTAAATATTAGATTAGTCCTATCTTACTTGGTATTTTAGTAGCACTTAAACTTATGACCGGTATATAAGGCCTATTTCGAAGTGAAATTTCAATATTTGATAATGGCTTTCTATTTGAAGATTTCTCTAATGGAAAACCCATCAAAAATCGCCCTCTCGCGGTTAATTCGAGTACTAAACGCGGGCCTTCAATAACGCGTCGCGTTCTATTTCCGTCGGTTCACTCCAAACCGCTTAATTCGAAATCCCGCTAATATTCGGGGCTTTAAACGCATCCGTATAAAGGTATACGTAAATCTCGAGATGAGGAATCGAATTCTAATAATTCCTATAGTAATTTAGGAAGATATTCGAGTCTTAAATTATGCACCGGTGGAATGAAGCCTTATGGAGATATTTCCTTAAATAGGAACCGAGCTTTATGACTTTAAATGAATAAGCCTTAATTAGGCGAACGCGAAACTCTAATTAGGCGACCGGCCGAGCTGGAATTCTCCATTCTCTTCTAACTATAAGGGAAGAGGCATCATTTGCGAAACAATGCTTCAAAATGTGGCAGTTGCCAATATTCAATTTTGAGAATACTAGCGCGCTTGTACGTATATGTATATTCCCGCAGCCGGGTTTATGGGATTATCTCGGTTTGGGACGTCGCCCCCTGGTGTTATATATCGGCAGCGCGATCGGAAATAAAACTTCGTAGGTCGGTAAATGGCCCTCGGAATATTTATTGACCTTTCCAAATGCGAAACCGTTATAAAGTTGGAAGCGGGTGTCATCGCTTCGGAGCGATCGATGGCGCGCGCCTACGACGACTATTAAAACGTATTGGGAGAGTGATAAAGCCGCCATCTAGAGGCGAAGCCTGGCTCCTATCACCCGCTATATATTTTAGGAGGCTCTCCTCGGCTTTATAACGAACTCGCGGGGATAATATGGAAACTGATTGGAAGAGAAAAGGACCGAGTCTGCCTTTTGAAATTTTGCGCGTCTTGACAGAAGCGCGCGTAGGAGAAACCCCCTCTTTCCCTAATGGACTTTGGGAACGCCTATAGCTTTCTAAATTAGTAAACACGGCGTTTCTACCTTATATACGGTACTCTCCGTAAGCGTCTTTTATTGTTTCGTCATTCGCGAGATTGCGCTTAAATCCCGTTGGTTTAAAACTTATTTTTAACTCTGGCGTATTTTCTTATTTTTGGTTTCGATATACGTATATTTATCTATATCTCGTTGTTTAATTTATTAATGGCCGATGCGCGACCCGAATCGCAAATACGCTTAGGCGCTCGTCGCCGCGTGTATTTATAGAGAAGCGAATGGCACGCCGTTGTAATTGGAAGAATGAGCGCTACTCGTTGTCAAATTTGGCGCTATTGTAGATTTTGAAGGTGTACACGCTGTCGAAGGACTAAAGTATACGTTTACTTTGCTGGGTATTTATTAGGTTAGCCAGGAACGTTGGTAAACTGCGTGTTTCGGGCTGTTGTGTTTTGGCATTTGTATACACTTTCGGGGAATAAGGAATATTCTAATATATTAAATAAATCATTTTGAGAACGTTACTCGTACGCGCCGAATTTATGCCTTTAATTTCGCTGGAATATTAAAATACACTTTTTATTCTTACTCTGAATTATAGCCTTTGACTAGCCTAAAAGGCTTAGGACTTATAGACTGCTCCGCCTCTAGTAGCTTTGAGTACTTATAGAATTTTAACTCTAATGTTAGGGTTCCGCTTTAGAAATGGAAATTATTTTAATCCTTTCCTTAGAATTTTTTCGGGATAGAACACTTATATTTCATTTGTGATTTTATTTTCGGTAAAATGTTGGGACTGAGCCACGTTAACTATCTCAAAGACCGAACCATGTATCCCAAAATTAGATATTTCAAATATATTTACCCAATTTACTTTCTCCAAATTTATTCTTATTTTTCAAAATTATTTTTCTTTATCCAATTTTACCAGAATTTATTGAATTTCACTAAAAACTTGCCCGAATTTACACAATTTTTCAAACATTAACACGAAAATGTACACGAATTTTTGCAAATTTACGAAACTTGAATGACTTAATACAATTTTTACTCATTTACACGACTATCCAATATTTGTATTTAATGAAGTTTACCCAAAATTACGCTTAGTTTATTTAATTTTAAAAAACTTCCTCTATTTATGCATATTTATCCATATTCAAATATTTTATTTTTCACAAACCTTTATAAATTTTCCTAAACTTTGAAGACTTTATATAACTATCCCAAAATTTAACCAAATTTCAACCTGCTCCCTACACTTCTATGGGGAAACCGAAGACCTCAGGGGAAAACCCCTTTTAACCAGCGGGGAGAGATCTTGCAAACTCTACGCAGGAGTGGTTCCGTGTTTTCTTCAATTCTACCCAAATATAGACATTTAATATAATTTTACTCAATTTTAATAAATTTGCGCTATTTTATCCCTAATGTGGGCAATTCACATTCGCTTAGTCAATTTCTTAAAATTTAACGAATAAACTTACTAATTTAATTACACAAACCCAAATTTAACCACCTTTTGATTTTTTTTTAATTTCATAGGGGGACCCTAATTAATCTTCGATTTTCCCAGGTTAATTTACATAGATAAATGTTCTATTTTAGTAGCAACTTTTCCCTTTAGTATCCTAGTCAGTCACCGTTCAAACGGAGGTAGAACCTTTGGTGTGGGATTAAGAAGGTCCAGACAATTTATTTCTTTCAACTTACAAGGAGAGTACCCGAGGTTTTTATTGCCGATTTTGTTCAAAGTCAGCCGTAATGTAGACATATATGAGATATGAAATTTCCCAAAAGGAGACGTTGCGTTACCCATTCGATTTGCCATGGCAACCGAAAATGTTTTTGACCACTTTAAACAAAATTTTTTCCTTATTTTACCTAAAATGTGTTACCAATTTACCCCAAAAATGTTCCAATTTACCCAAACTTGATGAAATTTACCTTAATGTGTTTTAAATTACACATTTCGTGATTTTCAAAATTTTTAAAAAACCGAGAAAATCCCATGCTTTTTTAAATGGACATTTTTTGGTTTTAAGTGGTCAAATAAATTTTCGGTTGCCGTAGCAAATCAAATGGGTAGTGCAACTTCTCGATTTGAAAAATTTCGTATCTCATATAGTGCCAGCAGCTGGAAACCCTGCGACTGAGAAAACAATGTTTATTCTTTTAACAATGAATCTAAGAAGGGGGAGATACAATATTAGCGAGTTCTCAATAATCGTGAATGATATTGGTGAAGAGAGATGGGCAAAAACCGAATTTTCCGAGCTCTCGCTCTTTAATATTGAGCTAGATGGCGCGCTCGCGCTCTTCTCTTTTTTTTTGACCGAGAGGGGAGCTAAGGCTCGCGCTCTTCTCCTTTTTTTTTTGCCGGGGAGTGGAGCTCGCGCTCAAAAATAGCTCTCGCATTCTTTGGAGCTCAGAGCGCGCCCACCTCTGTTAGTGAAAAGACAATGACTCAATTGTTCTGTATTTAAGTATTATATGTAACACGTTGCTGAGAAATTAAAAACTTATCATTGTCATAGAACAAATCGTATTGTAATCACGATGATTCAGACCTTCAGTGGCGGGAATTCTAACTATTATTATATCTGCCACCTAGGAGCAACAAACACAGCACCCCATCACACAAGGAGAACGCAACCCGTCGAAAGTCGTGGATTTCCTTGCGTACATTTTTCATTGGCTAGACGCTTTGGCGCCTGCTGCCGTCGGAAGGGGAAAATTCCGAAATTGTCTCTCCCCCCGCCCGTAAAACGTTCAGCGTAAAGGCTCGTCCAATGAAATTTGTACGCTCGTCCAATAAAATACGTACACCACACTGTGTTAGCGTGTTTAAAGGCTAGCTGCGTTCTCCTTGTGTTTGTTGCTCCTAGCTGCCACTTAGTTTTAATATTTTAATAGTTTTAATAATATTATCTCAGCTCACAGAACTGATTTTTGTTGAATATTCTAGCCCAGGGGCATGCGGCACCTCCATATTAAGGTTATCCGAGCCTTCCTGCGCTGCAGTAACTGACCCCTTAAATGAAATCGTGGGTGCTCCGCTGGTTATTTAACGTTTTCTGATGGAATTCTTTTATTTGGGCATTGATAATTTTTGGGCGGTTACCCGAGCGTGGTTATCTTGAGGGCCTTTGTGTATAGATTGGTGGAATTGCGTTTCTTAACTGCGGGGTGGGGCGAAATTCTTTCGGTATATCGAAGCGGAATTGAATTAACATTACGCCGCATTTCCTATGTTAAAATAAAATTTGCGGGCTTTGATGTCTCTCGGTGAAATTTACGAGGGTCGCTTATAAAATCTCTGTAATAAAGGTCTTATCCGGGCCGTTTTCCTTCCATTAGATTTGGAACAGGCCATATTATCTTTTTTATTCTCCTTTTTATATTCTCTTATTGCATTCTACAAAAGCTTAAATCGGCTGCTTTTTTTCGGTCGTCGATTCGAACGTTTCTTCGAGACCCTTCGATGGCGATAGTTTATAGTAAGAGGTAATTATGAGACCAATAATTCCCCGCTTTTCCCCACATCGGCGCAACTGGACCAGTTCGAAATGAGTCTCTTTTAAACCCCCTTTTCTCCCGAAACATTACCCGTCTGGAATGGCGTTTTAAAACTTTCCTTCACCCCCTTCGTTCCCTTTTCCGTAATACCCTCGACGTTGGTCAGTTGACAGCGTTATCTAAAGCGACGTTCAACGTAACGGTCGCTCGTTGAAAGTGAATACTGTAAATGTCTCCTTAGAGGTACTTTGGCGTTTATCGAAATTATTTTCCTGTGAACGGGGGGGGGGGGGGGTCGTAATCGGTTTAGCGGCTGATAAAAAGCCCTATTTCGATGGAAATAACGCGGTTGTTTCTACCGGGCTGCTGACACTGCCTTCTCAATTCTTCGCCAGAGAGTGATCTCTAAATTCGTTCTATTTTTGGGTTGACTCTCGCAGGGTGACCATTCTTCCTTTATTTTATAATTTTTTCCTATATTTCGATGCTTTCCTATATTTTCCTATAATTTAACCACTTTTCCTATATTTTCCTATAATTTAACCACTTTTCCTATAATTTAACCACTTTTCCTATAATTTAACCACTTTTCCTATAATTTAACCACTTTTCCTATAATTTAACCACTTTTCCTATAATTTAACCACTTTTCCTATATTTTCCTATAATTTAACCACTTTTCCTATATTTTCCTATAATTTAACCACTTTTCCTATATTTTCCTATAATTTAACCACTTTTCCTATATTTTCCTATAATTTAACCACTTTTCCTATATTTTCCTATAATTTAACCACTTTTCCTATATTTTCCTATAATTTAACCACTTTTCCTATAATTTAACCACTTTTCCTATATTTTCCTATAATTTAACCACTTTTCCTATATTTTCCTATAATTTAACCACTTTTCCTATATTTTCCTGTAATTTAACCACTTTTCCTATATTTTCCTATAATTTAACCACTTTTCCTATAATTTAACCACTTTTCCCATATTTTCCTATAATTTAACCACTTTTCCCATATTTTCCTATAATTTAACCACTTTTCCCATATTTTCCTATAATTTAACCACTTTTCCCATATTTTCCTATAATTTAACCACTTTTCCTATATTTTCCTATAATTTAACCACTTTTCCTATATTTTCCTATAATTTAACCACTTTTCCTATATTTTCCTATAATTTAACCACTTTTCCTATATTTTCCTATAATTTAACCACTTTTCCTATATTTTCCTATAATTTAACCACTTTTCCTATATTTTCCTATAATTTAACCACTTTTCCCATATTTTCCTATAATTTAACCACTTTTCCCATATTTTCCTATAATTTAACCACTTTTCCCATATTTTCCTATAATTTAACCACTTTTCCTATATTTTCCTATAATTTAACCACTTTTCCTATATTTTCCTATAATTTAACCACTTTTCCTATATTTTCCTATAATTTAACCACTTTTCCTATATTTTCCTATAATTTAACCACTTTTCCTATATTTTCCTATAATTTAACCACTTTTCCTATAATTTAACCACTTTTCCTATATTTTCCTATAATTTAACCACTTTTCCTATATTTTCCTATAATTTAACCACTTTTCCTATATTTTCCTATAATTTAACCACTTTTCCTATATTTTCCTATAATTTAACCACTTTTCCTATAATTTAACCACTTTTCCCATATTTTCCTATAATTTAACCACTTTTCCCATATTTTCCTATAATTTAACCACTTTTCCCATATTTTCCTATAATTTAACCACTTTTCCTATATTTTCCTATAATTTAACCACTTTTCCTATATTTTCCTATAATTTAACCACTTTTCCTATATTTTCCTATAATTTAACCACTTTTCCTATATTTTCCTATAATTTAACCACTTTTCCTATAATTTAACCACTTTTCCCATATTTTCCTATAATTTAACCACTTTTCCTATATTTTCCTATAATTAGATATTATGTTGTATTTCGTGCGGTTTTTTTCGAATTTCCCGCGTACCTAGTTCGCTTTTCGTAATACAGATGGCGCTCAATGTAATAAATATCTTTGATAAAATGTAAACTGCTTCTCCAAAGATCTGCAATGAACGGAATTAAGAATATCGTCGTCTGCTTAAAAAAGTTTCTTCTTATATTAAAACAAATTTAAATTTTATTTATGCACATTTTCCTATATCAAAGAAAATACTCCTATATTCTCCTATAAATCGACTGTTGAATTTCCTATATTCCTATAAATGTTTTTGGGGTTTTTCAGTGGTCACCCTGCTCTCGTAATCCCAAAGAATATAATGGTATTGTGAATTTTAAATAGTTTTAACTGTCTGTCAATTCAATTAGGCCTAATTCCTTTGGATCCGGCTGTTTCCCCCTTTTTTTTCCGCGACCGTTTCCATTCGTCTCGAAGTAGGCTGGCGAAGAATAGACTCGAAGTTATACCCCGAATGAAACGTAATAATTATAGCGAATTATTTTTCGGTCTGCCTCAGTGGAAGCGATTTCTATTATTAAACCATCTCCTCGCCAAGCGGGAATCTGAGCCCGGATTCGCTGGAATAAAATTAATGTTCGCAAATGGATTTCTACCCGAAACTTATATTTTTCGTGGTTTTATTATTGACTCGCCCTCATTACTCTTTTTATAGCTATTTGCCTAAAATGGCGGAAAAACTTTTTCTCCTCGTATATTGTATTTCTAAAACGAATTTTATACTTTCTTATATTCACTCGGAAACCGCTTCGAAGCTTCATTTTGACCTAAAAACGTCTCATTTTCGTTCGCGAGTAGGCTTAACGAAAAACTCGGGTTCTCTTTACGGCGTTGCGTAAAGGAATCTCCCTTGTAAATCTCGCGAACCTTTTAAGTTGTTCCCCCTCAGTTTGAGGTTTCTAATAGATTCGGCATGGCGGCCCTAAGCTAAGCTCATAGCGAGCTCTTAGGACCGCGCTAAGAGCAGTCGCCGGAGTCGGGGCATATCGGCTCTATCTGACGCCATAATGCGCGGCCGAAGTGGACGAAAAAACTTTTTTGATGTATGAGGTCGGTTTCTCCGGTATTAGCCGCAGTTTTCGCCCCATCTAACGGTGACCGATATAAAAAGGAGCGCCCCAACGTGGATGGCAGATACCACTAAGACGCGGCACAGTAAGCGTATTCGCGACTCCTACTATTTTCAACCCAACCGCTCTCCCTCCAGTATAGTATGGATTGTCCCTTATAAACTGGGTGGGATGGGAGGTAGTGTTATATCATCATTCATGCTAAGATATTTCTCCCCTTAAAATGCCAGCTTTCGGACTTTTAAGAGTGACAAGCCGTTCTGCGGGGACTAAGCTTAAAGCCTAGCGTAACACTGCGGGCCCTTTTCGGGTATTTTTCTTACGCCAAAGAAGGCAATTTTCGATGCCGCTGGCCACTCGCGTTTTCGAAATAAAAAATAAAACGAGTTAGTCGAAGCCGCCAAATATAGGGAGGGCGAGGGAAGAGTCTGGTTTGAGCGGAGTATAGTTTTTGGGGTTTGTCCATCCCCCGGAATTTGACTTTTTGAGAAAGCGTTTTCACTATATTAGGGAGAAAAGCGTCAATTTCTCCGGCGTTGCCGATTTATCTGCCCGCCCTGTTTATAGGTTTTTATGGCGTCAGAGCGAAAAGAACGTTATTTAGTATTGACAAAATATTCAATATATTCGAATTCGTACCTTCTACATTTCTCGCCCGCGGGGAAAAGGAGTTCGTTCCGCCGAAAAATAAAGGGAAATTTCTGGTTCACTGTTGAACGCCATTTTTCATTTCCATGTTATATGTGGGCCAGGAATCGAAGTGGAAGGTGCCGAAATATATATTTTTTTCGGCTGGAGAAATTCGCCGCCCGTTTTGTTATATCGATTAGTAGTGACCTCTCTCGGCCTTTTCCCAAAGTACACTATTTTTTTCCTTAATATTGGCGCTCTTTTTTTTTCATTTTTAACTTTTTTGGCGAAATTGCTTTTATTTGTATGAAATGGCTCGAATGGAATAGCGGATTTTTCTTTAATAATATCCCTTATTTTTTAAAGCTATTTTATAGCTATGTTTTATATAACATTGGGCGATTTTTAAAGAAGCTTCCGGTTTCGAAAAATCAATGGAAATGTCTGTATTTTGAAAGAGCGAAAGAAAAATTTTCAAGGAGGGAATCTGGTTTACTTCCATCCGTATTGAAAAAACTACTCGAACAAATCGCGTAATACCTTGGGGCCTTAAGTGCCGTATTAATCGTTGCTATGGGTAATGGTATTCCTCTAACCGTTGCTAGCGAGCGGCGAGAATAATACGAAACGCCGAAATAATGTATGCAGAACCGCCCGCCACCCTCGGGTATATAGTTAGCCCCTTTTACCCACGTCCGACAAAGTGTGATTGGGTATAAGTTACTACGAAGAAGACTAGTTAACGCGCTGGAGGTGAAGAACTTGTATAACACTTTTGTATGGCTCCGTTTCTATGGAAACGTCGGTTACCGGTAGAGCGTCGATGTAAACAGGGAACGAACGACGGAATCGCGTTTTCTACCGCTTTCTCCTCTCTCTTTGAAGTAGTGGTAAAAGTTTCGCGGTGGAAATGACATTATCGCTTTGAACCTAGCGCCGAATTTTTCCGCGGAAATTATTCTACCGTTAACAAAAAATTAGTTGCCGAAGGGCAAATAATGGGTGTTTACTCGCGTATTTTAAAGAAATCGAAGCGAATTGAAAGGGGGATAATTAACTATTATTATAAGATATTAATTATATATTCGTGACTCGTTAAAATTAATTTACTTACTTTTTATTGGATAGGATTTATTTCGTACACTGTGTAAGAACAAAACCTTTTCTCTAGGATTCGCCTCGCAGCAAGAGGAGCGGGGTTCGATCCCAGCTTGTGGTGCAGTGGGTTTGTTTGCGAGATCTCTCCTCATTGGTTTAAGGGATTTCCCCCCCGTGTTCTTCGGTTTCCCCTTTCCATAAAACAAACTTGAGGTTAACGGTTATGATTAGTGTAGGGAGCTGTTGACTCGCGTGGCTTGAAGGGCTTGCCACCACCTTCCTACGCAATGTAACCAGGCCACATGAATTAATGGCATTAAAAGTCGCGCGTTGACTTGGGCCTAAGGTGGTGCCTTGGGTATTAGCCTAGCTGGTTATTATTATTATCAATATAATTTTGTGATGAAATTTTGACTCTGTTTTTATTGTAACTAAAATTGTTATAATCATTAGGAGAGCAATTTATTTATCATTTATTTAAAGTTACTTTGTTTTAAAGCTAGAAGTGTTTCGTTTACCAAATTTTTACAAATGTTGATAAATGTTTTTACTTTTACTGGCTAACAAATATTAAGAATTTTACAATTTTATTATTTAAAACTATTTGGTTATATTAAAATTTGTTACTATTACTATTTAAATTTACAATATTAAAATTTGTTTATTCGGATTTTTAATTTCTATTTAAATTTACAATATTAAAATTTGTTGATTCGGATTTTTAATTACTATTTAAATTTACAATATTAAAATTTGTTGATTCGGATTTTTAATTACTATTTAAATTTACAATATTAAAATTTGTTGATTAGGATTTTTAATTACGATAAATTTATAATATTAAATAATAAAATTTTAGCCGGAGTGGCGCTACTCGTAAAAATGACGCGACAGCTAAATTATCCATAGACATCCGAAGTATGTGGTTTTGAAGGCGGCTGTCAAGGGAAACGTCCTTACACAGGGTTCGTACGCGAACTGGAAAAGTTAGTGAATTTCAAAATGTTTCCAAAAGGTCAGGGAAAAGTCAGTGAATTTTAAAAGGTTTCCAAAAGGTCAGGGAGAAGCGAGGGGCTGATTACAGAGCCGTACCTTTGACTGTACTAATGGGATTACGCGTAATCTTTGAAGTCCCTGCCTTTGGCAGTGGTAATCTAAGCGTAATCTGGCGTAAATTGTGTACAGACTTTCTAAGAGTGGCTAGCTGTGGCTAGCCCCTCGGGGAGAAGTCAGGCAATTTTGAAAGGTTTCCAAAAGGTCAGGGAGAAGTCAATGAATTTGTAAATGGTCCCAAAAAGTAAGGGAATTTTAAAATGACCCCCAAAAATCAGTCAAATAAATTTTTGAAAGAAAATATTTTTCAAGATTTTAACCTAAACCATTCATTTATTCTACGAAAATGGTCAGGGAATTAAATTCTGGAAATTTTGCACGAACCCTGTTACAGCTCAAGCAGCCCTAAAAGGGAACCGGCTTAGTCTTCTCCTTCAAACAACGGGTGGCCAAAAGAAAGCTAAACCACCTTGGAACGTATGTATACATGGATCCCGACTAGATAGCCAAGCGGGTATTTGATAACGTCCGCTTGACGGGTTTAAATTCTCGGGGGTATAAACAGTTTCATGGTTATTATGGGAAAAACACGCATCGGTCGTCCGCTAAGTCGGAACAGGAATGGCGCTCCATAGTTGAGAAAGGAGTTTTGGAGGTAGGCCAACGGAAATGGGATGAGGAAGTCGCGCTGCATCCGAGTCTGACGCATTATAGATCTGAAGTACGACCCCATTTCGAACAGATATATTCGAATGGCGTTAGTAGCCAACTACTATTTCAGGCGCGGACTGGATCGCTCTAGACAGCGAAGCGACTTTCGGAGGTTTTTGCAGAGGATCCCGCCTGCCCGTTCTGCCCTGACTATCGGAGGTGTTTGTGGAGGAGACCCTAGCGCACATCCCGATGGTGTGTCCACGATTTAGGACCATTCGCGAATATGTACCAGACACCCTAGCCCTTGCCGGTCGCTTAGCGCTGGATGAGGACCACACTACCCTCTGTCTACCCACCACCAAGGCCATTCTTAAGCCTTGATGTTGTGACAGGTGCGCGAGGAGGAATAACTGAACGAATTGCACCACATCAAATTTATCTTAAACAATATTCCGCCTGCAAAGTTTAATAATAATAATAATAATAATAATAATAATTTTTTTTTAAATGTAGTGTTGATTAAAATTCTTAATTTTACTCTTTTGCATTTCCTTAATTTGTATATGTATATATATCTGTTTTTAGTCTTTAAAATGTGAAACATTTTTCTAATATCCTGTGAGCATTACTCCTCCCTGATGTAAAAGGGACCCAATTTGGAAAAGGAAATAAAACTGACTTATTCGCTTCGATTTCAACACTTTTAAAGTGTCTGGTAGGCCAGTTAATCTACCAGTCGTAATTGTTTTAAATATCTTAAATATTATAAGATTATAATTATATTACTATTATACTAGTATTTCGATAAATATTAAGTCGTTTTTACGTTCAATTTTTAATATCATAAGGCACGTAGTTTGAAAAGCCTTCATTTTAAGTCTTTACGAGTATGTTAAGTCTTATACATCAGTTTTAACGAACAAGGAATAAAGATTAAAGAAAATAGCGAGCGTATAAAAAGTTTTGATTCAATTAATACCGCAGGATTAAATTGGAAAGGGCTAATGCCACTGCCATCAAAGAAATTATTGGAAGCCAAAGTTAACGTATTAAGTCCCCGAAACATAGCTCTTCTAAAGAAGACACGAAATGAAAAAAAAGCTCTCTATTTTTCATCTCTGTCCTGGTCCTGTATTCTTTCTCTTTCCTCTTTAAAGTTAAGCTTGTCTTCTTTGGGATTATTTTAAGTCTGGTCCTAGTTAAATGTTTCGTTAATTATAGCGAAAACCTCTCAATGGGGGGATCTCCCCTCTTTTCTCGGAGGATGGATCCAAAAAAGTGCCCGTCATCGACCGTTCTAATTATTGTACCGTGTTAACATTTTTTCTCGTTTTCTCTCTTCTCCTCTTGTCCTCGCTTCCAAACCGAAGCCTGTTGGGGGTTTTCTGGGGCTTAAACTCAAATTGGCAATGGAGTGACTCGAATTTATAAAGAAAAGGAGATTTCGCTGCTAATTGCTAACAAGCTCCAGTAAACACTGAGAGGGGGACCCGCCGTTGCTTTTTTTCTCCTTCTCCTGTCCTTGAAACGAGGGTGGGTTCGAAATGACTTCTTCGCCCCGAACCCCTCTCCCGTCAATTCCCAATTTTCTTGGGATATTAAGTTCGTTTTCCGCACCATCTCTGGAGGGTTGTCATTGGCTTACAATTTGATTTATTTTTATTTCCGTTGATTTCGTTTTTATTTTTGGAACTCTTTACGACATATAGATGACGTTTTCAATTTAGTCGTTATTCGACCACAGACCACCTAATGAAATGAAAATAATCCAGGTATGGGTTTAAGTTAGAAATATTCCCTCAGTTAACCTCCCGTCTAAAATCTTTTTAGCAGAAGAATAATCGGGGCATATCAATTAATTTAACATTTATATCACTAGGTTTAACGGAAGCTAGGGGGTGCTTGGCGCTAGTTACGTTAGGGTCTAGGGGCGCCAAAATAAAAAATTTCTATAAGCATATTAAGCTTATTGGGGGTACCCAATTTTATTCGCCCCGGGCCCAATTTGTGGTAGCTACAGTGCCGTAGCCAGGGGGCACATGCCCCCCCCCGAAACGCATGGTCGTACGTACAAATATTTTTATTTTTTTACTTTTTTTCAATGGCGTGCCCCCCCCCCCCCTCCCGAAACAAAATCCCGGATACGCCACTGGGTAACTACGGGCGATATTTCGATTTCATTCATACTCTCTCTCGCCAGAAGAAAGAAATTTGGGAATTTAGTTTTTCTTTGTCAAGTTTTGCAATAATTTCGAGTACGTAATTGTTTCGCTTTCTATTAAATATTGAAAGACTAAAACAAAGGTTTAACTCTCAAAGTTCATATCAGGAATTTTTCATTTCGGGCTTCCTATTTCTCATTTCTTGAGTGTCTCCATTCTACATGTACAAGTTATCGGATGAGAGGAAAGAATGAGGATGAGTAAGGTTGTAGCGGCTGAAGGGTTGAAAGCTGCGAGGAGGACGTGCTAGTCCAAATCGTTGCTTTGAAGTTGGCAAGTGCTCTTCCATCCTTCCGAACTGGAAGAAAGACGTCTTCACGCGTCATTAATTCATCTTTTAAATTTTTGGTTTCTCTCTGCAGGGATCGAGATCCTAGAGGCGTTGTCACGCCACCAGCGCTGCCCGAAGACAACTCGATTTTTACTCCCCTTTTCTTTTCTTTTCGCTGAAGTTGGGGTCAGCCTCTTCCCGCCTCCTACCTTTAAAGACTTGACAGTTTAGCGGTAGTCGTAGAGACGTGTGCAGTCTGTATATTGCGGTTTGGGCTTCCTAAAGAGAAAATCATTCGACGTGAAATCGAATCTAAGACTCGCCTGTGTCACAATCCGTCGTTGGTATAAAAGAATCGGAACCCGCGCGTTTTTTTAATATAATGAGACACAATCTCTTCCGAACCGAATATTTTTCTTAAATTCGTTCCTTCGCTTGTTTTAATCGAAAAGATAGCGGTGATTTTTGCGTTGAAAGTTTTATCCTTTCTGTTGCGTCTTGAAGAAGGACCGGTTAAATTATTTTTAGCGAACAGGGTTGGCAAGAATCAGCGGGGTAGGTACATTTGTTCGAATTTCAATCGTCCGAACGGTGGATCAAATGTTCGAATTTCATTCGTCCGAACCGACGAAATAACAAATGTTTCAATTGTTCGAATTGGGCAACTTGTTTGTTTCATTCGTCCGAATCGGTAGCATCACTCGTCCGAATTCTGTCGCTAAATTAGTATTTCTTATTGCTGTATTTTTTTTTCCGGATTTTTTTTAATGCAAGAATTAAAAATAAACTACAGTATAGTAGGTAAGTGGGAATTGCGTTTAATGTTGTGGATATTTTAGGTTAGGTTCACGTTAATGTTACTTTTTTATATTAACAATATTTAAAAAAAACAATTCCTAATGTTCGAAAAAACGGACAAACGATTATTCGAACAAATGAAATTCGCCAGTACAGTTAACATAAATTGAACTACTAAATCACCAACAAAAGTTGTGATCAATTTTTCGGGTAAATGAAATACGTTTTCGGACATCCGAACCTGTTTTCCGGCATTCGGACATTTGTACCACCGTTCGGACGAATGAAATTCGAACAAATGGACCCAAATCGAATCAGCCTGACTCAGGCTTTAGCCGTTTTAACCACCGAAAAATCTATGGTTAAAACCACTTTTTTTATTAAAAAAAAAATATTGAGAAATAAAATAGAAATATGGAAAAAGCTAAAACTTAACCTTTAGTGCTAGATATAAGCAACGGGGGGATCTTAAAATTATTTTGCGCGTGGTAATACCCCGCCATGTTAGGGTATAAAAGCAGGCAAATAAGCCTGCTATACCTCACAATGTAAAGGTACTGTCAAGCGCAAAAACGTAATTTTGAAATCGGGCAATTTAAGCATTTTCGAGGTAATAAGGGCTAGATATAAATAATTTGAGCATTTTAAAATTAATGGATTTAACTGGTTTAACCCATACTGGATTTTCAATTTTTAAAAAAAGCTGGTTTTTGGCCAACCCTGTTGGCGATAGACAAAAAATTGTTTTTATCTGATAAAAGCTTAATAATAATTTATCTTTCTTGATAGTCAATATATTGGTCTTTACCCTTCCTTTTGTTCCGAAAATATTCTATTTACGCGCTCCTTTTCCTCCGTATACATTTTACACTGGTATCTCGAAGTATGTCCCCGGAGATTTACCTTAAGAGTCGAACCCTTACAACGATTTTTTTTCGTTAGTTTTTTTCCACCCTTATGTATCGTTGGTTTTTAGGCTCCTTTTAGCTCGTTGCATTTGAAATTCTAAACTCTTTATCAGGGTCTGTGTCGTTTTTCAGGAGTCTTATATCCGCTTTCATTTCGCCATTTCATTCGCTGTTTTTATTGTAGAGGGTAGTGGGCCGGCAGTCTTTTCCGTACGCACTCCCCCTCTTAATATACGAGCCCTTTGCGCCTGCGTAAAAAAAACGTTTGTTATACGAGGAAGGAGCCCAAGAAAAACAACGGTTGGCCCCTGAGTAAACAGATTTCGCCATTATCATTTTTACTTATATATAATATGTACCTTTTCCGTAATAATGTAAGATGCGGCGAACTTTATACGTTTTTCTTGAGCCCCATTCGCGAGAGTCAACTTTAATACGGCAAAAAAGTTCTCGTAGCCCCTTCAGGGACGTTTATACAACTCTGCAATTGGCTAGGATAACAAAGTTTGGTTATTGTACGAAATTGAAAATTTTTGTTTTGATACGCGTTATGTGTTGACACAATGTTGGATAATAAATGGTAATATACGCGTTCTAGGCAACTGGAGACAAAAGGCTTTTGTAAATACAAAACTTTACCAAATATAAAGTACCCTAATTTTAATACCGTAACGAAATACGCGCCTGGTAATTGTTCCAAAATTAGAGTATAGTTTCGAGTTCTTTCAATTACCATAAATGTACGCTCAAAAGCCAGTGTGGTTAATCGCCATCGTACATCAATGTTATTTTAAGTCTTACTCATTACATTAAACTTGGAATGTTAACGATCTCTCATAATTTTTGTATTTTTACGTAAATTTCATCGTCGTCAGCTAGACTGGTATAATAATACGAACGTATTATTTTCCATTAACGTCTACTCTATAGACGTCAGCCGACGGGTTCAAATACCACCACAGCGCGTAAAGTTAGCGTTACAAAGTTTCGCGAGTCGTGGGTGACTGTAGTCGCGAGAATTTCCCCGGCAACAATGTGGCGTAATAAGTCGGAACCAGCGCACGCCCCATTAAGTGCTTTTCTCGGCACCCCTACCTCCTCTCTGCCGCTTCTTTTACTTAGCCATAGGTATAAGCAAGGTATAAGTTTTTGCGGCCTCAAACTTCCGTTAGCGTTTTTTTTTATTTCGCTTTTTTTGGTGGCGCGTTTTTCTCGAAAGGTTTATGGCGAAGGCCTATGGTTTTTCTTCTTCTGATCTTGCCACTTCCTACACGCCAAGTCTGTGTACTTTTGTGTCTGTATTGACCGGGCGAGTACCTCAACGCCTTTCCCTCCCCTCCTGCGATTGAGGGAGGGAATATATTTTCCACATGGTTTTTAAACCCGTTAAAAGCTTCCGAAATTGATTCCGTTTTCAGTCGCCTTTTTTTAGGCACGCTGTTTCCAATCCCCCTTTTTCCAAAATGTCACTGAGGCTGATCCAATAGCTTCTCTCTCTCGAAATTTAATCTGTTATATATAGCGAAATGGGTTTTAAAAACTCCTTAGTACGTACTTATATATTGTTTTTCTTCATAACACGAAATTGACGGAAAAAGCTTGCTAGAGCCTTGGACCCTGAGGGATATGATTCTAT
Organism: Leiobunum rupestre; assembly: GCF_980474605.1. NCBI lineage: Eukaryota > Metazoa > Arthropoda > Arachnida > Opiliones > Sclerosomatidae > Leiobunum > Leiobunum rupestre. The sequence goes on from NC_143391.1 coordinate 19,173,078, forward strand.
TAAGCGTCTAAAATTTTAATTGTATTTTGTATTTAGGCTTTAATTGAACTTTAATTCACTTTCTTTTTTGAGATATAACCCAAATTGTTTACAATCTATATTCTAAGAATGTAAACCATAAGAAACTTCAATTAAATCGACAACGTTAATATACCAGTGTTAATGTTGATTCGACTATCTAGGGCTTAAATACCAAAATATTTAATAACTAAAATAATTGCTAAATTATTCAACTTCAGCGCAAAAAAACCGAAGACCCAACACACATACACAAATATTCAAACATTCGTCCTTATTTTCAAGGATACATAAACAGGGTTCGTACACGACCTGGAAAAATCATGGAATTTGAAAATGTTTCCAAGAGTTCAGGGAATAGTCAGGTAATTTTAAAATGACCCCCAAAAAATCAGACAAATAAATTTTTCGGAGATGTATTAAAAATATATAATCAATATTTTTCAAGATTTTACCTCAAAACATTCATTTATTCTACCAAAAAGGTCACGGAAAACCTGGAAATGTCAGGGAATTTAATTCGGGAAATTTTGTACGAACCCTGATAAAAATAAAATGTTTTTATTCGATAATAAAAATGAGGTCGTTGATTCTTATCCAATCTAACGTATCCAACCCCGAGACTTGAAAAATGGGTATTGCGTTGAAAATTGTAACATGGCGAGGGATGATATGACTTTAAATATCCGTATATAGTAGGAAGAAAGAAAGCAAATGGATAGAAGGAGGGGGGCGGAAGTAAGCTGGTCTCTCTCGGATAGTTCTCTTTTAATGCAATTGCTTTGTGCCACAATCGTTCATGAGACGACATCTATAATGCAGTGTGGGCGCACCCCCCTTTATCCCTCACTATCCCCCTCTCTTGTCGTCCCGAGTGATTGAATTGGCTGGAGCCACTGACCTACTTTTAGCCGCTCTCCTCCGTCCGATTCTCGCTCTTTCCTCTCATTGAAGTCACCGGGATCCGCGTCCCTACCCCTAGCCATTGGACTACCCGGCGGTACTAGCTTCGAACGACGGAGAGGAAGCAGAGACGTCTGCTTACGTCGTAGGCTTTAATCCGGCGCAGACTGTCACCCTGTCGCGGGTTCCGAGCTTCGGTGTTGGGTGAGGTCGTTGTAGAACAGTGGCGTAGAGCCTTTTCCCCTCCAATTCTCTTTTAACAAAGACGTAACGGATTGCCGACTCGGACAGCAAACGTCTTTTGTTCCGATATTGATATAGTGCGCGGTTTTTAGTCTGACAGATATCGGCTGATTTCGATTCGACTCCGCGCTCCCTTCTCTAACTTCCATTACTATTCCATATACCTCAGCCCGACGTGAATCGAAAGTTTTATGGACCAAAATCTCCGCCATACCCCTCTCTCGCGGATCGAATCCAACTCCCATTTATCAGATTTTCTATTGGATTAAAAGGAACTATATAAAAATACTTGTTATAAATGCATTATTTCAGGGAGCAATCTTTTTGATGAACGCCGTACGTTTCTGTCGCGTCAATAGTTGATTTTATAAAATAAAAAGTGGTCTTGCCCAACTTGTTAAAATGTTGCTCTTACGTCACAAGACCCAGCTTTATTAGTGTATTCCTCGCACGAGCGATTTGCACGCGCTCTAGAAAAAGCTATATTCCTCGCGACTGTAGCGCGCGCTCGTAGGCTTGTCAAAGTAAGAGACTGTGACGTCAGAGCAACATTTCAACAAGAAGGCCACGTTAGTTTATAAAAAGAACTATTTCCTCAACTCGAATAATTTTTCTACTCTAATATTTCTATTACGTTTTCTTGAAACGCGAAAGATTCATTTTACGCGTTATATTTAATATTTAAAAGCAGCGATGTTTTTTGTTGCGGCTACTAGAAAATGCTCGTGGTTTAACTTAATTGACGCTTGTATTCGAAATGTACGCGGACTGTACTCGTCTCCGTGCCTGGGACTGAATTATAGGTTAATCCTTAGCTACGCTATAGTATATACCAGACGGGGCAAAAACGTGAAGGAAGACTGAAACCTTCCATTTTTCATTTTTTCCGCTCACTCCGCCATTAGAGAGGTTAAGCACGACGCTGTAGAAGTTAGAACGACTACGTCGGCAGTGTCTAGACGTTCGTGAAATTTCTTTAAAATCCGTTAAGCGTGCTTTCACTTCGACTGCTAAAGAAAACATGTACAGTTACAAAATAATTTTAACACATCTTAGAAATATTTGCTAAACCCGGTTACATGACGAAAATAATAAGTGTTTAACCAATACTAAAACGCGGCGTATGTATGGCTCTGAGCATTGTCTAACATTTATTTTCGTGTACCCTGCTTTACATAGGGAGATTTCGCTTATATTAAACAAGTCTTAGGAACACTTCAATTTAAACCAGTATTTACGATGGCTAAAACGCACTTGGCTAGAAAAGGAACAAAATGCCACAATTATCTTTCGATTTTTGTGCAGGAAATTTGTAATATTGACTATTTTTATTGAAAGGCAATAGGTATTATACTACGTGTCACATGAGCTCGACAGAAATATGGCGTCGACCTCAAGTTATGAAAGGTTCGGAATTCGAAGTATAAACGCGAGAATGATTACGTGAATCGCGACGTTGTCGTTCGAACTTCTAGAGCGCTCTGCTTAACCTCTCCACTCTCTCCCTTTTCTTTTCATTTTCGAGTCCGTGAAAAAGAAAGCGTCTTACGAGCGCGCGACTTTGAGCCAGGATAACTACGTCGCGAAGACGGTGAAAGTTTCATTGCTTTAGTTTCTCTTGAATAATTCAGTCTGTTAGTCTTTTGTCTCGTGCTAAATCATTTATCTTAGTCGTCAAAAGAGACGGTCGAGTCTATCGCGTCTCTCCAGTAAAGGAACGCGCAGCTGAGAATTTCTTAATTTACACTAGGATGAAAGATGGGGGCGCGTTTTCTTACAACCAAGAAAAACATTTGGTATATTTTCGAGCGCGAATCTAAATAGACATCTGGCCTAACTCTTTTTGATTTCGGGCCATAACCATTTTTAAGTTTCTGGCCACGTACGCTTTTAATAACATTATTACGACTAGCGTGGTTATGACGGCCATTTCCCCGGGTCCCCGAACGCGTTCCCAACCGAACTTAATACCAGCGGCAAAAAATTGTCCGCATCGGGGAAAGAACTTTTACTTACATTTTTATGCCTCGAGGGTTTTTACCGAGCCTTTTTTATTGCTAGATGTCGCCACATTTAGTTTCTTATATCGTAACGCCGGAGTAAAAGGAAATTCTATTTAGTAGTAAGCGCGCCATCTGTCGTGCTATTTTTGGGGCTTTATATGATAAGGCGATTGGCGCCTCGAGGCGAGCTTTGAATGTCGCTGGCTGGTCGCGGTTATGGACCAATATTTCAGCGACGTGAAAAGGCTAGACAGCCACGCCGCGCTGTGTTCTAGCGAGAACTCAAAGTACCAAAGTGGAGATTCTTTCCCGCGGCTCGGAACTTTTTAAGCGTTTCTCGCGCTCAAATATCGGTTTTTAGGTCGCTTTTCGGATAAAGATGGTTTCGGAAATTCCATACCCTCGAACTCTGTTCTTATAAATGCGCTTGGCTATTTCCTCCGTAGTCCTTAGCCGGAAAAGAGTTAACAGTACCCCGAGGCCGTTCAATTTGAAGCGCGCCGTATCCCCGAATATCGATTATTTACGTCGCTTATCAGTGAACAATTGATTCGCGGTAACTTAGGGAACTTTATAACGGGACCCTATGTCGTTTCTAACAAAAATAATGAAGTAAAACGCTTAACTATACAGTTAAGGGTTATCGTAGGATATTTTGAAGATTTTTTATTTTCTTTCTAGTGTATTTCTATATAAGACGAAAGGGCAATCTTCGTAACGACCGTCCTTGTAAGAATGCCTCTAATAATGTCGTATAACGGCTGGAAAATCTACTCCGGGATAATGTTTTTTTGGGGTGGTTCCAGGCTCGTAACTGGTGGTCTCGGCTATTTCTCTCCTTCAACCTCCTTCGCAAATATTGGTTCGAGGCGGCTCCATCTTCCGTCTCGAGTTGGCTTCATCCCGAGTGACCCTGTCCATCGAGGCGCGAAAATGTCCCGAGTTATTGGCCACATTTAGACGTCCGCGGGGAGCCATCGTTACCATTTCGATAGCCGCATTTGGGCGACTCGCCCCTCGCCCAATTTCGGTCGTAAAAAACGACAGACCTCTGTATCGGGTCGGCCGCTGGTTTTCCCCGCCGAAATGAACTCTATCTCCTGGTTTTTCGGAGCTCCGTTGCTTTGATAGGTGGTGTTCGCGATCCTTACGACCGGTCATTGTCGTATCTCTCTCTCTCTGGTTCCTAGCTTGGAAAGGGTCAAAGTTAGGCCGTAAAAAATATGTACACGTGTCTCTGCGTACGTTGACGGTCGCTACGTATTTTGCCCCTCCGCTATATCTATATAGAAAAAGGGGATCTCTTCTATATTATTCCATTTACTTTAGTTCCTGTAGTGTTCTCTCTATTTTCTTAGATAAGAGCTCCGTCCAAGTACCATTTCCTACGCTGAGTCTTCGGATCCTTCGCTGATTTTATTCTGTTTTGTCCGCGGTCGATCGAGTCTAGTCTAAGTAGACGGGATAAAGGTTGAAGATACGTGCGTGAAATATTCCTTTTTAGGTCTATTTTTAGTAGGGAAATAGTCGATGCCGAGTGTTCGTATAGAGATTTTCAAATCATCCGATTTTCTTGGTTTACCAGTATATCCGCGTACGGTTTTTATAACAACTAACCCTTGCCCCTCATTTTAGTTATAGTCCTAAAAAATAGTTCCTTTATCATCCTTAAAGGGTAAACAGACAACAATAAGTTAGTTCTCCCCACCGCCCTCCGGAGCTATAACCGGATCCGCAGGACGCGAGAGGAAACCCCGCGTCTCTTTCGGCTTATCTCTTTAAGACGAGAGAGCGCGTGTGGATGAAAGCGTAAACGCGTTACTCTCCAGCCCGCGTGCTTCAATGTGTGCTCTATATTTCATTCTCTCCCCGAAAGAACGGAATAGAACATCGCTCGTCGTCTCATCATTCCAGCGGGAAGCCCAGCTTTTGGGGGCACCAGTCTAGCGCGCCAATATTGTTTTCGCTCTGAAGATTTTTATTATATTTCTTAAGGCGTTCTTTTCCCGTAAAAAGGATCTTCTCTCGGATTTCCACGCCGTAATTCGTCGCCGCGCTCACTCCCGAAGAAACGTTAGTTTTGTTTTTCATCATTCGTCCGAGAAAACCGTCTCTAACTCGAAACGGAGGTTAGTTGGCTAAATACGAAGGTAGACCGTATCTAATTTCCCAGCTTCCCCCTCGCTGTCCAATAATACTCGGGGTCGCGTTTCGTTCTCGGATTTGAGGTCTACTCTTACCGCGTTGCTCCGAGATTTATTTTCTCCCTTCGCGATGGCCGGTAGACAGTAGCATTTATAACCACGCTGACCTCGCGACCTGTAAGCCAACGGAAAAAGAGGGAAAGAAAACGTTGTTTTCGGGCGGGAATTACGACTTCGTCTTCCTTGTAAATGGTGGCTCGCGGAAATAACTACTTTCGCCTATCACTAGCTAGACACACTCTCGAGATGACTTTCGTTTTCCGAGAGCTTTTAAGAGAAACCAGACTGAAGTTTCCTTATTTTTTTACCGGCGTCGTATTGCCTCTGCAATATGCCTCAGATTTTATTGTTCTCTTTCAGCGCGCTACGATTTCTACTTTCTAAAGGAGGTTTATCGTGATAAACTAAGTGAAAACGCGACTTTGGCGCGAGGGGTTGTTTACCGTCTGACTCTGATCCCTTCATCCTGACCGGAGATGCTAGATAAAGCTTTTTCATTTTACGGTTAAAACCCGTATGTTTCAAAATATATCTGGTGTTTCTATAGACCGGAAATATTGTCAAGATCAAATATGAAAAATGAATATTTATAAGGTAAATAGGCACGGAGCAAAGCCGAGTCTCAAGAATTTACTATTTGGAGGGTTGGAGGGGGCGAGGAACTTTCTTGGTTTTCTCATTGTTTTATTCATTTCCTTTTGTTAAGACGATACACTCGTAAGTTACTAGCGATAGCGAAGCTTTTCTCCTCCTCCTATAAATATAATTTTTGTTATTCTTAGCCCGCCAGGCCGGCTCACTTACGTTGTAAGTAGATGTATGGTTTACGGGTGAACTCTTAATAAGAGACCTCTAGCGGAAGTTCTTACAAACACATTTCTTCGCCGCTTTAGGCTCTGCCCATTGTTTCGCCAAACATTCGTTCTTTTTATCTCGGGAAGTAGTTTCCGGAGCCAACCCTTCTTCGCTGGTATAGAATCACCGCCGTCTCTCACTTGACAGCGCTTAGAAAGGCGGGGAATAGATGAACTCCGCGCGCGTCCCTCTGTTCATCCCGAAGGCGGTAGTTAAGCCTTTTGGGCAAACTGTACTTGGTAGGCAAAAGAGGCGGTGCGGGAATCGTTCATTTTCTCCTCGTATAGGCTGGCCTTCCCTTTCAGTTAGGTGACTCGAACATCCTAAAGCCTTCTCCCTAAACGTGCCTCCTCTAGACATATTCTTTGCCCTTTTCTTCTACGAAGAGGGAAATGCCCAGTGTTTTTCCTCTACTCTCCATCCTCTCTCTCTCTCGCTTCTATCTTCTTGTTGATGTCCTTGTTTGTTGTTTCGTCCCACTGCGGCGGTTTGAGGTTTGCCCTCCCGCTTCTCCAAGCTCTATTTCTTTCATTCCGCGAACCCACCTACGTCCAACCCACTACTGGCTAAAGGTACTTTTTCAGCTAGCTCGCGAGGAAAACGGGACGGTATAGGCGAGGTTACCGTTTGAAAAACGTTCGTTTTAACGCGTTTATTCGCGTGATTTGCTGAGGGGGGAAAGTGTCTTATATACGTTTTCTGGAAGCTGATTCCCACCTTTTTCCCTTAGGCTTTAATTTTTCAAAGCGCCGCGTTCTTTTTGGTCTATGTTTGAACTACAAACGCCTGTAAAAGTGTTCGAGTAGCAATGCTTCGGTGTTCAGGGTAAAGAACGCCATCCTATGGGTTGACTGGCTTTTACGTACGCCAAATCCTTTAGGAATTTTATTAGTTTAATTTTGTACGCTGGCGTGTTGTACGTAACTCTTCCAACGAAAAGGGTTAGAAGGTAAATACGTCGATAGGAAATGCCGTACATTTGTGGCCGAAATATCAGTTTTGACGATCAAGAGCCCAGTTCTGGGGCTGTGCTTATTTTATTTGTAATTAACTATTCAAAATATACAGGGTGTTTCTAAGGGTTGATGCTAAAATTTTAAGGAGTTGTAGGGGGTGAGTTGAGAAGTGTGGCCTACTAGTCCCTGGAAGTAGGTTGCAGCAGGGACTTTAAATACTAAGTTTACTTTTTTACGCTGGTTACCTCGATTTGTTTACAAAGTCCTTTTTTACCTATCACGCGAACCCAAACCTTAATGTTCGCGTTTCCCTGCTGCTTGGTTTTGCGCTTGTTGCAGCCTACTTCCAGGGGCTAGTAGGCCACACTTTGAAGCTCTCTAGCGCTCTTCACTCATCGTAGGAAAATGGGAAAAACAGGCATACTTCTCATCTAACCCTCGACAACTCCTTAAAATTTTGCATAACCTTTTGAAACCCCCTGTATGGGGGCTTTAACAATCGATAGAAAAAAATAAAACCGCCGCTGTCCCAAATATTTTGGGAAATGTAGGCGTTTTAATGGTCAGGGTGATGGACATAGCGGCGCTTTCGATTGGACAGGTGATTTGTAATTCGTATATTTACGAATGTACAGGGCGATTAAGGGTGTTTGTTACAGTTCGCTTATTACATTTATGTACGGAGTGACTTTGGGTGTTTGTTACAGTTCGCTTGTTACGTTTATGTTCAGGGTTATTGAGGTGGTTTATTACAGCTCGCCTGTTACGGTTATGTACATATTGATTGAAAAATTGTTCAAAATTTAATTGAATGTACAACATACTTAGCGGATCCTGAGGGATTACGTGTAGGTGTCGTTTAGTTACTATGAAATGGTTTAAAAATTCTACGATTTAGTTTTAATAGACAATTTCAACGACAGATAATCTCCGAATTCTTTCGATTTCGTATAGTTTCCGTTGAGATATCGCTTATAATGGTGGCATTGACGTCCAAGAAGGGTTTATGTTTAAAGTACGCTTATATTTATGGGGTATGGCGATAAGGGAGATAAATAGCGAGAATGGGCAGTGGGAAAGGCAGCGCATTGTCCCGCATCTTAATTGATTTGTCGCCTCTGGCCGATACCGAAGGAAGACGCTTCTTTATGCTGAGAGACCAGCTTCTTTTCTCTTCCGTCTCATCATAGTTGGTTGTTTTCTTTTCCGTTGGTGGCGGTCTGTCCAGCCCGGGGCGACGTGGCGAGTTGAAAGAGAAGCCCCAGACGCGGGCTTTAAAAGCCGCGAGGGTGAGAGATCCGATGAAAATCCATCTCCCGCATCTCCGTCTCTCCATCGACTATGGATGACGAACTCGCGGACCTCGAAGAATACCACTATCGATTGTCGGACTTCTGACGGAACGAGGCGGGCTGGAAGCGAACCGCCCCCCCCCCTCCCTCGCTGGTCCGCGTCCTTTGACCGCCACCCGCTTTGCCCTTTAATGGATGCTATCGTCTCGACCGTATCGTTCTGTTCCTTCTCTGCATAGACGCGCCTATTTGTTTTGCTGCCAAATTGATTGTATCCAGGCATTCCCCAGCTATATCGAACGATTCCTCGTACCTTTACCCTTTTATTATCAATTTGCTCGATTACCTGACATTTTGCTCGGAGTAGAAACGACTTCCCCGCCTTTGCCCGAATTAGCCGATGATTCCGGACTCCCGACTCATACTCTCTAGCCCTAGAGAAAACGACCTTTCGTTCGTAAGACCGGGAATCTACCGCCGAGACCCTTAGCGTTGGAATTTTAGGACCCAAGTTATGGTTACATTTCTTTCAGGGTTGGCAAAAAACCGGATTTTTAAAAAATTTAAAAATTCAGTATGGTTAAAACCGATTGTATCCTGTGGCTTAAACCGGTTAAACATTTAATAACAAATGCTCATTACTTCGAAAATGCTCAAATTGCCCGATTTCAAAATAACGTTTTTGCGAGTGACAGTACCTTTACATTGTGAGGCATAGCAGGCTTATTTAACCCTTTTTAGGGGGATCCTAATATTCTCACTTTGCTCACTCCCATAGAAATAAGCAAGTGCGTCGAGAGGGGCAAACGAATTTCAGTGAGCAAAATTCTTTGCGAGTGACAGTACCTTTACATTGTGAGGCATAGCAGGCTTATTTAACCCTTTTTAGGGGGATCCTAATATTCTCACTTTGCTCACTCCCATAGAAATAAGCAAGTGCGTCGAGAGGGGCAAACGAATTTCAGTGAGCAAAATCGAATTTTTCTCACTAGATAATAAAGGTGAAATCTCATTTCAATGGACAATTGGATTTTACTCACTGGGCTATGTGGGAAAGCTACCTTGCGGGGAAGTGAGCAAAATCGAATTTTTCTCACTAGATAATAAAGATGAAATCTTACGTAAGTTGTTCGAGAATACTTGGTGTGTTTGGCTAGGTACTGTCCTCTAGGTCGCGTTATAGATGGCTTTTTTTAGTTTGGGGTTGGGGTGGCGCCCCAGCGCTCGAGCGAAGTGAGTGCGCGGCGCCGTCAGGCGCCAATATAAAGAGAACATTCCACGCCTGTCTTTACCTGGTGCGTAAGGCTTGGTACAATTGAAAAACCACCCCAATTCGATTTTGCTCACTTCCCCCGCAAGGTAGCTTTCCCACATAGCCCAGTGAGTAAAATCCAATTTTCCATTGAAATGAGATTTCAATTTTATTATCTAGTGAGAAAAATTCGATTTTGCTCACTGAAATTCGTTTGCCCCTCTCGACGCACTTGTTTATTTCTTTAGGAGTGAGAAAATTAGGAGGACTCCGCTTTGATACAATAACATGGCGGCGTATTTGCACGTGCAAAATGAATTTTAAGACCCCCTAATTGCTTATATTTAGCGCCCATTACTTACGACAAAAAGTGAAGGATAAGTTTTAGTTTTTTCTAGGGTTGTTAATTTTCCGGAAAAATAAAATGCGGAAAATTTTCCAGAAACGTTTCCGGAAAATTTTCCGAATTGCGGAAAATTTTTTTATTAAAAAAAAAGTGGCTTTAACCATAGATTTTATTCGGTCGATAACTCCGGCTTAAACCAGGGTGGTTTAAACTAGTCTGGCTGGTTCTTGCCAACCCTGATTTCTTGCTTTTATCGTCTATTATTACTCCAATAAAGATAAAATTTCGCTTGCTGCCGGTAAATACCGCAAAACTGACTTAAAATCGTAATAAACATTTGGTCAGATTTTTCGGATTTGTTTATGGCAAATCCGGATTGAAAAATCAAAGCCTTACAAGAAAATGAAAATAATAAAATACCCGTATAATTAATTCAAACAGAACGATTTTATTCTTAACCACGTTCGTTCCACTCGCGAGATAAAAAACGGTTCCGTGAGCGCTGAGTCCCTAATGAGCTCTTTCTAACTTCCTTTTCTTTGGCTCCGTCTTTAAGGGATTAAAAAAACATTGGCAGGGGGGGGGGGGGCGACGGGAATTAAGGAAAAGGAAATTTGGAAGCGGCGGAGGAGGGTGCGAAGAAAAAAGGCTAGTGTAAACACGGCTCGCTTTCCCCGAGCACTGTTTGTGGCAGTCTCCGCTCCTTGATTAAACGTATCCCTGGTGGACAAGATTTTTCCATTTAGCCCCTTGATGGATTATGGTCCGACAGAAAACCCCGCGCGCTAAGACCAGACTGGGGAAAAAAGGCCCGCTGTGTGTACCCCCTTTTCTTCAAAATAAGTAAATGAACTCTCGCAACGTTTATTCTCAAAAGGTAGATTCAATTAATTTTTTACTTTTTTTCCGAGTCCAGGATCTTTGACCTAAAATGTCTCCCCCGAGCTCGGCTATACGTACCGTAGAGGTGATCAAGCTATCTACTTAATCTGGCGTTAGAAAGTAGTGATGGCGATAGCTATAAGATCCAGACATTTTTTACCTCGCAACGAGAACTTTTAATTAATTTTCCCTCAAGTTCCCAAGTTTTTCGTAAAGTGCTTTTCTATTCCTTTTAGGTATATGGCATGCGGGGATTAGTGGCGGCTAAGCCCGGGCTTATAATACAATACTTTGAGAAAGTCGAGCACATCCATAAGGGTGTTTTCTTCCTTCTACTCTTTCTCTCCGTCAGACCCTCCCTGAACGTCGATTTAAAGAAATCAAGATATTATTGCTTCCTTTCTTCTCACCCCGCGCTAAGAAGTGTGTTCGCTATCGGCACCATCGACAGCGAGCTTGCTCTTTCTTTTTCCGTTAGGCTTTCGAACAAGTTCAACAACGACAACATAATACGTGTGGCTTCTGTAATGGCACTTTTGATTTTTTTCATAAAAATCAAATCAATCAATTTTTTTGAATTTATTGATTATTAGCCGGATAACTGCTCTTTCCGTGTATAATTAACAGATATTTTACTTTTATCTGTTAGCTAACCATTAAATAATTGAAATCTTAATTAAATTAAATTACTATTTAATATTTTAGTTTGTTTAGATTTATGTATTTTAATTTTTTAGGAACTTATTTTTTTTCATGAAATACATTGTGTGATTTAAATCAATGATGATTTAAATAAAGATTTAAATCCGCTAACCCTGTGTGACTTACTGGCACCATAGGTAAATGAGATTGAGAATACCCAAAAAGTCCAATGCATGACGGGTCCGGCATTCGTAAAAAATCCGTACATTCTAGAGAAAAGGATTTTATAAATCTGGAAATCGCGCACTAGCTCCAATATATCTCAAATCTCAATCGGTTTCTGATTTCTAAATTAACTTTGAGACTCAAAATCGCGTACCCAAAATTTTCAAGTGTTCGACTCTCCTCGCCAATGCTAGGCTAGATACAGGGTTGGCATGGAACCAGCCATACCGGTTATAACCACCTGGTTAAATATGGTTAAATCACAGATGTTTTTGGCTTTTTTAAAAAATTAATTTCAATATTTTACTAAAATAATAGCTTTTATTTAGTTAAGCTTTGGTTTCATATTTAAACAAATTGGGGCGAGTTAAAATTATCCTCTAATCGAGGGGGACAGGGGTAGATTTAAAGTTCAAAAGTTTGCTGCCTCGCTTTGGTGATTCGGTCAGCGCGTCATAAACAAAGTAAGCAAAATAACTATATTAAATAATTAAATTCTTTGGATTTTCCCCTAGTTTTTGTTTATGTTCTAATTTACAGCAATAACAGCGGATACTTTCCTACTTAGAAAGACATAAGTAAGATAGGCTGTTTTTAATTTAGTTTTTCACTCGAAGATCTATTTGGTCTGAGTTTCGCGTCTTCTTGTTTGCTCGAAGACCTATCAGTACGAGCTATTTGTAAGTTTTTAAACTTTTTCAAAGCTTAGGGTTTAGCTTTTTTATCCCTTTTCATAATGGACTAATCTACTTTTTCGCTAATTTTATCATCCTTTGCAATGCAGTCCGTAGGTGGTTCCTTTAACTTAACTGTTTATATTACAGCCGGCTTTATTATCAATTAAAATCATTGGTCTGGCTTTTATCCAAAAAATCCGCCTTTTTTCCAACCCAGGCTAGATATGAGGATTATTTTAATTTTGAAACCTAATTAACTAGCTCTATCTTGCTATTTAAATATAATTGACATAAATTAATAAAAGGTGGATTGTAAAGATAAATTACATAGAAATGAGAATGTTCCCTAGGGAGTGTGCCCCATCCCTTTTCTTGCACTGCCCGGGTGTCTCGTGTAAAAATTTTAAAACGATTTGTTTTCCACGTTTTGAAAAAAAAAATTTAATCCAATTGACGGGTTTTTCTAAAGCGAGCGTGAATACTGAACAATTTTTGAAAGTATTTTACGTCCCTTTATTAATGGCGAATCTGCTAGATGGCGCGGCGTAAAAAGGCTGCGGGCTGAAATGGAAGACTGAAGGTGGGGGATGATGATGATAGAGATAGGAGAGAGAAGCGGTGGATGAAGAGGCACTAGATGGGGTTAGTATAGCGTGGAATTGGGCGCGGAGGGAGACCCGTGCCCCTTCTAATTATTAGCGGCTCTGGATGAGGGAATTAGCATATTTCTTCTCTCCATCCCTTTTCGACTGGAATCGTATTAGTTTCTTCTTCTGGGCTTTCCGCGAAATGGTCCCCCGCCTCTAATCCGGAGCTCGATCGCGAAAATAGCCCGCCGCCCAAATAAAAGACTCGCTCCTTTTCCCGTGCCAAACGAAAGAATTCGGAGTAAATGAGGCAACGGGAGATTTAAAAAAAATAATGATTATTCTATTTTATTCCTTCTACTAATGAGATTTACGCGCTTAGTAACGAGATTGTAATTTGGCCTAGTGGTGTTGTATTTCATTGTTAAAGTTCTCAGGAGCGTTTCGCGTGGCGCCGCTTCTTCGTCTAATGAACTCGCGGGAAGGTACTGAGAATCGCTGGGCCTAACAACGTACGTCTATTTCTCTAATTGAATCCTTTCCGCCGCGCTACGCTATGAATAATTATCAACAAATAGCGCCGCGAGCGGATTCCAAATGAAGCGCGTGAGGGAAGAGAAATGTTTTTCGACTAATGAAGGAGTCGGGTTTTTCATTAACTAGCTCGTAATTTCTGATCTTGTTTGTCGCCAATCGATACGTCGGTGTCGCGATATTTGCGCCTTTCTCTTTTTTCGTTGAGAAACCGCGCTTCAAAGTGTAAAGGTGCGCCGAGCCTGGGACCGACTCCTAATTCGACTTCAGTTTCTCCGCGACCTCTCCTCCAGTCGTCTCTTCGTTTGCACCGGCGAAGGAGTAGAGCTTATTTAGCGTCTCTCGCTGTCTCCGTTACGCGCGTGTAAGTATAGAATTCCAATTTAGCTCTCAACGTTCGTCGAAAGAGAAAGGGGGCAAGTGGCGAAGGATGGCACCTCCTTCCTAGTTCGTACGAAACGTCAATTATCGTTGGCGTGTCTCGAAGATGAACATAACTGTGGGCGTTAAAGCGAGCGCTAATTAGACTTCAGCCTCCGGAAGAGAGAACCGCGTTATAGTCGTCGGGGAATAAGGAACTCGGCGCTTACCATTACGCGCGCGAAGGAGAGAGAATGGACGGCGTGTAAGAGGATCTCTCTATTCGGGACAATTTCCCGGCTTATCGAAGGACGTTAACCCCCCTCTACCTTTTACTCGCGTGGAACAATCTCGTATGGACAAGAAGGGACGCGCAGTTGGACTTAGACGTCCGTGTTATATAGTCTAAATACGGTTGGCCTCTTGACTTATTTATTGTACGTCACTGGTCCGATAATGCTCTCTGCCTCCGCCGCGTGTTCGATTCGTAGTTATTTCGCTTGAATGGCGGGTGCTTCCTTCCCGTTTCGCGGGATTAGCCCCGCCGCCCGCCCGCGCTCAATGCCAAGTGTAAAACAAATAGCTTTCAGCTGGCGGCAAATTCGGAACGCGTTTCAATAGCGCGCGCGCTTCCCGGCGCCGCGACCGACTTTATGTACGTATAATCAGCGATCCCGACTATAATGAATGCGGATTAGCTCATCATTGTTAAGTATACTCTCGTGTCTGTATCGAATATACGTGGCCCATCTCTTCCCCTTATTGCCGCCCCCCGGCTATCCCCTTCATAACTAAATTACGTATTCGATCCGTACAATTCTGTAGTATTGATAGCCCTATACTTAGATCGTCTCTTTAGAAGGGAATCTCTTCGAATAAATATAACGCCAGTCGCCCTTATGCGGACGATTTTAGTACAATTCAGTCTTTTCCTTTATTTACGCAGAAAACCCATCGCTCATCCTTCGAGAGTTCCAGCGGTATAAGTAGCCTTTCTGGATTTTCAGAAGCGAGATCAGCGAATCATGGCCGTGTTACTTCGACGACGGAGTTTCCTCCTGAAAGCCTTGATTCTACTTCCGATCACCTGGTTCGCCATTACCCTCATTATAGCCTTCGGCGACAAATCAGACAGGTCCGTCGTGGCCAAAGAAATCGGCGATGCCAAAGTAAGTTCGTTTCCCGTCCACGCTGCTGACGCCTAGATACGCCCGTCTATGTAGAGCATTTATTAAGGGTTTGGTCTATAACGTGTTTTTTGTCCGTAACAGTTATCTGGCCGGGAACGCGGTGTCCGCAACGCGAACCCGGACGACTCCAACAACCACATCGATGCCGTCCACCCGCCGGTGCCCGAAGCGGAAGAAATGAATCGGCACGCCGACGAAGGCGGGGTTCTGCTCCCTCCCAGGGATCCCGTCGGCCCCGGAGAAATGGGGAAGCCCGTCAAGCTCTCCAACTTGACGGCTGACCAACAGAAACTGGTCAAAGTCGGCTGGGATAAAAACGCCTTCAACCAGTACATCAGCGACTCCATCTCCTTGCACCGGAGCCTACCCGACGTGCGAGACAAAGAGTAAGTCGAGCTTTTTTTATTGTATCTCCCGCGGGTCATACGCCGGGTGGTTGGGACGAAGAATTTTATCAGCGTCGGATGCGACCGCGGCCGGGTTCTCGTTAACGCTCTACTTGTTGAGAATGGATGGGGAAGGATATTGGAAGCGAAAGAGGTTACGCTTGTAGGACGAAAGAAGCCGGGGGCTCCTAATCCGTTTTACGAGAGGGGTCTCGACCTCCTTCGCCGATCTCGTCATGGCGTGCCTGAGAATCGTTACCAACTCGGAGGCGAGGTGTGGCCGAGGAGAGATACTCCGAAGAGGAACCCGCCGAAAAAAGGGTCCTCCGCGGTATCTTCTTTTACTCGATCGGGGCTCGTCAGCATCTGCTTTTGATCCCGTTTAACGCGAACTCGGAGCTAAAGACTCGATCCTCTTCTTCCCTAGTGCCCTTTCGCGTCGCGCCAGACTAGATCTCGGTGGCCGAGACTGAGCGTTGTGTACCAATACGGGCGAATGTCCTTAGCGACGTACGCTGTCCTCGTGCTCGTCGCGTATTATCTCTTCAGAGCCTGAACCATTTCGGAGGTGAGCCAGATTAGAGAATTCCGTGCGCGCTCGTATACCCCCCCCCCCCTCCCCCGTTCCTTTCCTTTGGCTTTTTACACACAATCCTAAAGGATTTGTGTGTATTAGTTTCACGTATGGTGGCCGGCGCCGGTTTCCGCACGTCTCCTCGCGGTACATCAGACGTACAAAGACACATCAGGGTTCGTACACGACCTGGAAAAGTCAGGGAATTAAAAAATGTTTAAAAAAGGTCAGGGAGAAGTCAGAGAATTTTTAAATGATTCCAGAATGTCAGGGAAAATTTAAGGAATTTGAAAATGGTCTTAAAAAGTAAGGGAGTTTTTAAATGACCCCAAAAAATCAGGCACATAAATTTTGAAAGAAAATAATTTTCAAGATCTTTACCGCAAACCATTCATTTATTCTACATAAATGGTCAGGTAAAATTTGGCAATTAGGTCATGGAAAACCTGGAAATGTCAGGGAATTTAATTCCGGAAATTTTGTACGAATCCTGCACATGATAAGTCAATCCATTGCAAATATCATGTCCTCGCCGCCATTGTGAGATAGTAATTGTTGGCTATTTAATTTCTCGCGATTTTCGACTTAAAATTTACATAACTTTTTTACATTAAGACCGACTTTGTTGTAATTTATATTTTTAGTTAGTACTGATTATTTGTGAACTACGTTTTCGGTTGCATTTACAAATTTTAATTTAAAGTGAGATTTCTGGCCAATTCGCGGGACCCAATCGACCGGCGTACGCGCTATTGTGATATTTGAATTTCATACCAATTAATGCAAGCGCCATCTAACTCCAAAAAAAACTCGTTCGCGTTTCGCTACCTTGTTTGCAAAACCAGGTAACTCATAAAATTTGGTTTGTTTGGAAATCAATTTAAATTAACGCTTTTCGCTATCTTATTTCCAAAACCAGGTAATTCGAAAAATTCTTTTTCGATAAAATTCCTCTAGGGTTTGTTACGTTAACGTACAAGATATTTTGAAATTTGTTTAAATTTAATATTTAAAATCGGGGGGATTGTGTGTACTTAAATGACCGTGCCATCTTGTTTCTTCTTGGCAAAGAGGCTGGTCGTCGTCAACCTTCGCCATTGATTAGTCTTATCAAGAATAAACGCTTTTCTTTCGTAGTCGGCTATTTGCCGATGATATCTATCGCGTGTGCTAATGGCGATTTCGGGATCGAAATCCCTTATTTTTCTTCCGTCGCGTGGTCCGCCGCCGAAACGATTTCTTTTACGAACCTTATTATTTAAGATATCTTTTCCGGTACTCGAGAGCTTATTTGTGTCCGCTCATTCGGATCCTCGCTCCGTTCACCGCGCCGTTCTCAGTTTGAGTCAACCGCGAGCGAACGATAACAGTCTGTTTGATCGCTAAGAAGCTAGACCCTTATTTATGTTTCCATTGTTTCAACGAGTGCGCCCTTAAATAATGGTTGTCGAATCTCCGAAGGGTACCGCTAGGATGGGCTTATCTTTATTTTACTTTTGAAGACCACTTGTGGCGAATCAAAACCCCGAAACTAAGTCATACCGATATTCGAGGGTTTTCTCGAGTTTTGAATGGAAACGAAAGTGGAGAGCTTTCTAAGAGAAAGAAGTAAATTAAAGACGGATCTCGCAATTGCCTCTCTTACATACAGTTACAGCGCGGATGGACTCGCCGAGAGAGAGATAATGTAGGTCTCTCGGTAGTAGAAGAAAAAGGAGGTGGGGGGGGGGGGCACAAGACGCTCGAAGAAGAAGAAAGTGCTCATTACCAGCGAACCCTAATGATTCCTTTTGAAACGCAGTCCATTTAAGATTTCTTTTAGGCCCAACCCCTCCGGCCTATGGACGATTGCCAAGTCCACGAGCGCTACCTCTCAACCGGGCTCTCTCTCTCTCCGTACATCCACTTAAACGTAATACCAGAGTCTTTCCCACTCGTCCTTCTCCCGCTGCAAATCCTCTTTGCAGCGCGGCTGGCGTCCGGTCTTTAGCGTCGCTCGTTCTTCATCTCTCTCTGGTTCGCGATCGAGGCGGGGGGGGGCACGCGTGATTCGAATTCGAGTCGAACACGTGCCCTATCATTGGGGGCTTTCGCCCGCTCTAAAAATCATTTGCGATGGCTTCCGCGAAGAGAACTTTTCGATACACTCGAAAAGGAAGTAGCTTCTCTTTCGGCCCCTTCGACTCTAACATCCCAATCAGAAAGAGCGGGCGGCTCTCTTTAATATCCCCCTCCGCGGCTGCAGTTGAATTGGGGGGAGGGGGGAACTGATAGAAGTGGCCCATCTTGAAAATCCTCGGAACCGGAGCTGGTTAATCCTCTTTTTATCTATTCCGCAAAGTGAGCTATTTGTGATTTTGCTTTTATACACATTGTACCGCGAGTGACTTCTAATGAGAGTGGTAATAGGACCAATGATTCTTCGCGGTAGTTGCCTCTACCGATTATTAGATCCCCGAAATTACGGTTATTTTTGGCCTTTGTCTGTAGTTTCGTTCGGGAGTCAGCCGAATTTATTTTTTATCCGGTCTTCCATTATTAAAGGCAGAATATAACCTACGGTCTCGGTCGTTATTATAACCATTATCATTAATTGTTAAGAGCTAAATTTGCGAAAGACTCTGGAACAAATGTCGTCCCAGAATCCTCTGGTAGCGCGTCAGTTCGCCAAGTGTGGCGAAGAAAAAAGGCTTAATTTCAGGCGGTGGAAGCCGCGGTTGTACTTGGCTAAGGTCGTGCTGGGGCCATCCGCCCACTCGTATTTCGCCGTCCTCTTCGGCGTGTGCCGCTGACAGCTCTCGCTAGTAAATGACCCTTTTCAGACGCCCCCGGCTCGTCTTTTTTACCTTTCTCGACACTCTCTTCGTCTGCCACGCGCGTGCCTTGTTTTTCTTCCGCGTCTACTGCACTCGCTTACCAATCATTACCATAACACGCGGGATGTATTTTTGAAAAGCTGTCATCAAATAGACGATCCATCCTAAAACCGTGTCTTAGCTACAATAATACCCGAAATTTTAATAATAAGTAAGCGAATCATTTCCGAAGTTTTATTTCTTCTTATTTTATTCTGTAATTTTTCACCCATTTTATATAACTCGAACATCTTTACGATTACTAGAAATTTAGACAGGGTTCGTACAAGACCTGGAAAAGTCAGGGAATTTGAAAATGATTCCAAATAGTCAGGGAATTTTAAAATGGTCAAAAAAAGTAAGGGAATTTTAAAATGGTCCCAAAAAGTAAGGGAATTTTAAAATGGTCCCAAAAAAAATCAGGCATTTAAATTTTTGAAAGATGTATTAGAAATACATAATTAATATTCTTCAAGATTTTTACCTCAAAGCATTCATTTATTCTACAAAAATAGTCAGGGAAAATTTGGAAATTTGGTCGGGGAAAACCTGGAAATGTCAGGGAATTTAATTCCGAAAATTTGGTACGAACCCTGTTTGAGTTTTTGCCAAGATACGTCCCTTCAAAAATATTCACCTAGAAACATTAAAGGGTCTAAATCATTCCCACTTTGTTACAGAAAAATAAACTATCGTACTTCTTCCACGATATATACAACGTATAATAAAAACTCTTCCAGTTTTTGCGGATTCTCGTATTGTCAGTGTATAGCGTTGAGAAAAAAAAACCCTTTTATACAAAAACGCTCTCGTCGCGAAACTATTTACGAGTTTGTGTTGGTCTGTTTTCTTTCTTTTTTGCGGTTTTTCCGCGAATCGTTTTCTCTCTCTCCTTTTCCGTCGTAAGACGAAGCTCTTCCTTATCTATTCGCTTTATTCTTCGCAGCCCTCAGCTCTCTCCTCGCCAGCTATCTAAAGAAATGAAACTCGGGATTCTGAAGAGATGGTGCTTGGAAATTCGTCGGTTGAAGAGCCGCTGCTACTGATGATGACGCGCAAAAAGTTCATATATATATATATATATATATATATATATATATATATATATATATATATATATATATATATACACGCTTACGTAGTCGAGTCAGGGCTTAGATAACAGTGAGCCCGCCGGACTATATCGTTTACGCCGCTGTCGTCTAACGCTCGAACCAACTATACTTTCTTCATATTTTATTTTTTCGTCGCTAAAAGGGGGAGTGGTGTGACGCTTAAAGGATCAGTCAGTTCAATACTCGCCTCCGGAGTCTTAAGAACTCGGCCTTCGAAAGTTTTTTTTTCCACCGCCAGAGGGAAAAAGTCTGGATTTTCCCTTTTGATCCTTTCACTCCTTCTCCTTCCCCGCCGCTTTGCTTTTATTTTGGCCATTTCTGGCTTAATCCTATATAGCACTCATTCGCTTTTGCACCTTACCTACGCTCGGATTTTGTCCAGCCGAACTTATCCGTTTTTTTCGAGCTTCGGGTGAAAAAGTGTTTCGAACTATATATCGTCGGTGCTAGCTTAGGATATAGGGTGCGCTTTAAACGCGATTCGATTGCCGCGGACGCCGCCAGGGGGTGTTTGGAATTGGAAAATATGATCGCTCGACCCTTTTTCGAAGGTGATAAATGAAGATCCTTCTAATACCTTTAGAATTATATATCCCCCTTTTTTCAGTCTTCGAAGAACTGCAAATCCATTTTGTTAATTTTAACACTTGTTATTTATGTATACTGGTCATCCATTGGTCAACTGTATTAGGATATAATATAATACAAGAGGTCATCTTGTAAGACTTTAATGATTCCGCCGTTTTCTATTTCTGTTACCATTCTAAGGGATGAGCTGAAAATCTGTACGTAGGTTACGGACCCGCGAAACTCGGTTCAGAATTTGGTAATGCTAAATCTATAATCAGTTAGAAGCTACATGCTTGTACGGCTATTACTGAGAGTAATCTGCTCTTAGAGGATGACTTGGAAAACCCAGTAAATGGTACTGTACTAACCATTCCGCGAAGGTTTTTACCTTTTAAACCTGATAAGTTTAGTTCCTTAATCGTGGGTAATAAATTTATTTTTCTTTCTAAGCGTTTGTACCTGCTCAAGTTGAGAAATGCTCTAGTGGGGAACTAGGTCGCGTTCCCTCCATTAGTACATTAATGATATGATGACGTGTCTTTTATGGGAAGGGTTTTGGTCTTCTCCATTGTTGAGACAAAACAAAACTTAATCTTTTGGTAATGTTATTCCCTCATTATCGGTGTTAGACTGTTAGAACACCTTTACAGGCGTTTGTAGGCCAAAAGGTTTTTACATGATACGTCATTCGATTGGTAAATATCATGCCCTCGCCGGCGATTTTCGAATTTAAATTACATGAAGACCAACTTGGTTGAAAGTTATATTTTTTAGTTGGTGTTGATCATTTTGGAACTACATTTACGCTTGCATTAAGAAATTTTAATATTAAGTGAGATTTCTGGCCAATAGTTGATTTTATAAAATAAAAAGTGGTCTTGCCCAACTTGTTAAAATGTTGCTCTTACGTCACAAGACCCAGCTTTATTTGTGTATTCTTCGCACGAGCAATTTGCACGCGCTCTAGAAAAAGCTATATTCCTCGCGACTGTAGCGCGCGCTAGTAGGCTTGTCAAAGTAAGAGACTGTGACGTAAGAGCAACATTTCAACAAGAAGGCCACGTTAGTTTATAAAAAGAACTATTCGCGGAACCCCACTACCCCCGTACGCACTATTGTGATATTTGAATTTCGTGCCAATCGATACAGGCCCCCATCTAACTCGTTCCCGTTTCGCTACCTTATTTCCAAAAACAGGCAACTGTAAAAATTCGTTTTATCTAAAAATTAATTTCAATAAACGTGTCGCGTTTCGCTACCTTATTTCCAAAACCAGGCGACTCTAAAACTTCGTTTTATCTAAAAATTAATTTCAATAAACGTGTTTGCGTTTCGCTACCTTATTTCCAAAACCAGGCACTCGAAAAATTCGTTTTCGATAAAATTAAGTTAATTTACAAGATGATTTGAAATTTTTTCAACTTTTAATTTAATATTTAAAATATAATTAATAAATCGGGGGTGGATTTTGGTTACTTGAATGTCCGTGAGATCTGGTTCTACTATCGTAGAACGGAATATGCGCCTTGTTTTGACGTAGTGGTCATAAAACCCGAAATTCCCCGAGTGCGGGATTTCAAACAAATCCCTGGCGATCCACGTCAAAATGAGAATTTCTACAAAATTGTCGTTTTTCGCATTGCGGAGATACAGACAACGGGCAAAGTGAATGAAATGGAAGGCTCTTCCTCGGTCGAACTGTCTCCTAAGGTGGCCTTTTACGGAACTGTCGGTTTGGATGGGCTCCGAACGTGGCCGGTAGAGCCGGGGGGAAACGGTTTTAATCAGTCGGAATTGTTTCGGGGAGTTGAGCCGCGGGTGCGCGTCTGTCAAGCTGCTCGGGACGATTAAGTCGAACCTTTAATTCCACGGCGTCTCTTCCTCGCGCGTTCCACAGCCGAGAAGCCACCCCGCCGTCACCCCGTTCGCAGTTCCCAAAAGTCTGAAACCCCATTAGAAGGAAGAGAGAACGAGCCACCCTTTCCGAACGTTGCGCGCCTAATCTCCCCTCGTGTTAGTTCTCTCTGGCTTTCGGAACCCGGGGAATTGGAAAGAGGGCAGTCGCCTACCTGCGGAGACATTGGGACATTAACAAAAATCAAAAGCCCGCTAGTCCCCTCGGGGGGGGGCGGCGTTCTGAGATATTGGACCCCGGAAATTTAACCGTTACGGTCAATCAACTCTTTGAAATCAATAAGACGGGGGACTCGCGACGCCCCTCCCGCCGGCGCCTCTGCTCTTCTTCTCCGTGGCCCGTTCGTCGAGTCATTTGGCCCCGGACGATTGAATTTCTCTGTCCATCCTGCGGACTTTTCATCTTCTGGCGCGAATGGCGGCCGTGCAAGAGGCGATTGTTTCTTTCGGATTCAACTCGATGTAATGGTACTCGTTGTTTTCTTACGTGTCGTAAAAACTTTTAAAATTTGAGCGCGTATTTGTAAATCGGATATGAAGCATGGTCTAATTTATGGTATCCGTGTGCGGGAACCAGGTCATAGTGCCTCGCGATTGCCAAAAAAATATGTCATACTAAAAGTCATAACAACTTGATATTTATTATTATATTTCACACGCACTCCTAGGGGATTTGTGTGTATTAGTTTCACGTATGGCGTCCGCACGATTTACCGCGGTACGTTAGAGCGTAAGTGTATAATATTTTACAAAAGTGTGACACTTCTTATTCACATGCAAAAGTTTCACTGAGAGCTATTTACAAAACAAACTGCTTTACGGGCCTCGTCGCCGTTGTGCGTCCCCTTGCTAACGCGTCACACACGTCTTTGACAGCGCCTCGCTAGGGGGAGATTTTCTTCTTGTGATGACGTCACGCGTCACTCCGTTACTAGCTCTCAGTAAAATTTTCCCCCAAGTGAAAAACTCGTGGAACAATATTATAGACTTATGGTTAGAGGTACCATGACACATGATACGGCAATCAATTGGAAATATCATGCCCTCGTCAGCATTGTGAGATCGGGGACTTGGGGCCCCGGTAGTGGGGCATCTGCCCATTTTAGTGATTTTGGGCGATTTTCGCCTTAAAATGTACATATTTTTTTAAATTAAGAGTGACTTGGTTGAACATTATTTTTTAAGTAGTATTTATCATTTCTGAACTACATTTTCGGTTGCATTGAGAAATTTAAAATTTAGGTAAGATTTCTGACCAATTCATATTTAAATTTCGTGCCAATTGATGCAGACCCCCATCTAACTCGTTCGCATTTCGATACCTTATTGCCAAAACCAGGTAACTTGAAAAAATATATTTCGATAAAATGATACAAGATGATTGGAAATTTCTTGAAATTTAAATTTAATATCTAAAGTACAGTAAATACATCGGGGGGATTGTGTGTGACATCTTGTTTGGTCTCCAGATTATTTTTATCCAACTAAAAAAAGTTGGAATCGTTTTAGGTGGGTTACTAAGTTTTGTCATTAGGGTGGGTTTTACAATTTGGGGTTTGGTCGGTTTTTTGAGCGGATTTGGCTATTTTAGGATCGTATTTAGAGGGTTTTTAACTTTTAGGAAGTTTTGGAGATTTTCGCATTATGGGTGGTTTTGACGATTTCAGACATTTTGACGTTTTTTAATATAAAATTAATTACGCATTATTTTCCTAATACCGTATTGGTAGAAAAATTGTTTTAATTAACTTGTTTTTGGTTAGTCGGTTCGCGGCACGTTTATCAGTTACTGCCTCGGGCCCCGCAAATTCTAAAGGCGGGCCCGGGCGTGTATAGGGCATTTCAATTAAGGAAAGTTTATATTCCCAGTGGGGCTATTATTCGGTGGCGGTATTCGTTTGAAAAATATCGAGAACTTAAAATGATATAGCTAAACGACGGTAGGTAGTAATTGCGAGGTCATTTAAGGCGGGTCAAATTTGGACCACTTAGGAGCGCCCTAACGATTCCCAGGGCATCATTTTAAAGAGAGACTCGGCTTTATTTATCCGCGTCTCAACTAACGAGGAGACGGACCGGCGGCTAATAGGGAACAAATGGAGCCTAACTCTCCATTTATACTTTATTTCAGCTCAGTCCCCGTAGAGGGCGCCACCGCATTCCGCGTAACAACTTCGCCGTTAGATTCCGAAATGGCAACTTTCGGCGTCGTTTACGTTTCCAATCAATCTGTTTCCGCGGCCATCCTTTCCTATTTAGAGCTCCGCGCGGAAGATAAATTTCCGCCCGCCCAGGTGAGAGGCGCGATATAGGGAGGAGCCGCCTCGAACTGCACGCGCAAACAAACCCGGCGATTGAAGTTGCCGACTATGTATATCTAGGCAGCCGGATTAAGGGCCCCTGCTCGAATTTATGGACCGCCGGGATTTATAATAATTTATAAGGGATAATGCGTTTGGGGAATTGAACGGAGACGGGAGCCCGAGGTAGTCTGGCGTCTCCTATAGCTTACGATGCCGATGAGAGGGAAATCGCTTCTCTCGAGAAGTTATGCTTTACGGGTCGCTCGTTAAAATTTCAACCTCTTTAGCCCCATTTTCATGCTCGCTGGTAGCGGATAAAAATCGTCAAAATTCGCTTCCGCCACTCGCAAGCGTGAAAATAAAGCTAAAATATCTGTTTGAAACAGATCGACGCGGAAAGTGAAAAAGTGTATAGCTGAAGCGGATTTTGTCGATTTTTACCCGCTACCAGCGAGCATGAAAATGGGGCCTTACACCAGTTGGAGGGATTAACCGCTACTAAATTTGAAGTGAGGGGGGGGGGCGTTCAATCTTATTCCGCAGATGTAAATATCAGGTAGCTCCGCTAAAAACTCACGTAGTCCCTCGCCGCCAATTCCGCGGAACAAATATCTCATTCGGGGGTATTTATTATTTATCCGGAAATTTACGTTTTCCAAATGTTAGAAACCAAAAAGTCTCGTTTTCCCGTTAAACTTTGAAAACCCTCTAAATATTGGGGGAATAAAATTTTAAGTTTTTTTATTAAAAAAATAAATTATTTTATGGATTTAGTTTTGCGTTTGTTATCAGTTCTAAATTATTGCAGTAAAGCTAGATTCAAAGATCCGCGAATCTTGTGTTTTGAAAATTGGGAAATATTTTTTTATTATTATTTTGAAGTTGGTTTATTTTATGTAAACTTTCTAAGTTTTTTTAAGTTTCGTGGCGAGTTCCATATTTAAAAAAAAAGTGGATATCAATGTTATTATAAGTTCGCCTATAAACTCGAGCTCTCGTTCAATAATATTAGCATAAATTTGATAGAACCCCGCTGTTATTATGATGCTAAATGTGTCGCGTACATTGACTCGCAGAATGGGGTGAATATCGAAAAGCTCTCGTGTAGAAGTGAAGCTCTACACGCGGTGGGTGTTTTTTTTTATCCGCTCGGTGCACCTGAGCCCTCTCTGCCTCCTTAATCTACATGTTCATTACGGAAGCACTGGCTCCACCAAACCCCGGGGAGTTGTACGTCTTCAGAGGTGACAGAATACCCGCCGCCTTTTTTCCTTCATTCTCCTAGGTAGGGGTTTTTTTTAATAAGACCCCTCTTTTAGAAAAATAATGTACTAGGTTTTTGTCGAAGGATATACGGCAGCTGCTGCTTGTTAACCTTTTTTCTTTTTTGGGCAATCTCCTAAAATATAGTCCATATAAATTTCTTTAAATTTTAATATCGAATCCTTAGCTTCGAGGTATCGAGATTTAAATTGTACTCTTTGAATAACCCCAAATTCAAGATTAGCTTAAAATATATGTCGGGTGTAGTAATTTAAACAGTGTTGTTAATTTTTCGGAAAAATAAAATGCGGAAAATTTTCCGCCAATCGGAAAAATAAAAAATTTAAACATAAATGACTTTTTAAGGGTTTTTAATGATTTTAACTTTTTATCGATATAAAATGTCTAATATCAGTAAGCATATTACAAAACATTAATAGTGTTACATTGTTAATCAGTTTAAACTAGTCTAGAGGTTTAGTTTCAGATTCGAAAAAATTAGTCGAAAATGCCGTTTTATTAAAATTTTCAAACAATATTAGACTAATCATGGAATGAAAACTTTTTTATTCTTTTCGGAAAAATACGGAAATTTTTCCGGGAAAAATCCTCGGTCATTTTCCGGAAAATTTTCCGACTTGCAACACTAACTTCAAATTTGTTTAAAATATACATCAAGGATAGTTTATATTTTAAACTTTCGTAAATATTATATTATTATTATTACTTTATTGTGTAATACACAAAACTACAATATTTTGCTCATTTGAATAAGCTGCACGCATGTGTTCCCCATATCTAAGCTGAACTTGTAAGTAAGGGGAATTTATTAAAACATGTATACAATTGGTCGCGTACTTATTATTAGTTTACATATACGTATAAATTTAAATTCTACTCTAGACTATATTACATATTTTTCCGATGGTCTCTCGTAAATATTAGTTTCCGATGAAATGGCGCTTTAGCCTTTCATTATTTCCAACCGCGCCTTTACTCTTCTAAATTCCTTGACAAATTTACCTTTAGCCAGCGAAAGTCCAAGATTTTTCATTTCCTCCCGCGTACCATTCCTTCCACCCAGCGAGTCGTGACCCCAACGCTATTTCTCTAAAAGGATTATCTCCGCGCGCTAAGGAAGAACGCGGGGGGAGCGTGTAGCGGATGCGGCATCGTCATCATTTATCAGGACCAGACGCCAGAGACGGAAATCTTGTAAAAGTCGCGAAATAAAATTAAGATAAATTCGCCACTCGGCATTTTTTCCTTCCTCTCCCTCCGTGTATACTCCTCGGCTTCCATCTCTCTCTGGGAACTTCCTCTTCTGAGAGAGCGGCAGCTACTCTTCTGGAAATGGAAGTTAAACGCGGAAAGGGTCGAGAGAGGATTGAGCGATGAACCCTCGAAACCTATTTTCTCTCTCTAGCCTTTACTTCCTAAGATGGAAAATTCTTATTTCTTAGCGCGCTATATGGCAGCGGGTGTAGATTTCCCTCGAATTGATATTTTATTTCTCAGGCACGGGCAATTGGCACTTTCGTCCCTCTCCGGCGCGAGGGATTGATTCCATTTTTCACGCTTCTCCAGTCGCGTCCTCTATTATCCGTCAAACTTCCATAAGCGCAACATTTGGCTCCGAATTTATATTCCCTGTTTCGGAAAGTGTCGGCTGGACGGTGTCGGACTGACTGGACCCGCCGAAACAAAAGGGCGCTTCTTCGTCGTCTCCCAGTTATAACTCTTTGGAATGTCAGCCCCCTCCGGACAAAGCCTGAAAGCGTTCTCTTTCGGCGAAATTGCGGGGATCGAGCGTTTGACTAATGGCCAATGGCAGAAATTACGACGAAGCGTCGCCTATGATTTCGTAGCTGCGCGAGGAAATCATTCGAAAGAAAAATGACCTTTCCGCGTCCTCCTTTCTCTCCGCGGATCGCGAGACAACTCCCGAAAAACGGCCGACAGCGATACTTTGTCCCGACCTTCAACCGGACTCCAACGATAACCGCCAAATTGGGCTATTTCGTTTCGCGTTTTGGCGGACACGTCGAATAACTCCCGCTACTTTCCACGAAACGTCTCGTTTATTTCTCCACCGAAGGATAAATGTTTAGATTTCGAAAGAAAGTGTATTTTAGCACGCGCCATTGGTCCGCGAGACGGTGTCGATGGTGCGGCAAATTACTAACTCGGTGCTATTTTCGGTACGCGTTGCGCGGAATTTCAATATTACGTACTGACAACCCGGGTCGTCGTTTCTAAATTTGTAGGGGATTTTTCGGCAACCATAAGAGTTTTTTTTCCGCTGGAAGGAGGTGGCGATTGATGATTCTCGGATTCTCGTTGAAATAAGTAATGTCTCCTTATCGAAATAAATGGGCACGTAATTTTGCCATTTCGCGGAGGGAGAAGCCCCCGGGGCGTATACGACACGCTCGCCCCCCCCATTTTATCTTTTTCTCCATTCGATATCCTATCGGGCGGCCTAACTGCCCTGCCGGATGATGGAACTATTTCTATCCCCCCTCCCTGTCCCGCGGCCCCAATATCGTAAATACTTTTTCAGCTGTAAACGTAATACGCGAGGGTTTCAAAGAAGCGAGATGACGGATGGTTAAAGTTATATCGCTAACGTACATTTTGAAACGTCGCGCTATTAAGTTCGCTAAGTTTTCCTCGGATACATTATCACCGTGTGATTTTTACCCCCGTGTGGACCGTTGGCTCTGTTTAGTAGAGTTCCGACTGGCAAACTGTAACAGTCGTATATACCGATATATATTTTTTGTTCCGCTCACTATCGCCATCTAGGAGTGAGTCGGTACTGATAAAGGATAATAAAAAAGACGATTTTGACTCTTACCTGATACCGCCGCGTAAATATTAGGCGAGTCGAATTTAACCTTATATTTATAAATTCCAATTCTCATAATGGGATACGCGTACCTAAATGATAATAAACCCGGGGGGCAATCAACCCCGAATTTAAAGTCCGAACCAGGACTGCTGATATAGGAATCCTCTTCGTTCTGAAGAGCGTGGTACGCCTGTGGTTGAAATGCCAGAATGAAATGTAATCAGCTTCTCTCAGTCCGTATAGACCGACTTCAGCGCGTCATCGTCAATGCGTACTGCTGAAACCGCTCTTCTTTGACTGAAGGAGATTCGCCATCGGGGGGGGGGGGGGGGAGACGAAATCAAAGGGACCGCTTTTCTTCGGGGTTTCTCAGGATCCTCTTCACTCAAGCAGCGCTCCCTAATTACACCCCCGAATCTGCAACGACGCTTAATTTGAAATTGCCCAATAATTTATTTCGTATTTTAAACGTTCGTTGAATCGTTTTGATCTAAGCCCAATTTGAAGCGCCGGACTGTATTTGGGTTTTCGTCAACTTGTTCCGTTTCTTACGGTCCTTTTTTATCGCGCGTTCTATGGCTGGTGTCACTGGAGGGATTTAGCCGGGCCCCCACTCTCCGATTCCATGTTCTTCGGAGCGAAGATTCTCAATCCCATTGCTGATTCTCTGCCCCCTCCCCCGCGGCACTCGACTGTATGTAGGGACCTTTCGCCACTACCCTTACGGTCAAGTGTATAAGATAGTAGCGAAGACTTTACCATCCGGCGCGGTTTCGGTTGTACCGTCGCGTAGTTCTGTCCGTGACCGTATCGCGCCTCTTTATTTTTTTGGAGGAAAATTGCTTTTTGGCGACAATTTCAAAATAAACTCGAAGGAGGCGTCAAGGTATTTTCTTGGTCGGCTGGCTCTAACACGAAATTCTCGGTTTATATTTCCCTGGGAGGCGTTAAAGGATGACGCGCGCTGTGTTGTCGGATTCGCTCGGCCGCTGATAGCTCCTATTAGGCTTATTTTCCTTTTCTATCTCCTATAAAACCCAGTTTTCTTTTTTCTTATATCTCAACCATTTCTCGTTTATATCCGACAGGTGTCGCAAAGAACGGTACTCCGAAAATTTGCCGGACACGAGTGTGATAATTTGCTTCCATAACGAAGCCTGGAGCGTCCTTCTCAGGACGGTTCATTCGGTCCTGGATCGCTCTCCTTCCAAATTCCTGCGAGAGGTTATTCTCGTTGATGACTTCTCCGATATGCGTAAGAGCCTTCTCCGATTACCGACCAATAAAAACGCGCGTTTTCCTAGAAACGGCTGATGTCATTTTCCTTTCTTTTGTAGCTCATTTGGGCCGTAAACTAGACGACTACGCCGCTACTCTCGGCAAGGTCAAAGTTGTCAGAGCCAAAAGGAGAGAGGGCCTTATCAGGGCTCGATTATTAGGAGCCACGGTCGCCCTAGGAAGCGTTCTGACTTACTTGGATTCTCACTGCGAATGCACCGAAGGTAAATTGACTTCCATTTTTAAATATTACTGTATCGTAGTTTCATAAGTAACTTCAGGGTTGCCACACGTCAGGGAAAAGTCAGGGAATTTAAGAATGGACCTAAAAAGTCAGGGAAATGTTAGGGAATTTTTAGAATTTGTAAAAAGTCAGGGAATTAAATTTTATCTTGGCACTTTTTTAAGGTTATTTTTTAGACCAGATCTATTACAAATTCTATGATTATCATTTATTTCCTTGAAAGTTTGGCTAATAACCTTTTTACTGAAATATAAGTTCATTAAAATTTATTAAATTCTGATAAAAGTCAAATATAAAATAAAAATTTGGCCTTAAAAAGTCAGGGAAAATGTCTTAAAATGGTCAGGGAAAACAGGGAATTTGAATCTCAAAAATTTTGTGGCAACCCTGAACTTAATAACATTAAGTATGACACTTCCTATTATTTTAATGCTAATTTTATAATTCAACCGTTTTTCGACCCTTACGACGAGAGTGCCCAGCTCCGACTTAGATTCTCAAACGAAATGATTAGTACATAATCGTCCTTCGTAGTATTGTATTTCGACTCGAGCATAGTTATACACTAATTATTTCTGTGCTGAGCATTAAACCATGATTGCGCAGTAACTCTAAAAATCAGTTCGGTGATACTTTTTCCACATTGGCATACTTTTTTTATTATCTCACTTATGATAGTTTGTATTTAACGTCTAAAAAAAATGTTTAAAAAAGCGCGTTCTAAATTTCGATAGTGACTTATAACCTTGACTCGTATTTACCCTTTTCACGAAAGAAAATTGCTCCTAGGAAAAAACAAAGGGCTCATTTTGAGACAGGCTCCTTTGGTTATCTAACATGTCGGCTTTCGCACGCTGGTTGGACATTTTTGACAAGCTTCGACGCTTTTTCAGAAAAGAAAGTCGAGCCGTGCCGAGAAAGAAATTTCCTTATAACGCAATCTCCCTGCCAGAAAGTAGCGGCTGAATGCGAGCCAACGGTAAAGGCTGGAGGATTTTTTATCGTTAATTGCTACCGCGTCTTCGATTTTTAGTCTAGCCTCCCCTCAACCAGCGGCCGCCATCTTAGTTCTTTCGACTCTACACGGTGTATATATAGAGGCCCTCGCCGTCCCGAAATGGCCATCAAAACCCTTCTTGTCCCCAATAAGAACGTTCGATAAAATCGAATTTCCGCTCCCTCGGCCCTTGTTTGGGGCCTTCCCCGCCAACCTTCGATCTTTTTTTTTTTGTTGGAGCGCGTCGCGCCACCCTACGGTGACCGTGTGTTACATTTTTTAATTAACCCGTGATTATTTTTTGCTCGAACTGAACGTTTATTAGGCGACAGGCGTCGTGAGGGAAAATGGGAAGAAAGGGTTTTTCGGAAACTTTCGTAGTTGAAAAATGAGTCGGGCGAACGGCTCGGGGCTTATCCCGGTTTCTCCCGTAAACGCGGCTTCTCCTAGAGGGATTATTATCAGTCTCCGCTAGTCAGGCGAGAAATCAGTCGCTGGCACGCCGCCAGAATATCTATTCCGGCCCAACAGAGCCGCTTCTTTGAACTACGGCGCTATAGGCCCAGCCATCCCATCCGGCTTTGAGGAATTTGGTGCCGGCGCGTCAAACGAGTTAGAAAGCGGCCAAGCGTTAGCGTAAGCAAAATCGTTCGGGACGTAGGCGAGCGAAAAATAAGTTTTGCCTATCAGAGCGTTTACGTTGGAACCGAGGCTTAAGAAGCACCCCGGCTCGAATCCAATCCTCTCTATTCTACAGAATAACGAAGATGGAGCCAAGAATATCCTATATCCCGAGATGATGAAAAAAAGGAGACGAAGAATCCGTGAAAGTTTAATTTTTATTTACGATGCCCCGGGACACCCAATTACCTCGTTCTGATCCCCCCTTTACTTTCTTCTTTCCCTCCAGCCGTTGAGAAAGTGAAATTGCCAAATGACGTCTTTATGTTCTGGGCGTATATCAGTTTTCCCAAACAGGATACCGACTTCACCCGTTCCCCCATTTCGAACGATACCGTGAACTTAAAGGGACTATTACTGGACGATGAAAGATGGGTCCAAATGGAGATAGATAACCCGGATTAAATTTTTCCCTCGTCGCGTAGAACATCGCGGCCAATTATGCCCTCCTGCCGAGTGTGAAACTCGCTGGAGTTTAAATGAGTGACATCCACTTTGCCCGTCGTCCTTGGCGATTTTCGCGTCATTGATCATAAACGAGCCTTCAATTAGGCTGAAAAGTCAACGGGACTTTATTCTCTCTATTAATTAAATATTTGAGCTTCTCGGCCGGCGAATGGGAGAGAGAGAGTTAAACTCTATTAAAAGTTTCTCTTTTTTTAAAAGAGGCGTTTCTAAAATTAGTCGTCGAAGGTAAGACGGGAAAAGGGTACGGCTAATTACCGCTCGTCGACCAAGAAAATTTGGCCGCCTCCGAAAATTAAAAGCTTGTCGCTCGTTTCGCTGAGGAAAAAGCGCCGGCGACGGTGCTTGTTGTTGAAAGATTGCGCCCGAGCTTCCGGAGCCTGAGCTTCCTTCCTTTCGCCGAGATGCGGAATTTGTTTTGCATAATTTTATTAAAAACAAATTGCCCGTAAGCGCATCCCCCCCCCCCTCCCCCTTAGGAATGTGACGTTGGCAGTTAATGTATTCCAAAATTTATTCCCGGAAGCGCTGATAACTCTCGCCACTCTTTATCAATGGCAGAGCTGTCCCCGATAATCGTGACTGTTAAAGACCTTGTGTTCTTTAAAAATTTCGACACGACGCTGTTAAGAAATAGCCTATATATTTGCCGTCGGTTTTTGAAATTCCTAGTGTTGTTAATTTTCTGGAAAAATAAAATACGGAAAATTTCCGCAAATCGGAAAAATAAAAAAATTGAAACATAAATTACTTTTTAAGGGTTTTTAATTTTTTTACCTTTTCATCGATATAAAATGTCTTATATCAGTAAACATACTATAAAACATTAATAGTGTTACATTGTTAACCAGTTTAATCTAGTCTAGAGGTTTAGTTTTACTTTTAAATTCGATAAAAGGAGGCTAAAATGCCGCTTTATTTACATTTTTAAACAAGATATTAGAGTAATCATGGAATTAAAACTTTATTTTTTCCCCTTTCGCTAATTTTTAAAGTTGTACTTCTATTAATATTAAAACTGTGGTATCTTTTCGGTTAATTTTTATAGTGCGGTATTTTGTTTCACTTCGTTAATTTTATCCCGCGATTTGCGCAGTTGACCATTCGTTAAATCCGCAGTCGTACGTACAATTAGAAGATTAAGCTAGTGAAAATAAGCCAATTTAACGAATCCCCGTATTGACTAATATATAATGTTAGTTAAGACCGTTCCCAGCTCCAGAAATATCGTGAAAGGAAAAGTCCCCGCGAATAATTATTTTTGTAGGATTTTTATCCGAAACGAGATTAAAAGATGGTGACGAAAGCTTTATTTAAGCGTTAAACGTCGCCCTCCTCTCTCTTTCACTCCGGCGAGCACCTGCTTGAATACACACCGTCGCCTTTTGTCTCGCCTAATGTTTTTCGGCCGACGCGCCCGATCCCTCCGTCCACACGCGGCCCCGTCTCCTCTCCGCTATAATACGAACCCGAACTGCTCAACCGCTTGACGATCGCAATTAGCCGCGAATTCCCTGCACCAACAGCGCCCGCACCCCCGCCACCGCCTCTTCTCGACGTTCACCCCTCTCCGCCTCTTCTCGACGTTCACCCCTCTCCGCCTAGCTTCAATTCGTTCTTTTGGCGCTTCTTCATAATCCTAGCTCGGTATCCCGCAATTAACGGAGGAGATGGAAGGAGTTGCCATCCTCCTCTTCACGCTTGACGACTTCTCTTACAACTACCGCCTACGTTCTCAAACGTGACCGAATCGTCGCCCATTTAGCCCGACTGATAGCCTCGGATATTTCGAGCGAGAGCCCCCGTAAAATGCCCTAGTAGGCAAATAACTGGTAGTCGTCTTCTCCCTGAACACCGCTGTTTAGCGTGTCGAACACTTCTACAGGCGTTTTCATCTATTTCGCTTTTTAGCCTCTTCCTCTAGTATATAGGAAAGAGGCTGCTATTTTCGCTCCTGATGTTAGCGATGGTCGAGGTGAATAATACAGTGGAAGCTATACATGGTTGCCACGGTACCTGGAAAACTCGGCGAGTTTGAATATGGGTATAAAAATAAGGGAAAGTCAGGGAATTTTAAAAGTTAGTCTAAAAATCAGGGAATTTAATTTCGGTTGCAAATAGGAAACTTTTACTAAAATATAGGTTAAAAATTACAAAATCTTGGGACAAAATAAGTCGAGGAAAATCTCCAGAGATGGTCAGGGAAAACCTGGAAAAGTCGGGGAATTTGATTTGGAAAAAAAATGTGGCAACCCTGCCATAGGTTCTTATAGTCTACTCTATAGCTCCGTATATAGGTCCCCGGAAATCGACGAATTCTCTTCAACGGCACTCGATTTAATTTAATTCAGGCGTCATTCGATTGGTATTAGTTCTCTCTATCTACCTATGCCAGTTCTGAGCCGCATTTTTTAATCAAAGGGGTAAAATCAAGCGTGATAGGAGGAAGAGGCTACTATTGTGGCTGTGCCATTTTGTTAAACACAATCCCTAAGGGATTCGTGTTTACTATGCTCGCGTTGCCGCCGCCGCCGCCGTATTCCACGTAAAGCTGGTTTCACACTCGACGGAAAATATGCCTGAAAGACGATAATAAACGCCGAGCTTAAAATTATTCCCATTCGATATACCGCTAACGTTCAACTTTACGCTGCTAATTTTCCGTCGAGTGTGAAACCAGCTTATCTCTCCAAGAATTATGTTTAGAAGGGCCAGGGATATCTCAATCGAAAGGAAATATTATGCCCTCGGTAGCCCGTTATGAATTTTGGAGGTCATTTGCCCTTTTTAATGATGTTGGGCGATTTTCGACTTTAAATGTACATATTTTTAAAATTAAGACCGATTTGGTTGAAAATCATATTTTAGTGAGATTTCTGACCAACTCACGGGACCCCACAACCCGTGTACTCAATATTGTGATATTTTAATTTCGTACCAATTGATACAGGCTCCATCTAACTACTAAAAACACCTTATTTCCAAAAACAGGTAATTCGAAAAATTCGGTTGTCTAAAAATTAATTTAAATTAAGGTGTTCGTGTTTCGCTACCTTAGTTCCAAAACCAGGTAACTCGAAAAATTCATTTTCGATCAAATTCTATTTCCTGTTGAGATAATTGAAAATTGGTTCAATTTTTAATTTAATATCTAAAATATACAGGGTGTCTACATTTGATCGGCCCAGGCATTTTTCTCAAAAACTATACTTTCTAGAATTGTGAAATTTTCAGTATGTACTCTCTCGGGGAGATCGTTGTTATTTGTGAATTTCAGAAACATCGTGAAATGTTTCACGGTTTTAGAAGTGTTAATTTTTGAACGCTACGTGGTAGACGAAAAGTTTCAATGAGCAAGTTGTAGAGCATACTCGAAAACCTTTAATGGAATTGGTATGGTGGAAATCGTACATTTCGTCACTGAAATAATTGGTCATAAAAAACAAACAAAATTGAAACTTTTCGTATGCCAAGTAGCGTTCAAAAACTAACACTTCTAAAACCGTGAAACATTTCACGATGTTTCTGAAATTCACAAATAACAACGATCTCCCCGAGAGAGTACATACTGAAAATTTCACATTTCTAGAAAGTATAGTTTTTCAGAAAAATGCCTAGGCCGATCAAATGAAGACACCATACCATGTATTTAATATTTAATATTAAATGTCCGTGACATCTTGTTTTAGCCGCTTCATTCTCGTCTCAATCCTAAAGATTTATGGAATGGAATGGCGAAATGTTTGTCATCGTCGTGAAAGTTAATCGATTTGAATGAAAATTTGAGCGTAATTAGATCGCAACATCCTGAACAAATTGGGTTACGTAAATTTTGCGGGAACAACCAGGCCTGGTAGGGTTGCCACACGTCAGGGAAATAAGGGAAAAGTCATGGAATTTAAAAATGGGCCTAAAAAGTCAGGGAAATGTCAGGGAATTTTAAGAATTGGTAAAAATTCAGGGAAAAGTCAGGGAATTAAATTTGTATCTTGGCATTTTTTTAAGGTAATTTAACTCTAGATCTATGACAAATTCCACGATTATCATTTATTTCCTTGAATGTTTGGCTAATATTTACAACATTGCAAATTTGCAAAACCTTTTTACTGAAATATAAGTCCATCTAAATTTATTAACTTCTGATAAAAGTAAAATATAAAAGAAAAAAATTTGGAATTAATAAGTCAGGGAAAATCTTTTAAAATGGTCAGGGAAAACAGGGAATAGTCAGGGAATTTGAATCTGAAAATTTTGTGGCAACCCTGCCTGGACTGGCTCCTTTGGGGGCCCTCGGCTAGAAACTGAAGAGGGGCCCCATTACAGGAATAAAAATCTAGTTATTATTTATAGGACAACAAATAACGTTTAAAGTGTACTAGATTCTTCTTGCCTATTAAGCGGTTTCCCCCCGAGTTCTTTGGTTTCCGCTTCCATAAAAACTTGAGGTTAACGGTAATAGTTAGTGTAGTTAGCTGTTGGCTCGTTCGCGTGGCATGGACGAGCTTGCCCGGGCAATATCATATCTTTTTTGAATCTGATACTTTTTTTGATCGATTTCAGAAATATACCTTATAATTCTATCAATTTTGATACGATTTTCAACCAAAAAATTATATAAAAATTGATTGGTTGTGATTCCACGGATTTTTATTGATCGATCGGAATAGTGATAGTCGCATTATATTAAAAAAATTGAGAGGAATAAAATTGATCGAGAAAAGTTACTCATCTTTGATTTGAAAATGATATTGAAATTTTGCGGGGTTTTAAAAAAAAATGATTTTGAGAATGATATTGGCGCCATCTTGATGATTTTGAGAGGTAAAAAGATAGATAGGCAAAAAAGTGCCCATCTCTGCTTCC
Source organism: Leiobunum rupestre (assembly GCF_980474605.1). Classification (NCBI taxonomy): domain Eukaryota; kingdom Metazoa; phylum Arthropoda; class Arachnida; order Opiliones; family Sclerosomatidae; genus Leiobunum; species Leiobunum rupestre. The sequence continues at coordinate 19,210,609 of NC_143391.1, forward strand.
TACGCGTTGTAACCCGGCCACCTGAATTAATGGCTTCAAAAGTCGCTTGATGACTTAGGTCTAAGGTGGTGCCAAGGGTATTAGCCTAGCTGATTATTATTATTATTATTAATTTGAAACGTCAAACGCGTCTGAAGTACCTTAAGAAAAAATGTATAATAAGCAATTTGGGACCCCCTTGACCAGAGGGCCCTCGGTGATCGCCGACCAACCGCCCTGGCCAGTCCGGGCCTGGAACAGCTATAAACTAGGTTGTCTCTAGCGATCGAATATCAGGAATAAAAACCAATTTTTCACGTTGATTGACGTACTTAATTTTTAATATCAGTGGCGTCACGTGAAAAATGGGGTTTCTTATTCCCGATATTCTTTCGCTAGAGACAACCTAGTTTATAGTTGTTCCCGATAAGCCTTTGACGCGTGAAGGCGGTGTAGATCCCTCGTAAGAGATATAAAAGTCGGAATTATTGGAATAACAGCGAGGGCCGCGCTCCTGGCGATCATTTGGAATGGGCGCGAGTACAACAATGTAGACGCGGCCAGAATCGTCCGCGGCGAAATCGTCGATTCCGGTTGTTTAGCTTCCCAATTTCGGGGCCCTTTTGTTCCCTCGGAAACGAGGCTCGCGAGACTGCTGACGCTTTATCGGCTTCGACCCTCCGGGTATAGTCGCCCTCCCGCTACGAAATCTACAAAAATAAGCCGGAGGTTGCCAAAAAAAGGGGGGACCTAGGAGGAGCGTAAAGGGGGCGCCACCGCCGCGTACAACGGGTAGCCTCCACGCGGGGGATTCGAAGAAGATAGAGAGGAGACGGTACTATACTACGTTCCAAAACGAACCGAGCAGTTGGGCCAATGCAGCGCCGTAACGCGAAGTTTACGTAAATATATTTCCTACGTTTTCCAAGCTGCGTCGTCGATCGACATCTAACCCTACTATACTCTGTCGGCTTCGCTATAAAGGTTGTTTGGTCGATTTCAGAGGCTGCGACTAAACGAGCCGCGCCGCTGTGGAGGAAAAAAATCCAGATTAAGAGGCCACGAACGGAGGTGAAAAGGTTATCGGGGATGTTGACGGGACTTATAGCGTTTAACGTTCCGCTTTTATTCGGAGCCCGAATATTTAGAACATTAATATATCGGCCTGTACATTTCCTTTTCTCTTAAAACCTTTTAAATCTAAATCAACGGGAGATGGGGTTTGGGACGAATTAGGTCGCTTAAAAATGAAAACTGATCGCGGAAATTTATAGCTCTGGACTATAATGAATCGCCCGGTAACCTATTAACGTCGTTTATGGCGAGTAACGAGTCGGGGCAGCGCTGAGAGAAAGATGCATCGGCCAAATGGTTTGAGAATTAATTTCGGTTACTAGCGGGCCACCACCGAACGCCCCCCTCGCTGCCATTTTTCGGGTTGGAAAGGGAAGAATCTGTACCTTAAGGACTTATTGATTACCAGGATTTATTAATCGCTTCTTTTCAATGGGGATAATCGCGAACGCTCTTTGGGAAGTCACGGAATCGAGAGAAGCGTAAGAAGTTCAAATAGATTTTATATTTAGCTTTCCAATAGGTACTCGCGTGACGATTTCGGTGGTTCACGTTTTAACTTTTTCGCGAATGCTAAAACCGTGTATCACGATTTGGTTAAGCTTAGAAGCCCTTTTAAGGTCGATGCGCGAATGCTGTCAAAAAACTCGCTTCGTTACCGTCCTTTAAAGCGATAAATTATCGTAAATCCATAAATAACGTTACACCTCATTACGCCTTAGAACAATAGGAAGCAATCTTTACCATGTCCCCCTTCAAATCGATACGGAGGCCACTATATTTATCCATCCATTCCACGCTCCCGGAGGAGAGATACGAAAGGGGAAGCAGCGGGCTAACTCCCCAAGGTTTCTTTGTTTTTCGAGACTAGCGGCCATTTCTTTTCCCTCGGAAAAGGCGGAAGCCATAGTTTTACGACGCCCAATTCCCAGGGTGCCCAACCGGCCTCCCTCGATAGCGGAGCTATCTAGCGGCCGGACACTTCATTAGGCCCGGGTGGCTCCCCCGCGGCCCTTCCTGCCAGCGGGGCCACGTCCGAAGAGAAGTCCCTCCGAATCCGGAGAAGCGCCAATTGTCGCCCTTTCATTCTAAATCATTAGCGTAAGGAATCTTCCTCCGGACCCGGGTACCGCTGACAGTGAGCCTGGTGCTTCCACTATTTCCTTAACACCGAGTCTCTCATTTCTTTTTTCCGCGTATGTTGAAACCGTTAGTTCGAGACGGGAAGCGCGAGAGCGGATCGTCTTGGTGGATTTGTTCCTCGAGTCGGTTCTGCCAACTGCGTCCCTTATTTCCACACCATCTTCCTCCCGCGAGAAAACGCGTTTAATGGGAAGGAAGAACTTAGTCCCCGGCGGAGATAAGGCGAAGAAAAAGATTGCGCTCTTTTCAATCTCCCCTAAAAACTGGCCAAGCGTTCTCCTTTAATGAAGGCCCCGACACAAAAGGGCCCCTGGAAGGTGTTCTTCTCTTTCGGCGCGCTTTTGAATTAACGACGGACTCCGACGTCGATTCGTCTCGGGCACTGAATAATTGACGAGACATTAATGAGTTTGCTGGAAAGAAAAATGAAAGGAGTATTTGGGTATCCCCCTTGTCTCGTCGTAACCCCTCTCTCTCCCGGAACCCAATCTTCCTTGGAAGATTACCGCGGGGAAAGGTCAGAGGTGGACGTCGTTCCGGTTTCGTTCCGGGTCCTTCCGGGCGTTTTCTCAGAAAAAGAAAAGAACCGTTTTCTTCCCGTTGTATATTTTTTTATTTTGGTACGAGCGTATTTGTTTGCGAAATTAAGAAAGGAAACTAATTGTTGTTGGTCTCGTCCATTCCGGCATAAATCGCCTTCAGGGGCAAAGTGCGCTCTTTATACTTTGATCCCCCATCTTTTCTTACCAATTAGTCTCTTTAAGTAGCGCGTCTCGGATGCGGATGACGCGCCGATGTTTTATCTCAATTAAACGCTAATGAAGCCTAATTGGTAGCTAACTCGCTTTTAATTCGACGTCATGGGCCCAGAAATAAATTTCTACGCTAATTCTTCTATATATTTCGGGTGGGCCAAGGGGAGAAAATGGCGACTAATAGAGGCGCTAGTTTTAAGTCCGCGTTGAGTTTGACAGCGATAAGGAGGAGGGCACTTAATAATCGGAAGAATAATTCTTTTTTTTACTTAGGTTGGTTGGAGCCCCTGCTGGATAGGATCGCTCGTAATACAACCACGGTAGTCTGTCCCGTGATCGACGTTCTGGATGACGCCACCTTGGAGTACCATTACCGGGACTCTGGCGGCATCAACGTGGGCGGATTCGATTGGAATCTCCAATTTAACTGGCACGCCATTCCCGAACGAGAGAAGAAACGCAGGAAAAATCCTTGGGACCCCGTTTGGTAAGTGGAAATATTTATTTTAGGGTGCCAACGACGGGTCGACTCCGATAAACCGACCCACTATCAACTCGATACGCGAAAGTCCCTTTCGAAAATAGAGCGACTTAATAGGGAAGTTTTCCGAGCAGATTCTGTCCGCGTTTAGGGCCGAAGTACCGTTGTCCATCATATTTTTGAAAGGGGCTTTTAAAGGCCGGTCATCTTCGAGACGAAGAAGGCATGGTCTCGCGCGAAAAGCAAAAGTGGCCAACTGAGTGATGACCCCCGGGGAATGGCGCGGCCCTTTTAAGGTCAGTCCGTTCCTCCCATCTCGAGATGGCAATTTTCTTTCTTCCTATCTCCCATTTCCCAACCGCGGAAGAAAAATCACCGGATTAATAATAACTTTCCGCGAGACTAGTTCGCTCTGGCATTTTTCCGACTCCGGGGAAAAAATGGCGTCTCGTTAGGTCGCTTGTAATTCGGAGTCCGATTTCGTTCGCGGAATAGCCCCGTTAGGAAGTCGTTTCCCATCTGCCCAATTGGCCCGGGCACGCCCGTTCGATTGCCGGCCTGCTCGCCAAGCGGAAATTTATAACCGCGCACGGAGAACTTCATTCTTCGTCCTAATTTGTCATTTTAGAGTTTTAAACGCTTTTTCGGGACCAAAAGAAGATAACATTTCCCTTACTACGGAAGTATCCCACTAAGCTGTAAATAGGAAACCTTCGACAGTTTCCAGCGGAAGCGTACACCGCTGAAAATGTTTCGAGCAAATTTCATTACCGGTAGTTAGGGATGATATTTAATTAACTGGAAATTTCATTTTGTCGGTGAGTCACGGTGATAACGTTAAATTTGTGGGCTCGGAAAGCATATGTAAAATGGAGCTATCGCCTGTAACGAATTTTCAGGGAAAAAATACGGCTTTCGACAGTTAACAAATGTCGACCTACTTTTCGGACGAAAAAGGATTGGAAATTAAACTTCCATTGTCGAAAGGTTTTCCTTTTATTTTGATAAGACAATTTCCTCGGATTAATTTTTTATTACAAGCTAACAACAGCCGCGACAGCTCGCTCTCTTTGAGAGAAAAAATATATTCTTATTTTCGCTTGGCAATTTGACAAATTACTGCCTTAAAGTCGCCTCGATTCTTCTCCAATTTTCTCCTTGTATTTTTTTTCTCGAATTTGGTACTTTTTTTCTTCTTAAGAGTGGTAAGGGTGATTTCTAGGATCGGTTGATTCGCTATCCTGGTCCCGGTTATGAGCCCTTTTTGTCGGGGTCGGCCTTCGTTATTGGACGCAGACTGAACCTATTCGCGGCCTGGAAGCGAACCGTCAACCCTCGCTGGAGCCTTACTGAGATAGATCTCTTTTGTGTTTTTATTCGCGGAATAAAAATGATATTAGGCGGAGAAGATTCTCCGAAATGAAATGTTTCTATCGCGGCAGTTTTCGTCGCTTTCATCCAACCCTCCCTTTCGAATGATCGGTGACAAATTGCCTTCGTGACTGCCTTCCTTTTTCTTCACGGAGTATCATTTTTATTGGCTTCATTATTTTGAAGCCACGCTAGATCGGAAGGAAGCTGGTTTTCTTTCCTCGTCTTCGGGGCTCGAATCTGATGGACGCCGCGCGGATTTATTTCCCCGCCGATATTTTGAAGGAATCGTATTTCCTCATAGGCCATTAACTATAGACGTCTCCTCTTTCGCCGCCTTCATCCACTGGCGGGGAGGTTCGTTTCTCCCGGAAGGTGGCTTCGCTTGGTCCACGAGTGCGCGTCTTTTATCTAGCGGAACGGAAGATGCGCGGAAATTCTTAGTTGTACTAGTTATTTCTTCTCATTTGGCGCCTCTGAAATAGACTCAACCGAGTCGCGTCAATGTCGAAAACATTTTTTAATGATATCTTCGAAAATCCTAAAATTTACTCGGATTGGATTTTCCATTTCGCTAGATTAGGTTTGCGCGTAAGAGTCCAATTTTGAGTCCTGGTCCGAACGAGACCTCGCTGATGGTTGACGTCGAGCCAAGTCGCCACCGCTTACGCTGTACGACAGAGAAATAACCGATATGAAAGTTTGTCCCTTTTTAAAAAAAATGACGCTTTACGAACATACGACAAACTGAGAAAGGAAATTGACTCGATACGATCTCTCGCAACACGAGAATCGATAAAAACGGCACGGCGACGAAAGGTTATTGTTCGAATAAGTCAATTTCTTTTCTTTTATCGCGTTGGTTTTCCGGTCTCCAGAGTCTGACTGCTCGCGAAGACTCCCAACCGCACTGACTCTCCGTATTACTGGTAAGAGGAGACGCCGCGGCGGACCAGAGATTGAGTCCGAATCGCGCGTCATAGAATACAGAGGCCGTCCTTGTACGCCGCGCCGCTTGTCAAAATCTTTGATTACAATTTTGGCTTGATGTCGCCGAAAGCCGCCGTCGGAGGGAGCCAGTGTCGGGGTCATTCTACTTCCGCTTCTCGAGGAAGGGCGGCCGCTTTTTTCGCGAGTGTTCCAATCTTCCCAATCCTATATTATTATTCTTTCGCGTGCCGGACTATAGCGTATCTCCGGACTAAATTGTCAGATTACTACGAGACATCGTGACTCTACCCCTCTTAAGCCTTTGCCCTCGATGATAAGTCGAGCCTCTGCCGCTAACGAGAAGAGGGAGGGCGCGCAAAAAAGAAAGGCCCTTCACTCGAACTTGTCAGAAGAACGTCAAAAATGAGATGGTCGTCGTTTATCAAACTTTCCTTCGGCCTCTTCTGGAGAAGCCAGGGCTACTGTTCTTTCCGATCCTTCCCCCTCGTAGTAGGCTTCCTAACCAGGTCCCTCCGTGTTCTTTCGCTATATAGATATATATTCCGGACCGTGGCTCCCTTCCTTCCTCTCGGCCTTTGGTCGCTTGATTGAAACTTCGCCCCTTTTTCGTTCTTTCTCGCACTGGCACTTTGAGAAGTATATATAGAACTCTACGTGGGAAAGGGGGGCGGGCTGGGGTTAGTCAGTATCTGAAATGGCGAGAAAAAAGAGCCCCCTCAATTTCGGGAGTTGGCGAATCGAGGGTCGGCTGGGCTGGGGTCGCGGAACGAAAGAACGTTGTCAACTCGACGGCGATTAATTTGGGAGCTCCCGCGTGGCTTGTTGAAATTCTTAGACCGTCGATTAAATGACGCTGCTCGCGATGATGCCAATACTAGCGGTACTTGTACTCGCTCGCGTTCGGGGAAATGGGGATTTCGCCAACCACCGTGTACCGTTCTTTGCGAGGCTACGTTTTCGATTTGGGAGTGAGTTTGTGTCCATTACTTTCTGTACTCCGGTACTCTTGTTTGCGAGTCTTGTCGATTCCTAATTAAATTTGTGTTTCTTCTTTTATGTCAAGCTGGGTTTTCGCCACCTTTTTAAAAAATTGTCAATGCAAAAGAATGACCGTGTCGCTGACCTTAGATACGGTGTAACGTAGTTTCCGCGCAAAATTTACATTTTCCTAGCTTCGACTGTCTCTGTCGGTTAGAAAAAAAAACAAGATGTCACGGACATTTAAAGTACACGCAATCCCCCGCTGTATTAATGTATTTTAAATATTAAATTTGAACAATTTTTCAATCATCTTGTAAATTAACTTAAAAAAAAACGGAGTAATTTTATCGAAAAATGAATTTTTCGAGTTACCTGGTTTTGGAAAAAGGGTAACGAAACGCGAACACATCAATTTAAATTATTTTTTAGGCACACCGAATTTTTCGAGTTACCTGGTTTTGGTAATGAGGTAGCGACACGCGAAATAATTCGTTTTGGAGTTAGATGGCGCCTGTATCAATTGGTGCGAAATTCAAATATCTCAATAGCGCTTACGCGGGTCGGTTGGGTCCCGCGAATTGGCCAGAAATCTCACTTGTAATTAAAATTTGTAAATGCAACCGAAAACGTAGTTCACAAATAACTAAAAAAGTAATGTACATTTTAAGTCGAAAATCGCCAACAATTACTAAAATGGGCAAATGCCCCACTTCCGGGGCCCCAATCTTGCAAATCTTAGCAATGCCGGCGAGGACATGACATTTGCAATTGATTGACGCATGTACCTCTAACGTACCGCGAAGAGCGGCGGCGGCGGACACCATACGTTAAACAAATCGTTTAGGATTGTGCGTAAAAAGGTTTCGGAAAACCCTAGTTTTTAATAAAACTAAATCACAATATACTGCGGAAAGGTACAAGATTTTTTTTGGTGGCTTCATCTTTTACCAAGTGTGAGATCTCAAAGACAAGTCAACTTATTCCATTTCTCGTATCCACGCGTCAAATATTTCCACCCATGTTTTGGTCTCTTTTTTTAATTCAAAATTGCAGAAAATTTTATCCTTTATATAAGCGAGTAATATGTAGAAAAATACTTTTCCGCCATCTCGCCAGCAGAGGTCGCCTTTTATATAACTTCCCCGTCTTTGTCCATTAGGCCGCACTCGGTTATAGTTGAGGCAAGTTGCGGTAGTCAGTTTCATCTCCTTCCCGCCCACGTCTCGAAGCGGATAAAAAAGGCATAAGAAGAGGCAACTATGGGCAATCTAATAGATCGTTTTTTATTGCCTCAATTTCCCGGTCGCGAATGGCACGCTTGATGGTTGTACACCGCCATCTAGGGTCCCGAAATATAAGATCTCGAGATAGGCGGGGGATATGAAGATTGTCGTTCCGCTTTACGAGTTATTCCGTCGTAACCCTTCATAAGAATGCCGGCCCGAATTAATCCGCCTTGGAAAAAATAATCATAACGAGACCCTTGCATATTCATTACTGAGCAATGACATCGAAAAAACTACGCTGTGGGTTGGGTATAAAAAATGCAATGCGTAACAAAAATAATATCACGGGGTAAGCGCGGGGGGATAGGCACGGTCTCCGCGGATTTGTAGAAAGTATTTTCCGAGATTCTCGTTAATAAAGCATCAGAAAAAAATGAGAAAAATACCGAAGCGATAGTTTTCTTCTTAGCGCCCAAAAACCGTCGGTGCGTTCACTCGAATCCTGAACGCTTTCACTCGTTTTCTAACGAGTGCTATGCCCGGCGTATTAAATCGTATACGCTTCTACGGACGATCTCGGGGTTAATCGATAGCGTGGTCGAAGGCTCGCAGTGTCGTTACGATAAATCCCCGCCTTACCTCGTACTATCTGGTAAGTTTGGAATAGAGTGTATTTTAGGCAGGTCGTAAATTAAGGTATATATGATATATCGCGAGCTCTCCCTCTGTGAAAATCTCTTGGCGTTTTTTTGAGTAGAGAGCGAGGAATGCAAATGAGGAGAAATCTTCTTCCCTCGCTCCATTTTTGCTTTGACAGTTGAACCTCTCTTTCTCTTATTATATATACAACATATTTTTTGTTTTGCGGCTTGAAAAGATAGAGAGGGAGGGGAGTTTTCCAGAGCCTCGACTTTATTCTTATTGTGTTTCTGTCGGCGACTGCTCCTATTTTCGGGGGAGCGTACAATTTGAACCGTTACGTTGGTAACGATGATAGTGGTGACGATGAGGGAGGGGGGTTATCTTCTTTTGTTTAGATTAAAAAGTAGAAGATGATTTCCCGCGAGTAACGGGCTCTCTTCTTCCGTATCTCTGGCTCTCTTTTTACTCGTTTACCGGGTTTCTTCATTTTGGCATCCTCGCTTTTGTATAGGCGATTGTTACAAGTTTTAATTTCTTTTTCGTCGCAACGTTCCGCGCTAAGAATCGTATCGGAAGTCGGCCGTGAATTTACTTTTTATCGCTTTTTTACCAAAGCTAGTTTTCCATTCGTTTCTTTGTACGAAAAACCCCTGATTGTTGACTTTTCCCAGTACGCTGGTGTGCCGCTACTCGAACACTTCTACAGGCGTCGTAGATCAAAAATAGATCTGTCATTTTCACGCTTTTTGGGCTCCCACTAGTTCCCTAAAATACCTAAAAGTCGCTTTTTTCTTTAAGGTCCCTAATCAACCCTAAAATCGGGATTTGGTCCCTGAAGTACCCTATTATCACGCGTTCCAGGGAAACCATCGTAGGCTTAAAATATTTTTATGAATCTGCTCAAGGACTGTTTACAAAATAGTCAAACGGTAAAACACAAGGTAGCGCCATAAGCTTGGTAACATTATTAAATCCTAGAATGGAACCTCCCGGCTAGAGGGTAAAATTTTAAGAAATTATAAATACCAAGCCAGTTTTGGAATTTAGTTCAAATAAAGATTTTGAAAAATGTAGTCGCTATTTTTACTCAAAAGCTTTTAAGATTTTGGTGATAACCCCCCGATGTAGGCGCCGGCGCGCTGCCGATGGTTTATAAGGTTTTATAACAGGGCTACCAGATTTTCCGTTGATATCAGTCTCTTGCAGCTTTAAAGGCCTAGGATTTCTTCTGCCTGTTTCCCTTCCCGCCGCGCAAATATCCTGGTGGTAGGCCAACCGCGGAACACGTTGGCCTACCACCAGGGTATTTGCGCGGCGGGAAGAAAACTTAAAGGAAAACAGGCTGAAGAAATCCTAGGCCTTTAACAAAAATGTAGGTCAAGATTTCTTCATCACGTCTGTGGGTATTTAGTGCGTACTCTGAACGTCTTAAACTCCTAGAAAAAGGATTGCTAAAACGTCCTACAATGAAAAAGAAATTTCATATAAACGCTGACTAGACATTTTCTTTTAGAATGTTATTTAAAGTCTTCTTGACGAAATATCCCGGTGTTTAAAGCGAGAATCTCGTAGGCATCTATAATAGAGTACGTTCGATAATATCGGGGTGTCCGTCTCTATCCGGAAGGTTAGATCTTCTCGTTCATTCTGTTCGAAGTTAATGATATGGAGGCGTCGTTGGCAGACGTCTTTAGAAACTGCATTAGCGCTATAGTGGGACGGCGGAAGCTTCCGCTATAACGCCTTGGACGAACTAGTTTTCCGGGCCAGTCGACCGTGCTAATGGAATTCGCCGAGTTTTCTAGTGTGGAAATAGGGCGCCCAGCCCTGCCACGCCACTTCGGCATCGCGCCTGTCGCTCTGCGGAAAGCGTACATCCGCGAGATGGGCCGCTTTAAGATATCGACGTACTGAGGGAGTCCTCTCGGAACAACGATATCCTCGAACGTGATACACCGGACAAATCTACTTTAATCAAATATGTATGAACTTCCTCTCTTTCTTCGGCGATCCTCCCGAGAACGGCTTAAGATATCCGATAATAATCGCCGTGATTATTCCTTTTCTGCTCGAGATATTTTCTTATTTCCCTATAGCCCGGTGCCGCCAATCAAAGACGTCCACCGGCCGGTAGGGTGCGGACTGTTGGCGTTTGCTAGGAGTCCGTCGCGTCAGCTACTTGTTATTCCATCGGGGAAGCGTCGAGAGTACCAGCTGTTTCTGGCTATCCCCCTTCCCTCGGGGCGGTAATAATGGGAATGTAAAGCCACGGCCTGCTTGATGTCAACGGGCTTGTCAAGGTTCAGCTCTCCACCGAGATTCAGCCTAGAGTTTAACCGGAAGAGTCCCGATTTCTAACTCCCCTTCTCATCTCTTGCGGCGGCTTTGTATAAGTAACAAGTGTCATTCTTAGGGAAAATCTCCGCTCCCCCCTTCCACCAAGACGCCAAATCTTCCTTCCATTTCTTCCGCGTTTATTTGATCTCTCTTCTTACTCTCTCTCTCTCTCAGATTCAAAAGAAAACAGCATCAGTACGCGACTGTTTATTTAATATTACCATGGAGACTGTATAGCTTTGCGGAAGCCCTACCACGTGTATACGTTTGGCCAAAAACTGGGATTTTTGTGTTCATTCAATTTATACGTTTAAATGGGCTTCGGTGTTCGTTTGGGGAATCGTGCTTTTAATTTGGGCGAAGCCTTTAACTATTCGCTTCTGGCAATTTTTCCTTTTACTCGTGTTCGTGTCTTCAAAGGTATCTGAAATTTGGAACGCATTCTGAGTTTTTGACATCAAATGCCCCCCACAGTCGAAGCTAAATCGTCTAAAAGGTCGCTTGGGTGACGTTTGAGAATCGGGGGAATGGGTGGCCAAGAAAATAGACACTTTATAGAATATTTCCATCTACCGGTAGTTTTTATATTTGAAAGCGAAATTCAATAGACGTAAATAGAACGAAATCAAATAAAGTTTGATTTCTTTGAAAATTTCAAAGCAGACATCTTCCAGACTAAGACGAGATTTTATTTTCGTCGCAGGTCTCCTACCATGGCTGGCGGTCTATTTTCCATCGACAAAGCTTTCTTCGAGAAACTGGGAACTTACGACAGTGGATTCGATATTTGGGGAGGAGAAAATTTGGAAATATCATTCAAGGTATGTATCGTCGAATAACGAGCTTTTCTAAAATTAAATATTCATAAAGAAACTCCAACCGAAGGAGATTTGATTAAAATCTCATGATTAATTCCGGAATAATTTATCTCGCTTGTTTATCTCCCTGGCGCAGACGTGGATGTGCGGGGGCACCCTGGAGATCGTGCCTTGTTCGCACGTCGGCCACATCTTCCGCAAACGCAGCCCTTACAAATGGCGGAGCGGCGTCAACGTCTTGAAGCGCAACTCCATCAGGTTGGCCGAAGTCTGGCTCGACGAGTACGCCAAATATTACTACCAAAGGATAGGCTACGATCTGGTCAGTATACGAACACTTACTACGTTACTTCAATTAGATTTTAAGCCTAACTCCGTTGGTCCTTTACTCTATACTACTTGAAAATAAGTAGTGTTGTTAATTTTTCGGAACAATAAAATGCGGAAAATATTCCGCAAATCGGAAAATTAAAAAAATTGAAACATATAATTTACTTTTTAAAGGGTTTTAATGTTTTTAACTTTTTATCGATATAAAATGTCTATCAGTAAACATACTACAAAACATTAATAGTGTTACATTGTTAATTAGTTTAAACTAGTCTAGAGGTTTAGTTTTACTTTTAGATTCGAAAAAATTAGGCGAAAATGCCGCTTTATTTAAATTTGCAAACAATATATTAGACTAATCATGGAATTAAAACTTTTGTTATTTTTTTCGGAAAAATACGGAAAATTTTCCGGAAAAAAGCCTGTCGTTTTCCGGAACATTTTCCCACTTACAACACTAGAAATAAACGTTTTGGGATATATTTAAATAAGAAAGAGTAACCGGAGAGCGACAATGATCCGTGCTCGCGGTTTTAAAGGAAGACCATTCTTTTGAAATCTACCGCAGCTGCCGGTTTCGCCATTTCGACCATATATTCCTCTTATAATCCTCAGGAATATCTAGTCCTTAACGCGACGGCCTCGTTGTTCGGCGAGGATCAGTCTCGGACACAAAAGCCCAAATAGGAAAATCTTCTTTTGGAAAGAGAAAATTTTACATTTCTATCAAAAGTTCTCGGAAATTTCTAAACTAATAAGGGGCCGGGGACTATATCTTTCAAAATTGGAAATCTCGCGCCGCTGATGGCTAGATTTGTCCCCGCGTCTTTCAAATCGACGGACAGAAATAGAAGCGCTTTCTGTCCGCCGCCGGGGGAGCCTTTCCTCCGTCGCCCTATCTTCCCGTTTCGGTTATTGCCTTTTGAAATCCTGAATTATAAGCCTAGCTCCGATATCTCTCTGGCAGCTCTCCTTCGCGTCATTTCTAGCGTAATAACAAGTTTACTACTCCGGAGGCCCTTTCCGGCTTCTCTTCCTCCGCATCCGTCCCGGACTTTCATCTTTTATGTTTTGCCATCCACGGTTCGTAAAATATAATATTAATTTTCTCCTCCTTCCCTCCCCCCAGAGCTCTCCAAACTGTAACCCCCCCCCCCCCCCTCTTTCCGCTCTCTAGGCAAATAATTCGGGGCTCGTTTTATTGGAGGACTGCTGGCGGACGCTTGCAAATCTCCGACTTTATTATTATTGTTATTATTAGGCGTAGTTCCCCTCCGAGAGCCCCGCCGGTGGCTCCATCTTTCGTAAACAACGCTGCTGGTAATTGTTTTCGGTTAGCCGCTTCAATTTCGTTTCGAATGTTGTGATACTACGAAAAAAACGGGCGCTCTAGTTGATGCGGACATTTTCCCGATGGAATTTCCGAGAATTTATTGAGCCCGGGATTGCGGCTATGATGTCGATTGTAACGTGGTTGGGCGGTGTACCGCTCGGCGACGCTTCTAGGTTACTTAAGCCGCGTTCACACTTACCCCTTAAATCGCTTCGTTTAGATAACTAGTTTTCGAAACCAGCGTGAGAAATCGCTTCGTGTTGGTTCGGGAAGCAACTTGTCCAAGTCGGCTCGCTTTAAATCGCTTTCAAAACGACAAGGCGGGAAAATATAATTGCTCGTATTTTCAAGAATAATGGGAATAAAAATCTAATGTCCAATAATATTACTGTATGTATAGTAAGTGGGGTGGCGGAGTGGTTAGCACTTTCGCCTCGCAGCAAGAGGAGCCGGGTTCGGAACAACTCCTTCCGCGTTGAGTTTGCAAGTTCTCTCCCCACTGGTTTAAGGGGTTTTCCCCCGCGTTCTACGGTTTCCCCTTCCATAAAAACTTGTCGAGGTTAACGGTAATAGTTAGTGTAGGGAGCTGTTGGCTCGATCTCGTGGCATGCAGGGCTTGCCACCACCCTCCTACGCATTGTAACCCGGCCACCTGATTTAATGGCTTCAAAAGTCGCTTGATGACTTAGACCTAAGGTGGTGCCTTGGGTATTAGCCTAGCTGATTATTATTTTTTTTACATGATTAACTAATTGTTTTGGGATACATTTTAGTATTTTCAAAATTCAAGTCATAATTTGAAATAACGTTAAGCCTGGGCTATAAGTGAACCGGGCTGAATAGATTTCGCACGTGTTAACTAAGAATTATCGTCTACGGTATACAAACAGACCTAAACAGGGTTTTAGTCTCGAGTGAAGGCTGTAGATTTCAGGATGGGCCGATAGATGGAAAAGTGATTATCACTAAAAGCTTTAACGCGTGGGCTGAAAGATTTATTTTATAAGCCATTTATTTTATCGCATTCGCGTACTAAAATTAGGACGATTGGTGTCGCGGCCGATGATTGTTTTCCAAATGCGGGAACTTGACGAGGAGAGTTCCATTTCGGCTCTTTGTAAAGAAGACCCGAGTGACTCGTTCGGTTGATGACCTTCCGCCGGAAATGGAGAAATTAACGGCCGCTTCAATTATTATACGAGTTAGCCATCACTCGATGGGGGGGGATTTCCTATCCTCGTTTTAATTGTAGTTGTTTAGAAAATGTCATTTTCCATCTGGGAAATCACCAAACTGACTCGAAAATCACGTCCAACACTTTGAAATATTAGAATCTAGCCCCCCTCGTTATAAATTGGAATCTTTTAATAAAAGTACGGGAACAACTCGACGGAGGTTTGCCGCAATCCGCGGATTCCTGGGCACGAGCTCCCGATCAACAACGTCGCTTAGATGCTACGAGTCGCGTCACGGCTACCGCGTCTTCGGCTTATACATTCCTCGTTACGATAGAATGGGCGCGTCATCCGCTATGTTCATCCACCTCCCATCCAAATAGACCAATTAACATAGACGTTCGTCGCGACTTTATTCGTATAATACAGGGTGGAAGCCTCAGCCGTGGTCCAGCCTCGGTACTTCTCCTAGTACACCAAAGTACTGCGGGTGGAACACTTCCACAGGCGCTGGTAGGCCAAAAATAGACCAATGGGATAATTCGAAGCCTCAGCTTTGGTCCAGCCTCGGTACTTTTCTTAGTCTAAAAATAGACCAATGGGAGAATTAGAAGCGCATCTTCCAAATGCTTTTTCGGGCGATTGGCTAAAGATTCGCTTCTAGTTATCCCGTTGGTCTATTTTTGGAATACCAGCGCCTGTAGAAGTGTTCCACCCGCAGCACTCCGGTGTACTAGGAGAAGTACCGAGGGTGGACCACGGCTGAAGCTTCCACCCTGTATACCTTCACGTGTTGGCGTTGATATTCCCGTTTTGAATTTTCAATGAACGGAAAACGCTTTTGGTGGGGAGACGCGGCGTCCAAATATCGAAGCTGTTGCTTCCGGCGTGTTTGCTACGCCGGGATAATCCGCGAAAGGAAAAAGGGCTTTGCCTTTCACTTTCGCTTTTATTTCCGCTTATCTGGTCGTCGCAAACTGCGGCGCTGGACAAACATCTCTTTCGGACAGATTTTCACGCTATCGTTAGTTTCATCCTATTAGCTAAAGCTTCTCCCGAGAAAGGGGACAAAAGCGGGCCAAATCCACCTTCCCTTCGCGGCGTCCATTATTATTCCGCGGGAATTAGTTCTTCGTCGAGCGACCCTTTGTTTTCGCTTTTATTCTCGCCCTCCGCCGAGATCCAAAGAAGTTTCTCTTCTACAACGTAATCTTCGCGGATTTACTATATTCCCGCGTTAATGTTGTCTTCGAGCGTTAGGCCTTGTATACCAAACACACTAGGTTTTTTTTCCCTATAATATAACCTTTATTCTTTGTATGGCGGATTACGCCTTGTACTTCAACGAATTTAATACGTAGAAAACGTTGTCGACTATTCCCTAACCAACCGCTATTCGGACACTCGCTACAGGCGATTATAGGCCACGATTAATTTATAGGTAATCTAGATAGGTAACCACGTCGATAACCTCTGTTTTCGTGATTCCCGGAATATATTCTTGCGCTTGTGATAGTTCCCTCCTTACCGGCAGGCCTGATACTGAGTCACTTTTCTCACTTAAAATCACTTTTTTTTTAATCTGTCACTAAAAGTAACTTTTCCCAAAATTAGTTACTATTTATCACTTTTTTTCCAATTTTTAGATTTCCTTAGCATTGAACGTTAGAAAACTGTCTTACAACCCGGTTTTTTTTTTCATTCAAAAGAAAATAGGCTAATTTCGTCTTTTATAATAAAAAAGGTGATACATTCTTGATATAACCATAGGAAATTATATTTATTTATACTCAGTGAGAATGAATATGTCGAGACTATCGACGGAAACGTTGAGGCCCTAACCCCGTCACGCTAAGGGGTAGAGGTCGGGGATGGTTAACTTTTATTCAATAGATAAAGCTCTCAAAATTATTCGTAAAACGTTTTGATCAAGTAATTTATGTTTCTGTATTATCCGATTAATTTTTTGATAAATTTGTAAAATTAAACGGAAAAACGACGTTTTTTTCGATAAAAAGCTCAAATTTTACGAATAATACATGTTTTTTAATCATTTTCCGAAATATTAACCGGTAAATTTCTTGGTTTGCATTTTTTTCCCGAAACAAATCAATTTAATCATGGATAATGATTAATCGTCACCGACCTCTACTAAGGGGGGGAAAGGGGGCGATTTAATTTTTTGCGTCCTCACAGGGGCGTTAATCGCGTCGAAAAACTTAATTTTTAAGAACCAATGAGATTGAAGTATTATTTGATTGTATTAAAGCGGAGGAGCATACCCTTTTCTCTAGTAACCTGGGAGCATGATATCGGGGCCCCCAACGAGTGAAATTGGAGAAACGCTAAAAATAATCTCGACATATTTATTCTCCCTGAGTATAAATAAATACATTCTTGGTTATATAGTTACTATTTTGGCTGTGTAACTAGTCAAAAAACGCGATAAAACAGAATTTGTTTTTACCATTTTTGGTAGATTTTCAGTCACTTTTTTTTTAATTTTTAATCACTAAACTCACTAATTCTACTTTGTATCAGGCCTGTACCGGCAGAAAGAAAGGTGTAAGGGCGTGGTACCTCTGAACCCTAAATACAGAATTCTAGTCGTAATAGATCATTTCTAACCATTTATAATAGAAACTTAAAATAATTCACGTCTCCGTATCCATCAAGACGATATATGTGGGGCCTAGGATATTCCACTTTTGAATTGTAAATGATGTTCACTCCCCTCCCCGCTAGCTGTTTTACTTACGAGGACGAACATAGTCTCTAGACATTTTACTATTATTATTACCGCCGCCGTGTATTTGAAGGGGATTTAAGGTTAACGGCGTTAGTCTAGAGAGAGATGCGGGAATAATATCCAGGTCGTAAATCGCCTCCTTTATTACGCGTCCGGCGTAGCGTGCTTCCAGGGGCAGCTAATGATCGAGAATAAATAACGCCCCACCCCCGCCGCGGCAAATATGAATTCTGCCGCTGGCACTTGTACGTGTCTGTTCTTGGGGTTTTGTCGAGGGGGGGGGCGATTTATTCTCTGACAGTTGCTCTGCTTTTGGAACGATAAAAGCCATTTTTTGTTGCCTCTTTTTTCCGCCGTTCTCTTCTCTCGTAGGGTGAAATTTCCCGTTAAATTACCTCATAATGTATTTCTAAAATAACATTACCATTTTTATTATTATTGCTTTTTTTTATAAGCCGTATGGCGCGCTGTCAAACTCGGAAAAATTATAAGTGAAATCGTTCGTTTTTCTGAGTTTATTTAAACGCGTTTTTAACGCGAAATGACGAGTTCCGCCGATAAATGCTTACGAGTATACGGTAAATATATCCCTTTTTTAAGTTTTTATTGATAATAAAGCCATAAAGTTAGATATTTTTTTATCTTCTCGGGTAAGTTTTTTTTGTGGACGGTGGCACGTCAGATTGTGATAGATGAGCTCTGGCCGTGGCTGAACTGTCGCCCTTCTAGTTGGGAAGTTTCTTAATTTACCCGGCTTGATATATTACCCTTCGATAAACCCGTCTTACCTCTCTCCTTCACGACGATGTTGTTACAGTCAACGGGTTTTTTCAACTATATGTAGTCGTTTTTTCTAAATGAGGTTGAGTACACATTGTTCCGCGAAAGACAGCAAAAAAATCTATTGTTTTTCTCGGATGGAGATCTGGGTAAATTTGAGGATTTAAATCTCAATTTGTTCAGTCTTTTTATTAGAGTTTTGAAACCTAATCCGAGATGAAGCCTGACAAAACCTATTTTCGTTAAAATGTTCTTAGAAAACTGATTTTTACCAAATCAATAGGGCTCGTATTAATAAACCAAAATTCCGCGTACATTATTTGAGTACACCGGAATTCTCATAAATAAAATAAATTTTGAAATTATTTTTCTTTAATCCACTCTATTAATGTAGTACACGCGCCAACTACTGGTTGGAGGGGTTTCCCCCTAGTTCTTTGGTTTCCTATTCCCATTAAAACTTGCGTAGGTTACGGTCAGGGCCGAATTACCCAATAGGCTGACTAGGCCTGGGCCTAGGGCACCATGCCTACAAGGGGCACCAAGAGGTTTCGAAAAAATTAAAAGTACCAAAATTTTATCAATTACTTTTCACATTTTTTTAGTAATTTTACTTAATTGCGTCCTAATTTTTCGAAACCATGTGAAACAATCATTTATTACGTCACTATAATATCCGCAAAGTCATCACTGAAATCGTATTTTCCATCTATTTGTCAATTATAAATTGCGGGAGCGCCTAACTCGCTTCGCTCGCTACTTAAATGGGGCACCAAAATTAGCTTGGGCCTAGGGCCCCTCAAGGTCTTAATCCGGCCCTGGTTACGGTTGTAGTGAATGTAGAGATCTATTGGCTCACGTGGCATGAAGGGTTTGACAGCGCCATCCGACGCATTGTACAGGGTTCGTACACGACCTGGAATACCTGGAAAAGTCAGGGAATTTGAAAATGTTTCCAAAAGGTCAGGGAAAAATCAGGGAATTTGAAAATGCTTCCAAAAGGTCAGGGACAAATTAGGGAATTTGAAAATGCTTCCAAAAGGTCAGGGACAAATTAGGGAATTTGAAAATGCTTCCAAAAGGTCAGTGAATTTGAAAATGATTCCCAATGGTCAGGGAATAGTCAGGGAAATTTAAAATGGACCAAAAAAGTAAGGTAATTTTAAAATGACCCCAAAAAATATTTGGCAAATAAAAGTTTTAAAAGATGTATTAAAAATTCGTAAATAACATTTTTCAAAACATAATTTTATTCTACAAACAAGGTCAGGGAAATTTGGCAATTTGGTCAGGGAGACCTGGAAATGTCAGGGAATTTAATTCCGGAAATTTCGTACGAACCCTGTTAAAATTATTAAAAGTCGCTAGTTGACTTATTTATTTATTTAATTAAAGTCACAAAAGTTACACCCCATGATAGTAAAAAAAAAACTAAAGATGAACACAAAATTCCGATGGTAGTAGTTTCACTAAACCTACTTAACACGCGAAAAGGTTAAAAATAGAGCAACCATTCTGTTAAAACTAAGCTTTATTAAGGAAATAAAGCGTTTTATATTCGCATGAAGACCTTACGGCCGAAGTACCGCATTATTTTCCTAATAAAGCTTAGTTTCTTCCTAAATCGTTGGTCTATTTTAGTTCTTTTCGTTTTATATTGCTATCTCTAAAGTCCAAAGAAAATTCTTGTCAATTCAATAAAACTTTCGTTGGTAAAGGGAAATCCGGCGATCTTGTTTCAGGCTAAACCTTTGAACTATTGGCGACATAATATAGATGTCATTATAACAATACTGGTAACTTTACATACATGTCATAAAACCTTATTAAAAATTAAACGTAATTATAAACCTAAGAAAGAACAAAACCTAACTAAAAAGAGTTTTCAATCAAATCGAACTTAACCTAAGAAACGTATATAGATTTCCAAGGCAACATTGTTAAAATCAATTAAGTGGCAGGCCCGGACTGGCCAGGTCGGCTGGTCAGCGATCGCCGAAGGCCCCCGGATCAAGGAGGCCCCAAATTGCTTATTATACATTTTTCCTAAAGGTCCTTTAGACGCGTTTGACGTTGAAAATTAATGTGCACGTAGAATCTAGTACACTTAAAACGTTATTCGTTGTCCTATAAATAAGCATTTAGATTTTTATTCCCTACCCCCACAATGCCCGCTAAGGGGGCCCATTTTCAGTCTCTATCCGAGGGCCCCTAACGAGCTAGTCCGGGCCTGTTAAGTGGGCAGATTGCCCAACTTCTGGCTCCCCCATTTTAAAATGTTCATTAAAACATCGAGGAAAATCACCTTTTCAATTGACCATTTTAACCCTAACTGTTCAACGGCAGTTGAAGTGACTATACGCTTTAGTAATTATGATTTTTATAACGGGCTTTTAGTCAAATCGTTATAAGGCACCATCCGAGATTAGTATCGATCCTAATTTGCATGTAACTTTTTTCTTCCACCAGGGGGATTTCGGAGACGTGACATCTCGAAAGGATCTTCGCAAAAATTTGGGCTGCAAGTCTTTCGACTGGTACTTGAAGTCGGTCTACCCCGAACTGTTCGTGCCCGGAGACGCCGTCGCATCGGGAGAGGTTAGAAGACCCATCCCACCCCCCACGACCATGATCGTTTATTTTGGCTATTTTTGTTTGGCGCTCGTAATGCGTTTCAAATCCCTCCGTAGGCGCGTCTTCTTTAACGAATTATTCCTCTTTCAAGTCGACAGCGCGTGCATGCGTAAACAGCATTATCGTTTACCGAGTAATTGGCTGCGCAATTCTCACGCCTCGTTTGCACCGAACTAAACTTATTTCTTAGTGAATTCGCGTAAATGATTTGAACCCTTCGGTAGTTAAATCCGTAATTAACGCTGTAATGAGGGGCGCCTTAGCAGCCATTGGTCGCACACGCTTAACCCGTTCGTTGCTCCGTTCAGGTTCGTAACATGGGCGTCGGAGGCTCCACTTGTTTGGACAGTCCGGCTCGGCGAGATGACCTTCACAAAGCGGTCGGCTTGTATCCTTGCCACGGTCAAGGTGGCAATCAGGTGAGTCTCTACTTTCCAACAGGACGCCGTTTCTTATTTACGTAACCAACGCCTTCAGTGGCTCTTAAAGGTGGTTGGGCTTGTATTTTGCCTGTTTGACGTTTGCGTGGTGATGGTCTCGCGAGGACTTGAATCGGGAAATATCGGATTGCGACCCCGCGAACGCTACAAACGCATTCGAGTCGTGGAAACTTAAAAATGGCCTTTGGGTTTTGGCCGGGTTTAAGCAATTTATCCGCCGCTTCATATAGATCGTGAGTTTGTCCCACGAGGGTGAACGCTGGTGCGTGGAAAAGTCCTTTATTAAAACTGGTTTCTACTACTTGGTCCAATCTTGGGAGTGCCTTCCAGAAAGGGACACTCAGGTAAATTTCGCCAATTCATCTTCCGCTTCCTCGCGATCATTAACGCCGATAACAGCCACTGATTGCGTCTTCCGCTAATCGAAAGTTCGTTTCTTACGCTCGTACGATAATAACGAGTGGTTTTTCGCTCGCGCTCATTTCTCAGTTCTGGATGTTAAGTAAAGAGGGTGAGATTAGGAGAGACGAAGCCTGCTTGGACTACGCGGGCAAAGACGTCATCTTATACCCTTGCCACGGGTCTAAAGGAAACCAATTATGGACCTACGACCACAATGTGAGTTTCCTTTCCTTTTCTTTACTTTTCCTATCTATAAACTGAATGAGGCGCGTTTAGACTTCTTTCTAATTGTTTCGGGGTTCGTACACGACCTGGTAAAGTCGGGGAATTTTTTTATGGGGTCCGGGAAAAGTGAATTTTTAAAGGTTCGGGAAAAGTCGGGGAATTTGTAAAATGGTTCGGGATAAGTCGGGGAATTTGGAAAATGGTTTGGGAAAAGTCGGGCAATTTTAAAAATGGTTTGGGAAAAGTCGGGCAATTTTAAAAATGGTTTGGGAAAAGTCGGGCAATTTTAAAAATGGTTCGGGAAAAGTCGGGCAATTTTAAAAATGGTTCGGGAAAAGTCGGGCAATTTTAAAAATGGTTCGGGAAACCTTTCATTTATTGTACGAAATTGGTTAGAAAAATTCATTACGAAAATACCGTACGAACCTTGTTTTAGAAAGAGGTAGTTAATCAGATGAAAGGCAGAAAGGCGGTAATTAACGCTCGAATTAGTATATTTTCAATTTACAAAAGGTATTTGTAATTAACCGTGGCGTTTTCCCCCGTTTGTCCATGTCACTCAGCGCCACTTAATCCAGCACGGCAGCAGCGGGAAGTGCTTAGAGATGAATCACGACAAGCAGCATTTGTCGATGAAAGAGTGCAACTCCGACGAAGCGCGCCAAAGGTGGACGTTCCAAAATTACGACCCGTCCAAACAAAGCAAAGTCAAAAAATAATGAAACGATCGGATTGCCCGCCCTCGTCCCGAAAGCCTCTTCTTCCTATTATCAACTACGAAAATTACGAACAATATTCTGATACGGAAAGACTAGAACCGAAAATACCGGTGTCAAAGGAATTTACCATTAGAACTCTTTCAACTTTGAAGACTTTTTTTTCGAAGCGAAGGGAGGGAAAAGTATAATTAAATTAAAAAAAAAACTACTGTGATTATTTTTGCGCGATATCGCTGGAAGAGAAACGTTGTCGTGGCAACGTGACGTCATATTCAGAGTGCCAAGCTATTACGCGCGTACCCGCGAACACTTTGAAGGGATGGAAATTTTAACGACAAAAATAGGCACGCGCGGAGAAACGTATATACATTCCACGCGTTGGAAATCATTTCGTACAAAATGAGACGCCGTTGTGTAAAATAATTTATTGTGCCTACATAAAAGTAACTTTGAAGGGGGAGAAACGCTTGAAGGAAATTGTACGTTCAGAGAGTACCTCAGAATTTGTGCCTTACAATACAAAATGGAGAAAGCGCGAACGAGGCGACGATACGAATTGTATTTTGTTCCGATATGTTTTTGTTATAGCAATATTCCCCTTCTTTGAACATTATCGTTGAGCGTAGGCCTACTTTGTTTCGTTCGCGTATTCCTCCCTCTCACGCGAAACTATAATTTATTTAGTTATATTTGTTTATCTCGCAATATCAGTTATATATAGTTTTTATTTGAAATACGAAGCTCCGTCGGAGTACCTGTTTTTTGGAAATCGCTCGCTATCTTAAAAAACGTACGTTCTTAGGCACGGAAAAAATGTATAAATCGTAGTTACATTCTGGACTTTTACGTATGTTTACTATTCATATACGTATTATATTATAAATAGTATTTTAATTATTTAAAAAAAATGCGACGAAAATAAGAAAAAAAAAACGGAGGCACGGGCTCTAGTTATTATATAAATTGAAGATACCGAGTAAGCTAGACTGTTTTTCGAGAAGGGGATAAAGAAATTAAATTTTTGAATAGTTTTTGATCTCGAATTAGTTTATTATTTAATATTAATTGAAAATGACAATAGCTAAGGTACTTAAACATTTGGTCTGTAGCTCGCGTGGTTTTTTTTTAATTCGACTGGTGAAAACCCAAAAATTCCACAAAGTATTTTCAAGTTTAATCCTTCATCGATTTCTTTACAAAAACAATTTAAAGTTTTTTTCATTGAAGTCCTTGAATTATTGGTTTTTTTTGTGATAATTTTATTCGTATCGCGTAGAAGCGGGTGATGGGATTCACTTTTCTTTAACATTCCAGCTAACATCCGATGTTTTATTACGCCTCTTTACTAAATACAAAGGCTATGTTTTAAACCAGTGTCATAAGCGTGCCATGACGATGCACATGTTTGGCTTTCAAACTAACTTGTTATACTAAAATTGAGTGCAATTGTTAAGTCAAAGTGAAAAAAAGTATTTGTTTTTATAACATTCCCACGAGGCAAAAAGTGTTTTTGTTTAATATTATTATTATTATTATTTTGAATAGTTGCCATACATTTCTATAATATACCTTAGCAAAACCCCAACCCGTGACGATATCGCTATCCGCTTCCACAACATTACTACGCTATTTGGACTGTCGGTTTTATAAAATGTATTGTTAAAAGACGAAAGCGAAATGGAGAGGTTTAAACTCTTTTGGGTCTATTTTGTGCCTTACGAAAAACCAAAACAGATTTGTGAAGCAGTTGTTAGCATACACGAGATACGTAAAACAAAAGATAAAAATAAAATAAAAAAATATTGAGTAGATCTTGTCTATTTTTTTATCCATTCTGAAATTTCAAACTCACTTTGGCTGTCGACAATACGCGAAGCCAGATCGTTTCGATTGAAATCGGAGAAGCCTTTTTCAGGTAAGTTCCTTTTCTCGTGGGTTTTCGTTCGTTGTGACGGACACCCTTATATCAATTATGTTTAGCCTTGGAAATAGCTTACGAGGGACATCTACTCAATTTAGCCGTTGGCAATTCATGAACGAAAATGATTAATAGCGAACGTCAAACCAGTTTATTTTATTTAAAAATATAAATCAGCCGGTTTTATATTTCAAATTCGACAAAACCTTTTCCCGAATTTAAAATGTTTCTTTTGAATACGCAGTCGTGTCGCTGACCGTGACAGACGCGCCACCGGTCGCTGCAGTTACGCGCTTATCGAAAACGCCGTTTGTAACTTAAACCAGCGCGTGGTAATGTAAGTCACTTTTCTTAAAACAAATGGTATAATTTGCGTAGGTTGATTGTTGCGACTTGCAATTAGGAATTTGAGGCTTTGACAAATAAGTAATTTCGCCGCTGTCCCCAGCCATCCACGCTCAACGACCAAATTAAAAAAATGTCACTTAATGAAAAGCTTCCTACAAAATGGAGATTCACATTTGGAAGTCCGTTTTGGAGTCGGCCTGAAACGTTGACATTCCCGTAATGCTCCCTCTCAACTCTTTTCAATTAAATTCCACCGATTTACTCCCATCCTAGCTGGGCATTTTTCCGACTGAATTTAATTTAATATTTCAACTTTGGTTGTCTTCGTTGGTGGCCTCCCGTCTCTATATTTTTCAACCTTTTTTTGTCTTTTAATGACGTTATCCGAAGCCTTTTAGTGGAAGAAAACGCTATAGCGAAAGAACTATACGTTCGAAAACTAAACGAAAGATAAAATCCGATTAAGCTTAGCCAGAATGTTCTTCATTATACCGAGTCTCGAGTGGGAGGCCCATCCTTTAAAAGAACGCTTTTTGCGCCCGAACCCGGAGTCCAGCCTGGCCTTTCCGGACGACACGCACTTTGCCAGCACTTAGTTCTCCTTTTTCCCTTTAACCTAATAAGAAATGACTTCATTAGGTCAAAGCCGCCCTGTCAGGGACCTAACCTGACACTTAATCGCGACGTAGTCGTAAATGTGTTTCCGCTTTGTACCTACTATCTGGTTGTTAGCGAGCGCTGGGACAATGGTTCTTCCTTAAGAGACGAAAGCCCCGTTCCGCTAATGCGTTCCCTTATCGTTTAGAAGCTTCTCTGTCCCCACGCTCCCGCTAATCTTGTTATTAAAACTACTTCCAATAATTACGCGTTATTAATTATTTTCTTCCCTCCAAGAAAACTTCATTACCTGTATTTTATAAAGTTAATTTTTTTCCCTGATCCGGCCGCCCTTCTAAAAAAAAATAGATTAGGACGTTGGATTACTTCATCTTTCCGAAAACGATCCAAATTTATTTTAATCGATGGTAGCAGTTGGGGTTAAATATTGTCCATTAGGCGCGGGTTAAGCGAACTATCGTAGCCGATTTAATGACAGCGCTGAAAATTTAGCTGGACGAAACATCTCTGTGGAAATCAACGCGTCTGCGTTCCTAACATTGGCTGCTTAACCTCCCTATTTTATAGACGCTAATCTAGTTCATAATTCAAGTTTTGAGGTAATTGGTGATTAAAATGCCAACAAAAGTGACGCGGGGAAGACTACGTTGCAGAACCTGCTAGAACTGAAGCTTTGTCGACCTGTACGGCAACCGTGCAGGTCGACTCTCTTTAAACTAGATCATGCCACTCCCCCCCTTTGGCCAGTGTAACGGGGGAGTTGGAGCATATTCCGCCACAGAGTTTTGGTGCCCTTCTAACACGTTTAAATTAAAATAACTGGAGAAATACACGTTTAAATTAAAATAATTGGAGAAATACACATTTAAATTAAAATAATTGGAGAAATACACAAATTAAAATTAAAATTGGAGAAATACACAAATTAAAATTTAAAATAATTGGAGAAATACACAAATTAAAATTAAAATTGGAGAAATACACAAATTAAAATTTAAAATAATTGGAGAAATACACAAATTAAAATTAAAATAATTGGAGAAATACACAAATTAAAATTAAAATAATTGGAGAAATACACAAATTAAAATTAAAATGACTGGAGAAATACACAATTTAAAATGACTGGAGAAATACACAAATTAAAATGATTGGAGAAATACACACATTAAAATGACTGGAGAAATACACACATTAAAATGACTGGAGAAATACACACATTAAAATGACTGGAGAAATACACACATTAAAATGACTGGAGAAATACACACATTAAAATGACTGGAGAAATACACACATTAAAATGACTGGAGAAATACACAAATTAAAATGACTGGAGAAATACACATTTAATCATCCTGTACACCAGGAACAATATTTCACTCACCCTGTCCATTACCACAAAAAATCCTTTCTTATAATAACCAGATCGATCATTGCTATATAGTTCATATTTTAACATTTGGACAGTCGCAAATAAAAACGAAAAATAAATTTTGTGCACTGCAACTGCAAGGTCAGAAGTCAAATACTGGGTGAAAACTCGGAATAACTCCTTCTGCGTTGAGTTTGCAAGTTCTCCCCCTTGACTGGTTTAAGGGGTTTCCCCCAAGCTCTTCGGTTTCCCGTTCCATAAAACCTTGTTGAGTTTAACGGTAATAGTTAGTGTAGGGAGCTGTTGGTTCGCGAGACATGAAGGGCTTGCCACCACCCTCCTACGCGTTGTAACCCGACCACCTGATTTAATGGATTTAAAAGTCGCTTGATGACTTAGGCCTAAGGTGGTGCCTTGGGTATAAGCCTAGCTGATTTTTATTATTTATTTATTATTATATCTAGAGATAGATAGATGGAAAAATCTCGATCTGAATAAATCGGAAAAATCTCGTTCTGAATAAATGAAAAATCTCGTTCTGAATAAATGAAAAATCTCGTTCTGAATAAATGAAAAATCTCGTTCTGGATAAACGGGAAAAATTTCGTTCGGAATAAATGAAAAATCTCGTTCTGGATAAACGGGAAAAATCTCGTTCTTAATAAATGAAAAATCTCATTCTGGATAAATGGGAAAAATCTCGTTCAGAATAAATAAAAAATCTCGTTCAGAATAAATGAAAAATCTTGTTCTTAATACGCGAGTTTTGGTTATAAAAGTTTATATTTAGTTCATTTATTTTTTGGCGCCCAATAGGAAAACATATTTTTGTGTCGAAGCTCGGCGTCTTCGCTCTAGTGAAAAGAACACTAACCCACATTTAAAGCTTCAGTCACTAGTGAAAGCCAGCCCTTTGGTCGAAATAATAACTTAAAAGTTGACACTCGGCTTTAGTGAAAACCAACATATAAGCCCTATTTTCATGCTCGTTAGTAACGGGGTAAAATACATCAATTTTTGCAGCGTAAGCGGATTTTTATTTTTCCGCGTCGATCTGTTTCTGATATTTTCCGCATCAGTTTGGCAAATCCGTTAAATGTTAAATTATCCTCTATTAGTAATATCTTCATTAAAGGCTGTTTTTCAGTAGGTCAAAAATGCGACCAAGGCTAGTGTCGACGCAAAAAAATTGTATTAGGACTAACGGGAAAGTTTTGCACCGTCGTGGCGTTTTTTTCTTTATCTTCACTGGCGCGCGTCATAATGTAGTTTTCTTTACACGCATTAAAACGATTGTACGTCCCAAAGTGGAGTGACTCGCTGTTTCGCGCGCTAGTGGAAACCAGCCTTTAAGGACATTTTTTGGTCAACACTCGCCGTCACACGTTTTTTGTTCCGGTGAAAATTAGGCTTTAAGCCTAACGTAAGCTTACAAAGTTCGCGCTTGAAAACCAGCCTTTAAATGGAGTATAGCCCCTCTTGTTTGGTAGCTTGCGCTTAGACTATGCCGAATAGCTTCCACAAGCCTTCCTAGCGGGGGGGGGGGGCAAGGAAGTAGTAGGAAGGCTTGTAGAAGCTAGTCGGTATAGTCTACGCGCACCCTACCAAACAAGAGGGGTTATACTCCCTTTAAGGTATAATTCTAGTCTACCCAATAATGTCTTTAGAAACTGGAGTTTTGGAAATTATCTAAACTAATGGCGA
The DNA here is from genome assembly GCF_980474605.1 of Leiobunum rupestre. NCBI lineage: Eukaryota > Metazoa > Arthropoda > Arachnida > Opiliones > Sclerosomatidae > Leiobunum > Leiobunum rupestre. The sequence goes on from NC_143391.1 coordinate 19,239,117, forward strand.
ATTCCTTTTAGCTCTCCGAGATCAATCCGAGAACGTCGTCGTAAAGTAATCTAAATTAGAAATTGGAAACGATAACCGATCGAACAACGGTAGGAGAGCGTCAAAGGAATTCGCTATCAGCCTTGCTGAATTTTGGGCCGTTTTAAATTTCACCGCGAGAAGAGGAACGCCGGGACGTGAATAAAGTTTAATGAAAAGCGAGAAAGAATTTGATAAGGATCTGTTGATGAGTGCAACGGGAAACCCTGTCGAGTCCTTGTTCGCTCCCCGCCGCTTCCAAGGAGAGCTTCGCGGAAAACAAGCAAATTTTAATGATTCTCTGGCGCGTTTAGCAGCTGGTTGGCCGGAACGCCCGCTCACTCGTAATTAAAGGATCTAAAATTGCGTTTAAAAGGGAATTTACGCGAACGAAATTCGCCGAAAGCTCTTTCTCCGCGTTTTCCTCCCGCCCAAAAACAGAGCCAATTAAAGTAGGCGGGGGCAAACCCTCCTATTTTCCACTCTCAAGATTAATTCGAATTGCAAAGAATCGTCGCACCGCCGCCGCATCGCCGGAGACGCGCGTATAACAGAGAGAGAGATGCTATTCGTGCCGGCTGATTTTCCGCTAAACAGGGGAAAATAAAAAAAAAGGTTGAAAACGTCGCTTTTGCATTAGCAGAGACTTTTAATGCCGTAGTCATTAAGGATTTAAATTAATTCCGCCGCTAGAATGGAGGATAAAGTCTCCTTTTGTCGTTACTCTTCTAATTAATCGATAAATGCGAACCAAATGGCGCTTGATTTTTATCTTCATTTCGATAAATTATCTCGATTTTTGCTTTGGGAAAGAGATGTAGATAGCGGCTCGTCCTTTTAATAGAAATGGCGGGGATACATTCGAGCTTCATTTCAATCACAGTTTCCGGTACACCAAGCTTAGCCTTGTACTTTCATTTCATTTTGTACAATTTATTAGGGAGATTCTTCCGCGAAAATGAATTTTAACTTACCGTTTAAATAATTAAATTTACCCCTATAAGCTCTTTGATATCAGCCTTACCAAAACGCGGTACGAACTACTAACCGGTTGTAAAGAGCGAACCTATGGGGAGCTATATTTTAACGTGTAGTTAGCGGTTAACCTACGTACGTCTAACCATAGCTACCCAAACTAAAAAATTAAAGATGTCTAGGGGTATGATCTATTCAAGGGAATTTTTCATTTTAAAGCTATTCGTTAACGTTTAAATTTACAAATAAGAAACTCACTCTGTGGTGCACCCGTTAATAACCCTTTAATAACAAACATTTAAAGACGTAACATTATTCAAACTTAACGGTAACTTAAAACTGATTACAACAAATTATATAAACAACACTTAAGACTGAGATAAATTAAATTGGGATTAACGCAAATTACGCAATTTAGTTTCTTACGGCACTCGAATTAACAAACATTGTAGCGCGTCTCGAAGATTTACGTGGAATTATGGATTCCATAGTTGTTCGCGTAGAATCTGTGGCGGCTTGTAATCCATGGATATTGGAAGGAAGATGGTGAATATTCCACGGCAGGTGATGAACTCTGTGTACAATTACTCTTTACGCGTAGATCCAGATTTGATTACAGTGAAGGTGAAGTTGAATATGGATTGCCTTCTTACTGTTTCGTTTCAAACTGCATAATTCTCGAGAGCCATCCTCGCGTTTTTTTACATAAAAAATGCTTTTTATCTCGTTAATGAATGTCCAACCGTCTTATATGAAACACTTATAATACTAACGCAGAATATTAACAATTATACGAAATAAATAACTAATGATAAACTTAAGATATTAAATTAAAAATAAAAATGGGTTAATTTGGTTAATTCTAAACAAATAATTTGGCAACTAAGAAATTAGAGAGAGCGAGCTAAAATTCATTAAGTGTCTGAATTGAAATTTTAAGTCTAAAGTCTTTAACCCGATGTAAAACACCACTAAGAAAGCTTTTCAAACTGGAACCATTTCTCTTATTCCCTTGGTTCTCGAGATAAACTTTGAATGACTTTGAATCATGAGTTGAGGGTCATCCGAGTTTGCAAATTCTAAAGACCCCTACCATATGAGTATGTCTAGTAAATTTTGATACTCCAGCATGAGTACTTTTCGAGTTATTAGCCGTTCAACCTGGTCTCTATAGTGAGTTGCAGGCTAAGAAAGACAAAATATATAGTACAATCGGCGCAAGGATGCCTCAGATCGTTTCCGGTCATTCCACCGCGCGAAATTTGAATTTGGCCATTTTACGGTCAAATTCGGATTTTGCTCTTTTTGTCGTATTTTAGCGCCATCTAGAGACCGAAATTGGAATCTTTTTTTTTAATTTCATAATTGTGGTGGCGAGCAAATTTAAAAGATAAGGCATTCCTATCATTCTTAAATTTAAAATAGTATGTATAATTATTATTTTTGTAAATTTATTTCTACGTCTTACCAGTTAAATCAGCAGTTTCTTTTAAAATAGTTACCACGCTTTCTTGGGGGTAACGTTGTCTTAATGAGCTATAGACGTTTAAAATTATATTTTTCTCTTTACTTGTTAACAATAAACCTTTATCATGCTTTTTATAGTAACCTCTTGGGCTATTTAAAATATTTGGAGCTTCAATTATCGAACCTTCTTTAGCTGTATTCAGTAATTAAATTCGTGACAACATGAAATTAAAAAATAGATTCCAATTTCGGTTCCTAGATGGCGCGAAAAAACGATGAAACTCACGATATTTGAAATTGACTGTAAAGTGGTCAAATTTAAATTACGCGCGGTCGACTGGCCGGAAATGATCTGAGGTATCCTTGCGCCAACTGTACTATATATTTTGTCTTTCTTAGCCTGCAACTCACTATAGTACATTATTTTCATCATCAACTATTTGTTTTTGGCTAAAATCTTTAGACTCGTTGTTGGTCAAATTAGGATCAAAGCTATTTAGACCTAAAAATGTGACGGGGAACACTTTTCTAATTGAAACCCAACTTTGTATCTCTAATCGTTCTCGAGATAAATTTTGCATGACCTTGAAGGCATGATTCAAGGTGATAAAAGTTTTCATTAGCAATGTGTCCTAATAATTGCAAACAAATTTTGAGTTACTGGCCGTGGATCGTTTTTTAGTTAACACCCTGTATAATGAAAATAGTTTTAATAAATCTTTTAAAATCTGTGACACTGGCAGAATGGCGCGCTCGGAGAGCAAGTGCTAGAGCGCCTCCGAAAATCAAGTTAATTTCATTCGTGGGGTTCAATAAAGGTCGAGGTACGATATTTGAACCAAGGAGAAGCACATACTAGTGAAAATATATTTCTGGCGAAATTTAAAAAAAAATCCAAAAAACCTTTAAAATACCAATAAATTCCTTAATTTTCCCTTCTTTCCCTCTCTTCCAAAATAAAATTTATTTGAGGTCGGAAAATCCCTAAAAAGGGATAAAATTCCTTAAAGTGGAAGCGCTGTGCCGGAACTGAGAAAGAAATTCCTTCCTTTTACAGAATATTCCACCTTTTTTGGGGTCAAGATTGGGGGCGCGAGAACCCAGGGAAGAGAGATGATGATGAACTATTTTATTGAGAGAGAGAGAGAGAGAGAGAGAGGCACGAGCTGCGGTTGTGGAATATAGTGGAAATAGCCGCGCTGACCACGAAGGAGTGGACAAAATTTTTCAACACTCTCACTAAGCCGAATTCTCGCTCCCTTTACAAAGGACAGGATATCGGTCCCATATCCATAAATATTTAGATACTTTACGTTAAACAAATAATACATTTTACGGTTAAGTTTACAATTACAGATTAGTTTAATTATGGCGAGGTTTACAATGATTTCATTAAATTTAAACAATTCTAGTTAGAACCTATGTACACATAAATAATACAAAAACACCATAATAATAAAACGTTAAATTTTATTCAAATTAATACAAATACAAATGAAATTGGAAACTTCAATTTTTTTGCGCGTGCTTTTGAGTTTTTTAACAAATCCTACGTTCGAGCTTCATTTCGGCCACAGTTTCGCCACTTTTTCCCGTACATCAAGCTTATTCTTGTACCTTCATTTAATTCACCCAATTTATTAGCCATATTTTCCCCAGAAAATGAATTTTAACGTTCCGTATAAATAATTAAAATGACCCGTAAGCTCTTAAATATCAGGCTTGCCAAAACACGGTTAGAACGACCACGGATTTCAGTAAACAATGGACTAAGCGATTGAATTGAAGGAACTCCCTCCGTATTGGCTCCTATATTTCAAACTTTCCAATTTACATATATACACTTTATTCGAGTCCAATATTTCTGTTCGGTCGAGGCTGGCTATTCTTCGGCTGCAGAAACGGGAAATGTCGTCCGATTAAATTCCCGAAATAATAATAATAATAATGGAAAGAGTGAATAGGATCCGCTCATAAACGAAGCTGTCAGAGAGACGAAATCCTTTCGTGGCATTAATATTCACTAATCCGTAATGCGTTTTGCCCCCAAGACAAACAAGATCTCGTTTCCTCCCTCGACGCGGCGCATTTAAAATGGACGTTGCTTTCGTTCCGAGGACGGGACAACTCCGAAATATTTCTAGGATCTCGCATTTCCTGCAATCCGCCTGGGACAAATCCTCGCCTTTATTGTTAGAAGTTAATATCACCCCCCCCCCCCCCATTTTAAGCCCCCTTCTCTTTAATTTTCATTAGGTGAAATTGCATTATAAATCCGATGGCTTATTAAAGGCGATTTCGAAGCGGAGTTCGTCAGTTTGCCAGGTTGGATTTATTCCATTTACGCTTTCAATTAAAATTGTCTTGTTGCTTGTAAATATGGTCTCGGGCTCGTAGGAAAAGGATTGGGTAGGTATGGTCTCGGGTTTATAGGAAATGAGTTGGGTAGAGATGATATCGGGTTCGTATCAAATGATTGGGTAGAGATGGTATCGGGTTCGTAGGAAATGAATTGGGTAGAGATGGTATCAGGTTCGTAGGAAATGAATTGGTTAGAGATGGTATCAGGTTCGTAGGAAATGAAGCGAGTAGAGATGGTATCGGGTTCGTAGGAAATGAAGCGAGTAGAGATGGTCTCGGGTTCGTAGGAAATGAATTGGTTAGAGATAGTATCAGGTTCGTAGGAAATGAATTGGTTAGAGAAGGTATCGGGTTCGTAGGAATAGAATTGGTAGAGATGGTATCGGGTTCGTAGGAAATGAATTGGTTAGAGAAGGTATCGGGTTCGTAGGAAACGAATTGGTAGAGATGGTATCGGGTTCGTAGGAAATGAATTGGTTAGAGAAGGTATCGGGTTCGTAGGAAATGAATTGGTTAGAGAAGGTATCGGGTTCGTAGGAAACGAATTGGTAGAGATGGTATCGGGTTCGTAGGAAATGAATTGGGTAGAGATGGTATCGAGTTCGTAGGAAATGAATTGGTTAGAGAAGGTATCGGGTTCGTAGGAAATGAATTGGTTAGAGAAGGTATCGGGTTCGTAGGAAACGAATTGGTAGAGATGGTATCGGGTTCGTAGGAAATGAATTGGTTAGAGAAGGTATCGGGCTCGTAGGAAATGAATTGGTTAGAGAAGGTATCGGGCTCGTAGGAAATGAAGCGAGTAGAGATGGTCTCGGGTTCGTAGGAAATGAGTTGGGTAGAGATAGTATCGGGTTCGTATCAAATGATTAGGTAGAGATGGTATCGGGTTCGTAGGAAATGAATTGGTTAGAGAAGGTATCGGGTTCGTAGGAATAGAATTGGTAGAGATGGTATCGGGTTCGTAGGAAATGAATTGGTTAGAGAAGGTATCGGGTTCGTAGGAAACGAATTGGTAGAGATGGTATCGGGTTCGTAGGAAATGAATTGGTTAGAGAAGGTATCGGGTTCGTAGGAAATGAATTGGTTAGAGAAGGTATCGGGTTCGTAGGAAACGAATTGGTAGAGATGGTATCGGGTTCGTAGGAAATGAATTGGGTAGAGATGGTATCGAGTTCGTAGGAAATGAATTGGTTAGAGAAGGTATCGGGTTCGTAGGAAATGAATTGGTTAGAGAAGGTATCGGGTTCGTAGGAAATGAATTGGTTAGAGAAGGTATCGGGTTCGTAGGAAACGAATTGGTAGAGATGGTATCGGGTTCGTAGGAAATGAATTGGGTAGAGATGGTATCGAGTTCGTAGGAAATGAATTGGTTAGAGAAGGTATCTGGTTCGTAGGAAATGAATTGGTTAGAGAAGGTATCGGGTTCGTAGGAAACGAATTGGTAGAGATGGTATCGGGTTCGTAGGAAATGAATTGGTTAGAGAAGGTATCGGGCTCGTAGGAAATGAATTGGTTAGAGAAGGTATCGGGCTCGTAGGAAATGAATTGGTTAGAGAAGGTATCGGGTTCGTAGGAAATGAATTGGTTAGAGAAGGTATCGGGTTCGTAGGAAACGAATTGGTAGAGATGGTATCGGGTTCGTAGGAAACGAATTGGTAGAGATGGTATCGGGTTCGTAGGAAATGAATTGGTTAGAGAAGGTATCGGGTTCGTAGGAAACGAATTGGTAGAGATGGTATCGGGTTCGTAGGAAACGAATTGGTAGAGATGGTATCGGGTTCGTAGGAAATGAATTGGGTAGAGATGGTCTCGGGTTCGTAGGAAATGAAGCGAGTAGAGTACCACGTATATATTTACCCGCGATTTCTGAAATGATAATTTTCTTTATGTTCCAGGCCTATTTTGGACCTACTTATTCGAAATCCCCAGTGGAACTGCGTCTTCAAATTACAATAGCTCCGATATAATCCCCTGGTTTTTTTTCGGGGAGATTCTGTTTATCATTATGTATCGTTTTCCGGGAGTGAGGCGGACATCGACGGAAGCCTCGCTTAACGTTAAGCCCCGGCCTAAATGGTTTGCTGCTTCTGGCCGCGGGGGAGCGAGATCCCGGATCGAAAAACCTAATTAGGGAAACTGTTTGAATCCACGTGGGAGATTATTTTTCCGTGAAACCAATATTATTAATGGTTGGAGGACGGCCGACGCGACCTCTCGTGGCTAACTTGAACATCCAGCGGTGAGGCCAGCCAGACACCCTAAGAGAAAAGAGAGCGAGTGCTTAGAAAAGAAGTTCCACCTGGTTCCCTCCCTCTCCTTCTTTCTCTCTCTCTCTCTCTCTTATAATAAGTGGCCCTCTGCTCTCTCTCTCTCTCTCTCTCTCTCTCTCTCTCTCTCTCTCTCTCTCTCTCTCTCTCTCTCTCTCTCTCTGCAATTATGAAGCCGTCATACTTCGCGCCTGGATTCTTTCTTCTCCGTCGAACCTCTCAAACACTTTTTTCCTCTCTTTCCTTCGGAGGGCAGCGCCGTGGAAGGCCACTCGATTTTGGCCGATCGCTCCCCGAACGCCTTTTGTACTGGCGCGCCCGACCCTTCTTAAACTTTAAGTCTGGAGATTATTAAATGCCAAATTCCAGGATGGATACCACGCCACCCTATACTTAATCCTTTTCACTCGAGAAGGGGCGTAGTCTCGGGGTGGGGTCAAAAGAAGAGGGCGGTAGTTGCCTCGGCGCGTAACACCAGTTACTCGGAATGCTTGGCCGAGTAATTCGCGCTTCGGTGGAAAGTTAGTCAAACTATTTGGGTCTCCGTCGTACATCTGTAAATAATTGTAGAAAGATTCCTATCAAAGCAGGGTTGGCAAGAAACCAGCTTTTTTTAAATTAAAAAACCCAATATAGTTAAAACCACTATAATGCTCAAATTGCTTATATCTAGCCCTCATTACTTCGAAAATGCTCAAATTGACCTATTTCAAAATTACGTTTTTGCGCGTGACAGTACCTTTACATTGTGAGGTATAGCAGGCTTATTTACTTGCTTTTATACACTAACACGGAGGCGTATTTTCACGTGCAAAATGAATTTTAAGATCCCCAATTGCTTATATCTAGCCCTCATTACTTCGTGAGACGCAGACGACCAAAAGTGAAGGTTAAGTTTTAGTTTCGTTTTGGAATAAAAAATGCAGAATATTATATTCTGAATTTTTATTTGAAATAAATAGTATTTAAATTTTCCATATTTTTAATTCATTTCTCCATATTTTTTTAATAAAAAAGTGTTTTTTTTCGGTGGCTTAAAACAGTCTGGCTGGTTCTTGCCAACCCTGTATCAAAGCTACGTACGAGAGTGTATTGATCCCGTAAATACGAGTCTATTCATTTTCGTTTATAGTCACCGGAGCTGGGATAATCGCGTTAACATTGTAATCGAGTATTATCGTTTAACCTCCATTCCGATGTTGGTAAATTCCGCCGCTCGGTTTACGCTCCTTTAAAAGTCAACATCCGAATTGGTGACTGTGTTTTAGTAATTAGAGCGGATTATCGGGTTTGAAAACGAAGGAAGTAACTTTTACGGCGTCGGGGAGCCTACTTTCTTTCGTAGATGGCTGTCGTAAACATGCCATTGAAATTATCGGTCAAAGAGAAGTAAAAAGGTCGTAAAAAAGACGATTGGTTTATTTTTGCAATCGCCTCCGCGAGGGTCTAATTCCCAGGCCGAGCGACGTACGCCGCCGCTAATGGTCGACGTATTTTCCAGAGAAAATCCAATTTGTGCCGGCCCGCGCCAATTAATTAGCGCTAATCACCCGATTTTATTGCGCCTTGGAGATCGCGAATAATAATTGTCTCTTAATCTCGAGACGCGCCTGAACACCAACTCCGCGGAGCCCATCCGAGGTTTAAGAATCTTCCAGCCCACCAATATCAAGTTTGGTCGCCGAGAGAGAGAAGGAAGTTGAAGCTCGTCAAGAATTTTCTTCGTTCTTTTCTTTTATATAGTTGTAGATCCTGGGCAACGCTAGAATGGAGAGGACTCGGTATAAAGGTACTAGTTCTCGATCTTGAGGTCGCCTTTTAATTAAAGGGCCGCCAACCGGAGCTGAAGAGGCGGCGTCATCTATACCGTGTCCTTTTCTCTCTCTCTCTCTCTCTCTCTCTCTCTCCCGGTCCTTCTATGGTGTTCAGGTGCGCCACGAAGGAAGACCTTCATCACGAGAATCATTGAAGCGATGTCGCCTTCGCCGCGATACGAATGACGTGATCTTCTTCCTTCTTTCTAGAGTGCCAATCCAAGATCCTCCGTAACTTTAATCTTGATTGCTCAACCCTCTAGAAAGAGTTGAAACCGCGGAAGAAAAACCCCGAAGTAATTTTCAAGTATTTGTCTCATTGAAGACCCGGCCCGCTCGTAATTAAAGTTAGTCCGTTTCCTCTAATTACTACGATATATCAAACTTCATTCTATTCCTAAATGCGGTCGATTCTATAGGTCCAAAATAGACCAACGTAATATAAAACCGGATTCGGAAAATATATTTTATCTCCGCAAACTTTAACAATCCAATTTTATCGGAAATATTCGGAAATTCGTCAAAAATCTTGGGCATAAAGTTAATTCCTAGAGCGACGTAGGGTATTAAACATTCTTTAATTAAGTACGCTGTCAATAAAAATTCGGGGTTGAGGAGCATTTTGATCCGAATACGATTTGCCCCGAGGAAAACGTATATTCCGAGTGGTGGGGTCGAATAAGAGCTTGATTATTTGATCTTTATGTACTCGGGAACAACCTTAAGGGCATAAATTCGCCGGCTCTCTCTCTCTCTCTCTCTCTCCCTCCAATATTGAAGTATCTCCGGATTCTATTTCCCTTTTCGAAAAATGAATTTCAAGCGGAGATCTGAAACCGGCTGTGAAGGAATGCTTGGAAAGAGGGGTTCTTCAACCACCCTATCCAGAAATTCAATCCTTCTCTAACTCATCGAGCCGTTTTATTTTCATAAATATTTCGGTCCCCCTTTTTTTCGATTCAATCGAAATCTCACGTTATTCGGCTCGTGGAATTGACTGCTTCGTTCCTTTTGCTCTATGTTATTTTCGCTTTATTGCTCCTCGATATTCGCCAATAACGCGCCTTTTTGGTTGCGGGGAGAACTTCGGTTCTCGGTTTCGCCGCTCCGTTTCTTTGTTTTCCGTTGCCGGTTACGCGGGTAACAACGTATACCCTCTCCTATACGTTTATCTATAAGTATAGGTAAATATGAAAAGATCAAATACACTCGATATTTGAGAGAAGGAATGAGAACGTTTCGTAAATTAACTTTCGCGTAGCTTAATCCAATTTGACCTCGACGTATACATTTACAGAAATTGAAAGTTCCTTAAGTAAATATTTCAATCAATCAATCAGCTAGGCTAATACCCAAGGCACCACCTTAGGCCCAAGTCATCTAGCGACTTATTATGCCTTTAAACAGATGGCCGGGTTACATTGCGTAGGAGGGTGGTAGCAAACCCTACATGCCACGCGAGCCAACAGCTCCCTACACTAACTATTACCGTTAACCTCTACAAGTTTTTATGGAAGGGGAAACCGTAGAACTCGGGGGAAAACCCCTTAAACCAGTGGGGAGAGAACTTGCAAACTCAACGCGGAGTAGTTCCGAGTTTTGACTCAGTGCCACATGCTGGGATCGAACCCGGCTCCTCTTGCTGCGAGGTGAAAGTGGTTGCCATGGGGATAACGATAAAGTTTATTCGTTAGTTCTTTGATATTTTTTACTCCTTATTACTTATATCATAAGTAATATAGTACAATAAGTATAACAATTGGGAAAAACTATCCCCAAACTGATTGGTTTGTTTTTCCGCACAGAGCCCCCTAATATCTAAAGTTCAAAACTCGAGTAGACCAAATAGTGCGAAATATGTTATTCCTTTTTCGTCCAAACGTGCCGTAGTTTGGCTGAAGTACGCGTTCGGGGGATTAAACTTTATAGGTATTAAATCGTTCGTTCCACAAGTTTACATTTTGGTGAAAATATTTTCGGCGCTGTTACGTAAACGAGTTTACGGGCGACCAAACTTATGATTTATCCGACCCTCTCGACACTAAAAGCAAAGTTTGTGCCCAGATTATCTTTCATCTGGCGAGCTTTTATAACTATATCTGGAAATTTATAACGGTTGCGTAACTCGTAAAGCGGACGACCCCGTAGACGCGGCGACCAAAACACTTTAAACGCGTTCGTCGTGATATTAACGACTAAAATAGCGCCCTCGAACCGAAAGTACTCGACTATTAAATTGGGATTATTTTGCTTCAGTCTGTCGTTATTACACGCGTATTCCACTTGATAAAGGGGATTACTACTATGGGCCTCGGCCCGCAAATTATACCGAGCCATCCGAGCGGCGGTAATTTCCTCCGCCAAGGCTTAGCGGCGATAATTTGTAGTTGAGGTTATCGTCGATGGATTTTGTAAGCGTCGGTATACGGGTCGTAGCGAGATGGTCGTATAGACAAAATAGAAGGTGGGAGTTTCCGACTGATCCATCATTTTTGATAGCTCTACGCGGGTACCCATTTTTCTTCGCCTATGTATACGGAATTCGCCCAAATCTACCCACTCTATGCTTTACCAAACTTGGAAGGCGTTGCTTTCGATCACCGTGCAAGACGGCTCAGTACCATTACTTTATATTTTCCCCGGAATAAATCAGTTTTTTACAATCGTGGACGGCAAGGACAAGTGTGGAGTTACGCGGAAAACGCATTTAGCATTTCCCGGATAATAACGTCCCAAGGACTTATTTTTAAAATGTTTTCCCTGTTTTTGAATCCGTTCCGGAGCGCGTACTGACATGGTTTGACCCCAACGGTAACTTCAGTCTCGAATTCTGGATGTCCTCGAGGGTGTTTGTACAGTTGACTGTAAACGATATTTCGACGTCAGTCGTGTCGGCTGAAGGTTTATTGGCCTTGTAAAACAGGATTCAACCTAAGATGGAGAGCGAGTAAGAGAGGATGGAGAATAGGAGAAAAACCCCCGCGGGGGAGGTGGAATCAACTTTTCTATTGGATTGGAAAAGAGGGTACATTGGGTGGACCTTCGCGGGCTCGGACGGGGTGACCGGTATTTTTCGCGTCTCCCCATTCGACTGTCACGCCGAAGTTTAATTAGATTTCGCCGGACGATCGAGGCGAAATTTCCGAGGAAATAAGTTCGTTTCCGTTCTTTAAAAGGCAAATCTAATGAAACACTCAGTTAGATATACGTAGACGTTTCGTCGTCATCGAGGCTAGTCGCGGTCGCAAACTATACCCTCTCCCTCCGGTTACGTCCGGTGTCGGGTGAGTGTAGATTTCATTAGAGAATCGCGGGCCTAAAGCCGATCACCTCCGCAGTCCCCTCTTCTTCTTCTGGCCGGGCCTTCGATATATTTTTGCAGCTCGACAGATTTCCCCAGGGCTAATCGGCTCTTCTCTGTCAAGCGTAATTTCCCCGACTGCTGCGTTTGACGCGCGCCTATTTTATTTTATCCCACGTCGCCCGTAGATACTGCTCTCTCTATTGCCCGGTAAATATTAGTCGGCCCTCTAAATAGCTGTCCCGCCAGGGTAATTTGATTTTACAACGACAAAACGCGTTACCCGTGCTCCTCATTTGCGTAGAGTGGACAAAAATAACCCGAGCCAGAGGCACTTGGTACATTGCTAATTTTGTTATAATTTCTATCGTCCATTGTTTACCGAAACTTAAACCGCGATAGGTTCGGGAAATAAACTATAATTGTTTTGATAAGTTAGAATGCGCATTTTAAACTCCAGTTCATCGGGTCAGCGACTTTATAGAATGGGTCTACGGAAATTAATTCGTTTAAGGCTATAAAAAAGGCAGGGCGCAATTGGTAAGTTTAAACCGCGTGATCCAATACCTTCTAGCGCTTCCAATATTAGCTGTCATTTTAAAGAAAGCCAATAAAAGGTCCTTCTTTTCCGCTGTCCTTTTTTCGATAATGGTAAAGTTGACAAGTCCCATAAAATGGAGGAAATTGAAGCGAAACTGTAGATTCTCCTACGCAAAGGCGGGGTGTCCCTGTCCCTTTTTTCTCTATCGTAATTCAATGAAGACGGAATTGCCGCTGGTTAAGCTTTTAATGGAAAGCCGAAGATTGTAGTCTCCTTTCCTTTCTCTCTCTTCTCTTTTTTTATCGAAGCTAATACAATTTCTGGGTGTGGTCCCTTAAGCAAGCCTCCCTCCCTCGCACGTATGAGGAAATAATAGAAAGAAAGGAGTTGGCTCCCTTTAATTCACTTCCGTCCTCTCTCTCTTTTATATTTATCGCTTTTTATCACTGTTTCTTCTAATTCTATCAACAGAGTTAGGCATTCGATTAATCTTACTTATACCTGTATATCAGTGTATTCGATTTTAAGCTAACCCCCGTTCTTTCATTGTGCAATAATGATATTGGAACCAATTTTATTTCAAGGCTACCACAGAGTCTCAAAATTAAATGATGCTATTATTTATTTTTCTATACGATCCGATTAATGCGCAGAGTTGAAAGAATGATTTTCTGCAGTGGCTCACCCACGGAGGAGGGGGCAGGGGGCCAGGGTCCCACCCAGGAAGAAGAAGCCAATAAGTATGACCGAAGCCTTCATAAAACGTTTTTTACTTTACATTATCTAAAAATGTTTGGGGACTCATCGGGACCCCACCAACATAAAAAAATCCTGGGAGCGCCACTGACTTTCTGGGCTTTTTAAATTGTTCCAACTCTGTCTCGCGTTGCGCCTTCAGGGCCTTGCAGAGGGATGGAGGCCTGGCGGAAAAGGGCCCTCAAGCTCACTTTTTATTGGTCAGGTACCATAGGGACCCATTTCAAAAGCGAACGCCAGTTTGTACATTTCAGTTCGAAGGGCCCTAGATGTCCTAATTGGCCCCGGAGCACATTACCATCGTGCTACTCAATAAATTTGAAACGTTCGCGAGTCTTGATAATTGTAACTAATTCACTCTTCTGATAATTGAAACAAATTTTCAAATCTTCTAATATTTTTCACAACACGAAGCACTCTGTATATGCTAAATACGAAACTTACGTAAACACTATACTAGTATTTTTAACATTAATAAATTGAAGGTCTTATTCGTTAGGCTGACCCGAGGATCAAAACTATAGAGGGGAAAGTATAGGGCTTGTCACTAACGCAAAATGCAAAGTTCATTTCGTTAAAGTGCCCGGATGGAAGAAGAAAAGACTAGGGGTGGGGGGAGGAATAGTCTGGGGAATAAAGGAACGCGAGGGAAGGGGGGGTTGGCAGAAAGGAAAAGATTAATCCGGCGGAAAGCGGGAAACAAATTTCCCTAGAAGCTTCATTAGATATACGGTATAAGAACACGGTCCGCCGCTTTCCAACTTTGAGATGATTATGCTAATGAAATCAATGACTGTTCTTGGTAAATGCTAGAAAGGTGAACCCACCCCGACGCAAGACTCGTAGTCGCGCTTAAGCATTTAAAATTGTAAATTGGTGGATGGAAATTAGCTGATCATTACCAAATCTGTTTGTCGTGGTTGTTGTTGAGATAAATTGTAGAAGAGTTTAATGCGATATACAACCCGGAGGGGCATTAGGACTTTGCAAAGAGTGCTAGCCCCCCCCCCCCCTTTCTTTGGTGAAGCAACGCTGATTAATACGATATAGTTTTAAATCCCAGTTTTTGTAGCTCTTTTTTGACCCTCTCCAGAAATTGCCCCATTTTTTTCCGAGCAGTGGGAAATTGGATGCAAATTTCTCTAATTTTTTTTCTCATTTTCCACGTAAAAGAAATATGATGTAAATCAACAAAAAGGATTACGTACCTATTGCAGTTTCACATCGCTGACCTCGTCTCATCTTTCTTGATATATTAAAGTCACACGTAAACGCCGAATTCGATTGTAATAATTTCGCGCTGGGTTTGACTAGTTGGCGAAGGTCAGGTTTAAAGACATTAATAGAAAGAAATGAGTCTCTCTTTGGAAATGAATGGCTGCCGTGTTTGGCTGGGTTTTCTCCGCTGCCTTTGGGTTTTAGGCATATTTCAGTTTTTCATTTTTTGATTAAAAAAAGTACAAAAAAAGCAAAACTTATTACCAACGACGACTGTTCCTGATTTCTTTCTCTCCCTTTTGTTCCGAAAACTCAAAAAGGCCCTAATCAATTTTCTCCCTTTTATTTTTCCTCTCTCTCAGCCCTTTTTTCACTTCATTCGAAATCCAGATTTCATTTTCATTATTTTGCACCATCCTCCTCGTCAGCCTTTGTTTTGTTAAATTAAAGAGCGTTTTGCTCGTTTGTTGCCCGTGTATTTCTTTTGATTTTTAAAAATCGAATTAGGCAGTTTTCATTGAACTTTTCGTTTTCGTCATTGAACCCGACGCAACGTTATTGGAGATTTAAAAATTTTATACATTAATTTTACGTAAGTCCTAATAGTTATAGTTACATTATATTTCCTTCAAAGTTTTTGATACCAAAAAAATAGTTTGTTCGGTACGAACATAAGTCTATAATATTAGCCTCATAAGTAACCTTTAGAATTGGGTTATAGCTGTAGTTATTTTTTTATTCAACTTTGATTACTCGTTCAATCTTTAAAGTGAAATTTTTTCTCGGGAACAGCATTCCAGTCTGGAAAGGTAAAGAAATGGCGACACCCGAACCATTTTCAATCGGAAATCTTGAACTGTTAATGACGATTGTGTCGCTTCACTTTCTAAGATCCAACGACCGTCAGCTCCCGATCATCACCGAGAACGCGAGGCCTCAGTACGATTACATCATAAGTAGGTCTTAAGGTATTCCTGGTTGCGATGGAATACCCAAATTATTTAAGCGATTGTCGCTTTTGTTAGTTGGCTCTGGATCAGCCGGATCTACGTTGGCTGGACGGCTTTCCGAAGACAGCGGAGTGTCTGTTCTGCTTTTGGAGGCGGGAAACCGCGAAAATATTCTCAACGAACCGCCAATGGGTTCGCTGGAACTCACTCGATCGCCTCAAGACTGGTACTACTTGACGGAACCGCAAAAATTCTCGGCTTTCGGTTTGAAAGATCAGGTAATGTTTTTTTTTGCGATGGCTTACTATATTTAACGATTAAAATTTACCCATTTTTGAAACATTAGAAAAGCTTTTGGCCGAGAGGAAAGGTTTTGGGTGGAACTAGCGCCATCAACTTCAATCTTTACATTCGCGGCAATAAAAGGGATTACGACAATTGGGAAAAACTCGGCGCGGAGGGATGGAACTGGAAAAATGTGTTTCCTTACTTTCTCAAGTCTGAAAACAACCTAGATGGCCCGGAAGCAGCCGCTCCAGGTTTGTCCGCGTGAAAGACGATTCGTTTGCGCTTGTCACGTGACTTCTTTTATCTGGCTATTAGGTTATCACGCTAGAGGTGGTCCGCTAACTGTTCAACGACCACCTTATAAAACTTTGATGGGAGACGCGTTTCTAGCTGCGGGGAAATATATGGGCTACGATGTTATTGACGCCAATGGACCGAACCAAACTGGTTAGTCACTTTAACAATGTCGAATTTCCTCTCAAACTAGCGATTAACGAGGTACCGGATATTTTAAGGTTTTACCAGGCAACAGGGTACCATCAGAAATGGTTCTCGATGTAGCGCTTCGAGGGCCTTTTTGGTACCGGCTAGAGGCAGAACGAATCTGGATATTATCACTGGCGCTTTGGTTCATAAGATCCTCTTGGACGAAAGCAAAAGAGTTACGGGGGTAATGTACGAAAAAGGGGGGAAAGTTGAAGCGGTAAAAGCCAAGAAAGAGGTCATTTTATCCGGCGGGCCGATCAACTCTCCGCAGGTTTTGATGCTTTCGGGAATTGGCCCCAAGAAACACTTAAATAGTCTAAGGGTAACTGCTTCATGAAAGTCGTGTTGAAAAACGATACAACGCGTCATCGAAATGTCGGAGGGAGAATGGGGCTGACAAAAAAGAGTCGACACCAGATATTTTTCTGCAATTAATATAATAACAATATACTCTAATTAGTCCATGAGACTTAATATGTGGCTTTAGTGTCTTTAACCCGCTTCACGCCTGAAAAATTCTATCTCCTTTTTGTCAAAACCCCAAGCCCCCCTTCTCCCACAAGCGAACGTGTTCTAATTAGACTATACTCTAATTATTGCACTGGCATCGCGGTAACGGCTTAAAATTGTTTCGCAACACCTTATCTTTCCTTCATCTGATTAGAGAACTGGAAAGAGCTTCAAGCTAATTGTATTTCGATTCAGATCCCAGTGCTTGTCGATTTACCGGGTGTCGGAGAAAACCTACACGACCACTTTAGCCCTGGTGGACTCGAATTTACCATCAACCAGACAGACGTTTCAGTGACCCAAATTCATCTGTACGGAATTCTCAACAATATTCGAGAATACTTTAATAACAGAACCGGTTTGTATAATTTCTTGATATCCGTTATCAATAAACCGTTACTAGTTTATAATAAGAAGCCTCAACCGGTACTAGGTGTGCTAACGTTATTAGGGGGTTGCGAGAATATGGGCTTCATTAAAACCAAGTACGCGAATCAATCGGATGACTGGCCCGATATTCAAATTCATTATTTCCCCTTCAATGGCGCTGGATTCCCCGAGGTTGTTCAAGGAGTGACGAAGGTTACCGATGAGGTGATTAATGGGTGGTACACCTCTGGGACCAGTGTTTCAACTCCTACTTTATTACAGATCTTCGACGGGTACTACCGTCCCTATCTAAATTCAGAAGGATATTCCATGTACCCGGTTCTTCTTAGGCCAAAAAGTCGAGGAACTGTTAGATTAAGATCTAAGGATCCGAAACGACACCCCAAAATCGATCCTCGATACTTGGCGGAAAAGGAGGATGTTGATGTTTTGGTGGATGGTAAGTACGCGCTTTTTCATTCGGTGACTTCTAACATAAAAACTAACGCTTTTGGGGCTTAGCCATGAAAATATCTCTTCAGTTGGGTCATTCTCCTCCCTATCAAAAGTACGGAGGTCAAATATTTCAAAATCCAGTGCCTGGTTGTGAAAAACACCAACAATTCAGCGACCCGTATTTTGAGTGCGTTGTCAAAACTTTGACTGTGACCATATACCATCCGGCGGGTACTTGTAAAATGGGTTCCGTAAGAGATCCTATGGCCGTTGTAGATCCAGAATGCAGGTAACTTTCGGGTCTTTTTCTCTTATAACCTAGGATTTGTGACTAATATTCCACTCGTGAATTTCGTAGGGTAATTGGCGTTAAAGGTCTGCGCGTGATCGACTCTTCTATTATGCCACAATTAGTTTCTGGTAACACTAACGCTCCCACCATCATGATAGCTGAAAGAATGGCAGACATAATTCGTGGAAGACCCCAACTAAGGTCACCCAGAAGCGTTTGAATTAGTAGGTTTTAATCATGTGTTTTAAAACTTGACAAATAAGCTTTAGGTAAATAAGTTCAAAAGATTAAAGTCACAATTAATAGTTGATACTTAACACTTATACTTACGAATAGCGAAGTTAGGAATAAAAATGAATAACATAGCATTAGTAATATAGCATAAGTAACATAATACCAATAAGTATACAACTAGCAACCAAGGTTTGTTCAGCACAGAGCCCCCTAGTGTCTAAAAATGTCCAAGTTGAAATATAACACTACCTTAGTTTGGTCGCAAGTCCAAGTCGGTGCTGGAGTTCTGTTAGAAAATTAGCATTAAGACAATAGTAAGTGCTTTATTTACTGGTATTATGTTGCTTATGGCGCATTAAGAGGTGTTTGTTTAAAACCTTGACTAGTTTCGCGACCCTTTCGGAAAGGAGAATTGAGGAAGCTCTTGAATGGGTTCGTCTAGTTTATAAAAACAATTACTATACAATAAGTGGTTTATTTATTTTCATTGCTACCTTCTCAATTGAAGCTATAATTTTCTGACAAACAATATACCATCAGTGCATTAATTATTACATTGAAATTAAATGTATTAAATAAGTCTGAAAATGAATGTTTCATAAATGGGTTGGTTAGAGCTGACTGTCTTTTTTTTTGTAAAATTCAAGAATAATGAACATTATGTCGTCTGCTGCCACCTGAATAAATTTTATTCACTTTCGCTGCCAAATTTTCTGTTTGCTGTTTTGCTTTCTGATTTTGCTCGGAAAGGTTTTTTATTTCAAAAACTATCGCTGTTAAAAGGGCCTCAGGTCTGTTGCGATGCAGGTTATAAAAAGTAGATTATTATTATTATTATTATTATTATTATTATTATTATTATTATTATTATTATTATAGGTAGAGTTTTGGAATTTTCATCGTATACGTATGAAGTATGAAACTATCGAATTTCTAAATTTCAGAAAAGATTTTCATGTTTTCGAAAAATGTATGTTTGGACCGGTAGGTGATAGACGGAAACTGTCAACGAAAAAGTTGAAAACGTACAAATAAAGTTCGTTCGGTTGAAAAAGACCGATTTTCCACAAGGATATGAGTACATGAAAAATATTAAGTAGGTAATAGGTGACAATAGCCATGTTTAAAAAATATGAAATTTACTTTCATTAATTTCGTATGAAATCAAACGTTATAAGTTTTATTATTATCAGACAATTCACGTAAAAGGCTCAATATCATTCCTGTTTACATATTTCCGCACGATGGAGCATCTCTCTAATTGAGCGCCGGACCATAGCGGGAGTGACCAGACGGAAAACGTCAACCACTTGTTGGAGAAACTAGTCAATGTTTGCCACGGGCGTCTGGTTTACATACGCCATGCATTAAAAAAAACTAAGGATATTCAGCAGAGCTAGAAACATTAAAAATACCTGTCCCAAACGCTATCTCGCGGGCGAAATCGTCAAAACAGTTGCAATATTGGGGGATCGTAAAATTCATTTTGCGCGTGAAAATACGCCGCCATGTTAGGGTATAAAAGCAGGTAAATAAGCGTGCTATACCTCATCATGTAACGGTACTGTCACGCGCCAAAACGTCATTGCCCGGAGGGGGTTCCGGGTCCAGACCCCCTCCTTGGGCCTACCTTTGACTGTACTAAATTCCCACCCCCTTCTCTACCCCCTCTTAACATTCACATACTTTGACCCCCCCCCCTTGACGAATTTCTCCACTGTTGAACAGTATAACACAAATACTGAACAAGCAGCTAAAAATATAACTAATCCTGGTAGAAGAATAGAACGCGCAGAAATGTGTAGTAGAAATTATCATGGAATAGGACAATAAAAGTTTTAAATTAAATGGTACAGTTATTAAAATCAACCCTAATGGAGAATCTCAATATTCATGTACCAAACGCTAAAAAAATTGTTACAGGAAATAACGCTCTGCGGATAGATAAAAAAAATGAAGCATATAATGCATAACAGGGATATATTTATTAAATGGATATCAAAATCGAATCCAAACTGTTAATATTATAAAGAATACTGTAAACGAAGAAATTCGGTAAAGCAAGTTATAAGAACGAATAAAAAGAATTATATCAACAACCACCCAACAGAAACTGAAAAACTTAACAAATCGGAAGTAATATGAAAAATTAAGCCTACTAAAAAGAAAAACGTTTGAGGGAATAAGGCTTGGAAGGTCGCTCAAGGTATAACTGCATTTGGAAGTAATATCCGACAAAATATGCATGGCTAGTATAACATATGATTTTATTTAAATCAAAATGGTTTACAACTGGGTAACAAATAATAATATTTTAAAGGAAACACAAAAGGGAAAATAAAGGGGAGCGGAAAGTATGAGCGTGATTAGAAAGATCAAAATAAATACAAACCATTGTCAATTAATAATAATAATACTAATTTCGCAAAAAGACAAACTTGGCAGGCAACCACAGAGGCAAAGCCTATACGTGGTGGTTACCAGGACAGTACAAACAAACAAATAAATTAAATTAAAGATTTGAAAGCTCAACAATTTTTTTAAATAAATAAAATAAAAATGAAAAATAATTTAATTAAACATAAAAAAGAGAAAAATTAAGAATTTGGAGAGAGCCAAAGGCCAAAAAGGAATTCCGATACTGAGGAACGAAATTGCGGAATCGAAAACTGAATGGCATTCTCCATGATGTCGGTGGGCAACGAGCTCCAAGTACGAGCATTTCGAATGAAAAATTAATTTTCCAAAGCCAAGCATCGGGCAAACTTTACATAGTACGTAACAGCGTGGGAAATAAGGCGGTGGCAGTGGGCAAATGACCAGTTTAAAAATTGCCCTGACCAGTTTATTAATTAAATCGGATAGGGGTTAGTGGTCCACTGGACCACTTAATTAATTCTAGGTGTTTTAATTTTTTTAGTGATTCGGCTTAAATATTTTGCAATTGGTAGGACCAAATGTTATATTATTAGTCTTTGGATTTGAAGGTCGGTGTAACGGCGGCTGTGACATGTTTGTACACTCCAATTCGAATTCACTAGGACTGTGCGAGTAGTGCTTTTAGGCAATCGCGTCGGGTATCGACTTCGAAATTTTTTTTCATCGAGTATTCAAGTCGAGTCGAGTACTTGATAATCTTGATTAAGGGGAGATTTTCTCTTATTCGAGTCAAGTAATTGAGAAAAAACCTCGAGTAATATTTTTAACGAGTCGGGTTATCGAGTACTTGATTAGGAGCTGGTATTATTCGAGTAATTAGGAAATTAAATTTAAAATGAGTATAAACTAACTTTCAATGCTGAAAAATATTCCTTTAATTTTAATTAACCACAATTTCCAGTGGTTAATAACCTTAAAGTGACTAGTGGGATATAAAAAGACTAGTATACTAGGCTACTAGCCTAATTATAGTAATTAATAGTAAAATAGCAATACAATATTAATTTTTTTAAATCCGTATATTGCTTAGGAAGTTAAGACTCCTAAGTTCTAACGCCGGCGGACATCCGAATTCGTGAAGTGACACTCCAAACCAAAACAAAACTGAATAATATTGTTTGAAGAAAAACCGCGCAAGCGCACCAAGTATTAAAAACTGTGATCCTTCGCCAAGGTCATTCAAAGCATTTGTTGTTTGTACGTTGTGTAGGTACCGTTAGTTATTTCCACCCCAAAGAGTTGCAAAAACCCGTCATTGAACTTACAACAGCTCATTCGAGTAATCGGGTACCCGACTATTCAGTGTTTTGGTACTCGATAATCGACGAGTGTTTTAAAATTACTTATTCAAGGTCCAGTTCGGGTACTCGATTTCAAAAAAATGCCGAGTTATCGATGATGTTCGAGTACTCGCACCATAGAAATAGAAATAAGACTAGAAGCAAGATTAAACTGTGGTGAGATGCACGAGTAAGAAAGCTGCCATGAGAGTGGAATCACTAGTATTCTTTGCGATAGCACGAAATCTATTTAAAAAAATTTTAAGGTTCATTTTTTTATAATAAATGGCGCACTCTTAACCAAGCTGAAGAGAGAGAAAGAAGATGATTATACCTCATAAGTAGGACACTTCCCGTGCCAACATTTCGCTGACATGACAGAGACTGGGCTTCGTCGCAGTTTGTAATGCTAATTTAATTAATTTTAAAGCCCTAACATTCGTAATTATTCAGCCTATTATTATTCAACTTTTAGATGGGTAGTTTCTGGGCTCAGTTAGTTTGTCAGGCTGTAGGCTCACCAAAAACTAATATAATATACGCTACAAGTTTTGCATACGTCGTGATTTTTTATCTGACATAGAACCACCGCCATTAAGTCATTAACTTTTGGTAAATGGATTTTGGAAAGGGGAAAAATTTTTCGATTTCGCTTCTCCGCGGTAAAAGTGGACTGCGCTGACCCATATCAAATTAACAGCGCCTCGCGAATAACTCCCGGTAAAATTTGATAAAAAGACTTATGATATTTGAACCGTTTCCACAATTTAATATTTAGTACTGGTTATTTTCCTTATATACTTGTAACCTCGATCTTAACTCTCTCCTCCCGTTTGAAAAATGTCCTGTCGGCTCAGTCCTCTAAACAAAAACAAAGTATTTAACTTATTTTTTAAGCCCCGAGGTAAAACATATCTCCAAGTGTGTTTGCCCTAATTGATTTACTAGGACACTAAACTGGTTTACGATCTTGACACTAACTACTTTAAATCCTTACGGCATAACCTTTAGAATTGGGTTATAGTTATTTTTTATTCAACTTAGATTATTTACGAGTTTGACTCGTTCAATCTTTAAAGTGAAAATTTTTCTCGGGAACAGCATTCCAGTCTGGAAAGGTGAAGAAATGGCGACACCCGAACCATTTTCAATCGGAAATCTTAAACTGTTAATGACGATTGTGTCGCTTCATTTTCTAAGATACGATGACCGTCAGCTCCCGACCATCACAGAGAACGCGAGGCCTCAGTACGATTACATCATAAGTAGGTCTTAAGGTATTCCTCGTCGCGATGGAATACCCAAATTATTTAAGCGATTGTCGCTTTTGTTAGTTGGCTCTGGATCAGCCGGATCTACGTTGGCTGGACGGCTTTCCGAAGACAGCGGAGTGTCTGTTCTGCTTT
Organism: Leiobunum rupestre; assembly: GCF_980474605.1. Taxonomy (NCBI): domain Eukaryota; kingdom Metazoa; phylum Arthropoda; class Arachnida; order Opiliones; family Sclerosomatidae; genus Leiobunum; species Leiobunum rupestre. The sequence continues at coordinate 19,262,545 of NC_143391.1, forward strand.
TGGAGGCGGGCCACCGCGAAAATATTCTCAACGAACCGCCGATGGGTTCGCAGGAACTCACTCGATCGCTTCAAGACTGGTACTACTTGACGGAACCGCAAAAATTCTCAGCTTTCGGTTTGAAAGATCGGGTAATGTTTGTCTTTTCGGTGGTTTACTATATTTAACCATGAATATATTTAACAATGAATATACAACTAGCCCTAGTACGATGTCGCTTTGAAAAGGGCGGTAGCTTATGAGCCGAGTGACGCGATTTACATGTTTCTAAGCTCCAATTAGGAGAGACTAGGAAATTACGTTTTTTAAGTCCTCGATAGGTCATAGCAGACGGTCTTATTTGTTCAGGAATTAGCTTCGACGGGCTATTCATGTTTCGGGATTTATGAAGTTTAACAGATGAATGTATTTCAAAAATGTCGTATTGAAACATGTCAGAAGTCACGGTAAGTGATATACAATTGTTAAAAACAATTTTAACAACCGCATGTGGCGTTTGCAATAATCTAGGAGTAAAAACAGTAGACCCGCGGGGTAACCTTAAGCCTTGTCACTACTTTCTTTTTTCCCTATTGGGCGATTTCAAAATGACGTTTTTGCTCGTGACAGTACCTTTACATCATGAGGTATAGCGGGCTTATTTACCTGCTTTTATACCCTATCATGGCGGCGTATTTTCACGTGCAAAATGAATTTTAAGATCCACCAATTTCCGGACACGTGACTAATGCCGTCACTAGATAAGCTCCAACCCTAATTCTAGGTACTACCAGTCGACCCTATTGCCGTTGTATATTCATTGTTAAATATATTCATGATTTAACGATTAAAAATAACCCATTTTTTAAACATTAGAAAAGCTTTTGGCCGAGAGGAAAGGTTTTGGGTGGAACTAGCGCCATCAACTTCAATCTTTACATTCGCGGCAATAAAAGGGATTACGACAATTGGGAACAACTCGGCGCGGAGGGATGGAACTGGAAAAATGTGTTTCCTTACTTTCTCAAGTCTGAAAACAACCTAGATGGCCCGGAAGCAGCCGCTCCAGGTTTGACCGCGTGAAAGACGATTCGTTTGCCCTTGTCACGTGACTTCTTTTATCTGGCTATTAGGTTATCACGCTAGAGGTGGACCGTTAACTGTTCAACGACCACCTTATAAAACTGTATTGGGAGACGCGTTTCTAGCTGCGGGGAAATATATGGGCTACGATGTTATTGACGCCAATGGACCGAACCAAACTGGTTAGTCACTTTAACAAGGTCGAATTTCCTCTCAAACTAGCGATTAACGAGATACCGGATATTTTAAGGTTTTACCAGGCAACAGGGTACCATCAGAAATGGTTCTCGATGTAGCGCTTCGAGGGCCTTTTTGGTACCGGCTAGAGGCAGAACCAATCTGGATATTATCACTGGCGCTTTGGTTCATAAGATCCTCTTGGACGAAAGCAAAAGAGTTACGGGGGTAATGTACGAAAAAGGGGGGAAAGTTGAAGCGGTAAAAGCCAAGAAAGAGGTCATTTTATCCGGCGGGCCGATCAACTCTCCGCAGGTTTTGATGCTTTCGGGAATTGGCCCCAAGAAACACTTAAATAGTCTAAGGGTAACTGCTTCATGAAAGTCGTGTTGAAAAACGATACAACGCGTCATCGAAATGTCGGAGGGAGAATGGGGCTGACAAAAAAGAGTCGACACCAGATATTTTTCTGCAATTAATATAATAACAATATACTCTAATTAGTCCATGAGACTTAATATGTGGCTTTAGTGTCTTTAACCCGCTTCACGCCTGAAAAATTCTATCTCCTTTTTGTCAAAACCCCAAGCCCCCCTTCTCCCACAAGCGAACGTGTTCTAATTAGACTATACTCTAATTATTGCACTGGCATCACGGTAACAGCTTAAAATTGTTTCGCAACACCTTATCTTTCCTTCATCTGATTAGTGAACTGGAAAGAGCTTCAAGCTAATTGTATTTCGATTCAGATCCCAGTGCTTGTCGATTTACCGGGTGTCGGAGAAAACCTACACGACCACTTCAGCCCTGGTGGACTCGAATTTACCATCAACCAGACAGACGTTTCTGTGACCCAAATTCATCTGTACGGAATGCTCAACCATGTTCGAGAATACTTTATTAACAGAACCGGTTTGTATAATTTCTTGATATCCGTTATCAATAAACCGTTACTAGTTTATAATAAGAAGCCTCAACCGGTACTAGGTGTGCTAACGTTATTAGGGGGTTGCGAGAATATGGGCTTCATTAAAACCAAGTACGCGAATCAATCGGATGACTGGCCCGATATTCAAATTCATTATTTCCCCTTCAATGGCGCTGGATTCCCCGAGGTTGTTCAAGGAGTGACGAAGGTTACCGATGAGGTGATTAATGGGTGGTACACCTCTGGGACCAGTGTTTCAACTCCTACTTTATTACAGATCTTCGACGGGTACTACCGTCCCTATCTAAATTCAGAAGGATATTCCATGTACCCGGTTCTTCTTAGGCCAAAAAGTCGAGGAACTGTTAGATTAAGATCTAAGGATCCGAAACGACACCCCAAAATCGATCCTCGATACTTGGCGGAAAAGGAGGATGTTGATGTTTTGGTGGATGGTAAGTACGCACTTTTTCATTCAGTGACTTCTAACATCAAAGTTCAAAACTAACGCTTTTGGGGCTTAGCCATGAAAATATCTCTTCAGTTGGGTCATTCTCCTCCCTATCAAAAGTACGGAGGTCAAATATTTCAAAATCCAGTGCCTGGTTGTGAAAAACACCAACAATTCAGCGACCCCTATTTTGAGTGCGTTGTCAAAACTTTGACTGTGACCATATATCATCCCGCGGGTACTTGTAAAATGGGTTCCGTAAGAGATCCTATGGCCGTTGTAGATCCAGAATGCAGGTAACTTTAAGGTATTTTTCTCTTATAACCTAGGTTTTGTGACTAATATTCCACTCGTGAATTTCGTAGGGTAATTGGCGTTAAAGGTCTGCGCGTGATCGACTCTTCTATTATGCCACAATTAGTTTCTGGTAACACTAACGCTCCCACCATCATGATAGCTGAAAGAATGGCAGACATAATTCGTGGAAGACCCCAACTAAGGTCACCCAGAAGCGTTTGAATTAGTAGGTTTTAGGTAAATAAGTTCAAAAGATTAAAGTCACAATTAATAGTTGATACTTAACACTTATACTTTCGAATAGCGAAGTTAGGAATAAAAATGAATAACATATTATTATTATTGCATAAGTAACATAATACCAATATGTATATGATAATCAGCTAGGCTAATACCCAAGGCACCACCTTAGGCCTAAGTCATCAAGCGACTTTTGAAGCCTTTAATTCAGGTGGCCTGGAAGGGGAAACCGAAGAGCTCGGGGGAAAACCCCTTAAACCAGTGGGGAGAGAACTTGCAAACTCAACGCAGAAGTAGTTGTTCTGAGTTTTCACCCAGTGCCACAAGTTGGGATCGAACCCGACTCCACTTGCTGCGAGGCGAAAGTGCTAACCACTCCGCCACCCCACCATACAACTAGAAATCCAGGTTTTTTCAGCACAGAGCCCCCTAGTGTCTAAAAATGTCCAAATTGAAATATAACACTACCTAGGACGACAATATGCTACTCAGTTTGGTCGCGAGTCCAAGTCGGTGCTGGAGTGCCGGAGTCCAAAAAAGGTTCTGTAAGAAAATTAGCATTAAGACAATGGACGCTTCAATAAAAGATACTCGGTTTTTACTCCCCTCTCCAAATTCATCTGGGAAGGAACTATTTCCGGTCGGTCGGTTAAACGGTTAGAATCGCTAGCCAAAAATTCATATATAAGCCATTTGGAGACGCGTTTTTGCCCTCATGAGAATTTTGCGTCAGATAAGAAATGCGTCGGCTCACGTAAATAAGGAACACACTAATGTTAATTTTCGATCATATATTTTAAGGTAAAATATATAATGTTACTAAATCTAAGTATAAGAAGATAATATTATTATTATTAACATCCTCTTATGGTATAAATAATCAAAATTATACGGAATATTTTTATATTACCGGGCAATTTTAAGGCTTCTCATGGAGACAGAGTTAATTCATTTCGTATAAAATTATCTTTCAGAAAAAGATGTAAACTAATTCCTTTAAAACTAAACGTATTACTTTTGCAATACGGTAGGCAATAAGTGTTTCCTTTTAACCAGATAACCTTTTTTAACATGTTAAGGCTTAGCAAAAAACCGATGTTATGTTCGAGAAAAGTTTACAGCTTTCTAATATTTCAACAAGCACTATATAAATAGTAACTTGAGTCCTGGCTGTCGAATATATTACTTCTTGGCAATTTCTGGGAAGATGTTTTATTTAAGCGCCTATAGCAAGTGCTTTATTTACTGTAATTATGCTTATGGTGCATTAAGAAGTGTTTGTTTAAAACATTGACTAGTTTCGCGGCCCTTTCGGAAAGGAGAATTGAGGAAGCTCTTGAATGTGTTCGTCTAGTAAAAAAAAAACAATTACTATACACTAAGTGGTTTATTTATTTTCATTGCTAACTTCTCTGATTGAAGCTATAATTTTCTGACAAACAATATATCATCAGTGTATTAATTATTACATTGAAATTAAATGTATTAAATAAGTATGAAAATGAATGTTTCATAAATTAATTGGTTAGAGCTGACTGTTTTTTTTTACCTCTCCGAGGGGACTTTGTACCCTAGGAGGGGTTATACAACCACCGTGTCTGTGGGTGGGTCTGTCTGTCAGGCCTGCGAATGCGTTCGCATTTTCGGGGCAAAGGGTAATCACTGCGTACCCAGTTTCTTAGAATCAGGGAAAAGGTTTTTCCAAAAGCGCCCTCTTTTTGTCATTGGGTGTAGTATAATTTTTTAATCGGCCGGGATTCAACCCGAGCCCTCTTGCACGACAGGTGAGCGTTCTACCGCAGGACCACGGATACAGTTACGCTTCACTGAAAATTAAAAACTCTTCCTAGGAGAGGTATATTTTGGCTATAATAGGTAGAGTTTTCGAATTTTCACGGTGTACGTATGAATTATCTATCGAATGTCTAAATTTCAGAAAAGATTTTCATGTTTTCGAAAAATTTATGTTTGGACCGGTAGGCGATAGAAATCCATTAACTTAGCACCCCCTAAACAGCAATTTGTAAATTACTATGTGCACCATAATGCACTCTTCTTTGGTGGTGCAAGTTGGTGCATGAAGAGTGCATTATGGTGCACTTAGTAATTTTCAAATTGCTGTTTAGGGGGTGCTAAGTTAATGGACCCAGGTGATAGACGGAAACTGTCAACGAAAAGTTGAAAACTTACAAATAAAGTTCGTTCGGTTGAAAAAGACCGATTTTCCACAAGGATATGAGGACATGAAAAATAATAAGTTGGTAATTGCTGACAATAGCCATGTTAAAAAAATATGAAATTTACTTTCATTAGTTTCGTATGAAATCAAACGTTATAAGTTTTATTATTATCAGACAATTCACGTAAAAGGCTCAATAACATTCCTGTTTACATATTTCCGCACGATGGAGCATCTCTCTAATTGAGCGCAGGACCATAGCGGGAGTGACCAGACGGAAAACGTCAACCACTTGTTGGAGAAACTAGTCAATGTTTGCCACGGGCGTCTGGTATACATGCGCCTTAATGAAGCCCCACATTAAAAAATCGAGTGGTGCCATCTCACGGGACCGTTCCTCGGTCAAAACATATTTATGAAAAACATAAAAATAATTTAAAAATTTTCTACAAACCAAAATGGCTTTATAAAGTACTTATTTTTCGTTTTTACTTTAAGAATAGAGAAGTTAAGCTTGCCATAGGAAACTTGTAGGAGTGTAGGTAGTATCTATGTAATAAGCGCCGTATGTTTCCTTCGTTCTACGTCCGCCGTTTGGGCTTTAATAGAGTCGTTATTATTTTTACCTCTCCGAGAAACCTATGTTCCCTAGAAGAGGTTTTACAATCACCGTGTCTGTCTGGCTGCGGAAACGCATTCGCCAAGTGTAAAACCCGCGTTCGAAGTTTCTGAAATTGGGGAAAAGGTGTTTTGCCAAAAAAACCGTTCTTTCTTGGGTATAGTATGCGTGTACGTGCAATTTGTGAGTTTGTATTGTATGGTGACATATGTTAGTGTACGTAAGTGTGGTTTGTATTATGGTGTATGTTGGTGTGTTAGTGCGTATGTTGGGGTTTTTACCTCTCCGAGGGGACAAAGTCCCCTAGGAGGGGTTATACAACCACTGTGTCTGTCTGTGGGTCTGTGGGTCTTTGGGTCTGTGGGTCTGTCAGGCCTGCGAACGCGTTCGCATTTTCGGTGCAAAGTGTAATCACTGCGTACGCAGTTTCTCAAAGGGTTGGCAAAACCACCGTGTGAAGGTGAGCGTTAACGGATGCATTTGCGGTTTGGTTTGGATGGTGTTTTTTCGCTCACCGTTGTGACGGTTTGGTGTATTACGTTTTTGTAATGTTTATGCGTAGGTTGTGAGTGTTGAATTTGTTGTGTTTGTGTTCTGATGGTTGTGCATGTTAAGTCTGTTGTGTTTATATGGGCGTTTTCTCTCCAACTTCTTCTTAATGACTTTGGGACGGACCGAGTGCTGAGTGTAATGCTACCTCTCAACGTCCAATGGCAGGGTTTCCACCAGTTGTACACGGTATTCGTCTTAGTATCAATTTGCGATCGCATCGGGTGTTGAGTCTCCTAGTGAGCTCTTGCGTTTTGTTTACGCGTTTCTGGAACTTGTGGTATAGACTAATTATAAGACTGTTAGTACTTAATTTAATTTTCTTAAATGAGGAGACGGAAATTTCACTACTATTATTTTATTTGACTATGTTTCTAACGCTCTCCTTTTCATAGAGCCTAAATTGTTACCCTAGTGGTAGCCACGAATTTCACTTTCCAACTGCTTATAAAAAGCAACGCTTCCATACAAGAAAGCTTGGTCCTACCCTGGTTTTCCCCTCTCTCGTTGACCCTCGGCGACGCTGACGAATGCTTTTATCTACCTGTCTATCAGGATTAAGGTTTTACCCCGTTATGCCGCCACCGAGTCAAGCGTAGAAAGCTTCTATCCAGAATAGGACCCCAGCAAGTTACAATATAGCGGGAATGGAAATTCCCCAAAAAACCGTTGGAAGATTTCACACTCCCCCCTAAAATACAACGTATTTTATACACAAATCTTATAAACAACAAATAATTTTATACCTTCACCAACATTAATTATGAAATTCCAATATAATTTTTCATTTTCACTGATAAATCTCCAATGGATACAATAATTTGAATGAGCGTCTTAGGTGATTACCATTAGAAGTGCGTAAAAGGCACGATCGTGCTTTCTTATCGCGTCCTATTTTTATTTCCGTAATCACACCTAATTTCCACGTTTGACGTGGCTGTTTGTCTTGATGAATTAAAACAACTTCGCCCACTTTAAAGGCTGATTCGCGTTTGGCTATACGACTATGATAGGCGGAACGTAAGCTCAGCATATATTCGGTACGCCACCTATTCCACAATTTTTGTAAAACCTTTTGTCTATGTCTAAGACGTTCGTTAAGGTTTTTCCGAGTCGCGATTACTGGTTCGTTGGTTACCTTTTGGCTTGGTAGACTAGACACTCTCTTTCCTATGAGAAAATGCGACGGCGTTAGGGGACTTGGCTCACCCGCGTCATTATTTACGAAAGATATCGATCGGGAATTTATTATTCCTTCAGTTTCTGCCAAAACGGTGACCATTTCGCAATGATTTAGTAGAGCTTTACCCAACACTTTCTTAAGCGCATTTTTTGTAGTTTTCACCTGGCGCTCGTAGAATCCACCCGTCCAGGGACTTCTCTCAGTTATGAACTTCCACAGGATTCCTTGACTTCCGAGGTAATTTTGTACTTCCTCGGAATTTAGCGTTTTCCAAATCTCGTTAATTTCTTGATTTGCTCTACGAAATGTGGCGGCGTTATCAGAGTACACGACCAAAGGAAGCCCTCTTCTGGCTACCATGCGTCGAAAAGCCATGATGAAGTCGTACGTAGTCATAGAATCGACCAACTCTAAATGTATCGCTCGCGATACTGCGCACGTAAATAAGCATATGTACGCTTTTATTTGTTTTTTCGATGTTTCCTTTATAAACAACGGACCTGCGAAATCGACGCCTATTGTTTCGAATGGGTCTGTCTCTACTATGCGGTCCTTAGGTAAAGGCGCTTCACTCATGTCGCCCGGTCTCGCGTTTAATTTCTTGCAAATGACACATTTGTTTAACAACGATTTTACTAATTGGCGACCGGAAATGACCCAGTAGCGTTCTCTGAGCTCGGTCAGAGTAGTTTGAAGACCAGCGTGCATGACATTTTGGTGGCATCTTCCTATCAAGAGCGCGGAGAGGTGCTGGTTTTTGTTTAATATTGCGGGATGTTTTTGACTATAACTAAATTCTGAATCTTGAAGGCGCCCCCCAACGCAAAGTATGCCTACATCGTTAAGAAATGGTTTTAGAGTTTTAATTTTTGATTGGTTTGGTACGGGTTCCTTATTTTCTAAAGCTACTACTTCACTATTAAAATCTGTTCTTTGTATACTTTTAACCCATAGATTTTCCGCGTCTCTAAGTTCATTAGCGTCTAAAGAGCCTGTTCTTTTGACGCTACCTTTCTTACAATTTTTTGCGAAGCGCAATACGAGAGCTGTAGTTCGTAGAGGTTTCTTTAGATTACTATGATTCTTTAAATTTACTAAATTTTGAATACCCCAATTTGTCTCCCCTTGAACTGTTAAAACAACCTTTCTCTTTTCATTGTCAACCACGGACATGTCCGTCGAAATCTATTCGGATTGCGGCCACTTTTCTTTGGACAATGTTAACCATGGGGGTCCCCGCAGCCAAATTTCGCTTTCCCTCAAGTCTATCACTTTCATTCCCCGCGTAGGCAGGTCGGCCGGATTGGTTCTGCCAGGGCAATGATTCCATTGTGAGGTGTTTGTTAATGACTGCACTTCTACTACTCGATTTGACACGAATGGTAACCATTCTTTCGAATTCTTTTTCACCCATTCCAAAGCAATTGTTGAGTCAGTCCAGAAGTATGTTTTATCTATTTTTTCAGAAAATATTCCTCGAACGTAATCCACTAATCGGGCTCCCAGAAGACACCCCATTAATTCTAGCCTGGGTATGGAATGTTTTGGTTGAAGGGGGGCTACTCTAGCCTTTGACGCCACTAAAACTACTTTTGCTTCTTGGGAAGTTACGACCCTTAGATATACTACTGTCGCGTACGCTAGAGAACTGCTATCGCAGAAGCAGTGAATTTCTAAATTTTCGATTTTGCCTTGAATTTTATCAAAATAGTATCTAGGGAATTTTATAGTTGCCAGCGTAGTCATTTCTCGACTCCACTCGGCGAACTCTTTTCCTAATTGGGGGCTCAGTCCTTCATCCCACGAGCACTTGTCTTCCCCCTCCCATAGTTTTTGAAATAGCAGTTTAGCTCTGATCACAAACGGACTTAAAATACCCATCGGGTCAAAAATTTGGGAAACGGCGCTGTTCGTGATAGATGTCAACAGAATAAACGACGGTTCATGATATGCAAACTTTTAATTTAAAATCATATTTACAGGAGACGAACAGGAATCAAACTGACGCCTTTTTGAGATTTACAAAGGTTTTTATACAGAATTTAAAAAATGTAATATTGATTAAGAAATGCTAATATCTGATTGATAAGCGTTAAAAACAATTATGATATAAGACAAACAAGAAGTCGCGTACGCCCAAACATCCCGCCCACCTTAAAATGTGAATTTTGAAGTTAAGGCTCCAACGGAAGTTGACACAGTTTGGTGACCGGTCGTTGCAATTCCCTGTCCGTAGTCTTGACCGTGACGACGCGAACAAGTTGATCGGCCCCTGGATGGATTTTAATGATTCTGGCCATCTTCCATTTGGTTGGCGGTAACTCCTCCTTAAGTAGTACCAAATCTCCAATTTCTAGATTGCGAGTACTCTTCGTCCATTTTGGACGTTGTTGGAGTCGTGACAGGTACTCGGCTTGCCAACGTCGCCAAAAGTGTTGTAATATCTGTTGTCCGAGCTGCCATCGGGAGAGACGGTTGATGTTGGTTGAAGTGAAATCGGGTTCTGGTATGGACGTCAAGGAGTCCCCAATCAGAAAATGTCCTGGTGTCAAGACTGCTAAGTCGGCTGGATCTGATGTCATTGGAGTCAGGGGACGGGAGTTTAGACATGCTTCTACTTGACATAGTAGTGTCTGCATCTCTTCGAACGTCAGTCGTGTCTCCCCGATGACTCTCTTCAGGTGATATTTCACTGATTTCACGCCCGCTTCCCAGAGGCCACCAAAATGCGGAGCTGCCGGGGGGTTGAAATGCCAGATGGTTCCTTCGTCGCTCATCCATTGCGCTATGGTCTGGTCTTTGGTGTTAGTTGAGACAATTCGTATAAATTCCTTAAGTTCCTTGTTGGCTCCAACGAAGTTCGTCCCGCAATCGCTATAGACGTCGGTGCATTTGCCTCGACGGGAGACGAAACGTTTGAAGGCTGCCAAGAATGCAGCAGTAGTCATGTCGCTGACCAGTTCGAGGTGCAGTGCACGGGTCGAGAAACAGGCGAATATGGCGATATAGCCTTTGAATGATCGGCATCCTCGTCCCTTCATGACTTTCAGATTGAACGGACCGGCGTAGTCGACTCCACTTTTGAGGAACGCTCGTCCGGGGTTGACTCTAGGAGCTGGTAGATTGCCCATAAGTTGAGTGATGGTTTTTGCCTGTTGTCGGACACATCTCAAACACCTTCGGAAATGAAAGCGAACAGCATCACGAAGCCCCATGATCCAGAACTTCGATTGTAAGGACGCCATCATTAGTTGCGGCCCTCCATGTAGTGTTTTGGCATGTTCGTTGTTGATGATGAGATCAGTGAATGTACTTTTTCGAGGCAGGATGACTGGGTGAATTTGATCGATTGAGATTTTCGCATGTCGGATTCGTCCGCCAACTCTAAGGACACCGGCTGCGTCCAAGAATGGTGTCAGCCCCAGAATTTTGCTTTTTGTTGGTAGAGGTTTTTTATCTTCCAGATGTCGGATTTCTGCTCCGAAGTGAGCCGATTGAGTGACTTTTATCCAATGATTGAATGCGCGATCGTTCTCTTCCTTCGTTAACGGGCCCAGTTCTCTTGATTCCGGCAAGGTTCGGCTGTTGCGAAGATAACGTTGAATGTACCCGGTAACGTGAAGGAGCTTCGTTAATGATGAATATCGTTCTAAGAGACTGGTATCGCTCTTGGAATGCACAGCGATGACTGGTTTGATTCGCTCCTCAATTCTGCATTCGGGATACTCTTTAATGGGTGATTCATCGGTGTTGATTGGTTCAGTTTGTAGCCAGTTTGGACCATGCCACCATAGAGGGTGCGTTAGAAGTTCCTTGGCGTCAATGCCACGTGAGGCACAATCCGCGGGGTTGAGTTTACCCGAAACGTGATGCCACTGGATAACGGGTCGTATGTTTTGAACTTCTGACACCCGGTTTGCGATGAATGTCTTCCATCGTTGAGGATGTGAGGCCAGCCAGGACAGTACGATGCGACTGTCGCTCCATCCATGAACTTCTGATATGGTGCTTCGTAGAGACTGTTGTACGAGCGTGATAAGTCGTGCGAGAAGGACTGTAGCGCATAGTTCTAGTCTAGGTAACGTAATTTGTCGAAGAGGAGAAATTCTGGTCTTGGCGACGATCAATTGAACCGAGACCAGTCCGGCTTCATCAATAGTTTTCAAATAAACCGCCGCCGCATACGCCTTTTCCGACGCATCGCAGAAGCCATGTAAGCTCAAGTTTGAGGCTTGAGGTTGACTGATGAAGCGCTGGATTCGGATATCTTCAATGCCGGTTAGATCTTTTCGGAAGGTATGCCATTTGTGAACGATCGTCGATGGTAACTCTTCATCCCAGGTAACCTTGATTTGCCACATCTCTTGCAGCAGGATTTTCGCTCGGATCAGGATTGGAGACAAGAGACCTAAGGGATCGAAAACCTTGGCGGTATCAGACAGGATGGTGCGTTTAGTAACGACTTCTCTGGAATTCGGTGATGTAAGAACAAATGAGAGGACGTCTATTGCCGGTTTCCATTGTAGGCCCAAGGTTGGGATTGATTCGGCGTTGTTGATATTTAAGGGAACCAGGATTTCCCTCTGCTCCAAAGGTATTATTTCCATGACGCCTGGATCGTTTGACGCCCATTTCCGCAATGGAAGTCCTGCTTCGCTCGTGGCTTGACTGAGCTGTTGTTGTAGTTTTATGGCGCTGATTGTATTGGTTGCGCCTGAAAGGAGATCGTCCATGTAGAAATCGTCCTTGAGGACTTGAGAAGCCAACGGATACTTGGACTCTACGTCTTTAGATAACTGTTGTAAGACCTTAGTAGCCAAATAGGGTGCTGACGCTGTCCCGTATGTCACCGTACGTAGTTGATAATCTTCGATCGGATCTTCCTTTCGATGTCTCCATAGTATTCGTTGGTAGCGGAGGTCTTCGTTGTGAATTAAGATTTGGCGATACATTTTCTCGATATCGGCCATTAGTGCGACTGCGTGGCTTCGAAATCTGATGAGTAGGTTTACGAGATCTGACTGTAGTTTTGGACCTACGAGGAGGATGTTGTTCAAAGAGACTCCGTTGGAGGTTTTAGAGGACCCGTCAAATACGACTCTTAGTTTTGTTGTCGAACTTGATTCCTTGAAGACTGCATGGTGCGGTAAATAGTAGGTGTTATCTGCGAGTCTGCTTTCAGTGGAAACGAGCTCCATGTGACGCAACTGGATATATTCTTCCATGAATCTTCGGTATTTCTCGTAGTTCAACGGATTAGCTTCTAAACGGCGTTCGACGTATTTGAATCTTCGTAATGCTATACTCCTAGATTCACCGAGCGGCTCGGGACCCTCCTTGATTGGAAGTCTGACAACGAACCGTCCACTAGCGTTTCGGCTGAATGTGTCTTCAAATTTCTGTTCGCACTGGATCTCGGTAGATGTGAAATTGGACTGATCTGCTAGTTCTTCGATTTCCCAGAACCTGGCAAGTTGGGTTTCAAGCTGGCAATTATGAACTTTAATTGACGATGTGGTACTGTTCCGGTCTTGGGTTCCGGTGGTACCCGCTACCACCCAACCAAAGACGGTCTTGAACGCTCCAGGTACTCCAGATCTTCCCATTAGTTTACCATCTCGAATGAGGTCTAGGAAAACGTTTGCTCCAAGCAGTATATCGACTGAGCCTGGAATGTTGAACGTTGGATCTGCAAGTTGTAGTTGCTTGATGCGCGACCAGTTACGAGTATTGATGGCAAAATTCGGAAGCCTTTCCGTGACGTCTTTAAGGATCAGGACTTCAATTGTTGCCTTGAAGGTGGGATCGCTACTGGAACTGATGGACAGCGTTGCGCCTCCTCTAGATTGGCTGAGACTGGTCGCACCAATTCCACCTATCGTCAGGGTCTGATGAGTTCGTCTGACTTGTAACTTTTGCATGAACTGTTCGGAAATAAAACTCGCTTGCGAGCCAGAGTCGATCAGCGCTCTACTTGGCCAGATGGAACCGTTACCACCCCGGACCTGAATGATTGCTGTCGGCAGTAGAACTTGAGAAGGCTCGATATGCTGGCGGGATACATGTGCAAGGACTTCGCTTCTCGAGTTTTCACGGGACGTGGAGTTCATCTCTTGCGAATCTTGATGCAAAAGAGTGTTATGCCTCGCCTTGCATTTTCGACAATTACCGGATTTGCAGTCGTGGCTGACGTGGTCGTTTCTTAGGCAGTTGAAGCAAAGCGAGTGCGATTTGACTAAATTCCATCGAACTTCATGCGTAGCCTTCAGCAAGGATGGGCATTTGAATGTGGGGTGCGAGTCAGTGCAGATCGAGCATGCGTTGTCTCGTATGGAACCGTGATGTGATACCGGATATTTCCTGGGAAATGGCGTTGATGCTTGCTTGCTTCTGGTTTCTCTCGATGTGGATTGGGAAGCGGCCAAGGCTCGAGCTCTCTGTTCGAGAAACGTGGTTAATTCCTCATACGTAGGTCTCGTAGTACCTGTCAGCGATAGCTCCCATTGTCTTCTAGACTCGTTATCGAGTTTTTCTCCAATTACATAAATGAGTATGGCATTCCAGTGTTGGACGGGTTCTTGCAGAACTTTCAGAGAGCGAATACACTCTGCCGTCGTGTCAATCAAGCGTCTTAGCGAAGCTGCTGATTCGTCTCTGACAGAAGCTTGATTAAGTAGCCGTTTGATGTGAGCGTTAACGATCTCTCGAGTGTTGTTGAACCGATTGAGAAGAATATCCCATGCCTCGCCGTAGTTTCCATCCGTGACTGGGATCGCGTGGATAAGCATAGCTGCCTCACCGCGTAGAGATGTTTTGAGGTACTGAAACTTCTGGGCACTTGATAGAGTTCCATTGTTATGAACCGTGGCTGTAAAGAGGTCATGGAACGGGAACCAGTCTATGTAGTTTCCTCCGAAGACTGGAAGCTCTAGTTTCGGTAGCTTAATATCAGCTGTCGGTAGACTACTTGGTACGGTTGGCACTTGAATATTGAGCGTGTCGAAGAATATAACTATGTTTTCCATACGGGTGACGAGAGCATTGTACTCTGCTTCGTGCGCATTGAAGTCATCTACTGGGCAGTTGGTACTGATGTACTGTTGAACTGTTTCCAAATCGGCGGCTAATGCATCGGCTTTCTTTTTGTACGTTGCCACTGCGACTGGTGTGATGGGCATGGTGGCATGATTCGTGATGACCGCCTCGAACCTGGTAATCTGACCCTTGATCGATCGTCTGCGAGCTGTATGATGATCCATACCGATTGATAATGGAAGTTACGCACTTGAATCGGACTCTGAATGGTGACACTACTTCCCACGAAGACTGGATACTGGTAACGGCAAGGAATTGGAAACCTCAACTAATTACCGCGACTGTATCCGGCTCGACGGACCAAAAATATGTTCGTGATAGATGTCAACAGAATAAACGACGGTTCATGATATGCAAACTTTTAATTTAAAATCATATTTACAGGAGACGAACAGGAATCAAACTGACGCCTTTTTGAGATTTACAAAGGTTTTTATACAGAATTTAAAAAATGTAATATTGATTAAGAAATGCTAATATCTGATTGATAAGCGTTAAAAACAATTATGATATAAGACAAACAAGAAGTCGCGTACGCCCAAACAGGCGCTAAGCACGTATCTTTTAGTTAATTTTAATTCCCTTAGAAATTCTACTAGTTTTCCAAGATTAAATGCAAATTCATCGGTTATAGGATTCCAACTTAAGCCTAGGACCTTTTGATCGTCTTCGTTTTCATCCCTTTTAAATACCGTTACCTCCCCCTGGTGATTTAAATTTTGTCCCCATAAAACTCTCAACTCTTCCGAGTTGGTGCACCACTTTCTAAGGTTCATACCCCCTTCACTCATTATTTTATTCATTTTTGACGAGATTTCTAATCCCTTTTTTGGGTCGTCCGCCCCGGACAGTACGTCATCTACATATAAACCTTCGTTCAGTAATTTGGTTACTTCCCCTTCTGACTTTTCGTACTTTCCCAAATGTAATTTTATAGTTGCGCCTAGCAGAAAAGGGCTCGGGCTAAACCCGAAAGGGACTCTATTCATACGCATGGTTACAAAAGAAATTTTGTCTAATTCTCCCTTCTCGTTTTCTTTTACCCAGAAAAATCTGGTATAATCCTTTTCCTCTGGAGCCAACTCTACCTGCAGAAAAGCCTTCTCTATATCTGCTTTAATGGCTATTTTGTGTATTCGAAATTTTAACAATAGCAACAGTAGGTCAGTGAAGAGGTTGGGTCCAGGGGCCAAACAGGCGTTTAGAGAGGGAACCCCCCTTCCCGCGCTACAGGTAGCGTCGTACACTACCCTAAGTTTTGTGGTCGTGCTGCTCCCACTTATGACGCCCTGGTGAGGAACGTAGTGCGTGCCCCCCTCTTTTTCTAGTTCTTCAACGGGCACTATCTCTATGATTTTCGAATCTAGTTGTTCTTGAATAACTTTTTTGTAGTCCCCATAAAAGTAACTATCCCGTTCGAATTTTCTACAAAGAGTTTTCATCCTAAGTAACGCGGTTTTCCTATTGCTGGGCAAAATATCTCTCGTGGTTTTCCAGGGAAACTTTACGACGTATCGCCCATTCTTAAATTGTGTATTTCTATTGAAATCTTCTAAAATTTGTTGATTTCTAGGAATTCCCTCTTCCTCGCCTTTAATCCCTATAGGCTCAAGTTCCCAAAATGCTTTTAACTTTTCGGCCACCTGACTTTCTTCTACCCCCACTCTCAAACAACTTATTGCGAAACTTTTTACTTCCGATCCCCCTGCCATTGGGCCTTGAATACTCCAACCGAATTTAGTTTCTATGGCCACCGTATCTTTTGAAAATCTTTCTATTTTTCCTGTCACTATTTTCCAATAATGGTCACCGCCAATTAAAATTCCAATATCCGAACAATTCGACATTCCTTTAATAGGTTCATCAGCTAATTGTATTTTCATTTCTTTTAATTTTTTCTCTATTTCGTCACTAGGGACCGCTGTCACTCCCGTGCAAACATAAGGGACCTCTATCGCTTCTATAATAATTTCTTCGCTTGGGTTTCGGGGGTTTTGCATACAGAACTTTACCCTCCTTCTCATAGCTCGCGTACCCTCTTCATTTCCAAAATTAAAAATTGTTAAAGGGATACTCTCTACTTCTTCTAAATTTAATTTCTTAGATAGATCTTCCCGAATGAAGGTCATTTGACTACCCCCATCTAAGAGACAGCGAGTGGGCTCCCTTATACTTTGGTTTTCTGGGTGTAGTACTAAGGCTCTGGCCGTTTGCAATAATACCGTTTTTGTTTGAGAGTTTCCTCTGGACACCTTAGCCACCGTGGTCCCTACACTACTTGATTCATTATTTGGATTTGTTTTGTCAAATTTATCTTTGTCTAATTTTTTAGGTTTATTGACTTCATTTCTATCGCAAACGGCGAAATTGTGTCTGCCCCTACAGTTTTTACAAGATTTAAAAGGTGACGGGCAATATCTCGCCGCGTGTCCCGTTCTTAAACAATTAAAACATCTATTTTGGTTGTTAATTATTTTTCTTTTTTCTTCAACGGGAAATTCCGTGCATTTGATTGTGGCGTGGGATGATTTATCGCAAAATATGCAGTAAGGACTGTAAGTTTCTCCGGAACCATTGCCCGGGCGAGCAAATGTGGTTAAGGCCGTAGCCGACCCCCCGTGATATCTAGGTTTTTCGTCATTAAATCTAGTTTTTTCATATCTGGAATATCTATCTTTTACATATTCAATTTTATCATTATCTGACCCTAAAACCTCCGATAATTCTCTAATTTCTACCTCCTTCCTCAAGAATTTGACTAAATGATCAGCGTCCCAATTGCTATCCGATTGTCTACTACGGCTGTAATCCAAACGAATATCATCCGGCAAGCTCCGGAGTAACGTAGAGCAGAGAGGTTCCGTTTTGTTTTGGATCGTCCCCCAATGATTTTAAACTTCTTAAACTTCCCTCCCACAGATCTAACAGCTTTCGTAGTGCTTTTAAATCGCTCGACCGTTTTACGGGTTGAGCTAATTGTAATTTTGAGGTTATAAGCTTTTTCAATACGTCATCCCTACCGTATCTAGTTTTCAGCATATCAATCGCGTCATCGTACGCTTCTGCCGACGCGCTTACGCAATCCAGCACCCCCCTCGCATCCCCTTCAAGATAAGATGATAAATAATTATATTTCTCAACCTTTTTTAAGTCGGTACTGTGCACGGTAGATTCAAACTGGCTCCAAAATCCTATCCACTTGTTGGGATCTCCGTTAAATTTTGGCATGTTGAGAACCGGAAGTCTCGTTGTTGTTGTTTTGGCTTGGGCGATGAGTGCTGCTAATTGTTCTTGAGAGATGGTGGTCATGCCGTTACCCTTCGATTGTTGAGATCCGACATTCGATCCGGATGACGATTGCCCTAATAATTTGTTGATTTTACGAGTTGTTCTGGATTTGATGAATGTGATATCCGTTCTATAACCGCACACTTCTCCGGATTCTTTTTCTTTCACGGTGGGATCCACAATCAGAGGGTCTATTTTACGATCTAGCATCATAAGTTCCTCTTCTTTTTCTAGTAAAACTGCCAAATGGTCCTCTAGATCGTCGCTGCTAACGTCGGGTTGGTCTAAGAGTGTTTTAAGCGAGTTAATAGTTTTCGTTGTCGCCGTCCTAATTGGCGTTCTAGTTCCTTTTAGGTTTAACAATTGTCTTTCTTCTAGCGTTGGTTTTTTAGCTTTATTTCCGCTACCGACACTATTGTCGGTTTCGTTCTCCATGTTGAAACTTGATTTTTGTTTTGCTTTACGATCGCTTCACTTTTAACAGCTCACAAAAGTCTGCATCCACTAATTCCCGGTTGTTTCGGCACCATAATGTTGAGTCTCCTAGTGAGCTCTTGCGTTTTGTTTACGCGTTTCTGGAACTTGTGGTATAGACTAATTATAAGACTGTTAGTACTTAATTTAATTTTCTTAAATGATGAGACGGAAATTTCACTACTATTATTTTATTTGACTATGTTTCTAACGCTCTCCTTTTCATAGAGCCTAAATTGTTACCCTAGTTTCACTTTCCAACTGCTTATAAAAAGCAACGCTTCCATACAAGAAAGCTTGGTCCTACCCTGGTTTTCCCCTCTCTCGTTGACCCTCGGCGACGCTGACGAATGCTTTTATCTACCTGTCTATCAGGATTAAGGTTTTACCCCGTTATGCCGCCACCGAGTCAAGCGTAGAAAGCTTCTATCCAGAATAGGACCCCAGCAAGTTACAATATAGCGGGAATGGAAATTCCCCAAAAAACCGTTGGAAGATTTCACATCGGGCGGGATTTGAACCCGAGACCTCCTGATTGACAGGCGGACGTTCTACCACAGAACCATCGACACTTGTTACGACTTATTGAAAATTAGACCTTCAGCTTTATCGGAAGCGTATTTAATAGAGTACGAAATTTTGGTTTAATTGAAATAGAATTGAAATTGAAATTATTGCATCGAAGAAATTCTAATTTAGCGTTTCTCTATTGATTAAAAACAAATGCGCCACCCAGGTTTCGAACCCAGACCATTCGGCTTGGCAGTCGAGCGCTCTACCACAGAACCACCGATAGCTGCTTAGATTCACTGAAATTAAGACAGGCATAATAGGTAATAAAGTCTTTTTTTATTAATGAATTTATGAAGGCCTAATCTGGTTTTTTTACCAGAGGTGGGCAAAAAATTGCGAGCGTTCGGAAAAATGAGCATATAGAGTTTTAAACACGGCTTGCTCAAGTGAGCGAGTACTCAAGGCAAACGAGTTTATTTTCTCAATCTCTTATTGAGAAGCCTCTGGGCGAGCGCCGAATAGTTCGCTCTGGCGTTGATGGCTGACGGCGCGCTGAGGGAGATTCCCCCCTCGACGGGTTAGTTCCCTCACTTTTAAGCGCTCACCGCGCGCTGAGCGAGATCTCCCGATCTTCGGAATAGCCCCCTCACTTTTAAGCGACGCGTTAGTACCCTCAGTAGAAAGCGCTGACGCAGCGTTGAGGGAAAATTACCGAGAGAAGGAATAGTTCGCTCAGATTTGTGCGCTAGCTACGCGCGGATTTTGATCACGGTGAGCGACGGTAAAGTTCGTTTACGCAAATCGCTCACAGCGCGGCGAGCAAAAATTTCAAAAATCAAACATTAAACTATTACTCGGCTATGGGTTTATTATATACTTTTTTTATTAATAAAATGAAGGGTACTCTAAACGTCGGGAGTTAATGATATCTCCGATTGAATAAAATTCAAAGGTTCTTCCTAATTTATCCAACGATAAACTAGACTGCAAATATTCCGTTTAGTGTTAAAAGAGCTTTATTAAATATTAAAAGCCACAAATTATAACAATAGGCGCTAGTATACAATCTTTTGGTCTTGACAAACTTGGCAGGTGAAATGGGCTACGCGGTACGCGTTTCTTAATTTTTAGGGGATTGTGGCTCGCGCTACTTTAATGGAAAATATTAATTAATGATCGGTACCATAAAAACAAGTGGACATTTACTAACCCCTAATCCAACTCATTTGTAAATCTCCAGAATTTAATAGACAGTTTTAGCAACTACCTACAGGGGCGGTGCCAGAAGATTCTTAGGTGTAGGCTAATAATGTTTAAAAATCAATGTAACAAAAATCAAAAGTGAAGAAGCTGTCAACGATCACCGTCAAGCTCAGCATGTGGGGAGTGGGGACCCGCTGGCTGCCGGGGAGTATGAACAAGGAGGGAGGGGGGTGGCATTACCAAGGTAACCTATTTAAAGTTACTATAGACAATAGGCTATAATCACTATGCTGTAAACATTTGTGTCGCGCGAAAGCGATCCAAATCTAACGACTGACGATTACGATAAAAATTACATCATTCTTCCGAACTTCAAAAGGGCGTTATTTTATTTCTGGGGAGGGGGGGATTTCTATTTGAACTTGTAATAACTTACACACAAATATTTTCTTTACATTTTTCTGTTTTTATTGCTTACGATGTTACATTTTATATACAATATCGGAAATATTTCAATAATTATTTAAATCTTCGCTCTTGCTTGATACCTACAAAGATTCTCAAAGAAAATTGTGTGGAGCGTGTCATTTTCGCCTAATTTGGTTTGACAACAATGAAACGAAACCAAAATTAGTTACCGCCATACGCCAAACGAGGAGGCAATGAACACCGCTAATGCCCCACAATGGAACATTTTGAAATAAAAAAGGATCCACCGTG
This sequence comes from Leiobunum rupestre, assembly GCF_980474605.1. Classification (NCBI taxonomy): domain Eukaryota; kingdom Metazoa; phylum Arthropoda; class Arachnida; order Opiliones; family Sclerosomatidae; genus Leiobunum; species Leiobunum rupestre. Next base: position 19,283,523 of record NC_143391.1, read on the forward strand.
GAACTTCGGATGTCATTAGAAAGTGTTCATCTTGTAAAATACGGAACAATTAAAACAGCGAATATATTTTAGTTTCAATAGTTCAGCATTTTAGAATCACACAGCCTAATGGCCTTTAGACCAAACGAAGGTGGTCCTGAAAAGGACCGTTTTGGTTTTAGCCAATTATTTGGCTTCTTCTGGTTTTTGAATTTTTGAGACCTTTACGCAAGAACAACCAGCTACAGCCACTTCGGGGGCTTTGTTGGCATTGTCCAACTGCTCCTTATACAACTGGAGTTCAAATTCCATTGCCCCGTTCTTTAACTTGGCATTCATCAGCTCATCTGGCCTTTGGTCGAGTTCTTGTTCGTTACAGAAAATATCAAAATATTTTTCTGTAAATCGTCCTAAAATATAAAAAAACAAAAATTATCAATAATTAGTAACAATAATAATAACTATAGGTAAAACTAATTTGCTGTATTTACGTTTTAGCGATCGGCTTCAACTTGAAGCTTGAAAAGAGGGGGGGGTGGAACCTCAACCCCTTTCCAAACTATCCCAATCGTTTCAATTTTGGGACCCGCAGCTGGAGTCCAGACACGAAGGCGTCTCTTTCGGCATCTTAACGAAAAGGGAAAGGTTGACCACTCATAGGAAACGTCCCTTCGTCGCAGCGGGACATGACTAACCAAATATTTCCCCGAAATAGGCATTCACTCGCTAATTTAAGCTTGACTTATAATATACATATATAAATATACTTTTCGCTAAACTGAACTCCCCCTAAAAATGAGTCGTATAGCTTCATAGACTAGATCAAAACTAGCCCTTCTGAAACCGAAATAAGTATTCTATAATAAAATACCATATAGGAAAACGGAGAAAACCATGTATATTCGGGCCGCGTCTACGGAACGTTAGCTCCAAAGTATATTTTTCTGGACTACGGATAGACTAACATGAAAACGTTAATCAATAAAAATAAAAATACTACGTAATATCATAAATCCATAATTTAATGGAAATAATTCACTAAAACCTATTTACAGAGTGACGTCATCACGGTAAAAAATCACCCCTAGCGAGATGCTGATAAAGGGCACGTCATACACGAGAAGCCCTCTATATAGAGTGTCTCTTGTGGCTAGTTATCAGTAAACGTTTTGCATATAAAGAATAAGACGTGTCATACTTATGTAACAATATTATTAACTAATGGTATTATTAGCTATTTTTACTACATTTATTTACAATGTTTATTTATTCTGTGTTACTATTTACTAAGTTGCGACTAATCGGGCCGATTAGATATTATTGAACCTTGGAATCTATAGCCGACATATTCAGACATTAGAATAATATTAGTTATTTCAAAAGCATTGAATTGGCGGCTTGGCCCGATTCATAAAATCCTATTTGGCTCTGCAAACCTTTTTTCCCACTTTGGGCTTTTTTTTCCAACACTGCCCATTCCAGACAGCAAGGGCGCCACTTACTCCTTACTGCACCTGACAAAAATATTAAAATAGGGGGACAGTCGATGGAGGTTTTTTTCTATTTAGCATCGAACCCATTTTCTTCATTCTCGCAGTTTTCAATTTCAACAATAGCGTGTACTTCTTAACGTCATATGACGGGGTCAACGCCAGAATTCCGAACTGACGCCAATGAGTCGCCCCTCCCTTGGGTCTTAGCCGTTTAAGATAGCCAATGCTAGGGCAATTTCGAAGTTTCCTATACTTATACCTCGCTTCGTAATCCTTTCTACAATAATAGTATAAATAGTAGGTTCCTTTCTCATTTCGTTACAGTTTCTTGTCGACTTTTCTCAAGTCTGCGTCTTTCGATTCGTATTTCGGTCCTTCCTTAGTTTAATTTTTTCGTGTTTTTTGCTTTAGCTGTTCATAATTTTTCTCGCCTTCGAAGTTTAATTTTTTCGAGTCCATAGTTTTGGAGTTATAGTACTTCGACTGTGGCTTGAGTTTTTTTATTCAGTTTCAGGCTTTAAGTTCGCTTCCGTATTTTACAAGATGAACACTTTCTAATGACACCCGAAGTTCCACGGTTGATCCTTTTTTTCAAAATGTTCCATTGTGGGGCATTAGCGGTGTTCATTGCCTCCTCGTTTGGCGTATGGCGGTAACTAATTTTGGTTTCGTTTCATTGTTGTCAAACCAAATTAGGCGAAAATGACACGCTCCACACAATGTTTTTGAGAATCTTTGTAGGTATCAAGCAAGAGCGAAGATTTAAATAATTATTGAAATATTTCCAATATTGTATATAAAATGTAACATCGTAAGCAATAAAAACAGAAAAATGTAAAGAAAATATTTGTGTGTAAGTTATTACAAGTTCAAATAGAAATCCCCCCCCCCCCCCCGAAATAAAATAACGCCCTTTTGAAGTTCGGAAGAATGATGTAATTTTTATCATAATCGTCAGTCGTTAGATTTGGATCGCTTTCGCACGACACAGATGTTTACAGCATAGTGATTATAGCCTATTGTCTATAGTAACTTTAAATAGGTTACCTTGGTAATGCCACCCCCCTCCCTCCTTGTTCATACTCACCGGCAGCCAGCGGGTCCCCACTCCCCACATGCTGAGCTTGACGGTGATCGTTGACAGCTTCTTCACTGTTGATTTTTGTTACCCGCACAAACTAGACATTAGAATTATTCAAACATTTTTATTATTACTAAAATTCGGTGTGAAATAAAAACGAAAAGAACGCTATTAGTTTCAAAACCAGGTATCTAAAAAATATTATTTAAATTTGATAAAAATTTATAACGTAATTCTTTTTAAAAATGGAAAATAATCGATAACTTTGTAACTATACATTGGCCGCTATTTGTAATATTTATATTTTTAGTGTAAAAGAAGTTTGAAAAACGGCAAAAAAGAAAATTCGCGTAAATCGAGTTACCTCAATTTGGAACTAAAACAGTTTTAATATTGGCACAGGCTGGCCATTATATTAATTCCAACCCCTCCCTTTTTTCCTGAAAAAAATTATTATTTAAAAACCGTGAATCTTCGCAATTAGCTTGATCATTTGATGATATGGTTATTTTTGTCGATGTCATAAACAATGGACAAAATCGAAGATGGTTATATGCACAGATATTGTATTATATTTTACATATACATTAAAAATAATCTTATTATTAACTTATTCATACCGTCAAATGTGAAGTTTAATTTTTGAAATGTTTGCTCTTCGCGATTTACCGTAAACGAACTCTGTCGTCGTTCACTGTGATTAAAATCCTGGTGTAGGTAGTCAGGAGCGGCGTTATAGGGGTAGGCAACTAGAGCTATAACCTACTTTTGTGTTCAAATAGGGGCCCACAAATCGATCTGACGGGGCCACATCAAGTCGATTTTTAAATTCAAATAAAATATGTGATGATAGTTAATACTGTAAAATTTTAAAAACCGCACTAATATCAAATAATAAATAAATTACCTGAATTTGCAAAATTGAATTTTAAGTCAATACATAGAGGGGCCCAATATTGAGGAACAGGGGGCCCACAAATGATAAACATTATTAGCCTACACCTAAGAATCTTCTGGCACCGCCCCTGTAGGTAGTTGCTAAAACTGTCTATTAAATTCTGGAGATTTACAAATGAGTTCGATTAGGGGTTAGTAAATGTCCACTTGTTTTTATGGTACCGATCATTAATTAATATTTTCCATTAAAGTAGCGCGAGCCACAATCCCCTAAAAATGAAGAAACGCGTACCGCGTAGCCCATTTCACCTGCCAAGTTTGTCAAGACCAAAAGATTGTATACTAGCGCCTATTGTTATAATTTGTGGCTTTTAATATTTAATAAAGCACTTTTAACACTAAACGGAATATTTGCAGTCTAGTTTATCGTTGGATAAATTAGGAAGAACCTTTGAATTTTATTCAATCGGAGATATCATTAACTCCCGACGTTTAGAGTACCCTTCATTTTATTAATAAAAAAAGTAAATAATAAACCCATAGCCGAGTAATAGTTTAATGTTTGATTTTTGAAATTTTTGCTCGCCGCGCTGTGAGCGATTTGCGTAAACGAACTTTACCGTCGCTCACCGTGATCAAAATCCGCGCGTAGCTAGCGCACAAATCTGAGCGAACTATTCCTTCTCTCGGTAATTTTCCCTCAACGCTGCGTCAGCGCTTTCTACTGAGGGTACTAACGCGTCGCTTAAAAGTGAGGGGGCTATTCCGAAGATCGGGAGATCTCGCTCAGCGCGCGGTGAGCGCTTAAAAGTGAGGGAACTAACCCGTCGAGGGGGGAATCTCCCTCAGCGCGCCGTCAGCCATCAACGCCGGAGCGAACTATTCGGCGCTCGCCCAGAGGCTGCTCAATTTAGCCCTCTCGCTGAACAAGAGCAGCTGGAATTCGAATTTGAAGCGCTCGCTCATTATTGCAGGATTTTCAAAAACGAGTGCTCACTAGTTTTGCCCACCTCTGTTTTTTACGAATGAAATTTTAAAGGTTAAATCTTGTTTTAGCGCAGTCAGCCGAGATAAGAGGGTTAAAGGGTAGACCCTGTGGGTGGTCCACTTTGTTAGTTTTTTTTTGTTATTTATTTACGGGTATTCTTAACGACCTATATATAGTTGTGTTAATTCAAAGGAGATAATTTAACATTAATTGCTTTAAGAGCTGGCGGTTAGTCAAGTGGCTCTCTGTGCTTTGTTGATGGTAAAGTTTTTGCTTCTTGTAAATATATTTGGTGTGGATATTTGGATATCTACGATTTCTAACGCAGTCAATGATTTCTTGGGTGTGCGAGTCATTATATGATATTGGAAATTGGACGGCATTGGTCTTTTTCATGCGGTATGTGTCACAACGTCAACTGGAAGTTGAAATAAAATGAGTGTTAAAGATGCGGCAAGTATTTCGTAAGCGAGAAAAATACAAATACCATCTGTAGATGTTTCTTTCATTAAAATTTGCTTAGTATTATATTCAACTGATAAACATGTACTGTAAAAAGGGTTAAATTCAATTGTGCATTGTTTTAGTGAATCTAACTCGCTGTTGTAACTACTTAATTTATAATATTCTGAATAAATTAAACTCGATTGTTTCGTCTCAATTATTTAAATTAAAATTAAAATTTTATACCGGGCAGGGTTTGAACCGAGAATACGTTTTTCGTAAATAACTCTGAATTGCGGAGATATCTTTGGGGGTCGTGTCGAGAAATTAATACCACTAGGGACCATTCTTCCGAGGAGAGGTATATTTTGGCTTGCCAACTTGTTTTATTAATGAATTTATGAAGGCCTAATCTGGTTTTTTTACGAATGAAATTTTAAAGGTTAAATCTTGTTTTAGCGCAGTCAGCCGAGATAAGAGGGTTAAAGGGTAGACCCTGTGTTAGTTTTTTGTTATTTATTTACGGGTATTATTAACGACCTATATATATTTGTGTTAATTCAAAGACGATAATTTAACGTTTATTGCTTTAAGAGCTGGCGGTTAGTCAAGTGGCTCTCTGTGCTTTGTTGATGGTAAGGTTTTTGCTTCTTGTAAATATATTTGGTGTGGATATTTGGATATCTACGATTTCTAACGCAGTCAATGATTTCCTGGTTGTGCGAGTCATTATATGATATTGGCAATTGGACGGCATTGGTCTTTTTCATGCGGTATGTGTCACAACGTCAACTGGAAGTCTACGAGTGTTGAAATAAAATGAGCGTTAAAGATGCGGCAAGTATTTCGTAAGCGAGAAAAATACAATTACCATCTGTAGATATTTCTTTCATTAAAATTTGCTTAGTATTATATTCAGCTGATAAACATGTACTGTAAAAAGGGTTAAATTCAATTGTGCATTGTTTTAGTAAGTCTAACTCGCTGTTGTAACTACTTAATTTATAATATTCTGAATAAATTAAACTAATTCTTGACTTTAGGGAAGTATGCTAAGGGTTATGATAAACGTTTTAGCATCCAAATGGCAGGGTTTCCACCAAATGTTCACGGTATACGTCTTATTATCAATTTGCGAAAGCTTTAAGCTTCACTGAAAATTTAGAAATTCAGCTTAATATTATACTAATAGTTAATACAGTTTTTCATTTTAGTTCTTATTGAAATATAACGAGATTTCGTGTTCTAATTAAATTATTGCGTAGAAAAAATTCAAATGTGTTGGCTTGTTTATTGAATATAAACCAATCGGGTGATCGGGATTTAAGCCCGGGCCCTCCTGCTTGGCAGGCGAGTGTTCTGCCACAGAACCACCGACACATTATACGGAAGCTATATTTAGGAAAACAGCAAATGGCCAAAGTCCGTTTTCCTTTACGCTTTTATAAACGTATTAACGTCAATTTATTCTATAATATTTTTAATATTTATAAATTAAATTAAAATTAATCAATTATTTTAATATAAAATACGGTCGTAGCTAGGAATCGAACCCGGGACACATTTTTAACAGATTGTTTACCGCTGAGCCATCTCTTACGAAGAAATAATTTGGCTTGCCAACTTGTTTGTCTTAACGTACGGTACGAAGTTCTCAAAGTCTGTGCTGTCCGTTTTCTGATTATCCCATTAATTAGTTTATAAAAAAAAATCGTAAACCTGACGAAATCGCGCGTTTTGCGATTGCACTTTGATAGAATCGTTTTGATTTGTGTTTCGGAAACTACTATATTGTCAACTCTGATTTAGCCTTAATATAGGCAAAAGTGACACAATTACCAAAAGTGTGACAATCCCTGTACTTTCGTATGCTAAAGGTTTAATGAATGCTCGACTCGAGATCGCCCACATAAAAGACTATTTATTGTCGCCTTTCTGGATCTTGTTTTAGTCTATGGTATTATATCGTAGGTAGATGGCGATAGCATCTCCACAGAACGACGAAAAATCCAAAAATACACTAACTTTGACCAGCGCTACTTAGTTCCTCCGTTCCTCACTACGAGGCGTTATTTGTTGGTTTTAACTTGCTTCCCTCCGCAAGGCATACTTTCCCCATAGTTCCTCTATGCTTTCCCTTCTCCCCTCCCAACTTGTATTTCGCTCGTAACATTCATTAAGAAATAAGTCCGATTGAAACACTTTTGGTAATTATGTCACTTTTGATATTAGTTATTTTACCAACAAATTTCTAGGGCTGGCTTAACCTCTCTAATATGGAGACAATCACGTGGTTTTCAACATTGGGACGAATCCTTGTTTGGCTACAGCAGAAAAGATTATTATTTACTTGTTATTCATTAATTAATTTTTTGTCCTTTATAAATTTCACAAATTTTGATTTATGAAGCGTTCTTAATAAATTAGTACCCGGCCACCTGTATAAGGCATTAAAAGTCGCTTTTTCCAATACACAAATTATCTACATTCGATGACACCAATTTAAAATAAAATTTTGTAATATTATTGAAAAGTTTTGTTTCAATAGTTGATTTTATAAAATAAAAATTGGTTTTGCCCAACTTGTTAAAATGTTGCTCTTACGTCACAAGACCCAGCTTTATTAGTGTATTCTTCGCATGTCACTATGAGGGATATCCTTAGGTAACATGTCACTATGAGGGATATCCCTAGGTACCATGTCACTATGAGGGATATTCCTAGGTACCATGTCACTATGAGGGATATCCCTAGGTACCATGTCACTATGAGGGATATCCCTAGGTACCATGTCACTATGAGGGATATCCCTAGGTACCATGTCACTATGAGGGATATCCCTAGGTACCATGTCACTATGAGGGATATCCCTGGGTACGATGTCACTACGAGGGATATCCCTATAGATACGATGTCACTACGAGGGATATCCCTATAGATACGATGTCACTATGAGGGATATCCCTGGGTACGATGTCACTACGAGGGATATCCCTGGGTACGATGTCACTACGAGGGATATCCCTGGGTACGATGTCACTACGAGGGATATCCCTGGGTACGATGGCATTATGAGGGATATCCCTAGATACCATGTCCCTATGAGGGATATCACAAGGTACGAATTTGCTATGAGGGATATCCATAGGTACCATATCACTATGAGCATATGTAACATAATCACTCATAAGTATGCCATAAAAGCATTTTCGATAATGAAACCTTGTTCACGGGATATGACGTAAATTACGTCACTTACAACTCCGTGACGAAATATGCGTCATCAACTTTACTAATGGGAAACGGAAGTTAGTGAGAATTCCTCGCGCGTTTCTGGCTTTGCCCATGTCAAGTTTAGCTCGTGCCTCGCGATCACATGATTTCATTTCCATGGTAACCTTTCCAATAGCGCAAGGATTAAAAACATTTTGGCATTTTTGGGTCCGCTCAATGTATGTTCCGCGTGAAACAAGGTCTCATTGAATTTTTTTCAATGGAAATATTATACAGAGGCATACTTATGAGTAATTATGTTACATATGCTATGAGGGATATCACAAGGTACGAAGTCACTATGAGGGATATCCCTGAGAATAAAAGATATGGTTTTAACGGGTTGGCTCAATCGGTTCGGACCTGCAAAAAGTGCGAAACTCCTATATTTCCCAATTTTAAAGATTTACTGAACGATGCTATCGAGATAGAGCGCATAGAAAGTTAGACTAGGGGGGTCGGAATAATGTAGAAGATAATTGGGTGTATATAGCTGAAAGCCTTCACACCATGCGCGCCAAATTTTACGTGTTAAACAAAAGATAAAGTTCCGAAATATACAAGAAATGTCTGTACAACATAAAAGTCAATCGACATAGGTTCTCACAAAGGGTTAGAGTTATGGACGAATGGCCTTTTGCAGAATGTCACAAGTGGCCCCAATCACATCGTGGGACCCGGCGTGGATCCCCGTTAGTACGCCAACCTTCTGTTGTAAGGTACACCTGAGTAGGTTGCGAGCAGCTGCATTTGAAGGGCAGTCAAAAAGGATATGGGGGGCATCCTCACGCGTGCCACACCGAATACAGGAGTCGATGGGGCTTAGCCGAAAACAATGTAGCAAAGCCTTGGTAGGAAGTCAACCGAGGCTCGCTAGCAGGGTGTCATCCCGTCGCGTAAGATTAACGCGTATAATAGAATTAGATTTAGGACTGAGTTTCGCATCGCGAAGAGGCCAGGGATCCACGAGAGAGCCAGTTCCAAGGTCGTATATAAGGGGGGGGGGGTACGGGGTTCAACCCCCCCTTAGGACTTGATTCCTTTCTTACGAAAGGATCGCAACATTAAGAAATAAACAGTAAGACGTAAAAATGAATTGAAATAGCTCTTTAGTTCTTTAGTTCTTTCATTGCTCAACAAGAGGTCTAAGACCCATCACGTTAAGACAGTGGACAATACAAATTATACATATACAGAGGAGATATTATATACAGTTTGTATGTACAGGAAAACAGTACAATGTGAGGGAGATACAAGGGAAATAAAACAAAATAAAGGAGTTACATTATTACATGTAAACGTGTTAAATATAAAGTCCTAGGAACTCAGTTAGCTCCTTGCGAAAATGTTTGGGGTTGGGAATGGACTTTAGGAAGTCCGGGAGAGAGTTCCAGTCACGGATCGAAGAGGGGAGGAAGGAGTGCCTGCGGACGGAGAGTCGAAAGCCAGGAAGAATGAGGGCCGCGGATTTCATTCCTCGCGGAGCTCGACGCCAAGACGAGATGGCGGACGTAAGCGGGGCCAGGGCTCCGTTGGAGTGGTGAATAACACTGTTTACTATTGCGAGGCGTTGGACGCGAAGACAGTCCGAGAGGGAATCCCATTTAAAGTTTTTCAAGACTCGCGTCATGCTTGTACTTCAAGAGAAACCGATGTTGGCAACAAAACGGAGGGCTTTACGTTGGATGGTTTCAATGGTATGCATGCCGCTGGCGGTGTTGGGGGACTAGACTGGGGAACAATACTCCAGAATGGGGAGGACATATGTTTTAATAGCGAGGGTTTTTGTCTGGAAGGAGCAATGTGAGAGGTGTCGGCGCACAAAACCTAGGGCACGGGCGGCTTTGGAAGTGACGGTCGAGATATGAGGATTCCAATCAAGGGTACAGGATAGCGTTACCCCAAGGTATTTTTGGGAGGTGACGGACTTCAGTTCGATATCCCCCAAGGTGTAGTGGGGAGAGTGAGCTGGCTGCATTTGGAGGCATTTAGAGGTAGCCTGTTAGAGTCACTCCAAGACAGAATACGATTGAGATCCTCTTGTAGGGTAATAACATCGGTGGGGGCGAAAACGGTTTTTGAGAGCGCAACATCGTCGGCGAAGATATACAGTCGGGAGATAACATGGTCCCCAATGTCGTTTATGAAAATGACGAATAAAAGGGGGCCCAGGACTGAGCCCTGTGAAACACCAGAGGCCGCAGGAAGCCAGTCGGACGCAGCCCCTGGAATCACAACGCGGAAACGTCGGTTTTGAAGGTAGGCAGCCAGCCAAAGCAAGGTCTGGCCCCTAACGCCATAGGAGTGGAGCTTGGCTTTTAAGAGTTCGTGAGATACAGAGTCAAATGCTTTACGGAAATCGAGGAAGATTACGTCAACACGTCCAGCGCGTTCCAGCCCGTCGAACCAATCTTCAACGGAGCAGAGTAGTTGGGTTTCCGTACTAAAGCCGCTGCGAAAACCATGTCGGTAAGGCTGCAGAACATCATGGGCTTGAAGGTGGGAGGTTATGTCCGAAGCCACTATATGTTCATCAGCCTTGAGCACCAGGGAAAGTAGTGCAATCGGGTGGTACTCACACGGATTGGATTTGTCACCGCCCTTTGGAACGGGGAATACTCGTACGAGAGTTGGAAAAGCTGCGTTAGGGGAGCAGCCAGGGCCACGGCACAGTTCTTCAAGACAGCAGCGGGAATTCCGTCAGGGCCCGCAGCCTTAAAAGACTTGCCGCTCTGCAGTAGATGCGAAATTTTTCGTTAGCAATAACGCATATTTAAAATACTACTGGCTAGACTCGGGACGAGTGACAATGACATTTCCGCACGTGTATCAAACGAAGTTTTTTAATACATTTGCGAGAAAATGATATTATTAATGATCCTATTAATATATTTAATATATTAATATATTTTACTGTGCTGCGTTGCGGATATTTCAATTCATTTTTACGTCTTACTGTTTACAGTTTACTTCTTAATGTTGCGATCCTCAGTCCTGAATCTCGTGCTATTATACGCGTTAATCTTACGCGACGGGATGACATCCTGCTAGCGAGCCTCGGTTGACTTCCTACCAAGGCTTGGCTACATCGTTTTCGGCTAAGCCCCACCGACTCCTGTATTCGGTGTGGCACGCGTGAGGATGCCCCCCCATATCCTTTTTGACTGCCCTTCAAATGCAGCTGCTCGCAACCTACTCAGGTGTACCTTACAACAGAAGGTTGGCGTACTAACGCGGATCCACGCCGGGTCCCACGATGTGATTGGGGCCATTTGTGACATTCTGCAAAAGGCCATTCGTCCATAACTCTAACCCTGTGTGAGAACCTATGTCGATTGACTTTTATGTTGTACAGACATTTCTTGTATATTTCGGAACTTTATCTTTTGTTTAACACGTAAAATTTGGCGCGCATGGTGTGAAGGCTTTCAGCTATATACACCCAATTATCTTCTACATTATTCCGACCCCCCTAGTCTAACTTTCTATGCGCTCTATCTCGATAGCATCGTTCAGTAAATCTTTAAAATTGGGAAATATAGGAGTTTCGCACTTTTTGCAGGTCCGAACCGATTGAGCCAACCCGTTAAAACCATATCTTTTATTCTCAGGGATATCCCTCATAGTCACATGGTACCTAGGGATATCCCTCATAGCGACTTCGTACCTTGTGATATCCCTCATAGTGACATGGTACCTAGGGATATCCCTCATAGCGACTTCGTACCTTGTGATATCCCTTATAGTGATATGGTACCTAGGGATATCCCTCATAGCGACTTCGTACCTTGTGATATCCCTCATAGTGATATGGTACCTAGGGATATCCCTCATAGCGACTTCGTACCTTGTGATATCCCTCATAGTGATATGGTACCTAGGGATATCCCTCATAGCGACTTCGTACCTTGTGATATCCCTCATAGCGACTTCGTACCTTGTGATATCCCTCATAGCGACTTCGTACCTAGTGATATCCCTCATAGCGATTTCGTACCTAGTGATATCCCTCATAGTGACATCGTGTCCAGGGATATCCCTCATAATGCCATCGTGCCCAGGGATATCCCTCATCGTGCCATCGTACCCAGGGATATCCCTCGTAGTGACATCGTACCGATGGATATCCCTCGTAGTGACATCGTACCGATGGATATCCCTCGTAGTGACATCGTACCGAGGGATATCCCTCATAGTGACATCGTACCCAGGGATATCCCTCGTAGTGACATCGTACCCAGGGATATCCCTCGTAGTGACATCGTACCCAGGGATATCCCTCATAGTGGCATCGTATCTATAGGGATATCCGTCGTAGTGACATCGTATCTATAGGGATATCCCTCATAGCGTAGTAAAGAGCCATTTGTATAGCGAACAACTCAATCCTATTGATGGGGTGCCCGGAATCCAAGAATGATTTCGCACCGACTTTCAGAGCAGGAATCGCGAAGGTGCACCTGCCACTCCCGAGTACGGCGTGAGTGAGCCGTCAGTGTACATCACCGTCGCTTTCTTGGCGTAAGGTTCGAGTGTCGCGAAGAAAAGCTGGCGGAGTGCGTCCGAACTATGATCCTCTTTGGGAGCTGTGAGCCACCACGGCACAATCGTCGCTGTCGGAGGTTCCCATGGCGGGGTTGACTGGAGGGGAATGTGCCGCCTGGTGGAATAGCCAGGTTAGATTGTGAACCTGAGCCAATCGCCACGCCCGGAGAAGAAAGGGGAGCCTGCCCACATGAAAGTGGTGCTCCAAGATCTCCAGGGAAGCTCTTGTCTTCCTCATGAGAGCTGGATAAAAATCAGGAGTAGCAACAGCTCCACACGGAGCCAAAGTAAGTAAGTCTAATAGGTCTCTCCTAGAACTCAGCGGTTGAATAGCTGCCTCGGCTTCCATCACCCTGATAGTTGTAGATGGCGGAACTCCCTAAATAACTCGAAGAGCCGCATAGAGAGGGCTGGAATAGTCCAATCGATAGCGGATTAGGTGGGTGTATAGAAGCCGTAGAACGCTACGGCCCATCCCCCAAGTAGTCGCTGAGACTGTCCGCAAGAGGTTTATAGACTTCATCGAAGATGAAATGAGGGACTCGATATTTGGTTTCCAGGAAAGGCCATCATCAATTACTACTCCTAAGTACCTATAGGAGGGCACGGGTGTCAGGGGGGTCGTTCCTAGGTTGAGAGTGAGACCTAGTGGGATCTGTTTCGCTTTGGAGATGGCCATGTACTGGCATTTGAGTGGCTGGAAGTTGAGGCCCCATGTGAGTCCGTAGGCTGAAATATTATCCAGAGCGATTTGCATAGTCTCGTACAGAATGCGAAGACTCCGCCAACTAATCCAGGCTGCGATATCATCTGCGAGTTCCCCTTGGCAAATCGCTCTAGAACAAAGCCGGGGGATCCCGTCCAGCATGGCGCTAAAGAGAATTGGACTGATAGAGCCTCCCTGGGGAACGCCTCTCGTAACAGTAAAAAGCACCGATAGCTCTCCATTAACTCTAACTTGGGACAAGAGGAGATTGCCCTCGAGGCCGTAGCTTTGGAGTTTATATAAAACCGCTTTGTGATGGACGCTGCCGAAAGCGTCCTTATAAGGTCTAGGAAAACTGCAAGAAAATGCTGACCTGTGTCCTGGGCACATTGGGCCACCGTAACAAGCCTGATTGCGTTGTCTGTTGCTCGACGGCCCTTCCGGAAGACGGATGGTTCTTGTGGAAGAACGTGGTTAGTCTCCAAGAACAAAACCAGCCGGGCAAGAACCAGTTTTTCATAAATCTTCCCAAGGTTCGGAAGCAGAGTGATATCTCTGTAAGAGGTCGCATCGGTGGGAGACTTTCCTGGTTTCAAGATTGGGTGCAAGATGGCTGGTTTCCACCTCGAGGGCATGATTTCTGGATAGTGCGCTTTTTGGTTAAATGTAGATAGATGGCGGTAGCGTTTCCGCTGAGTAAGCTAAAAATCCGCTAGCCTACTCCAGTGTTTCCTTAGTTCTCGAAGCTCTCATCTGACGACACTATTTATACTTTTGAACTTCTTTATCTTCCCAATGGCTATCCTCCCCATAGAAATCTTATATGGGGAGGATAAGATAGTATAAGATTTCTATGATCCTCCATCCCCTCCTGCCACCGTTCACTTCATTCATTTCAAATTCAAAACGCTCCCACTAACGCCTTTAGTCTAACGGATAATAACCTACAGCAAGATAATTTATTTAAGAACTATCCTTTAACTAAAGTTCTTTGGAAATGAAAACTGTTGTTCACAAAAATTTTCTGGTTTATCGTCAATTCGCATATTTCGGCTATTCGCCGTAGTCCCCTATTTCCTCCTGACATAATCGATTTAAAACAAATTAAAACAATGTTGTACAATTTACCGCCCAACGGTTGAATAGGAAATACGTAATCCTTCAACCAATAGTATAAACAAAAGCGAAATAAGCTTTTGGTATAAATAAATATTCCTCGTTTTTATTTTTATCATTTTATTATAACGAATCATCTATTTGGCTCTATATAAACTGAAAAGGCTAATGGATACATGTTGAAATTTTACGCGAGGGGCTAGCCACTCTTAGAAAGTCTGTACACCGGATTACGCTTAGATTAGCACTGCCAAAGGCAGGGACTTCAAAGATTACGCGTAATCCCATTAGTACAGTCAAAGGTACGGCTCTGTACACCGATTACGCGGAGTGATCAGCCCCTCGATTTTACGTCCCTAGATGTATACATCACTCGTAAAAAATTTATCATATACGTCTGGTTACAGTTTTATTCAACCCAACCCAAACCCAACCTAAAATTGCACAATTTAAGAAAATATATAAATTTATGTTGCAAATTCTATTTATTATGACCGTGGTATCGTAATACAGGGGGCTATGGTAATACAATGGTCAGCAACTTGGAAACGTATTATAATTCGAGGAAATAATTTTTAACTTTTGAGGTGAATAGCTCTTATTTCTAGTTCTTCTGATTCGGATGTCTATTCTACTGACACAGCGGCTCCTCTATTTATTCCGCCCCCAGACACTTTGACCATCCGTCGCCGTTGCTTCTCGGCGTTGCTCCGTCTGTGGCAGCGGGATTGGGCAGACGCACCAACGGGCCGGTTTCTCTTTTCCGTGCAAGATTTTCCGGCCCGCCCTAAGGTTTGGGATTGTCACTTGTCTCGGTTCCAGGAACGCCTCCTTTCTCTGGCTCGTGTTGATCGCTTTCCAGTTCCAACGGTGTTGCACCGGTTCGGATTGCGCCCCTCTCCTCTTTGCCCGTTGTGCCGGGAACAAGGTTATCTGGCCCACTTTGCCTTTTCCTGCCCAGGTACAGCGGTTTCTCGCTTGAAGTTTCGGAACGCTTTCCGGGGGTTGGCCTCCCCCCTTCCTTTGGAAACACCCTGACCTCTCTCTTCACTTTCTCCGCTCTTCCGGATGGTAGCTCCCGTCCGGGATACTTCCGCCTGCTGTCGGGATTCTTGCGATCCCTTCAGTGCTTCTAACTTTGGTGCCGCTATAATAATAATTATTGTCTGTGTCGTTTCTTTGTTGTGTTGGTGTCTAAGGCTCTAGCCAACACCATACCGTGTGACTCTCAAAAACAAAAAAAAAGATTCGGATGTCTAAATTGTGATTGTCTGCTCTTTCTTCAGTAATTGAGATAGTGCTGTTGGTCCTTTAGTTATTATTGAATTGTTGACGTATAAAAATAATTACAATTTAAAAATTTATCATGAAGAACGCGAATGAAAAGAAACTTGGGTTAGTCTTGGACCAAATTATTTCGTGGAAAATTAAGGATGACTTGGATGATACTTTAATTCAAAAGTTCCTTTCATTTATTGAAGTTGGAGATAAAAACTTGGGTAATTTCTCATTTTAAAAATTATCAGC
Source organism: Leiobunum rupestre (assembly GCF_980474605.1). Taxonomy (NCBI): domain Eukaryota; kingdom Metazoa; phylum Arthropoda; class Arachnida; order Opiliones; family Sclerosomatidae; genus Leiobunum; species Leiobunum rupestre. Next base: position 19,299,572 of record NC_143391.1, read on the forward strand.
TTTTAATTTTCATATTAATAGTATTATTCTCTTTACAAGGGATTTTAATTTCCCAAGCGATAAAAGATAAAATACCGAATGATTTAGGAAATAATGCAAGCCCTCTTGCATTAGCCTTTGTTTATCAACTAGCTACTATTCTTATTGCCAAAAACATTAAATTGCAAGTTTTTACCATGATAGAGAGTAAAAATGTTAAATCACATCCACCAATCGTGCGAGATGCCTACTGGAATTACTTAAAAACTTTGTGTAATTGTGATGACCAAAAACCAGTTCAGTTGTACACAAATATTGATGGTCCGTATTGTATTAGTCGTAATATAACTTGTTTTACCATATTACAGTTATAAGTAATTTTTTTAATTCATTTTCAGAATTAATTGGTATTGCTTTAACTTCTTTGAATGATGATAGTATGTTTGTAAAGAGAAGTGTTGAATGTTTTGTAATATCTTTGGCAAAAACTTTGGACTTTAACTCGAACCAATTTAAAAAATTAATTTTTAAACTCAATTCTTCCCTTGAGAGTGTTGACTTAAGAGAAGGATCCTTAAGTTGCTTATATGGAATCATGGAAACAAGGTCTTACAATGATGTGCGAACTATAAGCCAAGAATTGAACTTAGTGAAAGCAGTATTAAAGAACTTTCCAAAGAATAAACGAACTGAAATAGCATGCAAAATTCTGGCGTTATTGTCATACGATTCCGCAAAGTAAATTCAATAACTTAAACTTTGTGGTTTTTATTGGACATGTATTTACGATTTTTTCCTCCTAGAACATTCCATGAAATTCAAGATATTCTCATTGAAAATTCACATTTCTTAGAAGTTATTTCTCTGGCATATTTTGCTTTGAAAAAATCTGAATTACAGCCTTTCAGTCTTTGTCTTCTTCAAATGATGATTTTGCCAATTCAACTGTATATTGCCAAATCAGAAAAATCTAACACCCCCGCAACGAAAGAAATAGAAGAATGTTATTTACTTCCGTGTTTGGCACAAAAAACCCTTTACAGAAGCATTCTTGTAAAATGTTTCACTTGCCAATCAAAAGTTATCGACCGTTTTAACTCCAAAGTATGATAATAATTTTTTTACTTATTTTGTAATGTTTTCTAATATTTCCATTATTACAAATAGACTAAACTGTCTATGCTTAATAATGCACTTGAGTTTGTCTTCATTATTATGAATACCCCAGAAATGAAAAATCAGAAATTAATTAATTCAGCAATGGATTTGATTTCTCAATTAATAAAAAACATGGGTGAGATTATCCAAGCCACTGTTTGCATATAATTTTAAAAACCATGTAAAATTTACGCAGATTCTGAGTATGGAGATCAAAAAGTCTTGTCCACTTTAATAAAACTTCTGGATAATTCTGCAGTAGTTTCATCGGTAAACATTTTTTGTAATATTAATTAAAAGGTGGTGATAAAACATGGATTTTTCATCTTCATTTTCAGCTCTTTCATAATTGTTCAGCTATTGTTTCCATTTTGATTGAAAGGAATTACCAAAGAAAAATAATTTCCTTTAGCTCAGCTGTCTGGACAGATCTGGGTGATGTTTTATTGCGCAGAACATTAGATATACAATGGGAAGTTCGCGATAGCTCATTGGAACTTATAAATAAAATATGTTCATTTGCAGAAGGTGTGTTTGAATTAAATTATTTAAGTTAAAAATGATTTACCCATTAATTTGCTTTACCAAAGGTGATGTTGGATTGTCAAATTGGATAATTCAGTTCAAATTTCATTTGTTGGTGTGGGATTTGGTTTCTCAAGAAGAAGTAGAGAGCTATATCAGAGCCACAAGTTTATCCATATTAACGTACCAGTGCAAAGATGCGGTTTGTTGGAAAGCCTTTCAGGAAGAAAAAAAAGCCACTCCGGTAGTGGTTGCCACTTTACTCTCTGATCTCTTAGTGAATGACCCGGAAGCGTTTGTACAAAGAGCTGCCATAAATGCGATATATGACCTATTAAAAGCCAACTTTTTGAATTCTAAACATCTAGTAGTGTGTCAAGCTATTTCCTGGGCAGCCAAGAGCTCTTTAGATTGGGAAGTTAAATTGAAAGTCATCACTATTTGGGAATATTTTATTAATCAAAGTTTGACAAATTTTGTGGAAGAACAAATCCCCACTATTTTATTAAAGTTCCAAAACCTGGGTATGCTTTCTTCACTTCTACTTTCCATCAATGATTGTGACCGTCCTGTACGATTGAAGTCTGCCAATCTAATAAAAAGCTTAATGGTTGACTTAAAGCTGGTTGGTTTTAATATACCGCAGCATCATCTTGTGACTGGAATAACTAGTGGTTTCCTAAATGAAGAATTATCAATGGAACAGCATTTACCACAAATAAAATTGGACTACGCTGCTATTGAAGTAGTTTTAGACATCCAAATGAGAGATCAGATTGGCTTTCTAATTAACGATGCTAAAGATAATGTGAAAGTTGACACTTCCTTTGAAGATATTGAAGACTGGAAAACGTCTTTACAGAAATTGGGCGAGTATGATGTGCAACAGATAATTGTAGAAACTGAAAAATCATGCGATATCTATTCTAATGACATTGAAGCAATATTAGATGATATCCTAGCTGCTGCAAGTGAAAATTTTAATAGTGACTCAGAAAATCAAACTATTGATTGTTATTGAAAAAACATTTATTAAGTAACTTTTACAGAGTTACATATGTCAATTAAAATTGGCTATTTTTATGATCCATATAAAGTTTCAAAATTTTTTTATTTACAAAGTTATTCACAAGAAAGATAATTATACAAGTAATCAAGTATTCTAAGCATATACATAAAAATTAGTTGACAAATTTTTTATTTAACAAATGCAGAAGCAGGTTGATATTGATCTTGGCTTTTCCAAATATCTCCAACATTGTTACCCCTTCATATTGTTGCTGGAGAAGCAATTGAATGTCCAACTCGATAGTTTCCACGGCAGCCCCCATGAATGTTGCTTTGACTATATAAATGCCAGTTTTTTTGGACGCTGTAAATGTAAAAGATGCGTGTTTGAGTTGTGATGTTTCCAACCCCACAATTTCTAGAAGAACCCCTTTCTCATGTAGTTTGGTTGCAGTGTATTTAACCACAATAGGCTTTTCTGACATGTTAGGATCATCTCGTCCCAAAATGGAAGCCCTTGATTTTTTGCATTGTTTTGGAGCCATTCTTTCCAAGCAGTTTTGTATGTATTGGTTGTAGTAAGCCAATGTGTCTTCAAAGTATTTTCTTTTGTTCACAAGCTGTTCTTGCGTTATTTGTAGCTTGAATATTTCTTCTTTCCTTCTTTCTCTATACATCCTTCTGTTGGCTATCATTTTAACTATAGCTTCAATAATCTCCCTATAGTCACTTTGTTTTGTGACATAGCTGTTTTCTTCTAGTTTTCTCAGATTCCTCATAATTTGGTGCCGAAGCTCATTTACATTTGAATAGCGATGAAGTAATTCTTTAATGCTGTTGCACTGTATCGATGCTGTGTGTTCGGTGTAGCTTTCCTCATCTTCCTTAGATGGAGCTGTTCTTAGCATATCAACAAAGGTAGATCCTATTGTTTGGCACTGTAGAAGTTGAATTACCAGTTGCTTAGTAGTTAAGAAAAGCTGATCCAGAACGCTGCTCTCTTTAGCTTCAAAAAACTTGTTGGTCAAGGAAAGAGAAATAGTATTTGAAGAATCTCTTTCAGCACTAGTTTCTAAAGTCACTGGTGTTCCTAAATCGTCCAATAGTATGTGAATCTTGTCATCCTTATCTGGAGCAACATTATGAATGTAGTTGCACAACAATTGGTGGGTTGTTACTATTTCTTGAAGTGAGAGGCTGACTTGAGGGGCGGCCAACAAGGTAGCTTCAGAATAAGTGTCCATACAAAATATGTTTTCCGGTTCTTCCACATCACATGCAACTTTAAGAAACTTGAGGCATTTGTTGTGGCACTTTTCTAAGTATCCATTTAATTCTGCCAGTTTTGTGCATGGTTCAAATAACTGGAATGCTGCAGCATGTTGCAAAACTTTCGCTATGGCTCCAAGATTTTTTCTTTGGACTGAGTTGATAGCATTCCCAGGCTGTAGAGTCACAACTCCAAAGGTATCTGCAGCAGGTATGGCTGCTATAATATACCTATAGTAAAGGAGGTTTCCAACAGACTTCATTATTTTTTTTTCTTCTTCATTAGGAAATTTATATTTGAGAAGATTAAAGAGAACTTTGGAGGTGTATCTAATTCCATATGGCAAAAGTTCCACAGAATGTAGGATTCTATTTATGAACATCTCAGTTTTTGCTTGAAGCATTGCTATGGAATTGGCAATTCGAGCTGCAATGTCTGGTATTTTCTCTGCCTCTTCAGGAGGTAGATCATAGGGAAGTTGACTCATGACACCAGTTGTGGTTTCTTGTTCGTTTACCCAACGTTTGTAAACTTCAACAGGATCAGTGCTCAAATGAAGTGTTTCATCTTCCAAGATATTTTCCACCAGAGGTTCAAGAAGTTCTCTAAGGCAACTGTGTCCACATCCTGTTTTATTGAAATCTACAATCATTTTGTAAACCAGTGGTGTTCCTTTGCAGATATCTTCAACCCCATCCACTTTCATTTTGACCTCTTCTTCCAGAGCTTGTTTGAAAAGTTGCAGCAATAAGCATTCTTCTCTGGGGGTTGATCCATAATTATACAAAGTATAAATTACCGAATCTATGAATTTAGCAGATCTTCCTGGTGCCATGGAATAAATCAGTCTGGCCAAATACCGGGGATCAGTTTGCAAAGTGTAGAAGAGATTTTGGTAACCTTCAAGAAGAAACCTGCTTTCTTTACTAAATGTTTGTAAATTTATTAAAACTTTGCAGTCAGAGGCATCAATAGTCTGTCTCCTGTTAAATTCAACTCGTGATAACTTATTTCCATGCAGCATCAGTTCTCTGGCGCTGAGTTGGTTCTTTATGAGGAGAGCTATTTTCAAATCCATTTCGTTTACTTGTTTTTCCAGTTCTTTGTTGTTTCTGATTTTCTTAACTACTAGGCTTCTTATTCTATGTAATTCCATTTCTTCTTCATAATCTACATCATTGACTTTCAAAAGTGGAAGATATATAGAAACATAATGAAGAGGATCTCTCTTCATAAGCTCTTGGAGGGCTTGATTCCTTTCCAAAGAAACATCTAGAGCTTCTCTTCTCTCTTTGTAAAGTTTTCTAGCTTGATACATCCTCACATACGATTGAATCTTAGTGATAGCAGCTCTTACACCTCCCACTCTTCTGACTAAATCTACATAGGCTCTCTCCTTTTTCATAAACATGTATCTTCTCCACCATCGTTGAATGACAATGGCTTCATCTTCCAACTTCTCTAGATGGTATTCTCTTTCTGCAATTGTCTTTCTATATAAGTAGCCTCTGGAATAAGCTTGAAGTAGAGTAATCAACTTTTCTTGCTTGTTTAAGTTGACTTTTTCAATGATTTGTTTAATGTCCAGCTGTGTTAAATAAATGCTGTGGGTAAAATATTGAGGTTGTTCCCAGCTTGTTTCCAAGGTGTGCAAGTTTTGGTAGAATTTATGCCCATTTTCCAAGTAACAGTATATCCAAGATCCATTCTCTTTGTCAGCTGCAGCGTAGTTATTATATTTCACAGTTCTGAATTTTTGCAAAGCGCTTATGTACTCATTGGCCAAGTTTTCTGATATTTCTGAAATTTCCAAAATAGGATTTTCCAATTCTTCTACTAGCTCTTTTGGAGAATTTCTGTCAACTACCATATTGATAGTACTTAACAGGGAGCATATTTTTGACACCTGCTCCGCCTTTTTGTTGGCTTCATTTATTAGAGATCTGATCTCACCCAAGTTCAGATGAGCCTTCTTGTTATCTTGTTTTTGTTTAAGACACCACAAATATAGCTGCAAGTTTTTTTTGTGAATGCAAAGTATTGAAGCTGCAGGATTCAACAGAGATTTACCTAACAGTTCTGGATCACTTTTGGAAATGGCATTATTTATTGCTATCAGAGCGTTATCAAGTTTGTTTTGGTGATCAAATTCTTGCCATAGTTCATCCAGTATTTCTTGTATCTCAGCGTGACTGAAAAAGGGATTCTGTCCTTGTTTCTTTTTCAATTCTAAACATTCTTCAAACTTTTCAAGGTAAATGTTAACCAGGTTTTTGGAGACATTGCAAAGGTGGGCGTCTGGGTTGCTGAGCGATTTTAGTAGCAACGCTTGATCACTCTTTTGGATAGATAAAGTGATGTTCCATATGGACTGCAATACAGTGATGCCACCAACAATTTCTTCATAATTTAAATTGGAATTGCTGTAATTTTTTATGGCGGAAAATTCTTGGAGGTAGAATGCAGCCATGACTGGATGTTCCATATTGGCAATAGGTTCCTTAATCAAGGCTTGAATAGCATTCAACATAGTTGTAGCATCATTCTTTGAGATAGCTTTATTCACTTCCTCCACGTGGATTTGCTTCTCATTAGCTTCTTCATTTGAAATTTCTACTATGGTTTGGATGGCTTCTACATTGGGTTCCACTTCATTAATCAAATTTTCAATATAAAATGCGGTGTTGTTTGGTATCACTTCAGTTAATTTTAGGTGAGGATGTTTTAAGCATTTGATAACAGCTTTCGAATTTTTTTTTTTTAGGGCTTTATCTAGATCTTCTAATACCTTAGCTTCATTAGCTCTGTATATACACTGCTGTATGTCATAATTGTCGAGTAAGTTGTGATAAGTGTCTCCTGAAACTGATTGAACTGAACTTTCGAAGTCCCCATTGCACGTGTTATTGACCTTCACGTGTCTTGAAAATGATAGTTCGTATTTGTACCTTCTTTCATTCTCCTGAACTACTTCTTGAAACTGTCCTTTGGGGCTTTTAAGATATTTAATTATATCAGAGTCGTCATGATCCAAAGCTTTGTTGATGGCAATCACAATATCCCAAACTGAATTGTCAGTTTCTTGACCCAATTTGGAAAAATGTGGCATCTCGATTCCAGATTTCTCCAGCTCCATTTGCATTGCATTGATTTCTTCACTCGTAAAAATGGCTTTCCCTAGCAAATCTTGAATTCTATCTGCTTTCCCACTATTGTACAGGTTCAAACTCAATTCATGTATACAGAATATAGCTTTTGGCATATTTCTACGGTCATAGACATCAAAAGTATCTGGGTAAATATATTTTGGCATTTTAAGAGAGTCCATTGCTTTAAACCAATGGTTTATGTTATCAGTATGTCGGAATTGTAGGCCTTTGGTTTTGTACACGTTCTGGTCTAAGTCATAGATCTTAGTGATTGGCACAAGTTTAGGATTAGCAAAATTTGCAATCTTGGCAAGATATACTCCATTTCTAAGGTTTTCTTCAAGCTCCGTAGTGGGAGGCAGAACTTCATTTATACAAGCTTCTATCCATTTCTTTGCTTCCTCTAGATGACAGAGATATTCATAAGCCGTATTTTCCTGTCGTATTTCATCCATTTGTTCAGACGATATACGTTCTTGGCCCAGATTAGCCATCTCAAATTCCTTTAATTAAAATAATAAGTTTTTATTTAGGGAGGGGTAAGACTAAGGGTAAGCCCTGAAAGGTTTGGAAGTAAAATTTAAACTTTAGATGCAATTTATACTAATTTAAATAAATTTACCAAGTATTTAGATCTTTGATACCAATCAAAAATTAGATATAAGCAAAGATAATTGAATTAAGTCGTTTAGAAATTGGAGAAAGACTAAAAGCACTCCGACGATTTCAACTAACTTTTTAAATTTTGCAACAGCATTTTTTATGTAACAGTAAGTGACGGTAGGGGTGCTGCCATCTGGGGAAAAAACAGGCTTATAATTCAAATTTGAAAAAGCGCGTTTTCATTCGTTTTTTGCGTCACATTCATAACTTCCAACATACTTCCAATATTTTTTATATTAATACTTTATATACCATAAATAAATCCCTACGATAACCATTTTTTTATATGTAAAATCACTAAAATTGTTTAATTTTTTTATTCTATTTGTAGTTATTTTTATTACGTAAAATGTGTGATAGGCTATCGTTTGAATTTTATTTAACAAATAGGAAACCAATGGGATACGAAATTATAACAAGATCATAGCCACAGTAGACCCAAAAGTGGCTACAAAGCGGCGGGTTAAAAGGATGAGACAAATTTATTTTATCGATCGAAATCTTGGGGAATATCTTGAATCATCTTTTTTTGGGTCTGCAGGTAGGGCGTCCGTTTATTTTTAGGAAGTTATTTTCAGAACACCGCGCTGGCTATTTTTTTGACACTTAGTTATTATAAGTTATTTTATTTATTTACTTTTTATTTGGGGTACAAAGATAAATTGTAATCGCTTGAATATGTTGAGATTGTGCTCTCACAATAGATCAAATAGTACGCGAAATTCAGACTCGTCTATGTATACCACTTCGGGATCTTCCCCGGATTCCGAGAGATTACCTTCTCTTTCGTGCCAAAATGGGGCGGTTGATTCTTCGGAAGAAATTCCCAGGGATGAAAATACGGATAAGATAAGAAAATGCAACTTATACAAGTACGAATGAAACAGAAAAACGATTTTGAATCCTCACCCCAATCACCGCTCTTGTAGTTTTAGTTGTGTTGAATAGGCGAATTCGCCCCTGCTATTTCCACACCCCTGTAAAGTAGCAAATATGAAAACACCAAAGTTGGCCTTGAAAGTTCATTAGCCCAAAGTATACCATAGCCTACGTAGGTTTATTATTATGTGAAAATTCTGGCCTTTGTCACCATAAACGGTAAAGGAAACCTGTAGCATGCCGCCTTCCCCTTATAAAATATTTATGCGTTTCTTGGAAGAAGTACTGGATTTCTCCTACGCGTTTTAGCTCTTTTGTATTTGGTTTGATTTTGACGTTTGACCATTTATGGCTCTTGCGTGCATGCTTTGTATGGTTTCTTAATCTCCTTTGGCTAGAGTCCAAGTTCAGTCCTTCCACTAACAGCGTACAGGTCAGATTCAAATATATTTTACTATTCAGATACATGAATGCCAGAGCTGTTGGAAATGCTGCTTATGTTCCAACAGATGTTGAACACATAGCAAATATAATAACCCATGGTGTAAGCCATTTTCATTTTGCATGACTGCAAATCTGGTAATGAATTTACATTTAATTCAATGTTCTTTATACCAGGTCTGGGTCATACCCAGTGTAGCTGGCACTATATTTTTACTCCATCTATCCCAAACTAAAAACCAGTATATTTCGGCTTTGGTTTACGGGTTGTCTTTAGTCGCTCTTTTCACAATATCAACTGCTTTTCATACTGTTTGTTACATTGGAAAATATCGGTAAGACTTTCTTGAGGCAATTTAAGGTTTTATTCTTTGCTTGATATGGCAATGAGTTGTAAATTTATAAAAATGTTGTACTTAATTAATATATCTCGTTCATTTAAAGATTATTGAAAGAGGTGTTCCACGTCTGTGATCGCGCCATTATTTATATATTTATCGCAGCATCTTATACCCCCTGGTATATCCTGGTACTATATTAATTTGATTTGTGAAATGAAGTATTTTATCTTAATCTAGGCTTTTATTGAAAGATATAAAACCTGGTTTAGGTTCTCAATTATGTTGGCTGGTTTGGAGCTTGGCAATTCTTGGTATTGTTTATCAGTATTATTTTCACGAGAGGTAATTCTAAAACACTTTCATATCGAAATTGTTAGTTAAGTAGTATATGAAAAACAACCCTTTTTTTGTTGAAGGTACAAACATTTAGAAACAGTGTTTTACCTCTTCATTGGGATCATGCCTTCATTTGCCATTTTTAATATGGTAAAAAGTTTAATTTTCATTCCTAACATCTTTGTTTAATGAATGTTAAAATAACTCTTTTTAGCAAGATAATAGATGTGGACTCTCCGAACTGATATTGGGAGGTGTTATATATATCATTGGCATTGTCTTTTTCAAGCTAGATGGCACTATTCCGTGCTCGCACTCGGCTTGGCACCTGGCAGTCAACGTAATTGGATTGATTTATTATACATATATATTTATAATATATAACACACCACACAAAACCACCAAAAATATGGAGTATATCTCAGAGAGAAGTTTCCACCTCCTTATGCATTCTATATTTTCTTGAAACATAACTTTGCCAGTTTCACCCCTTGCTAGTAGTAGCAATTAAAGTTTAGATATATTTTTACATGTGCGAGTGTTAAACTATAATTTTATAAAATTGATTTTTAAGTATGTCTCTTTGGAAAAATATTTACTTTGAGATATTCACAGAATGGTGACTCCACAAAACAGAAAATCGCCCTCTAGCTAGGCCCTGTTGAAGGCTGCTCCGTGATAGTGAGTGTACACAAAGCGTCGCCAAAAGCATCTATAGTGTGTAAACTTGTAAAGAATAACTCTTGTGAAGACTAGAAGTGTCATACTTACAGTAGTATATTATAAACTTATGGTAATAAGGAAAGTTACATTTTTAGTAGTACTCTTCCATGGTTTTCACACCTTTTTTGAACTTGCAATTTATATGTTTCACTTTTATAGCCTAGATAAATACTTATCTTGTGAGAGATACTCATCTGATAATAATAAATACTAACTAACATATATATTATTATTCATTTATTAGATCGGTGCTTCATGCCATTATTATGCTGTTTGCAAATATCTGATGTTGGAAAATAACAACAATCCAAGCATCGATGTTTTTAAAAGCATTATATTACCTACGGATAATGGGGCACTTCCCCCTGTTCGTCAAGAGGAAGCGGCTCTTTAATTTGTATGGAAATTAACTTTTATAACTACATGTACAATCATTTTTTCACGCGAGTGTAAAGCTGCTTATTTATGGTTTTTAATATTAGATGTAATTGATTCGCATCTAGTCAAAATGCTAAGTTACCAAAGCATATTAATTTTGTTTAAATTATTATACATTACCCCTGTTTTTGTTTTTTGGCAATACAGTTAATTTACTATGATTTTTATTATTGCCCATTTGGTAGTTTTACATTTTGAGCCAAATTGGTAATTTACATTGTTATTGTTATACAATATCTTTTATTCGTTTGTTAATTTTACCATGTTTATGTTATTGGTATATTGTTTTTAAATAGTTATAACGACTAAACCCTCATTCAAATACCATTCCATGTAGCTTTTGAAATTGTGAGATTATGTGAAGGTTGTTTAATCAGTGGGTATTGCTAGAACTGCGTACCTTTAAAATGAATGTTGTCAAAAGCTTACATGCTGGTTGCTCAAATATCATATAAAGTTATTATTTATCCCTTAAATTAGTACACTCATCTACTGTTATACATTTGTCGTAGAATTTTATCTTAATTTTACAAAATTTTTATCAGTTTATCATTCATATTGTTGTAGAATTGACATTACCATAGTTATTGTCAATTCCTTATTTATTTTACACTGTGATATAAGTTATTATTTAAAGTGATATTTTACAAACTATTTGATAGAGGTTAAGTTTTTTAAGTTTCATTTTTGACCATATAACTACCGACCAAAGATTTGGTTTTCTAGTTTTAATCCCCAATTTTATCCAGGTTGAGATAAAGGAATTCATTATAGTCTTCCAAGATTTCTGTTATTTAGTTCTTTTGGAAAATCTCTATATACATATTTTCAAAATTAGGAGATTTTATACCCCATTTTTTGAAGGAGTATATATTTTTGTGGTCGCTGAATCTTCTATAGACCAAAAACAGTTTCTCTTATACCTGAAAACTAAACTGATTAATAAAATAACTAAAAACAATCTTCATGTATACCTTAATTAGTCATTGCTGTGAACTTTTCCTTGGAACTAATCTATTTTAGTTTAGACCCAGAGAAAGAATTAGCTTTAACCAATCATGTGATACCTAGTTAGCTTTTGTGTAGCTGAAATATTTTCAATTTTTGTGATTGACCAAATGTTTAATGTTCATCTTTTTTTTTAAATAATTGTTGAGACATATTTAGAAGGTTAAATAATTTAATTAACATGACTTTTGAATTTTCTTTAAATAAAGGAAAGATTTGACAAGTATCAAAAGTTGATTTTCAATAAGCAATTTGACATTATTTATTTTCAATTACTTCAAATTACAATTAAGATTTAAAATTATCACAGTGTATAAATATAATTAATTTTATAAATTTTCTATTCCTCTGCAGCTTACGAAAAGCATTCCTCCCTGAAATAAGTTCAGAAAATTAAAGGTGGATACCTAATGAAACTTAACTGAAGTATAATTACGCCTATAACAGTTTCCCAGGTGGTTCCTATTCTGTTATCTTCTGTAATACCTTTCCTCTTGCAAATCACACCAGACAATAACCCGCTTGATGTTTGGACATTTTCCAAAACAGCCCATAACTGATACGCAAAATAATTTTATATAATATTATCCTAGTAAGAATTTGATACACCTTATGTAATATACTTGGTTTTCTTTTCCTACAGAAAAGGTTTGTATTTGATCAGCAATTAGCTTCCATGATGTTCCTTCAGGAAACATTTTAACTATTTCCTGGCGGTACCAAAGTCGGTTTTCATCATCCAGAGCAAATACTGAACTGGATCCAATGGACACATGCTTTAAATGAGAGTCAGCTTGTGGGGCTTCAATGTGGAACCAAACTTGACCTGTTGGACAATTTTTCGGATGGATTCCATGTCTATAAAATGCTGTGCCTTCCTTAGCAATGGCCCATACGCAAGTATTACTACCCACACTTATAGATTTTAAGGGTTGTTCAGTTGGAACTGGTACCCAGTGATCACCCTATAAATATTAGCCTTGAAATTTAGCCTTCTATATTATTTTTAAATCTCACCTTAGGATTTTTACGTGTTACACCCACTCTACATAACGCATCTCCATTTATAGCAATTGCCCATACTGTTATAGGTTCTGTATCAGATTTTTCAGTATCATCAAAGTCTACTTGAATTGAAACATCTAACAGACGAGTGGTTCCAGCATGGACCCATGGCCCTGTGGTTGTTAGTTTACACCTTCTAAAATTAGAAATCATCCCATCTTATCATCATTTAATAAACTTAAGTATCCAACATAGTTTTTAATATGGTTAATCACCTGACCCATCTTCTTCTACGAACATAATCTGTAAAACCTTTAGTACCATGATATGTTCTTGGAAAATCATGCGCATATTGCCAACCTTCAGCATCACAACCACCAGGAGTCTTATAATCTATATCCCAGTCACCTAGCCATTGCCAGTGTACTGAGGGAAGTTTGGTATTAGCTTTGGTACAATGATGACGACCACTTTTATCACTCCACATATACCTATCAGTTGGTAATCCCCTGTACAAAAAAAAGACATTACATTACAGTAGTTTTCAAAAATCAACTCCAAAATGAGCCCCCAACCTTGATGCAAAACCACTCAATGGATTCCACCTCTGGTTTTCGTAAATATACATGCATTTTGCATCAACAATAGTATGAATATCTTTGTTCCTCCCAATGAGCCCTCAAAAATGAATTATACATGTAGAAAATTTCCAAATGAATGGTTGTAAATATTAAAGACAAACTTTTTACCCACAAAAGGACCCCCTCCAAATCCACCAGTGTAGACCCAGCACATATTATTGAAGCCCAGGGCCCAGACAACTTGTAAAGGACTGGCTTCAATTTTTCTAAAATGACCACCTCCTAGAAGTCTCCAGAGCCTTTGTAAAAACATGTCAGTTCAAATTCCTTGAATTTACTCCTATTAATTACATTTTTGAAGGTTCCAAATTGTTTAAGTCTTTGTTTGTCCCATCTACCACATAGACATCTCCATAAGTCGTGATGGCCCATAGGGTAGAGGTTCTTTTCATCATATTAAAACACCCCATGTCACTGCAAGCTGTATTCAACGTAGCTAACTACAAATACATAGATTTAAAACATAATGATGATATATTTTGAAGGAGTGTTTATTATTACCCAGTCTTCTAAATCGGCATTTGACATGAACGCTAGCTGCACCAGCGGCTTACTGGCCACGTGTAATCCAAGTACTGGTTTGAACGCATTGCTTAGATTTAATATGCATAATATATCTGACAAGTTTATCACAAACTAGAAAATAATACAAAAATATTTTAAAGGTTCATTTTTTTCAAAATTGGTAATTTATAGCTACCTTTCTCTTTCCTAATTTACACGTAAGCATTGCCCATTCAATATCCCTTCCATCTACCATAGAACTCTCCAATTCGTTTGTGGAAGTCTGTTTTTGAAGTTCCATAGTTCCATCGGCCCATGTTTTATTTTCTGTCCAAAACAAGCATCGACCAGATTTCACCCATGCCCTCTATGGAACAATAGAGGGTGATAAAAATGTGGATTTAAATAACGATGACCGGCCTATTAGATTACTTTTTCAATAGCATCTGGATATAGATGTTGATAGTCAATAACTTCTTTACATGATCGTTGTTGGAACTGTTCCCATATTTTTTGCCTCCATGGAGTGTTAATTGCTGAGGTTTTAAGACCCGAACTTTCTCCAGCCAAAAACCATTGATTAGGAGGAGAGCTGCCATCTATATCACAACCGCAGGCACTCAACCACACCCAAGAAGCGACTGCTGGTATTTGGGTTGTAGTGTCTGCTGTCGAGTAGTTATCAACCCAAAGAGATTGGCAAGATCCTATGCCCATGTAAGATTGTAGTTCTTCTTGACTAGAGTGAACTTCAACAAGACTGCTAACTTCTTCAGGTTTATTTTCCATAAAAGACACGCTGGTTGGCGCACTAGTTGAAAGTTTGTCAGTTTCAACTGAGCTTAAGCTGTGCTTAGGGCTTTGAGTAACAAAGTCGCAAATAGTTTCAGATGCCTCAGAAGAATAAGATGATTGGCGAGTAAAAGTTGTTGTTCCAGTTTTTTTACACATTTTAATATTTTCCAAAGATAGACCAAAGTCTTTTTCTGTATCTCTAATATTATCGATGGTGGTGTTTGAACCGGAAGTTGGGTTGCGGCTTTCATTACCTGCTTCATACGCAACTGCCCAGTGCAAAGAAGAGTAACTACTACTCCTGCTTGTGTCTTTACTGCTAAAGCCTTCCAGAGCTGCTGGTTTTGCATTTTTCATTGGAAGTTTCATAACTTTCCACGTTTTTCCGCTTAAGTCAGCTGGTACAACTCCAGTCCGGAAATACAAATTGGCATCTTCTCTTCCAATTGAATAAACCTAGACCACGAAACATTTCAGACTTATGATTTAAATATCTTTCATTTGGGTTGTCGTTTACCTGATCATTTCGCCCAACACTGACTACACTCATTTCACCAACCATTTCCACCCATCCATTGCCTAGTGCAAAGGAATCATCAGTTCCTGAGAAAAGCCCTTTCACTCCTTTTCTAAACCACACCTAAATGGAATTTGTTATGTCAGCTATGGAAATATTTGAATAAAGTGTCAAGCGCACCTTCCCATCAGTACTTGTTGCCCAAACTACATTGCATCCAACAGAAATTTGCAGCAGACGTTGTAAGCCCTTAGGAGCAGGAACAGTAACCCACGTCTTTCCTAACAAAAGAGTTTGAGGTTACTGTTTTCCTGGGTTACTTGAGACTTTCAGAACTCTTTTACCATAAATATTTTCTCTATTTACGCAGGTTCTTACAAGAGCGCTTCCATCCCAGCAAACCGCCCAAACTAATCCAGTTGGTCCCACAGAGATTTGATGAACTTCTGAACCACCAGGTGTTGGAACATGAATCCATTTTTTACCTTCTGGGCTATCCCTGCTGACATTCTCTCGAAACATCACCCTTCCCAGTATTGTAACAGCCCAAACACACGTAAAATCAAATTCCGATCTGGGTATCTCCAGCCCTCCAATTGCAACATCTATGAATGGTTCTTGAACAGGGTCATCGTAAATGCTTGGAACTGGCGCCCACATATCCATCTTTGCATAGCATCTATGTCTGACCCATTTTCTTCTTCGAACAATGGAATTCCAATGACTTTCTGGGCCATAAGACATAGGGAAATCTATTGCGTAAGTCCATCCCTAACAAAGAAAAAAATTAGACAAACTCACTATGTTGGAAAACATTTAAAAATTAAACTGTTACCTCTGCAGTTAGTGGATGTCCCTTAAGGTTTGTTTCTATATACCAATCTTCCTCCCATATCCAATTACTTGTTGGTAACAGTATCAAATCTTTAAACCTGGGTGTTAATCCATCTTTACTGCTAAAAGATGATCTATCACTGGGCAGTAAACGGCTTGTGAATCCTTCAACGGGATTCCATCTCTGTGTTCAAGAGTAAGCCATAAGATTAAAATTTGAATATACAGACTATTTGATTGTCATACTTGGTTTTCATAAGTGATTTCTCTAACTCTAATTGGCACTTCTTGATGGGGTATAAATACATAAATTTTATGGTCTCCCCCTATGGCCCAAACACACTCTTCCAATGCTGATAAACGTTTAATTTCAATACCATTGTAAGGACAAATAGACCAGGATTGACCTAATGATGAGAGGGTATATACTTTTCCCTCGCTATCATTTGCCCATAAAAGTGACATTTCATTGCTATTTTAAACATACAGAAGATTATGAAAACAATATTTTTAAAACGTTTCACCACTTTTCAGTCTGCTCTCATATTTTTAGAACCTCTTTGTAAATTATTTTTTTATATTGATGTTTTAATATTACATATAATTCCTATTCTTTTTGGAATTTACTATACCCGTAACGAGAATTCCGAAGAGTTAAGATAAAAAAAATGAGGTAAACATTACGCAATAAATAACAACATCGTCTGCTATATTTTCACGTGCTTACTGCAAACTCCTGCACGTGCCTATTGCGACACGGCCAACTATTGTCAAAAGTTAATAATTGCTAGTTATGTCCAATGTTCTACCAGAGAAGCGACTTTACCCTCTCTGGTTCTACCTCTGGTTGGTTATGTTACGAGGGCCAGCATTATCTACAGACGGAGAATTCCAAAATAAAACTTTGGGCAAAAGTGACATAATTACCAAAAGTGTGTCAATCGGACCTATTTCTTAATGAATGTTACGAGCGAAATGCAAGTTGGGATGGGAGAAGGGAAAGTATGCCTTGGGGAGGGAAGGAAGTTAAAACCAACAAATAACGCCTCGTAGTGAGGAACGGAGGAACTAACAAGGAGACTACCCAAGGTGTAACTCATCGATTTGGTTTAAATTCAGGGATTAAGTAGAGTTAGTAGACCTTCATGTAACTTAAAAAACCCCAAAGGGAAAAAATGCGGTGGGCTTTAGTTTTACCATAGCAACCGAAAACGTTTTAGACAACTAAAATAATATATTTATCTATGTAAATTAACATGGCAAAATCGAATATTCTAAGGATCCCCCTTCATGAAATTATTCAAAAAACATTTTAAACAAAGGTGGTTAAATTTGGGTAAATATCTAATTTCGGGTAAATATCTAATTTTGGGTAAATATCTAATTTTTTGTAAATGTCTAAATTTTGGTAAATATCTAAATTTGGGTATTTAAATCTGGATAGGCATTTAAATTTGAGTAATAATTTGGGTAAGTACTTAAATTTGTGTAAGTATTTAAATTTTAGTAATATTTTGGGTAAGTACTTAAATTTGTGTAAGTATTTAAATTTTAGTAATAATTTGGGTAAGTATTTAAATTTTAGTAATAATTTGGGTAAGTACTTAAATTTGTGTAAGTATTTAAATTTTAGTAATAATTTGGGTAAGTACTTAAATTTGTGTAAGTATTTAAATTTTAGTAATAATTTTGTAAGTACTTAAATTTGTGTAAGTATTTAAATTTTAGTAATAATTTGGGTAAGTACTTAAATTTGTGTAAGTATTTAAATTTTAGTAATAATTTGGGTAAGTACTTAAATTTTAGTAATAATTTGGGTAAGTACTTAAATTTGTGTAAGTATTTAAATTTTAGTAATAATTTGGGTAAGTACTTAAATTTGTGTAAGTATTTAAATTTTAGTAATAATTTTGTAAGTACTTAAATTTGTGTAAGTATTTAAATTTTAGTAATAATTTGGGTAAGTACTTAAATTTGTGTAAGTATTTAAATTTTAGTAATAATTTGGGTAAGTACTTAAATTTGTGTAAGTATTTAAATTTTAGTAATAATTTGGGTAAGTACTTAAATTTGTGTAAGTATTTAAATTTTAGTAATAAATTGGGTAAGTAACTAAGTACTTAAATTTCTGTAAATATTATAATTCGGGTAAATATTTAAATTTTTTAAATATTTTAATTCAGGTTAATATGCAAATTTGGTTAATATGCAAATTTGGTAAATATCTAAATTTCGTTAATATGCAAATTTGGTAAATATCTAAATTTCGTTAATATGCAAATTTGGTAAATATCTAAATTTCGTTAATATGCAAATTTGGTAAATATCTAAATTTGGTAAATATTTTAATTTAAATATTGAAATTGAATTTAGGTAAGTATTTTAATTTGGGTAAGAATTTAAATTTTGATAAGTATTTAAATTTGAGTAAGTATTTAAATTTGGGTATTATTATTGTAAAAATCTAAATTCAAATGGGTAAATTGGGTAAATTTACTATAAATATCTAAATTCAGGTAAATTGGGTAAATTCGTATCTAATGTCTAAATTTGTTTAGATTTATCAGGGACTGTAAATTGGATAAAATTTTATCAGCT